>NC_142869.1:168865000-169490000 GCF_051225735.1 Oryctolagus cuniculus
TGAGAATGTTCTGGACATGGGTGATGATGATGATGGCACCACACAAACGTAAGGATGTCATTGAACTGTTCACTTAGGTGTGATTAAAATGGCAGACTTTTGCTATATATATCTTACCACAAGCAAAATAGTAAAAGAAAATCTTACAATATCAAAAGAATGGGGATGCTGATGTTGTGGCACGGCAGGTTAAGTTGCCTCTTGCCATGCTGGCATCCCATATCAGGGTACCAGTTGGGATCCCAGCTGCTCTGCTTCTCATACAGCTCCCTGCTAATGCACCTAGGAAGGCCATGGAGGATGCCCCAAGTACTTGGGCCCCTACCACCCATGTGGGAGACCAGAGTGGAGTTCTTGGCTCCTGGTTTCAGCCTGGTCCAGCCCTGGTTGTTGCGGGTATCTGGAGAGTGAACCAGTGGATAGAAGATTGATCTCCCTCTCTGTCTCTCTTCCTCTTTGCCTAGTGCTATGCCTTTCAAATAAATAAATAAATCTTTACAAAAGAAGAGTGATAATATATGCATGATTTGACATCATTACAGTGGTTGCTTTCTCACACACATCTATAGATTTGCAATTATGTAGTCATGATTAGAATGAAGAGGAAACTGGCAAAATGCATAGGACTTTCATTTCTATCAACTTACCAAGCCCATTAGCCAGAAATGGGATCTATAATTATTCCCAGGGGGGCTAGCACAAACATTTAGACATTCCCTCCTTCCTACAAGTATCTAGAAAGGCCCATGATGCCTAAAGGAAGAGTGAATGAAGCTGTGCTCTCCAGGATTCTTGAGGGCTAGAAAAGGCAAGATTAGATTAGGAGAAAAGTAGGCAGGTGGAAAAGCCATTTGTCAGTTTGCAGAGACCTTGGTTGGGGTACACCAGGAAGAACGTGAACAGGGTCTAACACACAAGGGTCAATGTCTTATCACCAGGTTGCAAACAGCCCTCTAGAAACCAAACCACAAGCCCCCCCAGTTTCTCGGGCAGGCTCTCTTGATTGGCAAATCAGGGCATCACAGGACTCTAGTCTCCCTACAATTAAGTGGATAATTAAGAAATAAGAACATATTTTTCCAATACAAATTGATAGATGCCGGTTGGTAATGTTAGCATCAGGAATAAATTGAGCAGTAATCTGCAACGGATGTTATTGCTATTATAAAAATAAAGATCTGTCTCCGCAACCAATCAATTCAGCAGATATATACCAACAATCAAATTGTTAAAAATGACTTCTGTAAATTACTCCGTGCTCCCTCTAATGGTGCCAGCGGCAGCTGTGATGCAATTTAGGACTGATGGAACATACGTCAAGGGTGCTTTTTCATCCTGATGTTTTTCGTTGTCTTCAAAGCAGTTGTTGTAGAAGCCATAGCTTTGTTTAGTGCACCCAAGTGAAAATAAAGTGTATTTCACTCTGTGGGTTAGCAGAGTCATTTTGGCAGAAATATTCAGGAATATATGCATTTAATATGGGAAGAATAATTCAATTTTCTTTCTATTATTTCAGCTACAAGGTTGCAATATCCTTAATTCTTCATTAAGCCCTCTGGCTTGCTAGGAAGTTGCTGTCCTTTATGAGCTGCCATACCTCTTTCAAATGAGTGTGGAAAGACCCACAAAGGGATAGTTATAATCATGCATTTTTCATTCTTGTCTAACAGCCGTTTCACTGAAATCAGAACGATTTAGTGCAGCACTTGAAGAGTCAGCCCGTCCAAACTTGGATTGTCTGTTATTGTCTAATCACCAAGCTACGGGCATTTTTCCCCTTTGTATATTCATAGCAGCCGAAAAAGCAGTTAAATGCTGGCTGAACGGAGAGCAGTTTTCCCAGTCGGGAGCCTTGACACAATGGGAATCCATCTTCAACATAATGGTTCCAAACTTCATTCTTACATGGAGGTTCTTCTAGTGCGTTTAGACGGTGCCCAAGCTGAGATTGGTGTACTCCAGACACAATCAACCGTGAGAGCAAAAACATCAACGATAGCCCCTGGATTCCTATAGTGTACTAAATTCTTCTCTCTGATATGGGATACCAGGAGACATATCAAGATGCAGAAACAGGATCCCTACCCTCAAACAGCTTACAATATAGGGAGGAAATGGCTGAAAACCTAAATGGTTTGGAAACAATTAAGGTGACACAGACTGATCCACTTCCGGGGGAAACTTCCTGTTTTTCTGCAATCTGGAGGCAGAAAAGTTCTACACAGACCATTGTGGAGGGTGCAAAAGGAGCCGCATCCTTGCCTTGAGTTCCAAGACCTAACCATCTAATTGAGGAAGAAATCTAAAATGATGGCTGGGGAAGCAAGCTTCAACCAAGCAGGTAAGACAGTGTATGCAGATATCAAAATATCTTATTGTAACCCATAATTATGTACAGATATAATTGTCAATTAAAATAATGAAATTTAAAAACAAACATGGTCAGAATGAGGATAAAACTTTGTCTTCCTTGGATAGCAAAATCAGTGCAGAGAAAGGAAAGGCCTGGCGAGTGTGGGAATGGGCAGAGACGCTGGTGGGTACATGAGTAACCTCCCCTTTCTTCTCTCCACAGGAACAAACATTTTCCCATCTACTGCAGCAGCAGTTGGGAGCCACCTCCACACAGGCCCTTACTCCACAGCTTGAAAGTCATTCTCAAATCTAATTTATTAAAAACTCATGTGTTTTCAACAACACCAGATTCCTGATTAATTCCTACACCCTTGGTTATTTAATGCAGCAAGTTGCATTGTCATTTCTGATTTCCCGAAGTACTTGATTGATAGAAGCTATTGTGGGCTTAGTCTGTTAGTGCATTGTTCCCTTGTCAAGTGACAACAAAAAGTCTTATTGATGACAATGCTGGGGGTCTCCTCCATGAGGCAGGAATACAGCATGGTGTTGGAGACTCGCGGATGATAGGCATTCATTGGAGAGACTAGAAATCATGCTTAGAAACTTCACTGAAATGCAAGGCAGGTTTCCCTCTCTCTGTTTCACCTGGAAACAGTTTGGCAAAATATGAGGTTGTATTTTTTTTTTTCATTTGATGTCAAGGAAGGAAGAGGTTGATTTCCACATTGCCTTTATATGAATGTGATGAACTGCACTGATGTTGATTCAAGACCATAAATCTACATTAAATGAAACCAATCTTTTGTTTACTTCTAAAATTCTTCAGAACATTAAATAGTCATTTAAATCTCTGAGAAGACAAGATGCAGTTTTAAAAAAAAGGTAAGAGATGGTGCAATGATGTCTTTTTTTTTTTTTACAAGATTTATTTATTTGAAAGCGTTACACACAGAGAGAAGGAGAGACAGAGAGAGAAAGAGGTCTTGCATCTGCTGGTTCACTCCCCAGGTGACTACAATGGCTGGAGCTGAGCTGATCTGAAGCCAGGAGCCAAGAGCTTCCTCCAGGTCTTCTCACACGGGTGCAGGGGCCCAAGGACTTGGGCCGTCTTCTACTGCTTTCCCAGGCCATAGCAGAGAGCTGGATTGGAAGTGGAATAGCCAGGACTTGAACCGGCGCCCATACAGGATGCCGGCACTACAGGCGGCAGCCTTCGCCGCTATGTTGCAGCATCAGCTCCTGCAATCATGATTGTAGCTGAGCTGCCCCACTGAGTAGGAACTCTTCCTTATCTGCTCCCCGAACCTCTCCTCTGGACTGGTAGATAGGAGCCAGCCACAAAAATGAATCAGGAATAAAAGGTGTTAGAAAAATGCTGAGAAAGGAGGAAGCAGCAGGTGTCCACATATTAGCAAAGAAGTTTCACAGTTGAGTGCACTCCATTTGCTGAAATGTGGCAATCCTCATTTTTGGTTTAGAGATACCCAGGGACCCTCCACGGAGGAGAACTGGTCATTAAATGGAAAGTCCAATCCGCTCACACTTCTCAGACACGAGACAGGTGACTTCCTCAGATCAGAGCAGTAGCTCTTCCCGAAGCCCCCAC
Source organism: Oryctolagus cuniculus (assembly GCF_051225735.1). Classification (NCBI taxonomy): domain Eukaryota; kingdom Metazoa; phylum Chordata; class Mammalia; order Lagomorpha; family Leporidae; genus Oryctolagus; species Oryctolagus cuniculus. The sequence goes on from NC_142869.1 coordinate 168,868,965, forward strand.
TCCACCCTCCCCCACCCCTCCCCGCGGTGACTGCAGCCCAGAGACTTGAATTAGCTCCTGTGCCTAATTTTTCCCCTCGGCATGGTGTCTGGGATGGTGTGAGGTTTATGAGAGGTTCATTGTGAATGAGAATCTATAGCACCTCGAGCAGCTTAGAGGCCACATACTGTGTACATCTAAGTGCTAAGAGCCCAGGAACAGGAGAAGTGACTTAGGACGAGTCTCCTAGCCCTGTCCCAGCACCTCTGCTTGTCTCTGGGGAGGAAACTCTAGGGTCAATTAGAGGATAATACAGAGAATCCTTAAGGGTTCTTAGGAGTTCTACTTCCCAAAGCCTTTTATTGTGCATGAGTGAGCCCTCTCGAGTGCCATCTCTCATATATAATAGAGCGTGGCTGACGCTGCCACAAAGGTGAGCTCCTTATGAGACTTCCCAAAGAGAGATTTAGAGCCATTTATCTGCAGAAGTGTGTGGGCGGGGTCCTATATTTACTGGATGCCTAAATTTAGGATGAACGAGATCTCAGTGCCCTTTGTAGAAGATAGAGTTAAAACTGTACCATCTCCATTTTTCACTAAGACTGAAGGAGATTGAAAAAGATAACATATTAAAATGGTAAGGATATGGGGAATGGACACTTTTTTGTATTGTCATATAAATCAATGCAAAATTTTTGGAGGGCAACCTGAGCATATCTATCAAAATTCAACTGTACAATCACAGATTTCCTATTTTAAGGCGGATAAAATATTTTTCCTGTATCTTTGTCTTTTTGGAAACTACTCAAAACCAATAATAGTAATGATGAACAAAACGCAAACTCCATAACATGAAATCAGAAAATATTTAAAATACATGCAAATGAATGAAAGAGTTTAAAATGATATGTCAGAGCAGAGAAAGCCTGGGGCAGGATTGCTATGACAGTAATACCATAGAAAGTGAAGGGGGGCCGGCGCCGCAGCTCAATAGGCTAATTCTCCACCTAGTGGCGCTGGCATACCGGGTTCTAGTCCTGGTCGGGGCGCTGGATTCTGTCCCGGTTGCCCCTCTTCCAGGCCAGCTCTCTGCTGTGGCCCTGGAGTGCAGTGCAGGATGGCCCAAGTGCTTGGGCCCTGCACCCCATGGGAGACCAGGAGAAGCACCTGGCTCCTGCCTTCAGATCAGCACGGTGGGCCGGCCGCAGCGTGCCCCATGGCGGCCATTGGAGGGTGAACCAACGGCAAAGGAAGACCTTTCTCTCTGTTTCTCTCTCTCAATATCCACTCTGCCTGTCAAAAAAAAAAAAAAAAAAAAAGTGAGGGGGGAGATTTACTAAAATTCTATAAATTCTATATAAGCAGCAGAGAAACCACTGGAAGCCCAAACCCACCTGAGCCACCAGGAACTATGCTTCACACAACCTGCGCCAAGATGAAATTATTCAACCATAGCTTCTGACTCTGGGACACCAGCTCAGGGGACAGCAGGTAGTAGATGTGGAGAAATTATGAATCAAGGGCACAGTGGGACCCCTAACCACTGCATGCAGAGCTGCCAGAGACCGGGGGCTCAGGCCATGGCCATGTCCTCCCCTTCCCACCCTTCTCACGAAGAAAGTAAACTGTAGAATTCTTTGGAATATTCCAAGAAGACATCTAAAGATGCAGAGAGTAGCAAATTCTGCCAATGGAAATCAATCAGCCTGCTAGTGCACTGGCCACAGTGAAGTCACAAAGCCCAATGCTACATCTGGGATTTCCAATCCATGCAGTTTTTAAAAAAGCTTATCTTAGTCTTTTCCATTTGTTTGTTTTATTTGAAAAGTAGAGAAACAGTGAAAGAAAGAGGAGCGGTGGGTGGCAAGGGGAGAGATCTTTCATCTTCTGGTTCACTCCCCAAATTCCAGCAACAACCAAGGTGGGGCCTGGCCCAAATCAGGGTCTGGAAACACAATGGAGGTCTCTGATGTGGGTGGCAGGGACACAAAGTTTGAGCCAACACTTGCTGTCTCCCTGCGTTAACAGGAAGCTGGAATCCAGAGCAGAGCTGTGACCAGACCCCAGGCACTCCAGTATGGGATATGGGTGTCCCGAGCAGTGTCTTAAATCCACTTGGTGTCTTAGTCCACTTAATCAGCTCTATAATAGATTCTTTTAAACTATAAACTGAGGGGTAGCAGGTTAGCACAGTGGTTGGAATGCCACTTGGGACACCTATGTCCCATATGGGAGAGTGCCTGGGTTCCAATGGCAGCTCCACTCTCAATTCCAGTTTCCTGCTAATGCAGACCCTGGGAGACAGCAGGTGAGTAGGTCACATACTTGGGTCCCTGCCACCATGAAAGAGACCAGGATTGAATTCCTGGTTCCCAGTGTCAGCCTGACCCAACCAGCAGATGGTAACTCTCACTCTCTCTTCCTTCCCCCACTCCAGTTTCATCTCTCTGCCTTTAAAATAAAATAAATTGGGGCATTATGGCATAACAGGTTAAGCTGCTGTCTGCAGGGCCAGCATCCCATTTGGATACCAGTTTGATTCCTGGCTGCTCCACTTTTGGTCCAGTTCCTCCCTAATATGCCTGGGAAAGCAGTGGAAAATGGCCCAAGTGGTTGGCCCCCTGCACCCACATGGGAGAACTGGAAGAATCTTCTGGCTCCTGGCTTCTGCCTGGCTCTGCCCTGGCTGTTTCGGCCATTTGGGGAGTGAACCAGCGGATGGAAGACCTCTCTCTCTCTGTCTCTCCCTCTCTCTCTGTAATTCTGCCTTTCAAATAAATAAGAGTAAATCCTAAATAAAACAAAATAAATAAATTTTTAAGAATTTTTTTTTTAAAATCTCTAAAATATGTATGGCCTTCATCAAATACTGATGGAATTTGTGGGCTTAAAAAGCTTCCTTCCAAAGCCTAGGCTGCTCACGTCGAGAGCCTTAGGTGGTCACTGACATCATACCTAAGAGTGTTAATTGTTAAATTAGCAACAGGAGCCACTGTATACTAACTCCCCATGCAGGACCCCTGTCTTCAATGAGTTGTATTATGAGAGTTAACTGTAAAACTAGTTCTCAAACAGTTTGTGTGTGTGTGCAAATTGTTGAAATCTTTACTTAGTATAGAGTTGGTCTTCTGTGTACAAAGCTAATTGAAAATGAATCTTAATGGAGAATGGGACTGTCAATGGGAGACAGAGGAGGAGGGGGTTGGGAGTGTGGGTGGGAGGACTGATATGGTGGGAAGAACAGCTATATTCCTAAAGTTGTACTTATGGAATTTGTATTCCTTAAAAAGTAAGTAAGTAAATAAATAAATTTTAAAATATCAATGATATTCTTAGAAATAATGAAGATATCTGAATGGAAGCAGAATACAAATGATGAAAAGGCTAATCAAAGAACTGGAGCTCTCAAAAGTTAAAACTATGAAAGCAAAACTTTTAAATGTTTTTTCAATAAAGGCATAGAAGGAAGAGCTTTGTAAATCTCTCAGAGAGTATGACAAAGCAACAAGAAGATAAACTATCAGAAAATTAGAGAGTTAAGCCAAGAGAGCCAAAATCTGATTAATGGATATTCCAGAAAGAGAGAACAAAGAAAGACACAGAGAGGAAATTATCAAAGAAATAATACAAGAAAAGTATAGGAAATCACCCTCCAAATTGAAAGGCCCCAAAATATCAGCACAAAGAATGAAAAAGATCCATATGCCCAAGGCCATTATTGTAAGTTTTTAGTACATTGGGAATAAAGAGCCTAAAACCTTTTAGAGATTTTTTTTTTAAGTCAGACACAAAAGAGCAGTGAATAGAATGGCACTGGTCTTCTCAACAGCATCATTGGAAATTAAAAGGTAGTGAGAAATGTCTTTGAAATTTTGAAGGAAAATTATATTCCACCAAATCCAGCCTGATGACCAGCTGTGAGGGTAAAATAAAGACATTTGCAGGTGTTTAAGAACCTAAAATTTTACCCCTCATTAATCTGTCTCAGGAAGCTGCCAGGGGATGTGCTTCACAAAAAGGATTGAAACAAGAAAAGATGAGAGCAAGGAATTGGGGCTCAACATGAAAGAGAGACAGAGAGAATTCTTAGGATGGTGGTGAAGCCCAGGCAACCAAGAGAGCCATGAGTCAAAGTGAAGCAAGAGAACAGAAGTTTCTAGAAAAAGAAGCAACTGACTATCTGATGAGTTTGTCAGCATGAACAACCACATAGAGAATTGGATTGAAATGTTGTTGGAAAAAAGTGAGATTTTTAGAACAAAAACAGGCAATGAAGAACATAAGGCAACCATGAACACCAAGAGAGAAGCTGTTTGGGAAGGAAGCAACCATGGTGTACTATTGAGCATGTCAGTGAACAAGGTTTGCACAGTCAGACTAAGGCAATGCCAATGTCAATGTCACTTTAACCTTACACTGTGATAGAATCACGTTGGGAGTTTGGGGCAGGGAAAAGGGTCCCCAAGAAACCCAAATCTTCATATAACACATATGATATCAACAGAAAATATCCAAATGGCTAAATCAAATAGCATCGGTATGAACATATGATTTAGAAACAAAGAGGTAAAAACCAGAAGAAACAAATAAAAGGGTTGAAAGTGAAGGAGGTGACTTGTGGGAAGTTGAGAAGTGGGAAGGCAGGAAGTGTGGTTTTAGTTATAAGCCTGTTGGCACTGTTTGATTGCTTAGAATTTCCTGAGTGCTCACGCATGGAAGCTGACAAAGTTGACCTCACAGAAGCAGATAGGAGAATAGTGGTTACTGGGGACCAGGAAGCTTAGTGGGAAGAGGGGAGAGTAGGAGGCTGGGTAATGGCTTCCAAAATACAGTTATGTAGGAGGAGTAAATTCTAATGAATAGTACAGTAGGTGACTACAGAGCACAACATTTTATTATGTATTTGATAAAGAACTACAATAGAGGAGTTTGAAGGTTTGCAACACAAAGCAATGATGAATGTCTAAGGAGATGAAAATGCTAATTACCCTGATTTGAACATTACACATTGTATACATATATGAATTATTACACTGTACTCCATAAACATGCATAATTAGTATGTCAACAAAAATGCTTTCAGAAAAATACCCGCTTAGAATAAAAATAAGCATTTATTTAAAAGTAATAATGAGGCTAGATTAGCTGGGCCTTAATATTACTTCGAGTTTTAAAAAGCACTTATTGAAAATTCCAGAGCAAAGAAACCCCTTAGGAATTATGAAAAGTAGCCAGCATATTAAAGGTAACTAGCATGTTTTTTCCCCTATATTGGTTTATTTTTCTTCTCTTTTGCTAATTCCGCAAACTTTGGACAACAAAAGAAAATCTTTGTTTGACCAGAACTTACATTTCTACTTGGCCTTGGTCAGTTTCCCGAAGAGTAACTCAGAAGAACAGACACCTGGTGCTGTACCAGGCTGAGCCACCACGTGGGATGCCTGCACCACGTCAGAATGTCTGTGATCTCCATTTGGGTGCTTGAGTTCCTGCCCCCACATGCGAGACCAGATTAGGTTCAGGACCCCTGATGGGGTGTGGCTCAGTCCTGGCTGTTTCAGGCATTTGGGGAGTAAACCACCGGATGAATGTTCTCTCTCTGTCTCTCTCCCACTTTCAGATACATAAACATTTAAAAATAAATAAATAAAATAAGGAACACAACAGAATACCTATTCAGCAACAAGAGGGGCAAAGCCTTGATATCCGTCTCAAGAGGGTGAGTTGTGAATGATTATGGTAAGGGAACAAAGCCAGAGCCATAGGACAGGACCAGATGTGATTTTTTTTTTTTTTTTTTTTTTTTTTGGACAGGCAGAGTGGACAGTGAGAGAGAGAGACAGAGAGAAAGGTCTTCCTTTGTCGTTGGTTCATCCTCCAATGGCCGCCGCGGCCGGCGCGCTGTGCTGATCCGAAGGCAGGAGTCAGGTGCTTCTCCTGGTCTCCCATGGGGTGCAGGGCCCAAGCACTTGGGCCATCCTCCACTGCACTCCCTGGCCATAGCAGAGAGCTTGCCTGGAAGAGGGACAACCGGGACAGAATCCGGCACCCCAACCGGGACTAGAACCCGGAGCCACAAGGCGGAGGATTAGCCTAGTGAGCCGCGGCGCCAGCCCCAGATGTGATTCTATTTATGTAACATTCCAAGAAGAAGATAAAACCATGGGGACAGACAACAGGTCCGTGAATGTCAGGGGCTGACTCTGAAGGGGCTCAGGGAGTTTTCTGAGGAGATAGACTGTGTCTATTTCTTAATTGTGCTGGAGTTGAACAACCATACATTTACCAAAACTCACAGAACTGTATACTAAAAAGAATGAATTCTATTTTGTGCACATTATGTCTTAGTAAGTGAGAGAAAGAGAGGGTTTCAAAGCTGTTTCAGTTTCACTAAATGTCAGATGAAACTAACAACAACAACAAAAATCCCAAGGAAGCAAAATCCCGTCTCCTCGGGCCTCCTCACTCACTGGGTATCTCCTTAAGAACCCCACAGGCCCTTGTCTTCCAGATGTACCAGTTGGGACAGAAAAACCCAAAGTATCATGGAGGTCTACATTAGCCTCATGATCAACACAGTTGTCTCAGAGCTTTCTAAAAGCCAAGAGTCAACCATTAAAAACATCTCTCTTAGATCTGTTGTGAAATAGTCCCCCAAAGCAGATATCCCATGTTTCCCCTGATCTGGGGTAACTAATAGAGTACCTGAAATGTGATGTATTGGAGTGAAGCGGATATTTTGAAATTCGATGATTGTTTACAGCCCTTGTCTCTACACTGTCTCTACTCTAACCTGTTTCCTCTGGGAGCTGGCAAAAGTGGCTTCCCAATTCCAATGTCAGGTATAAGCTGCAGCATACAATGGTGCTGTGCCCTCCATACACCTAGCACTATCGATCTTTGCCTTGTTATAGCCATTTAATCTTTTAGCCCAGGTATTTGGAGGGAGAACCGCAGAACCTGAAACGAATGAGAATTGGGTTCAAGTCTCTGCTCCAATGTGTGCTTGGATAAATCAGTTTACCTCTCTGAAGGCCTAGAGATTATAGTCCATGGCTATTGTGAGAATCAAATGAGAAATTTTATACAAATTATTCTGTCAATGTTTACATTTCATAAACCAAAGTCTTACTGTTGCTGTGCATTGTTAGTAATTTATTGTATCGAAACGTTGCTATTCTTGGTCACTCTAGCAGTTCCGAGTGGATGTTGCTGTCAGCGGAGAAAAAGGCTTTGCTCAGAAAGAATTAATAAACATTAATGGAATCAGCCTCTGATTAAAAGGAAGTCCATTCACCCATTATGTAGCTTCAGACATTATTCTGCTCTCAAAGGTAAATATTTGTCTTCCTCCTTGGCGGAAAATCAGAGTGTGCACAGGCGCGTGGTGTTGATAGATCCAAGTTGTCAGAACTGGAGCCCAAAGCAAACGCTCCCCGTATTCCTCAGTCTCTGGGTTCCACTCCCAGCCTCCATCGCTTGGCCAGCCTCTGAGCACCTGTAGGTGCTCCAGCACCTTCTGCTGTGTTGCTCCAGGAGGACCTGGGGCACCGAGAACACCTGCTTGTGCAGGAAGGCTCAAGGAAATGCTGCCAACTGGGCCCAAGCTACAGAAAGACATTAGCTGCTAGCAGCCCACGGACAGCCATGGGCTGCACTGGAAGCTGCTGCAAAGTGTAGCTTGCAGTGTTCCTGGTCCCTCCAGCTGCCCAGCTCCCTAAGGGCATCGGAGGTGATGCTTGTGCACTGGGTGGCTTGCAAATGTCTTTCCTTGAACTTCATTGCTGAACATTTTTTGCAGTTTAGCCAAAGCTGGAGGGCTTCCTATCCTATCCATGGTTGCTCTTTAGCCACTAAACTCCCTGACAGCCGGGCCCCACGTTGCCCACCAGGTTGGCCTCTGCTGCTGCGGTCCTGTGGTGAACCCCAGGGCTGCCAAGTGCCTTCCCTGCCACTCTCTCCAGGGCACAGATTCACTGACCCCAGTTGGAGCCTCTGGCAACTCTCTATGCCCAGCTCACCCAGAACTCAGGGGAACCTGCTGGGGCCTCTTACCTGATTTCAAGTAACTCAAATCTCAACAGCAGGTGCTAAGAAAGCCCAGGACCCCCGAGGGCCGTTGGGTTGCCTTGGGGAAACAGGTGTTGTCTGGTCCACAGGTCGGCAGGACCTCCCAACCCAGCCTCATGAGGAAGTTCTGTGCACCTGGAAGATGGAATGTAGACGGCTTCATGCTTTGGCAACACAAACAAGGTTGTCCTGGCAAGACTAGAATCCTCAGTGGTGCTTCAAATGAATAGTGTGCTTCTTCCTGTGGAAGGAAGGAGCCGGGAGCCTGGGTCTGGGGCCAGTGTTGTGGTACAGTGGGTTAAGCCGACCTCCCACCTGAGTGCCAAGTTTGTAGCCATTTGGGGAGTGAATCAGCAGATGAAAGATCTCTTTCTCTCTCCGTGTCTCTCCCGATCGCTCGGTAACTCTGCCTTTCAAATAAATAAATAAATCTGGAAGGAAGGAAGGAAGGGTGGAAGCTGCCTGGGTCTGGTTCCGGCTCTGCCTCCAGTTCACTCTGGGATCACATGGTCTCCTCTCTGGAACTCAGTAGCTCTTTCTATGAGCGTGGAGGAAATTGCATTACTGTTTCTAAGGCTCTTCTGAATGCCAGGTTTTGTGATTCTCTTGAACTCTAGGGATGCCTTTCCTAGTGACCCCCCCCACACACACCCGATGCATATACACGCTCATAGAAAATGCAAACAATGTTTTAATATGAATCCAAGCAAAATGTAATAAAGAAGGTAAATTTGCTGCCAAAAATTTGCATAATGTATTCTCAAGCCAAGCAGAAATGGCATTTGGATTGTTTGCTGTTTTGAATTATCTGCACCACCGCACCCCTGCATTGTGCAGATAATTGGGAGGTTGACTACACGTGGTGGGGGGGCCACAGCAGTCAGTATATGGCTCACCCCACAACGGCACTTCTCGGAGTTGGTTAATGCGATTAACTCAGTTGAGGAAGCCAAGGGAGAGCGTGGGACAGATTACTGTAGCTCTGTGTACAGAAAAGTCTCTGATGTCCCTAACTACACCTCTGGTCATTAAAGGAATGAAGGGGATAAGAAGCTGTGTGTGTTACCTAATCTCTGACTAATCTCACACTTGCAGTGATCAGGGTGACCCCAACGGCAGCTAAGGTAATTTGTCATGTCCCTGAGGCATGTGTTTGAGTCACCTGTGGCGAGAGACAGGTGACAAGAAGGAGACCCATGGACAGCGATGGTGCCAGTCACCTAGCAACCGCCCAGCGACTCGGCCTTGTCCTTGCAGGCAATGGCACACATAAATGCTGACATGTTAACAGGGCTAAAAATGCTGTACACTTGTCTGTGTGGATATGCAAAGGAGATTTGAGATTTGGAATGCAACTCAGAAGAAAGCCTGGGGCCTGTACAAATGTTACCATTCACTCGACTTCAGACCTGTGAACAGGTTGTTGTGGCGAAGGTCTTGGGGGCTACTGAGGTAGAATCAAGAAGCTGTTTCAAGGGCCGGAAAGGGGTGGTTTTAGGAAAAATACAACAAATTACTACTCAACAAAGCAGATAATAAAGAAATGAAACATGTTGCCCCAGAAGGCAATATAAGCTGAAAATAGAAACAGGCTCAAAAATTGCTTTGAATGAACTCAAGACTTATAAACAGAGGTTTCCTTTGTAACAGGAAAGCTGTAGCTGTGCTTGCCTACAAAGCATCCTTTTTCACACTCTCAGAACCACAGCTCCCTCCACCCTGGTCCTTCCCTTGTTGAGTGCAAGGCACTTACTCAGAACTGCACCTGCAATATCTTACCTAACCCTCACAGGCACACTGCGGCAGGTGCCATCATGCCCATTTCAGAAATGAGCAAACTGAACGTTGCGCAAACCTCCTGGGTTGACTGCTTAGCTCCGTGGAGCCACACCTATGTCACACGATCCTGGCCTTCACTCCTGTGCTGCCAACAGATACTGTGACAAACCCCTGACCCAACTAAGGTCAATCAATCCCACTGACTCTTCCAAAAATGGGAAATAGGAAGTGAGGCTGCAGAGATGTGGAGTTGGGGCCACCCATCGCAGAAGCCCTGCTGAAGGACATAGGTGTGCAGAAAGTGGAGCCCTTGTATGCTGTTGGGGTTGGGGGGGACGTAAAATGGTGCAACCGCTGTGGACAACAGCTCAGTAGTTCTTGGCAAAGCTAAATATAGAACCGCTATGTAACCCTGCAAGTTTGATTATATACATCTGATGAAACTGAAGATGAGAATTCAGACACTTACACACTAATGTTCATAGCGACATATTTTGTAAGAGCCAATAGGCAGAAGCAACCCATTCGCCCATCGACAAAGGAGTAAACAGATAGTGGTATGTCCATACAGTGGAATATTATTCACCCCTAAAAAAGAACGACATATGCTACTGTACTGATGGACTTTGAAAATGTTATGCTGAGTGAGGTAAAGCAGACACCAAATACAGATATTGTGTGGGTTTACCTATGTGAAAGATCAACAAAAGAAATTCATAGACACAGAAAGGAGTTTAGAAAATATGTGTGGCTGGAAGAAAATGGTTATAGGGAGCTCTTGCTTAATGGTTGCAATTTCTCTGTAGGGTGATGAAAAAATTTCAGAAAAGTAGTGGTGAGGGTTATGCAATATTGTGAATTTAATTCATGCTGCTGAATTGCATTCTTCAAAATGGTTAACATAGCAACACTTGATGTTCTAGTTTTTTTTAACCACAGTAATAATTTTTAAAAGGACACATCCCTTTGCCTTTGCCATGGTTGGCTTTTGCATGGTTGGCTACCTGGACGCCTTACATATTTGTTTCACTGAAATGATTCAGTATCCTGATAGTAAATTTCCTTTTGACATTTGACTAGCCAGACTCACAGAAACTGAATCATGTATGAAGCGTTCATGCTTCTCAAGGAACTTGCCTGAAGTCCCACAGCTTCAGAGAATCAGAACCAGGATGCTCGCCCACTGGTCCATGTCTGTGGCCTCACACAGGCCTCGGGGCCTACAAGTTTAGCCACAGGATCCCTGTGCACAGTTGGAAAACTGAGGTTTGCTGATAGACTCTGCGACGGTATGCTCAGGCCGTCTTCATATTCCAGAATGCAGAGATTCCTACAGCACGAAGAATGAATTCATTCATTTATAGAGCAGTTATTGGATATATAAAACTTTGCAGGATATTTAAATATATATGAAGAGAGAGAGAGAGAAAGGAGTGCCCCATGTTAGATAGCCTTGCAATCCAGGTGGGGGACAAGTACCACGTGGATAAAATACTTCAACAACTGGGCAGTGTGATCAAACTTTGCAAATCAAAGGATTCAGGGGAAGAGGAATCAAATGGAAAGAAAAATTCATTTGTTGCTGATTGCCTTCAGCAATTAAAGAAGTTCCTCCAAGTGGGCAGCCCAGGCCAGGTGGAGGACTCGTCCCAGCTTGTTTTGCAGCCAAGAGCCTTAATTACCAACCCCAAATCCACTGCCAAGATCTACACCTTTGTAGCAGTCCTCCAAAGCCGCACTAGGCGCCTGCTACAGCCTCTGTGCCTGTTACTCCTCCCGTCACTGGTCCACCAGGTTTTAGGGTGACACTCTTGGCCCGGCTCTCAGTCCATTCCTGGGATGCCCGTCTGGTCTGTCTGGTGTGCTGCCTTCACTAGATGTGGCCAGCATGCTGCCTGCTGCTGTCTGTCTCATGGCTGATCTGCCATCAGCCGTCTCTGGTGATCCATCTGGCAGAGTTAGCCGGGAGAGAATGGGAGCCAAGGTGAGTCCTGAGCAGCCTGCCCTAAGGAACACTTCATGTCTCGCCTTCTCCTGTCCTTTCTCCTGCCTCGTCTAATGGCAGCCAGAATCTCTTTGCCAGTATTTCACGGCAACAGAGGCTTGCCCACTTTCCTTTAACCTAACCAACTGGGTCTCTCTCATCCAAAGTCTCCTAACCACACTTGAGCAGGTGCATCGTCCTGTGAGAGACTGAGGCCACGCTAGTCTCTCATAAACTCTCCACCCAGGTCCTCTGGGCCCTCTCTGTATGGCCTGCCCAAGGTCTGTTCACTAACCCTTCCACACTGAAGGATACCACATACTCATGTCCCCTACCTCTCTTTGCTACCATTTGAATTAAAACACTGGTAAGAATGGTCATAATGTGGTTCTTTCAAATTGCTGTTTTTACCACTGACCAAAACCCCTGCATGGCAGTTCTTACCAGCTCCCCCTTAAAGTTTTTTTTTCCCCCTAGCCTAGCAAGAGCAGGCCCTATGGTGGCTCTGACCCAAAGGGTTCCCCTTTTCTTGCTGGCTAAACTATGGAAGTTTCTCTGTCCACCTATTTAAGATCCATCTGTTGTACAGTTGGGGCCAATATATGCCTTGTTAAACTTGCAGACTGGTCCAATTGCCACTGCCTCTCCCCTTCCAGGTCCTGAAGCCTGTAAGAGAAAGCAGTCTGCAAACCCCTGCTGTGCACAGTTGAGTTTTTGTGATTATCTCTTGTAAGTTTTCTGTCATCTAGTTGTGTCTATGAAAATATTTGCCATTCTATTTATGGAACTTTGTCTTTTAACAAAAACGTTTGTTGGTTCTATACTTTGGTATTTTGTCTTCTGAGCTAAAGATTTTCCTGAGATGTTGAGGGTTTGCAACACTTTGGGAAAGTATCATTTTGTAAAAACATTTACTTAATTCCTCCAAAATTGAGAAACTACTGTCAGTATGGGTTAATATTGTATATGTTATTTTATTAAAGGATTTTTTTTCTCTTAATTTAGAGGTGCTAAGGATTGTTTCAGGATGTGAACTGCAGGAACCAGTAACTGGAAAAGAAATGATTCGGAGCAAGCTATAAGCATGAGAATGTGTCTTGGTGACAAAGGTTAAGAGTTATTTTTATTTGGTTTTGGTTTTTTTGATAGAGGAACTGAAGGACGCAGCATGTTTGTGGAAGTTGAGTGATGTGTGACATTAGGTTAGATGAGATGAGAAGGAAATTATTTTCAGGGTCACTCTTGTGCCTTAGAAGTTGAGATGGCAGGACTACCTGGTTCTCTCCCTCTTTTTCACGATATAGTTAACTGTTCTAAGTAATGGGCTCATATGCTGACGTCTTGCGCTAATCCTGTCACTCGGGTTGTTTGGTGTGTTGCTGTAATGACCTCAACAAGGAGAATTTTGTCTTGGGGAAGGTTTCAAGTGTCTTTCTGTCCTCATTTTTGAGCCATGATTGTTTGGGAAAATGAGGTCTCAAAGGAGTTAACATTATTGGCCTATTTTTAATGTTTGAGTGATATCTGATTAGATCGGACCCACAGCATTGGTTAAAATGCTCAGGTTAAATGGATAATTACTTTCATTTTGACCAGGTGGTTTGAACTTCTGTCAATCCTTTAAAGTGCTAAACTGAATCTTCCGACTTTGGGACTTTTAGTCAGATCGCGGAAACTCTCAAAGGATGAGATTCTCAGAGACCGCTAATGGTTGTTTGCGTTAACTTGGATTGTGTAAAATACTTTGTCGGATTATAAAATGGCGCCAAGCCTATGTTGTGCTTATGGAAGGGTCTGAAGCCTCACACGAGAGGGTCAGTCTCTGCTCATGAGCCCCTGTTGCAGACCCATCCCCGTGGCTTTATGTAAAATAGCTTCTCCTGCAGGTTCTGTTGATTGTGTGAGGGTTACAGGATGTATGCTTTCTCCTGGTTCCGAGTCTGCCCATGGCTGGGAGGGTGCTGGCTGCTCTTCCCTGCTGCACTCCCTCCCCCATCCCTTCCACTCCCTCCCATCCCCCTGGGATGGGAATGTCACCATGTCACCATCTGGGTGGGGGTCCGCGTGATGCACCCAAGGAGAGTCTCTACCCCTGGGCAGTGCACCCACATCAGGGACAGGAAGGTGCTGGCAGGAACGTGAGAAGTGAGCACGTGTGTCTCTCTATCCACAGCCAGCTAATGAGAAAAGAAATAAAGGGTAAACAGGCGCCTTGGCCCTGCCCAAGCTGACAGTATCAGCCAGTAGGCCAGATTCTTTAAAGGGGGACTGTCAGAGGGTCGGGCAAAGGAGACGTTAAATAGCCAGGTCCCAATATAGGTCCAGAAGAGAGGTCCAGCCAAAAGAGAGGAGAAGAGACTTGGAGACAGTCGGAGATGGGTCATGCAGTGGATGTGAACACTAGACAGCCAGTTATGCAGTGGGTAGATGGACGGGTTCCATGGGAGTACTAGCTAAGCCTAAAGAACTATGGCCCCTAACCCACCAGCTACGTGGTGAGAATCTAGACGCTCAAGGAAGAACCTGAGTGAAGTTCTTCGCAAGTGAGCAGGTAGAAGTAGGGATGCTCGCTCGCCCCTCCGGATGGCAGAGATGTCTGGCACAACTTCTCCTGGGTTCTTGCTCAGATGGGGCACTCACCGCCACTCCTGCCTGGCTCCCCACTAGCGTGCATTCTCATAAACTGGCCACCCTGCCTTTCAAGAAAGAGTGGCTAATTTCCCTTCATAACACCACCTGGCCACAACATAAATTAGGTGACTAGCAAGCCTGGCCTGAAAATGGAACTTTAAATTAGAATGGTAAATGGATGGAAGGCTCTTATTTACACGCCTTTGTGGCTCCAAGAGAAAAAATCATGAATTCTGTAAAAGCTGCAAGCTGAACTCAGCTAAGCTGGCCTCACTTAACCCACCCCCGGGAGCCCATGTGAGTCAAAGCCAGAAGAACCCATCTCAGAACAGTGCCCAAGTCCCTCTACTCTCCATTTCCCGGCACGTGAGGAAGGATCAGCCCTCCGCCCTGAGCGTGGCGTGGAAGCCATTGCTGTGCACCCCACGGGAGATAGTGGAAGCCGAGGTCGCCATCAGGGAAGAAGCTCCCTTTAAAATGCAGAATTTAAATGTGATAAAAATGAGTTTGAGACACCTCGCTGAAGACCCTGATAGAGGGGTGGTACAAAGTGGCTAGTGTGTTTAAACTGACTTTCAAAGATGTGCTTCTCCTTCCAAACTCTGCCCCAACCCAGGGGACATAATCAGGGCGGCCCGACTTGTTGCTCCACTTCTCTATTCTCTTCCACATGGAAAATTCATTCTCTACACTGTGTGACTCTCCGCTAGGTTGTGTGGTTTGATCCCCAGAACTCCCAAAAAAAAGGACAACTGATATTTTTCTATAATGCTGCTTAGCCACAGTGGAGAGAACCAAAAACCTTGGGCAGAAAATGACAGCTTAAATTTTAATATGATCTGGGGCTGGCATGGTAGTGCACTAGGTTAATCCTCCACCTGCAGTGCTGGCATTCCATATGGGCACCAGGTTCTAGTCCGGTTGCTCCTCTTCCAGTCCAGCTCTCTGCTGTGGCTGGGGAAGGCAGTGGAGGATGGCCCAAGTGCTTGGGCCCTGCACCCACGTGGGAGACCAGGAGGAAGCGCCTGGCTCCTGGCTTCAGATTGGTGCAGTGCCGGCTGTGACGGCCATTTGGGGGGTGAACCAACGGAAGGAAGACCTTTCTCTCTGTCTCTCTCTCTCACTGTCTGTAACTCTACCTGTCAAATAAATAAATAAAAAATCTTAAAAAATTTTTTTTAATATGATCTTACAGCTGGATCTACTCTGCTGTGGGTGCAGTGAATACACACGACCCAATTAATGGAGATGTGGAAAGTTTTATTGATGACCTCAGAATTAACTTATAGACAAATTGTATAACATGGTCCTAATGTCTGATTTATACCTGGAAGGACTTAGTTCTCCTCATGGATGCTGTCTTAGCTCACAGGGAAAGACAAATAGTGTTAGAACATGCCCGTGACTAAAGATGTCTTGCTCAGGCCACCCCTGATGTTAGAAAAAAGCTTCAGGGGCTGGCGCCGTGGCGCACTAGGCTATCCTCCGCCTGCAGCACCGGCATCTCATATAGGCGCCAGTTCTTGTCCCGGCTGCTCCTCTTCCACTCCGGCTGTCTGCTGTGGCCTGGGAAAGCAGTGGAGGATGGTCCAGGTACTTGGGCCCCTGCACCCACATGGGAGCCCAGGAGGAAGCACCTCGCTTGTGGCTTCGGATTGGCGCAGCTCCAGCCTTGGTGGCCATTTAGGGGATGGACCAATGGAAGGAAGACCTTTCTCTTTGTCTCTCTTTCTCTCTCACTGTCTGTAATTCTGTCAAATAAATAAATAAAAATCTGAAAAAAAAGCTTCAAAAATTAGGGATGAGACTGCGCCCCCCCTTGGCTTACCTCCTAAAGTAAGGTCTGTTTCAACAGAGACCAGGAGAGCAGTGAGCTAGGCAGAAGGAGCAATGCCAGGATACATAAAAGCTCCAATCAATAGCTGCTTTATGCAGTGATTTGCCATCAAGGAGACACAAGAAGGCCAGTCACTCCCCAAAGGGAGCTTGCTAACAATGTGGAAAGCCAGGGCATTGGGTAAAGAGCCATCGTGACAGAAGTTGGCTGTTGAAGAAGACCTGCCCACTCTGCCAAACCCCAGGTTACCGGAAACAGAATTGCTCTGAGGATGGAAGGACTCCCAGGTCAGAACCAGGGACCTTGTTAGCCTTTCTCCCTGCCTGGCTCCCAAGCCAACCATTGCTATTGAGGGGGAAGAGCCCATGATCATTGTTGACCAAGCAGGTGTTAACTTTGCCAGGAAGTTAAGCCCTGCCCCATGGGCATCTGAAGCTGGATGGCTATTATTCCGGTGGAAACAAGATGAGGATATTAAAGACACACGGTAGAAAGAGAAGCAGTAAGAATATGGGAGCTGTAGGGCCAAGGAGAGGCAACAGCCAGGGTTTCCGCAACCCAGTGATGGACCAGAAATTCCAACCCTAGAATTGTCTGGTCTCATCCAAGAGATGTTGAATATGGTTCTGTACACTGACTCAAACACAGTGTTTTTCAAGGAGCATGGCACGGAGGACCCCTTGGGCACCGGTTAGTGTGTCTAACTGTTTGCCCGTTTTGAAGGACTGAGTTGAGCAACCCCAGTGCAGGGGCCCGACAAATAGGTGTGGCATTACTGTCCAAGTTAGCTGTTGTCTTAAGCCCTGCGTGTTAACCCATTTAAAGGTAAATAGGAACTGACAAGAGGGGGTTTGAGGGTTTACTGATAATCAAGTGGGCTTTCAGGCCTGGCCAGGTATGTGTGCAGCCCAGACCTATCTGTCTCTTCACATGGGGTACTGAGAGAGACATTATAAGGAAGAGGTGAACCTCCTTAGAGAAGGCACCCCATTTACTCCCATTACATGGCTGGGCTGGGAGCAGAGCTGGCATGAACAGGAGGCTACCAGAGTAGGCAGCTACTATCTATAGAACTCATGGGCCGGCGCCGCGGCTCACTAGGCTAATCCTCCACCTAGCGGTGCGGGCACACCGGGTTCTAGTCCCGGTCGGGGCGCTGGATTCTGTCCCAGTTGCCCCTCTTCCAGGCCAGCTCTCTGCTGTGGCCAGAGAGTGCAGTGGAGGATGGCCCAAGTGCTTGGGCCCTGCACCCCATGGGAGACCAGGAAAAGCACCTGGCTCCTGGCTCCTGCCATCAGATCAGCGCGGTGCGCCGGCCGCAGCGCACCGGCCACGGCGGCCATTGGAGGGTGAACCAATGGCAAAGGAAGACCTTTCTCTCTGTCTCTCTCTCTCACTGTCCACTCTGCCTGTCAAAAAAACAAACAAACAAACAAACAAACAAAACTCATGGCCCAGCCTATCCTGTTGGCTGATGTGGCCAGACCTCTGACCTGCCCGAGACACACTTCTCCCAGGACGCCCCCAGACACTGTCGGGCACATGTCAAGAGGATACTCACAACCAACCCTAGGCCCATCTTGGAAAACGGTTGGCCAGTGCCTGTCCTATGACCCAGCATTGCATCTTAGGTGTACACCCAACAGAAATGTGTACATGTACTTATGATCAGACTGTTAAGAATTTCATTGATAATGACCAAAAACTGCCTAGTACACAGACGCTCATCAACAGAACAGATAAATAAGTTTGATACAGACATGAGGTGCAGTAGAAGATGAATGAGCAAAAACTACTCCCATATGGAACAACCTTACAGACTTAATATTGAGCCAATGAAGCGGAACCCTAAATAATATTACAGCATACAGTTCCATTTGTATGAGTACAAATTCAGGCTAGAGTAACCTGCAGTGTTAGAGGCAGGAAGAGCTTTGTCATTGTGGAGGTAAAGGATGAAAGAGGTGACACTAGGAGACACTGGGACTCTAGCCGTGTTCTTTGTTGAGTGGCTTCTGCTTAGCCGTGTGTGAGCAGTTTGTGAGATTGTGTTGAGCTGTGTGTTTGATGTACAGGAGGCTGCATTTAGTCAACAGTGTCTGCCATACAGGCCAGAGAAATTACACCTGCAGTTCAAGTGTAATGGTCGTTACTTCTTCCTGGAGCCACCTACAGGAGGGTTTCCTTAAATGTTCATGGGTAACAGGTTAAGACACGCCTTTTTTTTTTTTTTTTTTTTTGATTTGTTTATTTGAAAGGCAGAGTTACAGAGAGAAGGTGGGGGTGGGGGAGAGAGAGAGAGATCATCCGTCTGCTGGCTCACTCCCCAAATGGCCTTAATGGCCAGGCTGAGCTAGCCAAAGCCAGGAGCCAGGAGCTTCATCTGGGTCTCCCACATGGGTTCAGGAGCCCAAACACTTGGGCCATTTTCTGCTGCTTTTCTCAGGCCATTAGCAGGCATCTAGGTCTGAAGAGGAGCAGCTGGTACTCAAACCAGTACCCGTATGGGATGCCAGCATCCGAGGTGGTGGCTTTACCTGCTATACCACAACACTGGTCCCCACCAGTAGTGATTTTGAAAATGTTTTTATTTATTCTATTTTCATATTTGAAAGGGAGAGAGAGAAAGAGTCAGACAGAGGAGTGCTGGCAACAGCTAAAACTGGGCCAGGCTGAAGCTAAAAACCTGAAACTCAACCCAGCTCTCCCATGTGAGTAACAGGGACCCAACTACTTGAGCCAGCAGCTGCTGTTCCCCAGGGTCTGCTTTAGTGGGAAGCTGGAATTGGAAGTGAGGCCAGAACTCAAACTCAGGCCCTCCAATATGGGATGCAGGCATTCAAAGCAATATCTTAGCCACCGCACCAATACCAGCCTATCAGCACCCATTGTAAGCACTTCACATGAATTGACTCACTTAGCACTCACAGCGATTTTGTAAGGCAGATACTAGCAATATGTCCATTTTACAGATCGTAAACCGAATGGCAGCGAGATCAGACATTTAGACAAAAATCACACAGGTAAGAAAATGGGTGAAACAGTTTGAACTCAGAGTGTCTGGTTTCAGAATCTATACTCTTTATTTATTTATTTATTTATTTACTTGAGAGATGGAGTCAGAGGGACAGGCAGAGAGAGAGGTCTTCCATCCACTGATTCACTCCTCAAATGACCGCAACGGCCAGAGCTGCGCCAATTTAAAGCCAGGAGCTTCTTCCGGGTCTCCCACGTGGGTGCAGGGGCCTAAGACCTTGGGCCATCTTCCACTGCTTTCCCAGGCCATAGCAGAGAACTAGATAGGAAGAGGAACAGCTGGGACATGAACTGGTGCCCATATGGGATGCCGGCACTGCAGGCAGAGGCTTAGCCCACTACGCCACAGCACTGGTCCCAGAATCTGTGCTTGTAACCATGACACACCACCAGTAAAAGTGTTTTGTGTGTGCGAGTTCACCACAGCCTCCAGTGATCTGTCTGACATCCAGTTCTGTTTTCACTTAAGTCAACTTCTATACTAGGCTTCCGTAGATGTTTGGATTTGCAAACTTGGCATTGTATATTCTGTGATGAAAGCCCAACACATAAATACAGGAGTTTTGCCACACTTCCCAGGATACTTACCAGACACCAAATTGCTGAGCCTAACAGTTCCATATATGTACCTGTATGCAATAATTTTGTAATTCCTACCATCACTCATTATGGTAAGTTTCCCACCTCCCTACTTCCTGTAGAGTTTTTAAAGTTTGTTTAAGAGACAGAGAGAAAGAGAGAGCCCACTCGTTGGCGCACTCCCCAAATGTCCGAGATGGCTGGGGGTGAGCCAAGCCTGGAGCTCACTCCACATCGCCTATATGAGTGTTAGGAACCCAACAGCACCCAACACCACCGCAGCCTCCTTGGATCTGCATAAGCCGGAATCTGGAATCAGCAGCAGAGCCGGACAGCAAACCCAGGTACTCCCACGTGGGATGGGAGTGTCTTAACCTCTAGGCCAAACACCCATTCTTCAACTGTCTGTGGGTTTTTGAAAAGCCTGCTTATTTTTTGTCAATAGCTTCCCAAGTAATTTGTGTTTTCATATGTTAAGGTCATAATTGTTTACCAAGTTAGAGGCCCTGTAGGCCTGGTAGCTGATAGAATGACACCAAGGGAAGCATTAAGAGACAGGAGAGCAGACAGCAGAGTGGTGGGATCCAGTCTGGAGGAAAGAAGACATAATCCAAACCTGAGAAAATGAACAGAGCAGAAGCCAGGCATCTGCAGGAATCCTGGAAGCAGGGTGCAAATGCCAAATGGAATGTTTTTGCTTAGATGCAAAGCTTGGAGAGCAGGAAGGCGGCCAGAGAATGAGGAACACAGTGCAGAGTCCAACAAGTAACCGAGAAATTCATTTTTAACACGATCTATGGGGAGGAGAAGGACCTTCGCACATTTGCGGGGATATGGAGAAAAAGAACAAGAGGAGAAAGGAACCATAGTGGACCTTGATTGCCTTGGCTTGCCTCGAATTCATTTGGCCTTTTTAATTAAAACTCTACTCCCAGTCACCCAGCCAGTGTGACTCCAGTAGAACTGGCCCCACCCCACAGCTCCAAAAATTGGCATGTGACCCGGCCAGCATGTTCTGTTCTGCTGGCTATGCTGAGTGGTTCATTTATGGGTATGCAGCCCAAGCAGGCAACACAATTCAACCTGTGACCTTCCCCCGGAATCACTGGGAAAGATAAATTCTAGCAGCTGTTCCTAGCTATTAATAAAAGGATTATAGATGCTTGAAGCTGCTGGGAGCTCATGTATGGAGAATAGCTTCTTGAAAAATGATGCCAATATAATTGAAAGAGAAGAAGAAAACTAAGTTCGAATGACTTAACATAGTTCAAACCGCTATACCCAGCCCTTCTAAAGCTCTGGACTTTTCCAACCTGAGTACCAATAAGCTCCCTTCTATGCTACAGTTTGAGTTAGATTTATGTCTCTTGTAATAACAAAAAAATTGATTGATTGATAGTCAAATTATAATCTACAACTATTAGGCAAAAGCATGATAGAACATAAACTATTGGAAATTGAGAGAGGGAGAGGGAGAGGTGGAGAGGGAGAGAGACAGAGAAAGGAAACGCAGAAGTTGCTTGCTTTTTGATATGTGGAAGCAGGCTGGGCTGGGTGGCCTCTAGGGTTTGCTCCCTGTCTATTTGGCTGTCTCGGGTCCCTGTACTCTGGAGGGTGGAGCTGTGTGATGTGCGACATATGGCTGAGGAAGGGCGCTGGAGGCAGGAAGGGCAGATGGCTCTCCACGGAAGACCCCCTGCTTCGGATGCCAGAGCACTGTCTCTCCAGGGGACGCGCGTGAGCGTCTGTGGCTGTCACACCAGCAGTCTCCCGAGTTTGGGAGCTCTGAGCCAGCTTGCTAATGGCTTTTCTTGGGATTTCTTTTACTTCTGATTGGCTCATAAGGGTTTTTTCATTTCCTCCTTCTTGCTTTCCCCTTGGTTTGTTCTGATTGCTTTCTACTCCAGTTCTTTTCTTCTTTCATTTTTTTCAGTCTTCTCTTCCTCAAAGAACTCAAAAGAGGGACCTCAGCTTGTCATCACTAATCATTTGGTATTTAATCGGGTTTGGATTACTCCCCATGGGCTAGGGTCACATCTTTCACTTGGACTTTCTGTTGAAATGGTGAAGGTGTATCTGATTCCAGGACAGAGCACCTGTCAGTATTATGCTAAGGTCCAGCCTCCACATTGAAAGATAAGGTCTATCATGTCTTAAAGACAGCTTTAATTTAATCACTGGATGGCTCCTAAGTGAACACTAATTTCCACATCTGAATCTTTTATCGCTATTATTATTGTGGCAAAAACACTGAACATGAAATCCATACTTTTAAGGGTTTACATGCACAATATAGTATTGCAGAGTATGGGTGCAAGATTGTACTCCAGATCTCTTAGTTTATCAGTTGCACGTCTGAAACTTTATATTAATCTCCCACTCCCTTCATAGTTCCCGGCAACCAGAGTTCTAGTCTCTGTTTCTATGCGTTTGACTATTTCAGAAACCTAATGTAAGTGGAGTCACACAGTATTTCTTCCTTCTGTGATGGGCTTATTTCACTGAGCATACTATCCTCAAGTTTCTTCCATATTGTGCCATATGGTAGGAATCCCCCCCCTCCTCTTTAAAGGCTGAATAGCATTCCATTGTATGTAAATGCCACATTTTCTTTATCAATTCGGCCATCAGTGGATGATATTTAAGTTGTTTCCACATCTTGCCTATTGTAAATAATCCTGCAATGAACATGGGAGTGCAGATATCTCTCGGAGATTGATTTTGCACAACTGAATACTTTAATTAAAAACAATATGCACTTAGGGACATATGTGGGCACATCAGAGAGTTTGTGGAGAGTAGAATCAAAAGATTACTTTGGTGCAAAAAAACACTGAAATCCATGCATAGTTTCCCAAATGCCAATTTCCATGGATCACGCATGTGTATATATAGAGGTTGAAATTATGGAATACCATATTGTTGTCATTTTAGTCCAAGAGGATTTTTAAAAGATTTATGTATTTGAAAGGTGAAGAGAGAGTGAGAAAGATCTTCCATCTGTTGGTTCACTCCCCAAATGGCCACAACCACCCAGGCTGGGCCATACCAAAGCCAGGAGCCAGGAGCTCCATCTGGGTCTCCCACGTGAGTGGCAGGGGCCCAACTACTTGGGCCGTCTTCCACTGCTTTCCCAGGTGCATTAGCAGGGAGCTGATGAGAAGCAAAACAGCCAGGCCTTGAACTGGTGCTTTGACATGGGCTGCCAGTGCGGCAAGCAGCTGCTTAGCCTGCTGCATAGCAACGCTAGTGCCACAGTCTAGGGGCTTTAAGAGAACGCTTTTGCTAGTAAATTTTATCCTTCTTGAATCACATAGCTTTATTTATCCCAATTTTAGATGATGCTCAGTGTCATAACTGAAGGCAATATTGAGGACTCTGCCCACTGTAATCAAATATTTATAGATTCCCTTGATTGTTTGGCACATGTCTCTGTAACTATTCACACGCCAAGAGTATTTGGAAGCAGTTACATTCTTCTGCAACCTAAACATTATATGCACACATGCACACACACACACACACACACATAAATTAATCTCTTTTCCTTAGCTTCCTCAAGAGAGTTAAACTTGAATCGACCCTTCTTTCTTTTTATGTTCTTCCAATCCCCACCTTTCTTCCTTCTTCCTCTGTCCCTCTCTCTCTCTCTCTCCCCTCCTCCTCCTTTTTTTTTCTTCTAACATTTATTGAAGGTCTATCGTGTGCCTGTATGACCAATTCTACAATGACACTAAAATGTCCCTTACGATGAAATGACAGCCACCATCGTTCCCTATTATTTCATTTAACCCACTGAGGACATAGTTTTTAATTTCAGTGCTGGAAATTTCCTTAGCTAACTTCTGATTTCCCCAGGGGATTGCATGTTAAGCAAGAAAAAATGAGTGTCTTTCCTCCATCTTCGTGAGTTACAGGGCTGATATACATCACTGCAGTTTGCTATTACTGTTAAGTTAGTTAATTATGGCAAGTGCATAGTCGACATGCTGTGATGATGGAAGAGAAAAAGAATAGCCTATCCGTCAAAGGAGCATCTAAACGATTTTGCCATAATCTAGGGATATTGAAATTGATGGGTTTCAGTCCATCAACCAACCGGATATAGCATACAGCTCTTATTAAGGGATGGGATCTGGGGTTTTATGCACGCTAAAATCCAAAGTTCCAGGATCGGTTGCCCTATGTCGCACTGAAACAAAGAATTATCCTTAAAGCCCACTGTCATACGACCCACGCTTGTCATTGTCCCTAGAACAAGCTTGTCTACCTGCTACACTGCCTGTTCTTGGTGTCGTATGTCCTCGGAGATGGATCTGTTGCTGACAGACGCAATGACTTTGTCCTTGACATCTGGGACTTTACCCTCGGAGACATTTGTGGTGATGATTGGATATGCTCCAATGTCCTAGCCTCTGCCTCCACAGCGTGAGCCCAGCCATTATCCTGTAAATCTTGGGACACCAGAGAACTTAAGAGAGGAGAGTCCCATGGTCCCTGCTGTGAGCCAAATAGATCCCGTGAACAGAGGACACCCCGCTAGTCCGGTACCTGGGAACAGGTGGCAGAGCTTGACCGCGGAGACCCAGAACTGCTTTGAATTGTTAATGGAGACTGTCAGCAACAGTTCCAAGACATTTCCCAGGAAGTAGATGGAAAACCCGATCTCCTCCAGGCTTTCCCAACCGCCAACCCCCTGTCCCCTCTGTCTCCCTCTTACCCCCTGTTACTTCTTTCTCATTGTTTCATGTAAATGAGCGTATTCCAAATGTCCTTAATTGCACAAGGAATCCTGTTCAGGCCTCAGTGCGGCTGGGAAGCGACGTTAATAACCCTGCCATGCCTGCAGGCCAGCAGCATGGGAGCCCCACGGTGGCCGTTTTGCAATCTGAGAAGACCCTTAGGGTCTCGTAGCGACCTGCGTGAGCACCCCGCTCCATCCTGAAGCACATCTCTGTCTTCATCTGCACGCCACTTTGTCTCCTTAATAAGAGCTCCAGCAGCCTTGAGTGGTTCCCTCTCCCAACGAGACCTCTTGCAATCGCTGTCTCTTAGAACGACTGTGTATCATTTTCTCCGAATAAAGCTGAATATTAAAGAAGGACGTAGAGAAGCTATCGACTGCATAGGATGACAGTACTTCATCCACAGAAGCCCATGGTGTTAAAATATTCTACGGTTGTTGCTTCTCCCTCACACCTCTGTGATGCCCAGAGCTGTGTCTAACAGGCTTTCAGTGGCACGTTTAGCACATATTTGCACTCTCACAGCTCCTAGACAGGTATCTCATCTCGTTTCAAAACAAAGTCAGCCGGGTTGGACCACCTTATCAGCCTGAACCTATTAAATCTTCTTCATTTCCCGGCTGCCAGACATTCAGGTAATGGTTATTTATGTAGGAATTTGGCAAATGTCAGACAAATCCAGCAATGCTTGCCTCCGGTTCTGTTTGCAAAGGATGGCAGCTCAAGTGTTGTGAGCGTGTTTCCCAACCTTTTCTGCTGAGCCTGTCCTATTTGAGGTTGTTTTCTTCTAAATATTGTCTTAACAATAATTGTACAATATTTATGGGATAAAACATAATGTTTCAAAACATGTACACAAATGTGTACTGATCAAATCAGGGTTATTGGCATGTCCGTGCCTTTGATATTACTTTATGATTGGAGTCTTTGAGCTTTTTCTATTTGTTCTAAACCTATGTAATAGCTTATGGTGAATTACAGTTACCCTATTTGAGGTTTTAGACAACAAGGCCACACAATGTCTGATCTGGAGTAGTGAGACTAACAATTGTTAGGAAGGCTAAATGGTTCTGGAAGTACACTATTAGAGATACCGATAGTAGCCACAAAATTGGGGTACAAACAGGCTCTTTGGCTTTTCTTATTATTTACCTTACAGAAAAACTTTGCCAAGTGCCCTGTGGCAGAAAGTCCAGGCTCTCCCTCTGGGGGGGCACCTTCATTCCTTGAATCGTCAACTGATCCTCAAGGCGTAACGCTTGGAGGGAGGGTGTTGGGGATGGTGGTGTCTGGGCTGCCGAGAGTCAGGGCTGAAGGTGCTTCCACCACCTTTCGTTGTGTGAGAGCCAGGTCTTCTCCCACAGTCTCCAGCACCCCGTCTCGCTACCATGCTTCTCCCATGTTCCCCTTTCAGGGCTGAGTTGTGTCTGTCAACTCGTCCTCCTTGTCCTCAAAGACCATCTCTTGTCCACTCCGCTGTGTTGATGGTAAGCAGCCTGGCCAGCCTCCATGGCACAGGCAATGCACTCAAGTGACTCTTCCTTGATGAGAAGCGAACAGTCTCCCCAACCCTGTTCATGATAGCCAAGAAACAGAAACCCGCGTGCCCGCCGACTGATGGATGGATACGGAAAACGTGTACATGTAAGACTACCCAGCCTATGGAAAGGGATGAAGCCTTCTCACTTCTGACAGCTGGAACTGGGGTTCATGACAATGAGCGAAACAAGCCAGACACAAACAGCACATGAGCTGACTCTATGTGGAATCTAAAACAACAAGTGGAGAGTTAAATGGGGGTTCCCAGAGGCTGAGAAGAGGATGGAATGGGGGAAAGAATGGGTTCTTTTCTGTTCTAAGTTCTAGTTGGGTAGGAAAGCAAAATTCCCATGTTCCATTGCACAGTTGGGTAACTACAGATGGTGATAATGTGCTGTATACTTAGAAAAATCTAAAAGGACTTCTAAATGTTTTCATCATAAAGAAATGATAAATGTTTGATAGGATAAATATATTTGCCCTGATTTGACCATTACAAATGCATACATGTACTGCAATCCTACATGGTACCCCAAACATATGTGTGTTTTTCTCTGTCAATTAAAAGTTAATATTTTTTTTTGACAGGCAGAGTGGACAGTGAGAGAGAGAGACAGAGAGAAAGGTCTTCCTTTGCCATTGGTTCACCCTCCAATGGCCACCACGGCCAGCACACCGCTCTGATCTGAAGCCAGGAGCTTCTCCTGGTCTCCCAGGCAGGTGCAGGGCCCAAGCACTTGGGCCACCCTCCACTGCACTCCCGGGCCACAGCAGAGAGCTGGCCTGGAAGAGGGGCAACCGGGACAGAATCGGCGCCCCGACCGGAACTAGAACCCGGTGTGCCGGCGCTGCAAGGCGGAGGATTAGCCTGTTGAGCCATGGCGCCGGCCTTAAAAGTTAACATATTTTTAGCAATGTAAAAAGAAGTGAATTTTAAAAAGTTTAGAAAAAAGAACAGCCCCCAGAAATGTGTCATTTGAAGCACTGTTGACAGACACTGGAGTATCTACCTTGCCAGCCCATCAATTATACATGGCAATTTCTTAGTTCTTAAAGCAAAGGCAGGGCTCAAAATCCCCCTAAAGTACCCAGATGCCCAAAACCCACAGGCTCAGGACAAGAAGGAAGGTGTGCAAGTTTGTTTCATACCCGGCCACCACACCCCTGAGCCCCATAGCCAGACCTCACCCCAACCTCCCTGGCTTCCCCTGGGATCCAGGCTGATGGCGTGGCAGGCAGCAGCAGCCACATCACTGCCTCGTCTCAGAGGGCCCAGCTCTTAGGGGTCACAGCCCTTTGTACCACGGGGCTTCCGTAGTGACAAACAAGTGGAAGGAGACGGTTTTGTCCACGGGCTTCATCCTGAACTGCACTTTCTTCTGACAGCCAACTTGTTCCTGCTAAATCCAGGCCTCCAGCCCGGAGGCAGTCCCCTTGTGTGCTCTCAGGGGCCCACATGTCCTTAATGCTGTGTGGGGTTAGTCTGGAGTACTGGTCTACCACACACACCTTTGTGTCTTTCACACTCGGGGCAAAAGGGGCTAGACTCTACCTATTCTCTGTGGGTGGCTCTCCTGCCTCTGATTTCTGAGTGGAACTTGATGGGGGAAGGATGGATGCCAGGAATTGCCTTTCTACTGGGCAGCAGTGGACACACACACCCCACCCGCCCATAGCTCCTGCCAAGCCCCACCTGAAACAGTCTTGTACGTCCACGCGTGATGGCAGTGAGAGGTTTCATGTGTGTTGCCTTTTTAGTAGTTTTGCATTGTTGCTGTTAAAAATTACCACACATTTAGTGGCTTAGAACAGCAAGCAGGACTTGGCACTTCCTCATCTTATGATGCTGAATGTCAAAAGTCCAAAGTCAGGCTGATTGCTTCTGGAGGCTCAGAGGGGGAAATGTCTCCTTGCCCTGGTCAGCTTCTGGAGCCCACGTGACCCCTTCTTCACACCATTGCAACCGGTCGCTCCTGGTGTTGCTTTTCCTCCTACTCACTCTGCTCTCCTGCCTCCAGAGTCATGGAAGACACTTGTGAGACCCGCTCAGCACACCAGGATACTACAACGCAATGTTTTTAACTTAATCGCATCCTCAAAGGCCCTTTTGGTATATGGGGAAATACCTTCATAGGTCCGGCACATCTTGAGGGAGAGGAAGACCATTGTTAGGCCCAACACCCCTAGAGCATGTTTTTTTAAATGCTGTCAGATGAAGGATCTCACATGATGCTTAGAACAGTCTTGAGAACCAGGTCATTGTCATTTCTATTTTGCAAAAAAGGAAATCATATAGGCTAAGGCCACCCTGTCCAATGTGGTAGCCACCAGTCACAAATGGCTTTTGAACACTTGAGATGTGGGTAGTCCAGAATGAAATATGTTAAAAGTGTAAAATTCACAGAGGGCATTGATGGTTTCCTGATTGCCTACAAGAAAAAAGGTAAAAAATCTCATGAATTTCAAAACTATTGACTGCATTTAAAACCATAATATTTTGGAGTTATTAAATAAAATGTAATTAATGTTACCTTTCTCTAAAATATAACTATTAGAAAATATAAATTTACACGTGGCTCACATTTTATTTGTGTTGCACGGCATTGGGTTCAGATCATACATTTAGTACATGGTCAAGCTGTCTTCCAAACCCTTTTCCAGTGTCCTACAAAGTATAGCCCAAGGAATAGTGGGAAAAAACTGGGTTTTGGAGTCTAAGAGGCCTGGAATCCAATTCTGACTCTCCAACCTATGAAAAATATTTATTATTGTGTCTGAGCCTATTTTCTTTCTTCTTTTTTTTTACAGGCAGAGTGGACAGTGAGAGAGAGAGACAGAGAGAAAGGTCTTCCTTTGCCGTTGGTTCACCCTCCAATGGTCGCCGCGGCTGGTGCGCTGTGGCCGGCGCACCGCGCTGATCCGATGGCAGGAGCCAGGTACTTCTCCTGGTCTCCCATGGGGTGCAGGGCCCAAGGACCTGGGCCATCCTCCACTGAACTCCCTGGCCACAGCAGAGAGCTGGCCTGGAAGAGGGGCAACCGGGACAGAATCCGGCACCCCGACCAGGACTAGAACCCAGTGTGCCAGCGCCGCAAGTCGGAGAATTAGCCTAGTGAGCCGCGGCGCCGGTCTGAGCCTATTTTCAATTGAAAAAGAGGCTAAGGTCTACATTATAGGATTGTTGTGGATAATTAATGGACAAACCGTGTAGAAGATCTAACATAAAAACTGGAATTTGTAACAAATGATAGTTCCCTTTCCCAGCTTGTCTTCTCTCTATAAGATACCTACCGTTTGCAAATAGGTAAATAATAATTTTAAAGGTTATCAGTTCCAGGAAAATGTCACACTTACATAAAAACTTTTTCATCTGTCTTAAGCCAAGAACATGTACAACTTTTACAATGAATTTTTACAAGTTTAACCCGAGGCATCTGTTGGATGGTACTTTCTACACTAGCTAGATCTCAGGATTAATTTCCTGCATGGATGCAGAAGGAATAGGCCCTATAGATTTCAAGAAGGAAGCCAGCCCCTTCTGGGACCAATTGTACTAATAGGAAAAAATTTCAAAGGATAGGCGCTTATCTTAATATGTCAAAAGTTTGCCTTGAGTGAAATAGGGCAAACTCATGAAAATAAAGTCTTTTGTCCTTTGGGTTCATCATTGTAACATAAGCATAAAACTATTACATAATATTCAGCTTAGAAACACCACTTACATTTCATTTACTGCTATGTTCAGCCAAGTGTGTTTAGTAGAAAATTAATAAGTGTCACATAAAAAGAATATCCTGATGAATTAAGTTCAAAAAGCACTGGCTTGAAAAAAATACGCTGTTGTACCTACCCCAACATACACCGTGAGTCCCTAGGAGCCAATGCGCAGATTCCCAAACTTTTTTGACTAACAAAACTTCTCTTGTCTTCTGTCTGGACATGGAGCTGCTATGGGTCTAGTATGGAATTCATATTCTGGAGAAACACCATGGGGAATGTTGCTCTATTTAAATGGAATTTTTCTCTCTCTCAACATTACTTCTGAAGTCAAGACTGGGACATTTGTTGGTGGTTGACTTGGCCCTCTTTTCCAGGTAATTCTGCCTTTGACCCCTGTATTCATGTCCTCTACCCACATTGGTTGGATTTGCTTTTTGAACGTTGAAACTGAAAGAGGCGTCATCATCATCTATTATTTTATTTGTCTTCTTGGGATTTCTTTTATCCCTGAATATCAGTTGATTTATTTACAAGATTATCAGATTTCCAGAGGGGGAAATAAGTGGCCACAGACCAAAGGGATTCTTTGTTCTCAAAGACTTACTCAAAGGATAAGGAACTGGAATGGACTTTGAATCCAAAGGAAATTATTTCAATCATATGGAAAGCCATAATGCAGATTTCCTCTTCCTTTAACAGTCATGCCGACATCATCAATGTTCGGGTTCTCATAGCTTGTACCACTTTCCCCTTTGTCCTTACTGATATGAATAATGTAAAGCTGACCCTACTCTGCCTGATCTTATCAACACCCTTACGGGAGTCAGGAGGAGCAGAAAGGAGAGATCCTGTACCCTTTTAGTAGCAACTTCTTACCTTTATTCCTGTTCCCTGGAACTCATACTAAATATATTGGCACAACTTTAGATGAGGTAGACTCATTCTCTTCTCCCATGGGCAAACAGAGAAGTATCCTTCTCTTCCCTGATGGCATAAACTTACTCTCTTTAACAATCATTCTTTTATTTTTATTTTTATTTATTTGAAATAGTTACAGAGAGAAGTAGAGCCAGAGAGAGGTCTTCCATCCAATGGCTCACTCCCCAAGTGGCTGCAATGGCCAGAGCTGCGCCAGTCTGAAGCCAGGAGCCAGGAGCTTCTTCCAGGTTTCCCACATGGGTTCAGGGGCCCAAGGACTTGGGCCATCTTCTACTGCTTTCCCAGGCCATAGCAGAGAGCTGGATTGGAAGTGGAGCAGCTGGGACTCAAACCAGCGCCCATACAGGATGCCGGCACTACAAGTGGCAGCTTTACCCTCTTCACCACAGTGCTATGCCAACAGTATTCTGAAGGCAAAGAGTTCCATTGACTACTATCCAAAAAATTCCTAAAAGCAATGGTTCCAAGTTCAAAATGGTCACACGGCAGGGGTGCTCCAACTCACTCCCAGTCTAAATAACTTTCATATTCAATTATCAGGAGGCATTTTAGTTATCCAAAGCTGCTTTTTGGAAAAAAAAAAAAAACAACTTGGCACTGTTTGCCTATGCATCTGAAACCTGTGTAGGATGCAAATGCAAAGGCCATCCATGCAGGCAAGAATATAAATCAAGTTCCCTAATTTCATGGCAAAAGGCCAGCTTGGTCATCAGCACACCAAGATGCCTGATGCACGGGAATCTTCTCTTAACAATGTGGGAGATCTATGCTTTAGGACTTAAATTACCTACGGTCATTGTCTACTAATGTCCCAGCTGAGATGATCCTCCTCCAGCTGGGTTCTAGCCTCATGTCAAATCAGAAAAGCCAGCAAATAGACCCCCTGTGATAGATATTCTTAAACTACATATGAAAAAACCTTAGCAAATCCTTGACAATCTTCTTTATCACTTGTCAAGGATATATTTGAGAAATTTCCATGTAAAAATATTATATTTGAGAAATTTCCATGTAAAAATATTCCTACATCTCAAATAAAAGGGAAGATAACATCCACTATGTTAATTAATCATCTCTTTGGGTGCTGACATTGGGGCGCAGCGGGTTAAGCCACCACTTACAATGTTGCATTCCCTAACAGTGACAGGTCAGGGTCCCAGCTGCTCCAGTTCCCATCCAGCTTCCTGCTAATGCACCTGGGAAGGTAGCAGAAGATGGTCTAAGTACCTGGGCCTTTGCCACCCTTGTGGGGGCCTGAATGGAGTTCCTGGCTCCTGACTTTGCCTGGCCCCACCCCAGACCATTGCAGCCATTTGAGGAAAGAAGCAGCAGATGGAAGATCTCTCTCTCTGCCCCCTCCCCACATTCCCTCCCCCACTTCCTTTCAAATAAAGATTTAAAAAATTCTCCGTGACAGATAAACGGATTTTAGAGCTTGGTAATAGAACACACATTTTAAAAGTTGGTTTATTTAAGAAGAATTGAAGACTATCTCAGTTATCATATTTCTCTCTTAAATCTTGGCTTCCAGGGTGCTTAGAGCTAGGTTTTGGGATCTGTTGCAGTAGTTTTGCTAAGTCTAAGTCTTTATGACACAGCTATAATCCTCTTAGTAGTTGCCTTTCATTATTTTACTATCTTTTGGGGGCCCTATAGTATTTTAGTCTTCATTGTAAGTCATTTCGAATGCTTTTGGGCAGTAGATAAAATCAAAATAATAAACTCTATGCGGTTTTTTAATATCACCATTCTAGGAATTTGATAGACTGTAGTGTGAGGTGCAGAGAGAGAATGAGCTGCTCTAGACCAGAGGAGGTGGGGCTGGCGCCGTGGCGTAGCAGGTTAAGACACCATCTGCAATGCCAGCATCCCATATGGTGCCGGTTCACGTCTCAGCTGCTCCTCTTCTGACCCAGCTCCCTGCTAATGGCCTAGGGAAAGCAGCAGAAGGTGGCCCAAGTGCTTGGGCCCCTGCCACCCATGTAGGAGATCCAGAAAGAGCTCCTGGCTCCTGGCTTCAACCTGGCTTAGGTCTGACCATTGCAGTCATCTGGGGAGTGAACCAGCAGCTGCAAGACCTCCCTGCGTGTCTCTCCCTCTGTCCCTGTAACTTTGACTTTCAAATAAATAGCGAAAGCCTTAAAAGGGGCGGGGGAGGCACAGGTGGAGAAAAACAGAGTAAAGGTCACTTTTCTACTTAGAAAGGAAAAGGGAGAAGAAACAATTGGAACTCTGCAGCCCACTTATGCTCTGACATGGATTAGGATTTGCACCCAGTCTGGACATGGAGCAGACCTGCAGCTGTGGATGTACTGTTAGTAATCTTTTAAGAAAAAGAGAGAGATACCAGTCTAGCGATTGCCTTTAACAAGAATGGAATATTAAGGCCATCTCAGTAGGTAACTTCTTAGGATGCACATCTGCTTGCCTGCCTCTCTGGGACAGTGTTTTCCTTTCCGCCTCCCTTCTTTGCTCCATGGCGTCTTCCTAGGCTGTCTTTGCAAAGCACCCTGGAGACTGGGAGCACAGATGTACTCAGCAGAGGCTCCCTCTCCCCCCATCTGCCCGTCCCTCCCCTGTGTTACTTTCTGTGCCAAAACCCTTCTCTCTGACTTGTGATTCCCGGGTCACAGGGAGTTGGCTGGACGACAAGTGTCTCTGATGTTAGGGTTGGGCTGTTGCCAGCCAACAGACAGGATGTCAGGCTCAGCTGCTTCAGCTGAAGAGATTGATCCTTTTTTAAATAAAACCTGTGGGGTGAAGAGCTCCAGCCTCAAGGCTCTGACAGTGAAGGGTCACGCCCAGAGAGAAAAACCAGAGAGGAAATTGACACTGAGGATCGTGACCTGTCTAACTTCAGAAAGGGAACTCCAAGATGCATTTAGGGGAAAATACTGCGAGTGTTTTGAGAAAGATATTTGGCTAATAGGCAACTGGTTGTGTAGGATAGCCATCATATTACAGAACTGAAAAAGATACTGACAGTAAGGCGGCTCGGTTTGTATTTAACGACTCTGCACTGCTTTACCTCGAATGCAGCCTTTTTGTGAGTGTGCGTGGGCACTCGTGCTTCTGGGGAAGACGAGTGACGTGGTCATCGAACTTCCCAAGAGGGCAACAGTCAAAAACAGACCTAGGGCCGGCGCCGCGGCTCACTAGGCTAATCCTCCACCTTGCGGCACTGGCACACCGGGTTCTAGTCCCGGTCGGGGCACTGGATTCTGTCCAGGTTGCCCCTCTTCCAGGCCAGCTCTCTGCTGTGGCCCGGGAGTGCAGTGGAGGATGGCCCAAGTCCTTGGGCCCTGCACCCGCATGGGAGACCAGGAGAAGCACCTGGCTCCTGCCTTCAGATCAGCGCGGTGCGCCGGCCGCGGCGACCATTGGAGGGTGAACCAACGGCAAAGGAAGACCTTTCTCTCTGTCTCTCTCTCTCACTGTCTACTCTGCCTCAAAAAAACAAACAAACAAACAAAAAAAACCAACAAAAAACAGAACCACTCACTGATCTCATCCAATGCTCTCATTTCCTAGAGACCATCCTATCACAGCCCACACAGAGCTGTCAGGTGGTGGATTAGGGAGGATCAATCCTAGCACAGGAGCATTCCTAATACAATTTTGTTTTGACAGTCCTATGACTTGCAAGGCTGAAAACATCCATAAAGGACAAAGAAATTCTATACTAGTGAGAATTCAAAGTACACGTTTTTCTGGTCAAAATATTTCAGATATGATCTTTCAACCTATTCCTTTTTTTTTTTAAGATTTATTTATTTGAAAGACTTGTAGAAAGAGGGAGAGCGAGAGGGAGATCTTCCATCTACCCATTTACTCCTTAATGGCTGCAATGGCCTGGACTGGGCCAGGCAGAAGCTAAGAGCTTCATCCAGGACTCCCACGTGCATAGCAGGGGCCCCAGCACTTGAGCCACCCTGCACTGCTTTTCCCAGGCAGTTAGCAGGGAGTTGCATTGGAAGTGGAGCAGCTGGGACACAGCCAGTGCCCATATGGGATGCCTGCATCACAGGTGACAGCTTTACCTGCTATACCACAACACCAGCCCCAGTTTTACTCCTTCTTAATTTAATCAGTGGTATCGCCATTCATTCGTGCCAGAAACAAGAGCTAACTTTGACATCTCTTTCCTCAAATCCTACATTTCATCAATTACCAGTACTTCTTATCACCCTTTCTGACATCCGTGGTTAAATTTATTCCAAGGTATTTGATATTTTTTTGTAACTATTTGAATGGGATTGATCTTAGAAGTTCTTTTTCAGCCATGACATTGTGTATACAAAGGCTGTTGATTTTCGTATATTGGTTTTATATCCTGCTACTTTACCAAACTCTTCTGTGAGTTCTAATAGTCTCTTTGTGGATTCTTTTGGATCCGCTACATATAGAATCATGTCATCTGCAAATAGGCGTAGTTTGACTTCCTCTTTCCCAATTTGTATCCCTTTGATTTCTTTTTCTTGCCTAACGGCTCTGGATAAAACTTCCAGAACTATATTGAATTACAATGGTGAGAGTGGGCATCCTTATCTGGTGCCAGATCGCAGTGGGAATGCTTTCAGCTGTTCCCCATTCAATAGGACGCTGGCCGTGGGTTTCTCATGAATTGCCTTGAGTGTGTTAAGGAATGTTCCTTCTATACCCAATTTGCTTAGAGTTTTCATCATGAAAGGATGTTGTATTTTATCAAATACTTTCTCTGCGTCTATTGAGATAATCATTTGATTTATGTTCTTCAATTTGTTAATGTGATGTATTACATTGATTGATTCATGAATGTTGAACTATCGCTGCATATCAGGGATAAATCCCACTTGGTCTGGGTGAATGATCTTTCTGATGTGTTATTGGATCCATTGGCTAGTATATATTTTTAACTTTTATTTAATAAATATAAATTTCCAAAGTACAGCTTATGGATTACAGTGGCTTTGCCCCCCCCCATAACTTCCCTCCCACCCTCAACCCTCCCATCTTCTGCTGCCTCTCCCCTTCCATTCACATCAAGATTCATTTTCAATTATCTTTATGTACAGAAGATCAATTTAGTATATATTAAGTAAAGATTTCAACAGTTCACACCCACACAGAAACATAAAGTGTAAAATACTGTTTGAGTACTAATTATAGCATTAATTCACATTGAACAACACATTAAGGAAGAGATCCTACATGAGGAGTGAGTGCACAGTGACTCCTGTTATTGACTTAACAAATCAACACTCTTGTTTATGGCATCAGTAATCACCCTAGGCTCTTGTCTTGAGTTGCCAAGGCTATGGAGGCCTTTTGAGTTCGCCAACTCTAATCTTATTTAGACAAAGTCATAGTCAAAGTGGAAGTTCTCTCCTCCCTTCAGAAAGGTACCTCCTTCTTTGATGACCTGTTCTTTCCACTGAGATCTCACTTGCAGAGATCTTTCATTTAGGTCCTTTTTTTTTTTTTTTCCAGAGTGTCTTGTCTTTCCATGCCTAAAATACTGTCATGGGCTCTTCAGCCAGATCCAAATGCCTTAAGGACTGATTCTGAGGCCAGAGTGCTATTTAGGACATCTGCCCTTCTATGAGTCTGCTGTGTATCCCGCTTCCCATGTTGGATCATTCTCTCCTTTTCAATTCTTTCAGTTAGTATTAGCAGACACTAGTCTTGTTTATGTGACCCCTTTGACTCTTAGACCTATCAGTATGATCAATTGTGAACTGAAATTGATCACTTGGACTAGTGAGATGGCATTGGTACATGCCACCTTGATGGGATTGAATTGGAATCCCCTGGCACATTTCTAACTCTACCATTTGGGGCAAGTCCGATTGAGCATGTCCCAAATTGTACATCTCCTCCCTCTCTTATTCCCACTCTTATATTTAACAGAGATCACTTTTCAGTTAAATTTAAACACCTAAGAATAATTGTGTGCTAATTACAGAGTTCAACCACTAGTATTAAGTAGAACAAAAAAAAATACTAAAAGGGATAAAGTATTAATTTGTACATCAACAGTCAGGACAAGGGCCGATCAAGTCACTGTTTCTCATAGTGTCCAATTCACTTCAACAGGTTTCCTTTTTGGCGCTTGGTTAGTTGTCACCGATCAGGAAGAACATATGATATTTGTCCCTTTGGGACTGGCTTAATTCACTCAGTATGATGTTTTCCAGATTCTTCCATTTTGTTGCAATGACCAGATTCCATTTTTTTTTTACTGCTGTATAGTATTCTATAGAGTACATGTCCCATAATTTCTTTATCCAGTCTACTGTTGATGGGCATTGAGATTGATTCCAGGTCTTAGCTATTGTGAATTGAGCTGCAATAAACATTAAGGTGCAGACCACTTTTTTGTTTGCCAATTTAATTTCCTTTGGGTAAATTCCAAGGAGTGGGATGGCTGGGTTGTATGGTAGGGTTATATTTAGGTTTCTAAGGAATCTCCAGACTGACTTCCATAGTGTCTTAACCAATTTGCATTCCCACTAACAGTGGGTTAGTGTCCCTTTTTTCCCACATCCTTGCCAGCATCTGTTGTTGGTAGATTTCTGAATGTGAGCCATTCTAACCGGGGTGAGGTGATTTTGATTTGCATTTCCCTGATTGCTAGTGATCCTGAACAGGATTTCAAATATCTATTGAGGTCCTTGGCCTATGTCTTAAGTGGGTTGTTTGTTTTGATGTTGTGGAGTTGCTTGATCTCTTTGTAGAATCTGGTTATTAATCCTTTATCGGTTGCATAGGTTGCAAATATTTTTTTCCTATTCTGTCGGTTGCCTCTTCACTTTCCTGACTGTTTTTTTTGCCGTACAGATACTTCTAAATTTGATGCAATCCCAATTGTTAATTTTGGCTTTGACTGCCTGTGCTTCTGGGGTCTTTTCCAGGAAGTCTTTGCCGGTACCTATATCTTGCAGGGTTTCTCCAATGTTCTCTAATAATTTGATGGTGTAGGGTCCTAGATTTAGGTTTTTAATCCATGTTGAGTGGGTTTTTGTGTAAGGTGAAAGGTAGGCGTCTTGCTTCATGTTTCTGCACGTGGAAATCCAGTTTTCCTAGTATCATTTATTGAATAGACTGTCCTTACTCCAGGAATTGGTTTTAGATCCTTGATCAAATAAAAGTTGGCTTTAGATATTTGGATTGATTTCTGGTGTTTCTGGCAGGGGAGACACCATGATCAGGCAGGTGGTTCTCCCAGGGCAAGGCTCGCCCATTGCACTGCAGCTAGTATATTTTTATAAAGGTTTATTTATTTATTTGAAAGGCAGAGTTACAGAGAGGCAGAGGCAGAGAGAGAGAGAAAGAGATCTTTGATCTGCTGGTTCACTCCCCAAATGGCCACAATGGCTGGAGCTTAGCTGATCTGTAGCCAGGAGCCAGGAGCTTCCACATGGGTGCAGGGGCCCAAGGACTTGGGCCATCTTCTACTGCTTTCCCAGGACATGGCAGACAGGTGGATCAGAAGTGGAGCAGCTGGGTCTGGAATCGCTGCCCATATGGGATGCTGGCATTGCAGGCCACGGCTTTACCCACTACACCACAGCACTGGCCCCAGCTAGTATTTTGTTGAGAATTTTTGGTCTTTAGTTCTCTTTCTGTGTTGTATCTTTTTCAAGTTTAGGACTTAAGGTGATGCTGGCTTCATAGAAAGAATTTTGGAGGATTCCCTCCCTTTAAATTGTTTTGAACAGACTGGCACCACGGCTCACTAGGCTAATCCTCCGCCTGCGGTGCCGGCACCCAGGTTCTAGTCCCAGTTGGGATGCTGGGTTCTAGTCCCAGCTGCTGCTCCTTCCAGTCCAGCTCTCTGCTGTGGCCTGGGAGTGCAGTGGAGGATGGCCCAAGTGCTTGGGCCCTGCACCCGCATGGGAGACCAGGAGGAAGCACCTGGCTCCTGGCTTCGGATCGGCATAGTGTACCCGTCTTAGCAGCTATTTGGGGGTTGAACCAAGGGAAGGAAGACCTTTCTCTCTGTCTCTCTATGTAACTCTGCCTGTCAAAAAAATTGTTTTGAACAACTTGAGAAGATTTGGAGTTAGTTCTTCTTTAAATGTCTGGTAGAATTCAGCAATGAATCCATCCAGTCCTGGGCATCTCTTTGTTGAGAGGGTCTTTATTACTGAGTCAATTTCTATCTTGCTTATGTGCCTGTTTAAGTTTTTTATGTCTTCATGGCTCAATTTAGGTAGGTTGTATGTGTCCAGGAATCTATCCATTTCTTCTAGGTTTCCCTGTTGGTGTACAGCTCTTTTTATTTATAAGGTGAATATTGTTACATTTCCTTTTTCATCTCTAATTTTATTAATTTGGGTCTTCTTTCTTTCTTGTGTGGTTAGTTGGGCCAATGGTGTGTCAATTTTGTTTATTTTGTCAAAAAATCAGGTCTTCGTTTTGCTGATCTTTTGAATATTTTTTGTTTCAATTTTATTTCTTCTCTAATTTTAATTATTTCTTTTCTCTTTTCGGTTTGGTTCGCTGTTGTTTTTCTGGGTCCTTAAGATGCATTGATAGCTCATTTAATTGGTGCCTTTCCAATTTCTTGATGTAGGCCACAATTGCTATAAACTTTCCTCTTAACACTGTTTTTGCTGTATCCCATAAATTTTGATTGTTTTGTTGTCATCTTCATTTGCTTCCAGAAATTTTTTGATTTCTCTTTTGATTACTTCTGCGACCCACTGTTCACTCAGGAGCATGTTGTTTAGTCTCCATGTGTTTGCATATGTTCTAGAGATTCCTGAATTGTTGATTTCCAGCTTCATTCCGTTGCGGTCTGCGAAGATGCATGGTATGATTTTGATTTCTTGGAATTTGCTCAGACTTGTTTTATGGCCTAGCATGTGGTCAATTCTAGAGAAAGTTCAATGCACTGCTGAGAAGAATGTGTATTCTACAGCTGTAGGATGGAAAGTTCTGTAGATATCTGCTAGGTCCATTTGGTCCATAGTGTCGATTAACCCTGCTGTTTCCTTGCTGGTTTTCTGTCTGGTTGATCTGTCCATTGCTGAATGTGGGGTATTGAAATCCACCATTGCTATTGTATTGGAGTCTGTGTCTCCCTTTAGGTCCTTTAACCTTTCTTTTTTTTTTTTAATAGGATATTTTCTTATTTTATATACTCAGATTCCTGAATTCAGATCATGTTGAATAAAAAAAGTCACCTCCCACTGAACACCAAATTAGTAATCTATAAGATTAAATAAGGGAAATCTCCCACAATGCAAAGGAGAAGGAGTTGAAAATAATGAGAATGAATTTAAGAGTATGGAAGATAGCATCTAAAAGGTTAACATTTGTAAAAAAAAAAAAAGCATACTCGAAAAACAGAACACTAAGGCAACGGAGGAAAACAAACAAACAAACAAACAAACAAACAAACAAAAAAAACAATGCAGTCGTGTGCAGCAGTTTAAGCCACTGCTTGAGATGCCTAAATCCTGTTATCAGAGAGCCCAGGATCCTGTCTCAGATCCTCCACTTTTTTTAAGTTTTTATTTAATGAATGTGTTTTTCATAGGTACAACTTTAGGAATATAGTGGTTCTTTCCCCCATACCCTGCCCCCCGGCTCCCATCCCACCTCCCTCTCCTTCTCCCACGCCCTTCTTCATTATGGTTCATTTTTAGTTTGATTTTATATACAGAGGAGCAACTCCATGTGAAGCACTGATTTCAACAGTTTGCACCCACGCACACACACAACATATAGAGTACAGTTTGAGAACAAGATTTGCAGTTAATTCTCATAGTACAACTCATTAAGGACCGAGGTCCTACATGGGGAGTAAGTGCACAGTGACTTCTGTTGTTCCTTTAACAATTAACACTCATTATGACGTCAGTGATCACTCGAGGCTCTTGCCATGGGATGCCAAGGCTATGGAAGCCTTCTGCGACCATACTCCATCAGTATTTTAACACAGCCATAAGCAAATTGGATGTTCTCTCCTCCCTTCAGAGTAGAGTACATCATTCTTTGATGACCCTTTCTTTCCACTACGTTTCACAGAGATCTTCCATGTAGGATATTTTTTGCCACAGAGTCTTGGCTTTCCATGCCTGAAATGCTCTCACAGTCCTTTCAGCCAGACCAGGAAACCTTAAAGGTTGCTTCTGAGGCCAGAGTGGTATTTACAGTGAATGTCATTCTAGGAGTCCACTGTGTGCACTGCTTCCCATGTTGAACTTTCCTTCCTTTTTGATTCTATTATTATTACCAGGCACTTGATGTTACTTATATCACTTTATTTTTATTTTTATTTTATTTTATTTTGACAGGCAGAGTGGACAGTGAGAGAGACAGAGAGAAAGGTCTTCCTTTGCCGTTGGTTCACCCTGCAATGTCCACCGCGGCCAGCACACTGCGGCCGGTGCACTGCGCTGATCCGATGGCAGGAGCCAGGAGCCAGGTGCTTTTCCTGGTCTCCCATGGGGTGCAGGGCCCAAGGACTTGGGCCATCCTCCACTGCACTCCCGGGCCACAGCAGAGAGCTGGCCTGGAAGAGGGGCAACCAGGACAGAATCCAGCTCCCCGACCGGGACTAGAACTCGGTGTGCCAGCGCCGCAAGGCGGAGGATTAGCCTAGTGAGCCGCGGCACCAGCCCTATGTAATCACTTTTACACTTAAACCTATCTATATGTTGACTTCAGCTTTTAATATGATCATTTTGACAGTTAAGATGGCATTTATACCACCGATTTTAATTGATTCGGATTCCCATGACATGTTTTTAGGCTGTACCCTTAGAAATAAGTCTCTATAACTGTAAAACATTTCTTTTAAATAGCCAGGTGCCCTGTAATTAGGTTTATATACATTTATTTATTTATTTATCTATTTATTTTTTAAAGATTTTTTTGTATTTATTTGAAAGTCAGAGTTACACAGAGAGGAGAGGCAGAGAGAAAGAGGTCTTCCATCTGCTGATTCACTCCCCAGTTGGCTGCAGCAGCCAGAGCTGCACCAATCTGAAGCCAGTAACCAGGAGCTTCTTCCAGGTTTCCTAAATGGGTGCAGGGGCCCAAGCACTTAGGCCATCTTCCACTGCTTTCCCAGGCCATAGCAGAGAACTGGATCAGAAGTGGAGCAGCTAGGACTTGAACCAGCGCCCATATGGGATGCTGGCACTGTAGACAGCAGCCTTACCCACTACACCACAGTGCCAGCCCCAGTTTATATACATTTATACCAATACATCTCCCTGTTGAATTGATCCCTTAATCATTACATAGTGCCCTTCTTTGTCTCTTTTAACAGTTTTTGTTTTAAAGGCTCTTTTGCCTAATATTAGGATGGCTACACCAGCTCTTTTGCTTTCTGCTAGCATGGAATATCTTTTTTTTTTTTAAAAAAAAAAGATTTTATTTATTTATTTGAGAGATAGAGTTACAGACAGTGAGATGGAGAGACAGAGAGAAAGGTCTTCCTTCCATTGGTTCGCTCCCCAAATGGCCACTACAGCCAGAGCTGTGCTGATCCGAAGCCTGGAGCCAGATATTTCTTCCTGGTCTCCCATGCGGATGCAGGGGCCCAAGCACCTGGGCCATCCTCCACTGCCCTCCCGGGCCTCAGCAGAGTGCTGGAGTGGAAGAGGAGCAACTGGAACTAGAACCTGGCGCCCATATGGGATGTCGGCGCCACAGGTGGAGGATTAACCATGTGAGCCATGGTGCCAGCCCGTGGAATATCCTTTTCCATGCTTTCACTTTCAGTCTATATGTATTTTTGTTGGTGAGATGTGTTGTAGGGAACAAATTTTTTTTAACATTTATTTACTTATTTGAAAGGCAGAGCTACAGAGAGGCAGAGGCAGAGAGAGAGAGGTCTTCCACCTGCTGGTTCACTCATGCCTGGCTACAATGGCTGGAGCTGGGCCGATTGGAAGCCAGGAGCTAGGAGCTTCTTCCAGGTAACTATTGATAAGTCATGACTTTGCCCTGCCATTTGTTGATAAATATTTCTATTTTTTTTTACTTTGGATTTCCTCTGTACTTTCACTGGGAGATTTTCTGCCTTCACCTTCTTTCATAGTGATGACCATGTTTCTATGTTTCTGTGTGTAGCACATCCTTAAGCATCTTTTGTAAGGCTGGACGAGTGGTGCAAATTCTTTCAATTTGTGTTTGTTATGGAAGGTCTTTATTTCTCATTCAGTCATAAATGAGAGGTTTGCAGGGTACAGTATTCTGGATTGAGTTTTTTTCTCTTGTGATGTAGGGTTTCTGATGAGAATTCAGCTGTGAGTCTAATTGGAGATCCTTTGAGAGTAATCTGGCATTTCTCTCATGCACGTTTTAGAATCTTTTCTTTAGGTTTTACTGTGGAGAGTTTGACTACAATGTGTCTTGGTGAAGATCTTTTCTGATCATGTCTCTTAGGAGTTCTATGTGCTTCCTGTACTTGGATGTCTCTTTCTCCAAATTGGGTAAGTTTTCTGCAATTATTTCACTAAAAAGACCT
This sequence comes from Oryctolagus cuniculus, assembly GCF_051225735.1. Lineage (NCBI taxonomy): Eukaryota > Metazoa > Chordata > Mammalia > Lagomorpha > Leporidae > Oryctolagus > Oryctolagus cuniculus. The sequence goes on from NC_142869.1 coordinate 168,912,272, forward strand.
TCTAATTCATTCTCTTTCCACCCCTTCAGAAACTCCTAAGTACCGTATGTTGGATCTTTTGATGGTATCCTGTAGATTTCCCACCGTGATTTTTAGTTTTCTAATTTCTTCTTGTTGGTCTGACTGTAAGATTTTCAGAGATTTGTCTTCTAACTCAGATATTCTTTCTTCTGCTTCACTGAGTCTGTTCTTAAGGCTTTCCATTGCATTCTTTATTTGTTCTATTGAATTCTACGTTTCCAAGATTTTGTTTTGCTTTCTCTTTAAGGTCTTGATTTCATGGGAGAAATTTTCTTTCATGTCATGTATGGCTTTCATTAGTTCGTAGATTTGCTTCTAATTACTTCTGAGCAATCCTACGATCAATTTTTTAATTCCCTTTCTGGTATTTCTTCAGTCTCTTCATCTTCACATCCCAGTATTGAGGTGTTACGATCTTTTGGAGGCAAAATGTTGTCTTCCTTATTCTTGTTCTTAAATTGCTACATTTACTATTTGGCATTTGTAGGGAGACTTGCTGGTTTCTTTTTTGTCCCTCCCCCCCCACCCCCAGATGGCTTTTATCTTTGGACTATTCCTCTGTGACTTAGTGGAGTGTACACTTTTTCAGTGAATACCGAGGTATGTGGTGGATGTGGCCAGGGAGCTCTGTTTCATGTTCCAGGGTGAAGTGAGTATCCGAGGTGACACCCCGATTGGGTGTGGTAAATCCTTTTTTTTTTTTTTTTTAATAAAAGAGGTTTTTTATGCTCTGTCTTCTGTCTCATGCTCACCTCCTCTCCTCAGATGCAACCAGTGCCTGGGCGCTAACCCCAGTGGGTACAGTATTTGTCCGTGTTGCCCCAAGAACCACACAAAGGTTCTGTGCAGTCTTTGGTGTGAGCACAGATCCCACAGCAATGACTCTCACCAGGGAATCAGGGAGCCCTGAGTGTGTGGAGCCTCCCACAGTGACCGCCCAGTGTCCCAGCCTCACCCTGCACCCTCCCATGCAGCCTCAGTGTTTTCAACAGTCCTGGCACACAAGCCTCCCATGTCACAAGCACCCAGCCCCCTTTCAGTTCTCCCAGCCAGACTCTGGGGTCTCTGCTTGGCTGGTTGCTGGGTGCACAGATATGAGCTGGCCAGCTGTTACGTATATCCAAAATGGTGCCCACCCGCTCTCAGCTTATTATTATTATTCTAGTTTGGCGGGTACCCTGTCCCTCACAGGCCCCAATCTGGGCCAACACTAGGCTCTTCCGTAGCTTTATCTCCAGTGGCTTGGGCTGCTGCAGTACTGTCTCGTGTCACTCCAAAGCTGGTGCTGAGGCTCTTGGCTGCTGGGGTCCTGAGTTGTGTGTGTCCACACCCTCCACATAGGTCTACTGTGTCCTTCTAATTTGCATGAAATTTCCTTTGCTATTTTCTCCCTAACTCTTCCCTGAAACTATGCTATCTCTACTTTTTTAAAAACCATCTTTCCTGGGGCCGGCGCTGGGACACAGCGGGTTAACGCCCTGGCCTGAAGCGCTGGCATCCCATATGGGTGCCAGTTCTAGTCCCGGCTGCTCCTCTTCCAATCCAGCTCTCTGCTGTGGCCTGGGAAAGCAGTAGAAGATGGCCCAAGTCCTCAGGCCCCTGTACCCACATGGGAGACCTGGAGGAAGCTCCTGGCTTCTGGCTTCAAATCAGCACAGCTCTAGCCGTTGCGGCCAACTAGGGAGTGAACCAGCAGATGGAAGACCTCTCTCTGTGTAACTCTGACTTTCAAATATATAAATGAATCTTTAAAAAAAAAAAAAAAACCTATCTTCTCTTAGACTAGAGCAGTAAGCTCCTGCCGTATTCTGCAGTCTTGGATCTCTCTCTTATCACCCTGTCTGTGGTTACTTTTCGTTATACATATCCAATCACTCAATCTCTCTGTCTCAGCTTTATAGTTCATAATTGCCACCATTTTATCCAAATCCCCTTACAGAGTTCAATAAATATTAGTTGATTGAACACAGTAGTGAACTTACTTCCTGTCAATAACTTACCACCTGATTTCTTCAACATATATAAACCAGTCCACAAACCCACTTCCTCCATTCTTTTTTTTTTTTTTTTTTTTGACAGGCAGAGTGGACAGTGAGAGAGAGAGACAGAGGGAAAGGTCTTCCTTTTCCGTTGGTTCACCCCACAATGGCTGCTGTGGCCGGTGTGCTGTGGCCGGCGTGCTGTGGCCGGCGCACCATGCTGATCGGAAGCCAGGAGCCAGGTGCTTCCCCTGGTCTCCCCTGTGGGTGCAGGGCCCAAGGACTTGGGCCATCCTCCACTGCACTCCTGGGCCACAGCAGAGAGCTGGACTGGAAGAGGAGCAATCAGGACAGAATCTGGTGCCCTGATTGGGACTGGAACCCGGTGTGGCAGCACCACAGGCGGAGGTTAGCCTATTGAGCTGTGGCGCCGGCCTTTTTCCTCCGTTCTTAGCCTATCCAATATATTCTAAGCAGTGCTGCTACAGTCATTTTTCTAAGCAAATCGGATAAACTGCAATGCCCTTTTAAACCTCTTCAATGGCTCCTCATTTCCAGATAATGAGGATTCCTTAAGATAATGTCAAATTCCCTAAATTTATTTCCACCACTCTCTTTGGCCTGGCCCATGTTAGTTCCGCGGCCCTAACTCAGCTCACATCCAGGCGTCACCCTATGTTCCCTGTTCTCTCTCAGCTTTCAGTCATCACGCATGGCATTTGCCTAGTTGGGCACTAGATAATGAGATCAATTAGAGAATGGTGTGCCCCACTTATTACTTCTTCCTTTCCATCAGGTTTAATTCCTCCCCCTCCTCCTCCTCCACACTTTAGCTGCAGCGTCTCCCATGAACCAGCACACTGGCATCGAATGTTTTTCTGTATTTCCTCCGTGAGCACTGGGTATTTCCTTAGCTCACAGGATCCTATCGTTACTCATATCCCCAGAACCGTCCATGGAAGCCAGGAAGGTGACTCTCTGGCTGACCAGTGTCTCTCAAGCATTTAGCATAGTTTCTAACACACCATGGGTGCTTAACAAATATTTATTGAGTAAACATCACATACCCTGACCAACATGATTTAAACTGTGTGTGTGGCTTTGTCAGCAAGACTGGCATCATTTCCAGTTCATTGTTATGTTTTAACAGACTTATAAAACTCTTTTAAACAGGTTAGTTGAACACCTTTGAAAAGGTTCCATTTTGATATACAGATGTTCCTCTACTCACAAAGAGGTTACATCCTCATAAACCCATTGTGAATTGAAAATACATTGGTTGAAGATCCATTTAAGAGAGGCAACCTACCAAGCTTCTTTGCTTAGCCTCATGGTAGACAGTAAAGCATTGGTAGTCTCCTAGCCCAGGAAAAGAGCAAAATTCAAAATTCAATGTACGGTTTCCATTTAATGCATAATGCTTTCCCATCACCCGAAAGTCAAAAAAAGCCTAAGTGGAACCATCCCAAGTCAGAGACTGTCTATACATACAGTATTATTACAGAAATCAAAGTCTCAGCCAGTGCATCTCAAACCCCGGTGTGTGTTGAGAGACACTTGGAGGATTTGCTTGAATTCCAAATTCCTGGAATTTCAGAGATGGCTGATTCAAGACATCTGTGAATGAGACAAGGTGTCTGCATTGTATTTATGAAGGTAATCCTAAGAACCATATCAAATAACCCCAAACCTCAGATGGTGAGTACAAGAAAAAGTTCATTTCTTGTTCATATCCCAATAAAAATAGATGGCAGCCTTCTATGCAGAGGTGCAGGGCCGCAGAGTCAGTACATTTCATGGTTCTGTCATAATTTAGGAACGTGGATTCCTCCATGGCAAAGCCACACTAAGAAATGAAGGAAGATCGAGAACATGATGTATGAGGTATGGGAGAGGTTGGAAGGTTTTTAGACTCAAATTTGTCCTCATAGTGCCTTGATACATCAAGAGCTGAATTCAATAAAGAGGCTCCCTTACGTGTACCCTGGACACAGGGATGTGGTCACAGGGCACTGCTCAGGTGGCACTGGCCATGGTGAGCACTTGTGTCCATCTCTGACATCTGTTAGGTTCATTTATTTGAAAGACAAAGTGAAGGAAAGAGGGGGAGAGCCAGAGAGACAGAAAGAGAGATCTTCCATCCGCTGGTTCACTATATGACTGTGACAGCTGGCAATGGGCCAGGCTGAAGCCGGGAGTGAGTTAAGCAGTGGCTTAACCCCCTATGCTATAATGCCTACTCCTGATTTTTGCTTTAACTTACAGAATCACTTTGGGATGGTCATTTGGCACAGAGGTAAAGACGCAACGTGGGACGCTTGAATCCCAAATCAGAATGTGTAGGTAGGTTTGAATCCTGGTTCTACACCCAATTCTAGTTTCCTGCTAAAGTCCATCCCAAGAAGTAGCAGGTGATGGCTCAAGTGCTTGGGCCCCTGCCACCCATGTGGGAGACCTGGATTGAGTTGCTGGCTCCTGGTTTCTGTCTGGCCCAGCCTTGGCTGTTGAGGGTATTTGGCAAGAAAACCACCAAATAGGAGATGTCTCTGTGTCTGGCTCTGTGTGCTTTTCAAAGAAATAAATAAATATTTTTAAAAATAAAAGAGTCCTTCCACAACTCCTCCTCCTTGGATGTCTCAGGCCTAGTGGGTTCTTTCTCTGCAGTGGCAAAGGAAGAGAGTGTGACCAGGTAAAGCATTCCGGCCCTTCAGAGAAAGCTCTTGGTAATTAATTCCATTTCTGGGTCTCTCCTCACTTGAGTGCCTTTACATCTTTGTGTTTTATTTTTCTTTTATGTGAGAACTCACTCCAAGTTAGAACCATTTGATCAATATTTTATTTTGCACATAAATGGCTTTCCTTAGCAACCTCTCAGCAACTTACAACTTTTACAAACTGCCTGCTTTACGTAAACTGCTTTCTGAGGAATATTACATAAGAAAGTAGTTTAGAAAGCTTATATGCTGTAAAAAGAACCCTAATAAAAATTATTGGGTGCAAATAGTGTTTTGCCTACAGAATTCACATTTGGAATGGCATTTTAACACCTTAAAAAACTGCTTAATGGAAATTTTAAGCTTTTTTCAGGATTCAAGGTCTGCAGGAACTATTTGAGTTATTTGGATGATTTGAAGGACAGAGGAGAGAAAATATCACTTCCACTTTATTTTTTCTTAAGATTTTAAATTTATTTATTTGAAAGTCAGAGTTACACAGAGAGAGAAGGAGAGGCAGATGCAGAGAAGAGAGAGGGAGGGAGGGAGGGAGAGAGATATCTTCCATCCACTAGTTCACTCCCCAAATGGCCACAATGACCAGAGCTGGGCTAATCCGAAGTCTGGAGCCAGGAGTTTCTTCCAGGTCTCCCACGTGGATGCAGGGGCTCAAGCACTTGGGCCACCTTCTACTGCTTTCCCAGGCCATAGAGGAGAGCTGGATTGGAAGTAGAGCAGTGGGGACTCGAACCAGTGCCCATATAGGATGCTGTCACTGCAGGAGGCAGCTTTACCCACACTGCCAGAGTGCCAGCCCAGCGTCTGCATCTCATACCAGAGTGCCTGGTATCAGGTGCTAGCTCTGTTTCTGATTCCAGCTTCCTGTTCATGAACACCCTAGGAAGCAGCAGATAACGGTTCAAGCACTTGGGCCTCCACCACCCACATGGGAGACCCAGGCTGAGTTCCCGGGTCTTGGCTTCAGCATGGCCTGACTCTGTTGTGGACATCTTGGGGCATGAACCAGCAGGTGGGAGATCTGTCTGCCTTTCAAATGAAATAAGGAAACATGTAAAAAATCCAGACATGCAGGGTCTGCCTTCACCTTCATTTTCTGTGTTGGAGAAAGAGAGAGAGGAAGAAACCTAGGAGATAATTATTCTGAGATGATGAATACTCAGAGAAGCGAGGGGAAATTTCAGATCCTCTGGCTGAGTTTCTAGTCAACTCACGATACCATCACAGATTTTCAAATCTTCCATCTTACAATCTCTAGTAACTGTGACTCCATCACCCCCTATCCCCCTGCCTCAGCTTTCCCATAGTCTAGGACAGAAAATCCTACATTAATCGATGAATGTAGAGAATGGTACCAAATCTGCAAATCTCTTTGAAAATTTTTTTTAATTCAATGAAAGATTGATAAAAAAACTGTTGGCAAGAGGAGGCCCTGTCTTCATTTATTAAAGAAATCATTCTCATTCGCAGACCTTTGTCAAATGGCCAGGGAGGAAGGTTGAGAAGAGTCTCAGCCTCCTTCCAGACAAGCAAATGTTAGCTCTTGTAATGCAATCTAAAGTTCAAAGGATAAGCAGGTGGCCCACATCTGGGACCCAGTGGCAAGGGCTGTGTACACATTTCCAGGAGTGACACTCCCTTGAGTCCATGGGAGGGCAGGAGCCAGTGAGCTCTGGCCTTTCTCTCGTGCGGCTGGGCTTGCTTGCTCACTGCCTTTCTCAACGCTGGCAGATGGTGGTTCTATGTGGTGTTCAGTGTGTTATTTCCCAAGCTCAGATGCTGGGGGACCGCACAGGACTGGGTGCCAGGGGCTTGTGTTCTGACCTTGGCTTTGCAGAGAGATTCCAGAGGGAGCTCCAGGGATTCCAAGTGGTGGAAATAGCCCTGATTGAGGGGGTTCTACATTCTCATCTACCAATGATCCTGAGGTCTCGGATTTTAACTGACCCCGTCCGTGATTTCTCTTGAGAAACTTGGATGGTGCTGTCTGCATCATGGTTTTGCAAAAGGACAAGAAGAGGATAAGAGGCATTGAATGTCTTATGAACACAGTAAAAATTTCCCTATGACTTCTAAGGCTATACAATACACTAAGTGGAGACTACTTCAATACAATACTTCAAATACAGAGACCAACTAATATTAATGCTGTGTCTCACATGTAACTCATAGGAACTTCCAATAAAAGTTTGTTAGAATTCATATAATTACATCCCCTCCTAAAATTAAGCTGAATTTTTAAAAATATCCTTTTAGTTTAGGTTTGTTTTTGCCTTAAAACGGTGTACTTTATATTTTTCAGTTCTGGAAGGCAAAAGGGATCCTCCAGGGCTCTAGGCAAGAAGGTGTTTCTCTGCCTTTGTGAAGTGTAGAGACTGCTGTACTCCCTGGTGCGTGGCTTCTCCCCTCCCCTTAGAAGTCAACAACACATTAAGGACAGAGATCCTACATGAGGAGTAAGTGCACAGTGACTCCTGTTGTTGACTTTACAAATTGACACTCCTGTTTATGACATCAGTAATCTCCCTATGCACCAGTCATGAGTTTCCAAGGCTATGGAAGCCCCTTGAGTTCTCCGACTCTTATCTTGTTTAGACAAGGTCATAGTCAAAGTGGAGGTTCTCTCCTCCCTTCAGAGAAAGGCACCTCCCTCTTTGAAGACCTGTTCTTTCCACTGGGATCTCACTCACAGAGATCTTTTTGCCAGAGTGTCTTGGCTTTCCATGCCTGAAATACTCTCATGGGCTTTTCAGCCAGATCCGAGTGCCTTTAGGGCTGATTCTGAGGCCAGAGTGCTATTTAGGACATCCGCCATTCTATGAGTCTGCTGAGTATCTCACTTCCCATGTTGGATCACTCTCCCCTTTATTTATTCTATCGGTTAGTGTTAGCAGATACTAGACTTGTTTATGTGCTCCCTTTGACTCTTAGTCCTTTCATTATGATCAATTGTGAACTGAAATTGATCACTTGGAATAGTGAGATGGCATTGGCACATGCCACCTTGATGGGATTGAATTGGAATGTGCTGTACACTGAGGCTTAATGCTATAACGAGTACTCAAACAGTATATTTCACTTTGTGTTTCTATGGGGGTGCAAACTGTTGAAATCTTTACTTAATGTACACTAAACTGATCTTCTGTTAAAAAAAAAAAAAAAAAGAAACTATCAATTCCCAACTTGACTCTCACTGGGATTAAACATGACAATAGGTCTGATCTGATTTCATCATCATTTAAAAAAAAATCATCTATTATTTTTCACTTTATGTTTCTGTGTGGGAACAAACTGTTGAAATCCTTACTTAAGGTATACTAAGCTGATCTTCTGTATACTAAGATAATCGAAAATGAATCTTGATGTGAATGGAAGGGGAGAGGGAGTGGGAAAGGGGAGGGTGGTGGGTGGGAGGGACGGTATGGGGGGGAAAGCCATTGTAACCCATGAGACGTACTTTGGAAATTTATATTCATTAAATAAAAAAAAAAAAAAAAGAAGTCAACAACATCAAGCCATGTCCTGATACCACCATCTCTGCTTCTCCCTTCTGCCTCCCTCTTCCATTTTAAAGCTCCCTTGTGTTTCCATTGGACCCACCCAGTAAGCTACCTACCTTTTTTTCCATTGCAAACTTGTTTTCATTGTGATAAAATACATGTAACATGCCATATACCATCTTAGCCATCTTTAAGTGAGCAGTTCAGTGATACTAAGTGTCCTCACATTGTTACGCCATTTGGATAACTCTTGTGTTAAAAAGGAAATTCAATCCTTCCTAAAATTTCACTTTGATATTAAAAACACTCTTCTAATAATTCCTGGCCTAAAAAAAGAAATCAATACTGAAATTACAAATTAAGAAGTGGATGGCCTCAGGAAACTCTTATATCAAAACCTGATATGTGTCCAAGGAAAATAGCCATATGTACCTATATTAGAAAATAAGAAGACTAAAATAAATAAACTAGCTGTTTATCACAGGAACATTCTGAAGAACAGAATTTTTTTTAAAATATTCATTTATTTGAAAGAGTTTACAGAGAGGGGGAGAGAGACACACACACACAGAGAAAGACTGTCTATCTACTGGTTCATTCCCCAAAGGGCCAAAATGACCAGGACTGGGCCAATCTGAAGCTGTGAGCCAGGAGCTTGTTCTGGGTCTCTTACATGGGTGCAGGGGCCCAAGCACTTGGGCCATCTTCTGCTGTTCTTCCAGGAGCTTTAGCAGGGAGCTGGATTGGAAGTGGAGCATCCAGGACAGGAACCAGCACTCCTATGGGAGCCAGCATCTCAGGTGGCAGCTTAACCCACTATGCTACCATGCCACCCCCAAGAACAGAAGTATTATAAAAATAAAAGCAGAGGACCCCATGTTGTGGCATAGTGTGTAAAGCCATCACCTGTGGTGCCAGCATCCCAAATGAGCATCAATTTGTGTCCCAGAAGCTCCACTTCCAATCCAATTCCATGTTAACGTGCCTGGGAGAGTAGTGAAAGATGGCCCAAGTGCTCGGGCCCCTGTATCTACTTGGAAGACCTAGAAGAAGCTTACAGCTCCTTGCTGCAGCCTGGCCCAATCCTAGCCATTGCAGTCACCTGGGGAGTGGACCAGCGGATGGAAGATCCCTCTCTCTCTCTCTGTCTTCCTCCATCTCCTCTGTAACTCTGACTTTCAAATAAATACATAAAATCTTAAATAAATAAACAAAAACAGGAATTGATAAAGAAGAAAATAAACATAGTATACTCACTTGACCAAAGTAAAGAGTTCTCAAAGTGAATAGTTCTCATTCACTTGACCAATCAATCAAAACAAAAGTGGGGGCAGGCATTTGGCACGGTGGTTAAGACAGGGCTTGGGATGTGGCCAGCGCTGTGGCTCACTTGGTTACTCCTCCACCTGCTGTGCCGGCATCCCATATGGGCGCCGGGTTCTAGTCTCGGTTGCTCCTCTTCCAGTCCAGCTCTCTGCTGTGGCCTGGGAGTGCAGTGGAGGATGGCCCAAGTCCTTGGGCCCTGCACCTGCATGGGAGACCAGGAGGAAGCACCTGGTTCCTGGCTTCAGATTGGCACAGTGCGTCAGCCATGGCAGCCATTGGGGAGTGAACCAATGGAAGGAAGACCTTTCTCTTTGTCTCTCTCTCTCTAACTCTGTCAAAAAAAATATATGACTTTATAAAACTACATTTGAAAATACAGATAAAATAAATTGTCTTTCAGAAAAATGCAATTTTTCCATATTGACGTAAGGATAAAGATAGAAAACAGAAAAAAATTTAATACCCATAAAACCAATTTAATGGGTAATCAACTGTCTTCATTACAAGGCATAGTTCCAACCAGCTTATAGGACAGTTCCACTGTCAGGAAGCAGATAATTCTTAGTTCATAAAAATTACTCCAGAAATAGAAAAAGGTATAAAGCATCCTGACTTGTTATACACATTGATAGAACAAAAAAATTACTTGACCATAGATACAAATAAATATCCTAAATGATATCTATAATGAAATGAATATATATATGTATGTCTCTCCCATACACATACCATAGCCAGACATGATCTAATCATATGAAGGATACAGTAATGTTAGGAAATCTTTCCTTGTAATTTTCTTTTTTTTTTTTTTAAAGATTTATTCATTTATTTGAAAGTCAGAGTTACACAGAGAGAGGAGATGCAGAGAGAGAGAGAGAGAGAGAGGTCTTCCATCTGATGGTTCACTCCCCAAATGGCCACAATGGCCAGAGCTGTGCCGATCCGAAGCCAGGAGCCAGGAGCTTCTTCCAGGTCTCCCACATGGGTGCAGGGGCCCAAGGACTTGGGCCGTCTTCTACTGCTTTCCTGGGCAATAGCAGAGAGCTGGACAGGAAGTGGAGCAGCTGGGTCTCGAACCTGCACCCATATGGGATGCTGGCACTTCAGGCCAGGGCATTAACCCATTGTGCCACAGTGCCAGCCCCCACTGTAAATTTCTACATTAAAATGAAGAAATTGATATTGATATGATGTAAAAATCTGCCCAAATTCAACTCCTATTTCGTTTTAAGATTTATGTATATATGTATTTATAAGGTAGAGTTACAGAGGAATGAGGGAGACACACCACACATACAGACGGGGCACGGGGGAGATTGAGATCTTCCACCCACTGGTTAACTCTTTAAGTGGCTGCAAAGGCCAGAGTTTGAGCTACACTGAAGCCAGGAGCCTGGAACTCCATCTGGGTCTCCCACACGGGTGACAGTGTCACAAGCAGGTTGGCCATCTTCCCCTGATTTCCCAGGCACATTAGCATGGAGCCAGATCGGAAGTGGAGCAGCCAAGACTCGAACCAGCACTCATATGGGATACTGATGTCACAAGTGGCAGCCTAACCCACTGTGCCACAATGCCGGCCCCTCAACTTTGATTTATGATTGACATGAAAAGTCTCATAAGGAAAGAGTGAAGAACACATCTTTCGTGTGGTAAAGACTGCCATAAATTCATCATAAGCAGGAGAACATCATGGAACCTAAAAAACATTGCCCTGACATCAGGACACAGGGCGGTGTCTACATCAGCTCAATCTATCAGCATTGCACCAGAACCTCCCGCCAACATAAACTTTATTATTTTATGTGGAATTGCTGAGTCACAGGGTGTATTCAATTTTTTAAAGTTTTATTTATTTGAGAGACAGGCAAAAATTAAAAGAGAGCACACACACTAGTTCTCATTCACTTGTTCGCTCCCCAAATACCTGCAGTGGTCAAGTCTCAGACAGCCCTGGAGCCAGGAGCCTGGAGTCAGCAGCCAGGAACTCATCCAGGTCTCCCATGTGGGTCACAGGGACCCAACTACTTGAGCCATCACTGCTGTCTCCCAGTGTCTTCACTAGCAGGAAGCTGGAGTCAGGAGCCAGAGCCGGGAATTGAACCCAGGTACTCCAGTGTGAGACAAAGGCAGGTTAAGGCTCCCCGTATGAGTGCTTCTGATATTCTTTCTTCCCAACATAGCAATACATTAAATTGGTTGTCAGTATGATGAGTATATAACCACTGTTCACTGCTGACCCAACTGGTATGTCACAATTGCATTTATTTTCTTGCACAAATCTTTGCTTCACCTGAAGTCAAAAAGATATGTTCATTTATTTAAGTCATTGGACCTATAGTTACGCTGTCCTGTACAAATGCAGAGAAATGTAAAAAGCCACTGCAGAGGATTTTCGTAATCACATTTATCAGGAAATAGATTCATTCTAAATTTTATTTCCTGGAAATGTTTCTCTTGCAGCCTCCACCTACCTGCTCCAACCTAGATTCTCTCTAGCTCAATGTCTCTAGAAAATCCTTCTCCTATCTCCTGTATGCATGGGCGAGAGTAAGCGTCCCAGATTGGAAACAGAGGTAGGGGGAAAATATTCCTTTCTATCCCCGTGTGTCCCCCCTGCCTTCTAAAGTATGCCATGCTCTGACTCTTGACTTTCCTAAGCTTCATCAAGCATTTAGCATTTCTCACCTGCTTTCTTATTTTCGTGTGGTGATCTTAGGGCTGGCTAAACATGATAGGATAGACCTTGTGTTGTTATTTATTGTTTTCCTTTTTGTTTTGGGGTGATTTCCAAGAGGAAAACAGGAGTGTATCACTCAAGGTACCAGGAGGAAACAGTGGCAGACTCAACTTGGTGTAATTTGAAGAATATGAAGTGACTGGACTATTTACAAAGATATGCGTGGGGTATAGGAAAGCTGTGGGGTGTAGGAGAACCACAGGGGATACTGTGGGGCCAGGGACTGTGACTCACAAGGCCTCCAGACTGAGGGGGGAAAGGAGGAGAGCAAACTAGGATTCAGAGAGAGAGTTAAGAAGAAGAAGCCGTCTTCGTAGAGTAGCAGTGACCTTTGATTGATGTGACCCCAAGAGGAGATAACCCAAGTTCCTCACCATTCTTCCTCGCCATATGTCTTCCCTCTCATCCCCTGGGAGTGAGGGCAGAGTCCTCCATGGTGGGACCCAATCAAGAGCCAGCAGGCATAGGAGCCCATTGGTGGCTCTGTACACACATGTTGCTATAGTTTGTGCCCCCAGAGTTTTGTGTGCTAGAAGCTTGGTTCCCAACCTGTCAGTGTTGAGGTGGTGGAATCTCATGGGGATGATTAGATCATGGGGTACCATCCCTGGAGGGAAGGATGGCCATCTTGCAGCAGAGAACTAGGTCTTGTGTGCCTGGATTAATTTTCTGTTTTTAAACTTTTATTTATTTTTTAAAAGATTTATTTATTTATTTATTTGAAAGGCAAAATGATAGAAAGGTCTTCCACGTGCTGCTTCACTCCCCAAATGGCCACAATGGCTGTGGCTGGGCCAGGCTGAAGCTAAGCGCCTGGAACTCCATCCGGGTCTCCCAAGATGGTGACAGGAGCCCATGCACTTGGGCCATCTTCCACTGCCTTCCCAGGTCCATTAGCAGGGAGCTTGATCAGAAGTGGAGCAGGTGGGACTCAGACCAGCATTCTGATATGGGCTGCTGGTGTTGTAGCCAACAGCTTAGCTCACAGCACCACAACACCAGCCCTGGGTTAGTTCTCCTGAGAGCAGATTGTTATAAAGTGAGGCCACCCCATGTACTTGTCCCCTCTGCACATGGCTAGCTACCTTTATACTTTTATGCTATGCTCTAACACAGCCAGGGGATAGTCACACTGTTTGGATTCCCTAGAATCATGAGCCAAATGCACCTCTTTATAAGCTACCCAGCCTTGGGTGTTTTGGTACAGCCACACAAAACAGACTAACACACACAGGCAGAAAGCAGTGTAGAAAGAGGAAGAGAGTGATTCTGGAGGGTCAAAGAGAAAATAACACAAGGATAGGCATCTCTTCTGCAGCTATTTTAAAACTGAAAGTTTGATCTCCTGGCTTTTCATGCTACCTCTCATTTGACACCTAAATTGATGTTATTAAAGGCCTAAATTTGTATCTCAAGCCAGACTGCCTGCTGAATAGCTTCCCTGCCTGTCTAACTGACATCCTGAACATAGGATGTTCAAAACAGAATTCTTGATTTTAACCCCAACGTGTGACTCCCCAGCCTTTCCAGAATTGGTAATAGCCCTGCCAGTTCCCAAGCATTCAAAGAAAACCCCTAAGAGGCACCAAATGATGTTTCCCTTTTACTCCTCCTCATACTGTAGATTCTACACTCAAAATGGACCTTAAACCATTGTCACGTCTCCATCTCTGCTGCCACCACCCTGCCCTGAGTTCTCATCATCTTTTGTCCCCATTATAATTTTGAAACATCTTCTGATTGGTTTCTCGGTTACACCTCTTGCTCTTGTCAATTTATTTTCCATACAGAAGCCAGAGCCGTCTTTAAAAGCTAAAAGTATTTCCCAGAGCGTCTTCCTGTGCTAAAACTCCATGCTTTCCAGCGTTTCGAGAGTAAAACCGTCGAATCTCAAGAATGAAAGGCCAACTACCCATCATGCCTTCAAGTCCCTGAAGCCTCTGCTTCTCCCCCTCTCCCTCTCCTTTTCTCCTATGAATTCAAACAGCCGTGTGTTTTGTGCAGCTCCGTTAGTGACTTCTGAGAACAGCCTTAAACAGTGGCTGTGTCTTGGCTGGGAGGTGCTTGAGTGAACTGTGCCTTTTAGAAGCGTTCCTTGATGGACTGAGCTGTCAGCCGCCCACACGGTTATGAAGTTGATGGTGCACCTTGACCAGCTGTCCTTTTTCTTCCCTCTGTCACTTCCCCACTCCTCACTGAAGATCCCTGCCCTTACAGAAGGTAGTACCTGCACTTGGATATTGAACTCCGGAGCAACTTCCAGAAAAAAAACCTCAGGATTAAAGAAGTACAGAAACAAACACTGACCAAGGCATCTTTTTCCTGTTCTCCTTTTTTACCCACCTGCCTTCCAAACCCTGCTTACCCTCCTTTGGCGCGACTCCCAAGACTGAATCTCATAGATCCGGCTGTCAGGTGCGGTGGACAAGCCACTGGATCCTCAGAACCTTTTCTGTGGATGTGAATACCACCTGGTGGCAGGCATTCACGTTAGAGTAGGGCTGCTGAGCTCCATCGACAGCTTCATGGCCAAAGCCAGAAAGCTCCAGCCATGACTCATATTCTATTTCAAACCACCTAATTGCTTGGTTCAAGGTACACTGTTACTGGACTGATTGCATTGAGTTGTTCATAAATTCACCAGTGAAATTGATCTATTCATTCTTTCATTGACCTTTAATTTTGCACTTTTAATTGTCAGCAGTTACACCACCTAGGATAAATCCTTACTTTATTTTGGGCTTAAAATATTTCAAGCTGGGGCCAGCATTGTGGCACAGCAGGTTAAACTTCCACTTAGGACACCCACATCCCGTACGGAGGACTGGTGAGTCCTAGCCCTTTGTCTTTTGATCCAGTTCCCTACTAATGCACCAGCGAAGGCAGTAAATGATGGCTCAAGCACTTGAGTTCCTGCCACATGGGTGGATGGATCCTGGCTTTGGTTTGCCCCAGCTCCAGCTGTTGTAGTCATTCTGGGAGTGAACCAGTAGGTGGAGGACCTCTCTCTCCCTCTCTCTCTCTCTCTCTCTCTTTCTTTCTCTCTTTCTCTCTCTCTCCCTCCCTCTCTCTATCTCTATCTCCCTGTCTCTCTCTTCCTATCTCTATCTTCCCCCCTTCTCTCTCTCCCTTTCAAATAAATACATGTTTTCCAAAATATTTTAATCCATTTTGAACTTATGATGAGCCTATGTTTACTATCTAATGTCTAGGCACTAAAGGATTTAAGGAACAGAAAAATAAAAACAATGCAAAATATGAAGTTTCAACTTTGCTGTAAGAGGAATTATATAACGTGTACAGACTTTTTCCTGAAATAATGAAAAAGTTCTGAAAATTCATCATTGTGATAGTTTCACAACACTGTCATATCTTAATGCCACTGATGAAATGCAAATAAAAATGGTTAAAATAGCGAATGTTGTGCTATGTATATTTTCCCACAAAAATGTTCATTTTTAACATTTTTGTTATTAGAAAAAAATAGGTGGTTCCCTAGTATTTAAACTAAACTCCAAAATCTATACTGTCATCTAGAGTAGAGAATGTTTAAAATAGTACCCCCGAGACCAGCATTGTGACATAGCCAGTTGAGCTGCCGCCTGCAACACTTGCATCCAGTAGGAGTGCTGGTTCAAGACCCGGCTGCTCCACTTCTGATCCAGCTCCCTGCTAATGCACCTGAGAAGGCAGCAGGAGATGGCCCAAGTGACTGAGCCCCTGCCACCCACATGTGAGACCCAGAAGAAGCTCCTGGCTTTGGCCTGGCCCAGCCTCAGCCATTGTGGCCATTTGGGGAATCAAACAGCAGATGGAAGATCTACCTTTCAAATAAGTAACTCTGCCTGACAAATAAATAAAGAATTTTTTAATTAAAAAAAATAGCACTGCAACCCCAATCCCTTTCCCAGGAGCCCAACCAGTCTGTGACACGTGGTAGTCCTTAAATAAACACAAGCTAAATTGAATTTGAATGATGCCGTCACAATCAGACAAGCCACATCCATTATTGCATAGTGAATAAAGATGAAATGGGTCTGTCTCCATGGAGTCTGGGCCCCACTTCTAGTCCTTATTGTCTTTATCCTGCTCGCTTTGCTGACTGGGGCAGTATGGGAACTCAAGGTAAAAACCTGTTGGCTCTCTGTGGAGTGTAAGTCTTGAGTCTACACGGTATCGTACTTGGGAAGTGACCATCCAGTTGGGCGTCATTGTAGACCTCCATGAGGAACGTGCAGCAGTCTGCAGACTGCCCTGCCCTTGCTCAGAATCTCCAAAGGACCAGCGCCTCACTCGGTGCCCTTGCCATCTCTGTGTTGACTTCCTGCTTCTGATCTGGTTCCTTAACCCTCTTTCCATTCAGGCTAACTTGCAGCTGATTCTTGACACCACACTTCCCACACAAATGCAGCAAAGATGGCACAATGTTATAGTGTACACAAATCAGTGACCTATTGATAAGTACTTAACAACTGGCTCTCCAGGTAAAAGTAAAAAATAATAACAAAAATATCTTGATTTTTAGCATTTTCTGTGTTGCAAATATTTCTATCATGGGTCAAGTTCAGGCAACCAATTTGACGTTACTGAATGTGGAGTTAGGAAGAGATGCACAGTAGAACCGCCTTATATAGCCTTTATACCTGGGCTAGCCTTAGGATGCTACCCCTAGGACTCACACCTGGTGTTTATTTCTGTCTTATATAGTTCCAATTTGGTTTCTACAACCAGTAGAAAATGGTAGATGAGGGTGTGTTACTCCCCAAGTTAGCCACAGAAGAAGTGTGCACCCCCCGCCGCCCCAACTCCAGGGGCAGTTGGCTGCCATGCTGTGAGTAGCCTGTTGGAGAAGCTCAGGCAGTGAGGAATTGGGCCTCCAGCCAACAGCCATCTGAGTGTTGAGATGGCCGCATGCCCCAATGCCATCTTTAAGGGGGCCTCGTGAGAAACCCTTTGCCAAAGCCAAAAGCCCTAAAAGCTGTTCTTAGATCCCTGGCTTAAAAACGATGCGAGCTCATTAACATGGCTTTTTGTTTTGTTTCATTTTAATTAACATTATTTTAAGCCCCTAAATTTTAGATTAATTTCTTATACAGCGATAGATATACAATTAATTTCTTATACAGCGATAGATAACCAATACTCCACCATACAGACAGAATAGATAAAAATTCCTCAAAGGCATAGATAATAGCAAAACTTTAATAGTAAAATAATTAGGAAGTGCTGGGTTTTGAATATTACCTTTGTTTTTCACATAATTTATGCTACTATAAATTCATGTAATTAAAATTTTAATAATGGTTCTGTTGAACAGGTAGCCTGGACAATCCTGAACATGTGATTGGCTCCACACAAGCCAATTCTACCACAATACTAACCCTCCTCAAATGTTTGTCAAATTTTTGTTTGTGTGCACTTTTGGGGGCATACAATTCATAAAAGTTATACTTAGTCTTACATTATATATGTGCACTATTGTACTATCATGGTGGTAAAAATTTTAAGGGGAAAGTAAACAGTATTTCTAAATAAATTTATTTCATCAGTTTGTGGTATAAAACAGCCTTTTTTTGAACATTTTTTTAATTGAGAGAGAGATATAAAGAGAGAGAGAGGCAGAGAATTTCCATCTTCTAGTTTTCTCCCCAAATGCTTGTAACAGCTCAGGCTGGGTCAGGCCAAAGCTGGAGGCCGGGAACATAATTTGGGTCTCCTACATGGGTGGCAGGGCCCCAGTCACTTGAGCCATCACTGGTTGCCTCCCACTGTGTGTGTTAGCAGAAAACTGGAACTGGGAGTCAGAACTCAAACCCAGGCACTCCAATATGCGATATGAGTGTCCCAAGAGGCAACCTAACCATTACGCCACACAGCTACCCCAAAACTCTTATTTTCAATGGAAGGAGATTTTTTTTGGTAGGCAAAGTCAATGTGTCAATTCTATTAGGCTACCACTGTTTTCACTTGAAATATAGCTGAAATACAACTCATGTCAGGAGAAGAAAAACCTATCAAATCTGCCAATTTCTTGTTTCCTTATACTTGCATTATTAAAATCCATTAATGATCTGTCTTCAAGAATATTTTAAAGCTACTTGTTCATTTTGTGGATTAAAATTAAAGACTTAAAATCATGTAGCTGTGCACATGCACCTTTCAATATTACACAATTCTGTGAAACAGAATGAAGGACAATAGGGGTCATTGTCAACCCTAACTCCGTGTGGAATCCCTACACTTCCCAGAACACTGGGTATACACCTGGTGACAAATGACAGTGAATCAGGTGAGGGTGCTGATGTCAGTCCACACAGTGAACAGTAAGGTTAATTTTCACTTTTTAAGAGCAGTAAATAAACAGTTTATTATTTTTTCCTCACACACCAATAGATCATTTTACCCAACCCATCACCCTTCTTACTCCCTCCTTCCCCGTTAGAGACCTATGGGCCATTGCTTTGCTGTCAGCTATGCAGGGCCTCCCGAGAGGCGTCTCCCCTTTTGTAAGAGGAAGGGGGTCAATGTACCTTGGATTTATAAGACAGGTTCAAGTACAAGGGGTGGTAGAACACCAACAGCTAGAAAATGCTTAGCACACACACAAAACAAACAAAGAGAAATAGAGAAATAGAAATAGAGGGAAAGGGAGAGAGAGAGGGAGGGAGGAAGGGAGGGAGAGAGAGAATACAGCAGCAGCGATCCAACATGAGTGATGAATATGACAGAGTAGTGTTTTGTTGCTTGCTATATCAGGTAAGATAAAGAATTTCTTCAAAAGCATCTTTTAGTTCCTTTTCTGGGAAAATTTAATAGAAGAATAAGAGAAGAATAAGGCAGTCACCCATCCTCCCACATCACATCTACAAATATGTTACCCCTCCCCCCAACAAAATCCTTAAAGACGATCAGTCAAATGCACATTTCCTGCAAAAGATTATGCAGTTTGTCACTTCTTTTGCATACTGATAGATGTTTCCTGGTGTTCAGCTCCAGAATGTTTCCTTTCAGGCACCTGAAACATTTGTCATTTCCTAGAGATTTCGATGTGACTCCACACTGAGAACATGGATGAGGGCATTTGGCCTAGCAGTTCAGCTGCTAGGTTGTCGGCATCCCGTGTGAAGTGCCGGCTCCACTTCCCTGTCCAGCGTCCTGCCGATACCCACTCTGGGAGGCTCAGGTGTTGGTTAATGTAGTTGAGTCCTTGCCACCCACCTGGAAGACCCGGATTGAGCTCCCAGCTCCTGTCTTCCATCTGGCCTAACTCCAATTGTGGACATCTGGGTACTGAAGCACCTGACAGTAGATCAATCTCTTCTCTCTTCTCTCCTCTTCTCTCTCTCTGCCATTTTCAAAATTAAAAGTAGAATTTCACTCTGTTTGTTCCTGACCATCATCTGCTCTCCAAAGCACAGTTTAGCCCAAGGAAATTGGAAGGTACCAGTGATCCATGCTAGAGGTGGCATTTGGCTCACCTTAATTGAGTTTCTTTATTACTGTTTTAACACCTTGGACTAGTGGCCAGGCTAATGGTGACAGTGAAGAGAATATATTGACAATGTTTCTTTTAAAGAGATCAAAGCCTATATTGCAGTTTCCCAAGAGGAAAACATAACTCCCATAACCAAATTACTTTCACATCCTTTCCTCATTGGAGCCTACCTGCAGTGCTAGGATGAGATTATTGTTATTTACTGTTGAAAAAAAAAAACTAAGGTCAAATGGCTTAAGCAATATACACAAAGCTGTGTCTACAGTAAATATCACGGACACAGCAAGCCTAATATTCCGTAACTTAGGACAAGAAGAGAAGTGAAACAGATTTGTTACACTTTCCCTTGGCGCCTTATTTTCCCTCCCTCCCTACCTCCACCTGGCCTAGGTAAACTGACCATCTTCATTTACTTTGTATCTGTTTTGAGGATAAGAAAACAGGTAGGGGACAGGTTCATGGGCAGACATAAACCATGCGGATGATTGCTCATACAGGGACAGATGAGGTTAACAGTTCGGCAATAAAACAGAAAAGATATACCCAGCCTAGGAGCAGAAATAAACCCTCAATTTTTGAGACTACTATCTCAATTTTCCATAGCATCTTAGGGTAGAAGGTTCAGAAATATTAGACGGGGTGCGCTGCCTGATCATATGTGTTCTCTGAACCTTAGTTCTCTCTCTTAAACATGCACATGTGTGCGCACACACACACACACTCCTAAATTAGATTTTTTAGATAAAATATAGGATACCCAGTAAAATTTGGATTTAAGATTAAAAACCAAGTGAACATTTTAAGCTAAGTATACCGCTGTGTATAGCAATATGGCATATATACTTAAAAAGTTCTTCTTTATATGAAATTCAAATTTAATTGGGTACTCTGCATTTTTATTTGTTGAATCTGGCAACCCAAATCCAATTAAACTTCAGATCAACTTGCTCCCACTGAATGTAATGTCACTAACACTGAAGAAATTGTTATCTTCTTTTGGCCTGTTTTAGAACAGTCATGTTCTTATGCAGAGACATGTATACCAGATACAAATGATTCTTAGTTTTTAAAAATTATTTTATTTGTAGACATCTCATAACTACACCATTAGGAACATAGTAATTCTTCCCACTGTATCCACCCTCCCTCCTATTCTCTACCCCCGTCCTCCTTCTCCTGTTTAGTCCGAGAAAGAGAGACAGAGAAAGAGAGAGAGAGGAAGGAAGGAAGGAAATGGAATATAAAAACTAATAGAACTGTGCCTGAACAGTCTAAACCAAGGCTGTTCTATGTTTTTGCTTCTTGAGGATGATTTTAACCCCCCCCCCCTTTCCTTTCCTTCCTCCTCCTCCTTTCCTTTTAGAAACTTAATTATCTTTAAAGAAGAACCCAAGGATGGTACATCTCTTGTGAGCTCTTGGACATAACTTTAACTTATGAGACACAGTGTTATCCTCCATTTAATACACTAAAAGGAAATGATTCTTGAGAACAAGTTTTACTGTTAAGTCTCACAATACAGCTCTTAAGGGAAAGAGGTTCTGCGTGGGAAGTTAGTGCACAGTGACACTTGTTGTTTATTTAACAAATCACACTCTTACGTGTGATGTCAGTGATCACCCAAGGCTCTTGACATGAGCTGCCTCAGCTATGGACACCTTCTGGATGCACTGGCTCGACAAGGCCATGAGCAAAGTGGAAGTTCTCTCATCCCTTCAGAGAAAAGTACATCCTTCTTTGGTGGCCACTTCTTTCCACTAGGGTCCCACCCACAGGAGTCCTATATGTAGGACATTTTTTTTCCAGAGTGTCTTGGCTTTCCATACCTGAAATGCTCCCCCTGGGCTTTCCAGCCAGACTTTTTTGCCATTAGGGCTGATTCTGAGGTCAGAATACTACTTAAAGCCATTGTCATTCTATGAGTTTGCTGTATGGACTGCTTCCCATGTTGGAGCCTTCACTCTTTTTAATTCTATTATTATTGTTTCCAGACATTTAGTCCTATTTATATGATTGCTTTAACACTTGATCCTGTCTATATGGTCACTTTAGCACTTAATACTGTCCATTTGATCTTTATAACACTTAAGCTGCTATTTTTATCAGCCAGCTTAAGGGATTTTGGGGTCCTATTGTCACTCCCTCTCTTCGTGGAGGAACGACACTAAACCCTGCCTAGGCTTCATATCCAAGTCAAGGCACCATTATGTCGCTCCCCCTCTTCGCAGAGGAACGACACAGGACCCTGCGTTGTTCCTTCGTCTGCTCGGCCCTCCCCGGGTTTGCTGCTGGTTCTTCCCGGGTTGGCTACCGTCCCTTCCACCTCCGTGGAAGGGCAGTTCCCCCTGCCACTTTCCCCACTTCCGCGGGGGAGCGGCACACCGCCGGCCGGCTCTCTCGGGGGCTGCTCAGGTGTTCCTCAGGTGTTCCCCTTAGATGTTCCTGGTGCATGTTGTCTCTCTCCTCCTTTATAGTCCTCTTCCACCAATCCCAACTCTTCTACCCACACGCCGAGTATGCTGCTCTCCTCCAATCAGGAGCAGGTCCTGCTGTTTATTGGTTGAACTGGAGGCAGCTGTGTAGAAGCTGTTTCCTCCTCTCCCAGCGCCATATTGTGGGAAAGCAGATGCATAGAATAAGTCTTAATTCCAGTAACAGTCTAGTCCCAGTTGCTCCCCACACCTATGGCTAGTTGTTAAGTTGTACCCTTAGAAGTCCATAGGACTATACTGCATTGCAGTTGCAAACTTCATACATTTCACTATTACAACTTTAGGATCTTGGTGATTCTTCCCTCTGTGCCTGCCCTTCCCCCGTACCCCCACCCCTCTTCTCTTCCCTTTCTTATTCTCATGCATATTCTTTACTAAGAACTATTTACATATAATTTTATACATATATGATTAACTATGTTAAGTATAGTGTTCAATGAATCGTATGAAAGAGAAAAAGATAAGCAAAATATTAGAAAGGAAAAGATAAACAAAAATATAGAATAAGAAACTGTTCTTCAACATTCAAGAGAAGGGCTGTTCCAAATCATTGCTTCTCAAAGTGTCCCTTTCGTTTCTACATGTTGTCTTTCAGGTGCTCGATTAGTTATCACATGTCAGGGAGAGCATATATGGGACTCACTTGTTTCACTCAGTATGGTGCTTTCCAGTCTCATTCATTTTGTTGCAAATTACCGGACTTCATTTTTCTTTAACTGCCGTGTAGTATCCCATGGTGTATATATCCCATACTTTTTTTTTAATCCAGCCTTCGGTTGTTGGGCATTTGGGTTGATTCCATGTCTCTGCTATTGTGAATTGAGCTACAATAAATATAGAGGTACAGATAGCTCTTTCATATACCGATTTCATTTCCCTTGGGTAAATTCCCAGGAGTGGGATGGCTGGGTCGTATGGTAGGTCTATATTCAGATTTCTGAGGGATCTCCATAGTGTCTTCCACAGTGGCTTTACCAGTTTACATTCCCACCAATGGTGGATTAAGGTACATTTTCCCCCATATCCTCACCAGCATTTGTTTTTTCTTGATTTCTGTGTGAAAGCCATTCTAACTAGGGTGAAGTAAAATTTCACTGTGGTCTTAATCTGCGTTTAATGACTTTGACCTGCCATCTCTCTGTTAAGAGTCCTATTTTTTACTTTGGGATTCCTTCGTACTTTCACTTGGTGATTTTCTGTCTTCACCTTCTTTCGTTGTGATGACCATGTTTCCGTGTTTCTGTGTGTAGCACATCCTTGAGCATCTTTCGTAGGGCTTGGTGGGTAGTTACAAATTCTTTCAATTTCTGTTTGTTATGGAAGATTTTTATTTCACTTTATTTCATAAATGAGAGTTTTGCAGGGTATAGTATTCTGGGTTGACTTTTTTTTATTCTAACGACTTGGAATATGTCTTGGCATTCTCTCCTGGCCTATAGGGTTTCTGATGAGAAGTCTGCTGTAAATCTAATCAGTGTTCCATTTCTCTCATGCACACTTTAGAATCTTTTCTTTATGTTTTACTGTGGAGAGTTCTACTACATGTCATGGTGAAGATATTTTCTGGTCATGTCTATTGGGAGTGTTGCATACTTCCTGTACTTGGATGTCCCTTTCTTTCTCTGAATTTGGGAAGTTTCTTGTTATTATTTCACTAAAAAGGTCTTCCAATCCTTTCTCTCTCTCTCCACGCCTTCAGGAACTCCTAGGACCCATATGTTGTGTCGTTTGATAATATTTTGTAGATTTCCAACAGTGTTTTTTAGTTTTCTAATTTCTTCTTCTTCTTCTTCTTTTTTTTTTTTTTTTTTTGGTCTGACTGTTCTAGAAGAACATTTGTCTTCTAGTTTTTTTTTTAGATTTTTCTTTTTTTTTTTAACTTTTATTTAATGAATATAAATTTCCAAAGTACAGCTTATGGATTACAATGGTTTCCCCCCATAACGTCCCTCCCACCCGCAACCCTCCCCTCTCCCACTCCCTCTCCCCTTCCATTCACATCAAGATTCATTTTCGATTCTCTTTATCTACAGATCAGTTTAGCATACATTAAGTAAAGATTTCAACAGTTTGCTCCCACACAGAAACATAAAGTGAAAAATAATAGATGATTTTTTAAATGATGATGAAATCAGACCAGACCTATTGTCATGTTTAATCCCAGTGAGAGTCAAGTTGGGAACTGATAATTTCTTCTTCTTCTTCTTCTTCTTCTTCTTCTTCTTTTTTTTTACAGAAGATAAGTTTAGTATACATTAAGTAAAGCTTTCAACAGTTTGCACCCCCATAGAAACACAAAGTGAAATATACTGTTTGAGTACTCGTTATAGCATCAAGTCTCAATGTACAGCACGCTAAGGACAGAGATCCTACATGAGGAGTAAGTGCACAGTGACTCCTGTTGTTGACTTTACAAATTGACACTCTTGTTTATGGCCTCAGTAATCTCCCCATGCTCCAGTCATGAGTTTCCAAGGCTATGGAAGCCCCTTGAGTTCTCTGACTCTTATCTTGTTTAGACAAGGTCATAGTCAAAGTGGAGGTTCTCTCCTCCCTTCAGAGAAAGGTACCTCCTTCTTTGAAGACCTGTTCTTTCCACTGGGATCTCACTCACAGAGATCTTTCATTTAGAGTTGTTTTTTTTTTTTTTTTTTTTTTTTTTTGTTTTTTTGCCAGAGTGTCTTGGCTTTCCATGCCTGAAATACTCTCATGGGCTTTTCAGCCAGATCGGAATGCCTTTAGGGCTGATTCTGAGGCCAGAGTGCTGTTTAGGATATCCGCCATTCTATGAGTCTGCTGAGTATCTCGCTTCCCATGTTGGATCACTCTCCCCTTTATTTATTCTATCGGTTAGTATTAGCAGGTACTAGACTTGTTTATGTGCTCCCTTTGACTCTTAGTCCTTTCATTATGATCAATTGTGAACTGAAATTGATCACTTGGACTAGTGAGATGGCATTGGTACATGCCACCTTGATGGGATTGAATTGGAGTCCCCTGGTATGTTTCTAACTCTACCATTTGGGGCAAGTCAGCCTGAGCATGTCCCAAATTGTACATCTCTTCCCTCTCTTATTCCCACTCTTATGTTTAACAGGGATCACATTTCAGTTAATTTTCAACACTTAAGAATAACTGTGTATTAATTACAGAATTAAACCAGTCATATTAAGTAGAACAGACAAAAAAACTACTAAGAGGGATAATTTATTAAGTTGTTCATTAACAGTCAGGGCTATGCTGATCAAGTCACCGTTTCTCATAGTGTCCATTCCACTTCAACAGGTTTCCTTTTTGGTGCTTGGTTAGTTGTCACCAATCAGGGAGAACATATGGTATTTGTCCCTTTGGGACTGGCTTATTTCACTCAGCATGATGTGTTCCAGATTCCTCCATTTTGTTGCAAATGACTGGATTTCGTTGTTTCTTACTGCGGTATAGTATTCTAAAGAGTACATATCCCATAATTTCTTTATCCAGTCTACCGTTGATGGGCATTTAGGTTGGTTCCAGGTCTTGGCTATTGTGAATTGTGCTGCAATAAACATTAGGGTGCAGACCGCTTTTTTGTTTGCCAATTTAAATTCCTTTGGGTAAATCCCAAGGAGTGGGATGGCTGGGTCGAACGGTAGGGTTATATTCAGGTTTCTGAGGAATCTCCAGACTGACTTCCATAGTGGCTTGACCAGTTTGCATTCCCACTAACAGTGGGTTAGTGTCCCTTTTTCCCCACATCCTCACCAGCATCTGTTGTTGGTAGATTTCTGTATGTGAGCCATTCTAAGCGGGATGAGGTGAAACCTCATTGTGGTTTTGATTTGCATTTCCCTGATTGCTAGTGACCTTGAACATTGTTTCATGTGCCTGTTGGCCATTTGGATTTCCTCTTTTGAAAAATGTCTATTGAGGTCCTTGGCCCATCTCTTAAGTGGGTTGTTGGTTTTGTTTTTGTGGAGTTTCTTGATCTCTTTGTAGATTCTGGTTATTAACCCTTTATCTGTTGCATAGTTTGCAAATATTTTTTCCCATTCTGTCGGTTGTCTCTTCACTCTCCTGACTGTTTCTTTTGCAGTACAGAAACTTCTCAATTTGATGCATCCCCAATAGTTGATTTTGGCTTTGACTGTCTGTGCCTCCCGGGTCTTTTCCAGAAATTCTTTGCCTGTGCCAATATCTTGAAGGGTTTCTCCAATGTTCTCTAATAACTTGATGGTGTCAGGTTGTAGATTTAGGTCTTTAATCCACGTTGAGTGGATTTTTGTGTAAGGTGTAAGGTAGGGGTCTTGCTTCATGCTTCTGCACGTGGAAATCCAGTTTTCCCAGCACCATTTATTGAATAGACTGTCCTTACTCCAGGAATTGGTTTTAGATCCTTGATCAAATATAAGTTGGCTGTAGATGTTTGGATTGATTTCTGATGTTTCAATTCTGTTCCATTGGTCTATCCGTCTGTTTCTGTACCAGTACCATGCTGTTTTGATTACAACTGCCCTGTAGTATGTCCTGAAATCTGGTATTGTGATGCCTCTGGCTTTGTTTTTGTTGTACAAGATTGCTTTAGCTATTCGAGGTCTCTTGTGCCTCCATATGAATTTCAGCATCATTTTTTCTAGATCTGAGAAGAATGTCTTTGGTATCTTGATTGGGATTGCATTGAATTGGGATTGCATTGAATCTATAAATTGCTTTTGGGAGAATGGACATTTTGATGATGTTGATTCTTCCAATCCATGAGCATGGAAGATTTTTCCATTTTTTGGTATCCTCTTCTATTTCTTTCTTTAAGATTTTGTAATTCTCATCATAGAGATCTTTAATGTCCTTGGTTAAGTTTATTCCAAGGTATTTGATTGTTTTTGTAGCTATTGTGAATGGGATTGATCTTAGCAGTTCTTTCTCAGCCATGGCATTGCTTGTGTATACAAAGGCTGTTGATTTTTGTGCATTGATTTTATATCCTGCCACTTTGCCAAACTCCTTTATGAGTTCCAATAGTCTCTTAGTAGAATTCTTTGGATCCCCTAAGTAAAGAATCATATCGTCTGCAAAGAGGGATATTTTGACTTCTTCCTTCTCAATTTGTATTCCTTTAATTTCTTTTTCTTGTCTGATGGCTCTGGCTAAAACTTCCAGAACTATGTTCAATAGAAGTGGTGAGAGTGGGCATCCCTGCCTGGTGCCAGATTTCAGTGGAAATGCTTCCAACTTTTCCCCATTCAATAGGATGCTGGCTGTGGGCTTTTCATAAATCGCTTTGAATATATTGAGGAATGTTCCTTCTATACCCAATTTGCTTAGAGTTTTCATCATGAAAGGGTGTTGAATCTTATCGAATGCTTTCTCTGCATCTATTGAGATAATCATATGGTTTTTCTTCTGCAGTCTGTTAATGTGGTGAATCACATTGATTGATTTGCGAATGTTGAACCATCCCTGCATACCAGGGATAAATCCCACTTGGTCTGGGTGGATGATTTTCCTGATGTGTTGTTGTATTCTATTGGCGAGAATTTTATTGAGGATTTTTGCGTCTATGTTCATCAGGGATATTGGTCTATAATTTTCTTTCAGTGCTGCATCTTTCTCTGGCTTAGGGATTAAGGTGATGCTGGCTTTATAGAAAGAATTTGGGAGGATTCCATCTTTTTCGATTGTTCTGAATAGTTTGAGAAGAAATGGAATTAGTTCTTCTTTAAATGTCTGGTAGAATTCAGCAGTGAATCCATCTGGTCCTGGGCTTTTCTTTGTTGGGAGGGCCTTTATTACGGTTTCAATTTCTGTTTCAGTTATGGGTCTATTTAGGTTTTCTGTGTCTTCATGGTTCAATTTAGGTAAATTGCATGTGTCCAGGAATCTATCCATTTCTGATAGGTTTCCCTGTTTGCTGGCATACAAGTCCTTGTAGTAATTACTTATGATTCTTTTTATTTCTGTGGTGTCTGTTGTTATGTTTCCTTTTTCACCTCTGATTTTATGGATTTGGGTCTTTTCTCTTCTTTTTTTAGTTAGTTGGGCCAATGGGGTGTCAATTTTGTTTATTTTTTCAAAAAATCAGCTCTTCGTTTGGCTGATTTTTTGTAATTTTTTTTGGATTCAATCCTGTTAATTTCTTCTCTGATTTTAATTATTTCTCTTCTCCTACTAGCTTTGGGTCTGGTTTGCTGAAAATTTTCTAGGTCCTTGAGATGCGCTGAAAGCTCATTTATTTGGTGCCTTTCCAATTTCTTGATATAGGCCCCTATTGCTATAAACTTGCCTCTCAATACTGCTTTTCCGTATCCCATAAGTTTTGATATGTTGTGTTGTTATCCTCATTTACTTCCAGAAAGTTTCTGATTTCTCTTTTGATTTCTTGAATGACCCAGTGTTCATTCAGGAGCATGTTGTTCAGTCTCCATATGTTTGCATACTTTCTGGGGTTTCCTGAGTTGCTAATTTCCAGCTTCATTCCACTGTGGTCTGAGAAGCTGCATGGTATGATTCTAATTCTTATAAATTTGCTGAGACTTGCTTTATGACCTAGTATGTGATCAATCCTAGAGAAGGTTCCATGCACTGCTGAGAAGAATGTAAAGTCTTTAGATGTAGGATTGAAAGTTCTGTAGATATCTGTTAGATCCATTTGGGCAATAGTGTCGATTAAATCTGCTGTTTCCTTGTTGATCTTCTGTCTGGATGATCTATCTATTTCTGAGAGTGGAGTATTGAAGTCCCCCAGTACTATTGTATTGGAATCTAAGTCTCCCTTTAAGTCCCTTAACATATCTTTTAAATAGACCGGTGCCCTGTAATTAGGTGCATATACATTTATAATAGTTACATCTTCCTGTTGAATTGAACCCTTAATCATTATATAGTGCCCCTCTTTGTCTCTCTTAACAGTTTTTGTATTAAAGTTTATTTTGTCTGATATTAATATGGCTACACCTGCTTTTTTTTTGGTTTTTGTTGGCATGGAATATCTTTTGCCAACCTTTCACTTTCAGTCTGCATGCATCTTTGTTAGAGAGATGTGTTTCTTGTAGGCAACAAATAGTTGGGTGTTGTTCCTTAAGCCAGTCTGCCAGTCTGTGTCTTTTAACTGGACAGTTCAGGCCATTCACGTTTAATGTGACTATTGATACATAGTGACTTTGCCCTGCCATTTTCCCGGAGATATTTTCTAGTATATGCTTTGAGCTTCCCATGCTCTTTTACTGGTAGGTGTTCTTCCTTTCCCTTCTTTCATATTGATGGCCGTGTTTCTGAGTGTAGCACATCTTTAAGTATCTTTTGCAGGGCTGGACGAGTGGCCACAAAGTCTTTCAATTTCTGTTTGCTATGAAAGGTCTTTATTTCACCTTCATTCACAAATGAGAGCTTAGCAGGATATAATATTCTGGGCTGGCAATTTTTCTCTCTTAGCACCTGTGCTATGTCTCGCCATTCCCTCCTAGCCTGTAGTGTTTCTGATGAGAAGTCTGCTGTGATTGGAGATCCTCTGAGAGTAATCTGACGTTTCTCTCTTGCACATTTTAGGATCTTTTCTTTATGTTTCACTGTGGTGAGTTTAATTACAACGTGTCGTGGTGAGGATCTCTTTTGGTCATGTTTACTGGGGGTTCTATGAGCTTCCTGTACTAGGATGTCTCTGTCCTTCTCCAGACCCAGAAAGTTCTCTGCTAGTATCTCACTAAAAAGGCCTTCTAATCCTTTCTCTCTCTCCATGCCTTCAGGAACTCCTAGAACCCGAATGTTGGGTTTTTTAATAGTATCCTGTAGCTTCCCAACAATATTTTTTAGATTTCTAATTTCCTCTTCTTTTCTTTGGTTTGACTGTATCCTTTCCTATTCTCTGTCTTCTAAGTCTGATATTCTCTCTTCTACTTCACCCATTCTGTTTTTAAGGCTCTCTAATGTGTTTGTCATTTGATCTATTGAGCTCCTCATTTCATTTTGATTTCTCTTCACTATCACACTTTCCTGCTCTACTAGTTTCTGCGTTTCATTTTGATTCTTCCTTAAAATTTCATTTTCATGAGAGAGATTTTCAATCCTGTCCAATAAGGATTTCTGTAGTTCAAGGATTTGTTTTTGATAACTTCTAAATGTTCTTATCATAAATTTTTTGAAATCCGTATCTTGTATTTCTTCTATCTCATCATTTTCATAATCTTGGCTTGGGGTGTTTTGTTTATTTGGAGGCATCATAATGTCATCATTGATCTTGTTCCCTCGATTTCTGTGTTTATTGCTTGGCATGGTTAATTCTGTTTCCCTCACTGTGAGGTTTTTTTTTTATTATTATACTATGTCCGTGTTAAGTGGACTGCCTGCTGTTGGAGGAGCCTTGGAGGCTTGAGATGGGTGTGGCCTGAGAGCTCTGCTTGGTTCTTCAGGGTTACAGGTGTGCAAAGGTGACACCCTCAGGTTATGCGTGGTTAATCTCTCTTTATTTTATTTTATTTTATTTTATTTTATTTTATTTTATTTTATTTTATTTTATTTTTGTTCAGGAGGTAAGTAATACTGCAAGGCTGAGCAGAATGGATGGTATTTAGCTTCCGCTGGCTTCTACCCAAAGAGTCTGTGCAGGCTCAGTTTCTCCTGGGGACTCCCACTGGGTTGCCTAGGCTACTGAATTGTAGCCTTAACTCTCCCCGTTTATTATGTATATCCCAGCTCTTTGTCTCTTGCTGGCCTTTGCAAGGTTTGCGGAGAGTGGAACTTGTCTGTACCAGTATGCCCCCACCTTTTTATTTATTTATTTATTTTTCCTTCTCTCCTGTAGTCTGTTGGACTTTCCCGCTTCAAAACCCACATCCCTCTAAAATTCTGTCCGCCGTTTCCCCGCCAATGTCTCCGGTTACTGGCTCACCTCCGCTTCCAGCGCCGATGTGTGGACTCGGAGCCCTGGGCGTCTCTCCTCTCCCCTGTCTTCTAGTTCTAATATTCTTTCTTCTGCCTCCCCTACTCTGTTGGTAAGACTTTCCACTGCAATTTTTATTTGATCAATCGAATTCTTCATTTCTAGTATTTCATTCTGATTTCTCTCTAATATCTCAATTTCATAGGAAAATTTTCATTTAGTTCGTGAATTTGCTTCTGGTTGCTTTTAAGCTATCTGATGATTAGTTTTCTGAATTCCATTTCTGGCATATACTCAATCTCTTCATCTTTGCCTTCTACTATTGAACTGTTGTAGAGTTCCTTTGGGGGGTGCCTAGTGTCTTCCTTATTCTTATTTATGTTTCTTCCTTTATTTTTCAGCATTTGTGTAGTTTTGTTTTGTTGTCTGTTTGTTTTTATCTTTGTTTTGTGTCTTTGTGGCCTAGTGGGACATCTATACATTCAGTGAGTACCAAGAGGTGTGTGCTGGGTTGGCCTGGTTGCTGTGTTCAGTATTCCAGGGTGGAGCTAGTATCCAAGGTAAAGCCCCCATGGGGCTTTGTAGTTCTCCTCTGGTCATCTGGGTGGAGGAAGGTGCTCTCATCAGCTGTGTGACCTGCCCGTCTCATAGCTGTAGGATGTCTGGTGTTACTCCCTAGTGTTTTTAGCACTAGTTTGTGCTGCTTAATAAACCACATGTTTGATCTACCGTCTTTGCTGTGAGCATGGTTCCCTCTGTTATGAGCTGCTATAGGTCTGTGGGTCTCAGGCGTGTGTGCCGGAGCCCCTGCCTACTAGAGCCTGGCTCACTTCTCAATGGTGGTAGGTGGGCCCGAGCTTTCAATAGCCAGGGCTTCCCCTTGCCCTATGCCACCTGCCCACATCCAAAAATAGAGGGAAAAAAATCAAACTATTGTTCTCACTGGGTTTCCTGCTGCGAATTCCCCATGGCTTTATCTCAGGTGTGAGTTTCTATCCTTTTTTTAATTGTTAATTTTGCCCTGTGTGATTTGGACCGATCTGTTGCTATTCCACCATCTTGGAAGCCCCGCTTCTTAGTTTTTGTCTCTAGCTACTCAAAGTTCACACTTTCATTTTTAAATTTTTATTTATTATCTGAGAGGCAGAAAGAGAGTTCCCACCCACTGATTCCCTCCCCAAATGCCCACACTAGCTGGGGTTGAGGTCAGGCTGAAGCTAGGAACTGGGACTTCAATCCACTTCTTCCAGGTGAATGGCAGGAACCCGATTACTTGAGCCATTATCTGCTTGCCAGGGTCCACATTAGCAGGAAATTAGAGCCAGAAATCAAACCCAAGCATGCAACATGGGATGTGAGTGCCTTAACTGCTAGGCCCAATGTCCACCCCTCAAGGGTCATACATTGAAATGTAGTTCCCACTTTGTAGATGCTGGGGAAAGTTTCTTCAGTAGATGTCAAGTTCCAGAGATGCTCAACCTCTTCCACTATTAGAAAGATAACTTCCTTTCCCAAACTAGCAACCATAGGTGCAAACACAAAGTGAACTCTGCCCCCTCCCTGTGTTTCAGAGAGTACACGCCTACAGTAATCATCAATGTCAGAATTTTCCCTGGAAATCCTGCTCTTTGGCTATCTAGAAAGTTTACAGATTCTCCTTTCTGGGAGCTAATTACTTTGACAGTCTCAAATGGGTGAAATTCAGGTTTACCAGATGGCCAGGGGAATGGAACAGACAAGCCCTTAGTCTGTGTAGGTGACATTTTTATTTGCTCTCTCCAGTTCACATTTCTCAGGATAACATACAGAACTGGGCTTGCAGAGATGGTGCACCATCGCCCACAAACAACATGGAGGGGATACTCCTGTCTCCACACCTGAACCTGAACCTGATCCTGATCCTATCAACACCTACCTCATTAAAAGCCAAAAGGAGGCATGGTTACTTTGTGTCGCGTTGAAAGTGGTTTTGGTCCACAGGAAAGACCATTTGGGGGTTTAAATATTTGCACGTGAAGGTAGTAGATTTCAATTACTAAAATCTAAGCCTAATCTTAAGTTTTTAATCAAGGTGAAATTCATGCAACATTAGCCGTTTTATAGTTGACAACTTGGTGGTATTTAATACATTCACAGCCTTTTGCAGCCAACTCCTCTGTCTAGTCCCAAATCATTTCCAAGGCTCCAGTGCCCATTAGGCACTCATTTCCCATTCCTACCTTCTCCCAGTATCCCTAATCTGTTTTCTGAATCTATGTGCTCTCTTGTTCCAGATGTTGCATAGAAACAGAATCACACCCTGAGTGACCATTTGTGTCTGACTTCCTTCACACAGCATAACGTTTTGGAGGTTCACCCATGTCATAGCTTGCGCCATAGCTTTTTCTGGCTGAACAGTCTTTTTCTCAAGTTTTACAATTCAGCTTACAAATTGTCCTCTTCTTTTACATAGAATTAGCAAATATTGAATAATAACTTTTAAGCTGACTGGTTAATATTTAGTCCACGGTTCATTACAACTCCTTTAAGAGTTCAAATACTACATATAGATTTAGCATACTGAATTTTCTTTAAACTTTAATGAGATTGAAATTTTATTTATCTATTTGAGACACCGATTGGTTTTAGCTGCTAGTTCACTGCCCAAATGCCAGGGGGTCTGAAGTCGGAAGCTGGAAACTCAGTTCAGATCTCCTACATGGCAGGAACCCAGACTCCTCTGAAACTATCGTTGCTACCACCGAGGGTGCACACATATGAGTAAGAAACTGGACTTGGGAGTCGCAGTGAGGAATTAAACCCAGGTACTGTGACGTAGGATGCAGGTATCCTGCTTGGTAGCTTCATTGCCGAGCCAAACACTTACAAGCTTTTAAACCGAAGTATAACACACCCATATACCCACCCACCCAGAGAGGGAGAGGGAGAGGGGAGGGGGAGGGGGAGGGGAGGGGGAGGGGGAGGGGAGGGGGAGGGGGAGGGGAGGGGGAGGGGGAGGGAGTCCTGAACCCGTGTGATTTTCTGTGGAACATACACTTAGCTACCAAACTTTCCACAAATCATGTGCTTCTTGCTCGTCTATCTTAACAAAAATGGCTGCACAATGCACAGGAAAAGATTCCGAAAAAAAGCCCTCTCTTGGTCTGGTGCTTTCAGTATCCCGACACGGCTCAGAGGTTCCCCTACCCCTGGGACACCACTCACTGCCCGGCAATGAGACAGAACTGCTACAGTCTAGCTACTGTAGCTGGGTTTGTGTGGGAGATCAGCTGTAGTTACTGTATATGAGTTCCTTATAGTTGTATGGGCAAGTAATCCTTTTGTTATGAAAATTCTTTAGTCTCTGGCAGGGATAGACATGGAAAACTCAGTGGGCTTGAATGGCATTTGATGAGAATGGTTTCTAGGGCCAGACCAGGTTAAAAAGCCCCTAGCTTAGAGCAGATACCTGGAGAAGAATTATTGCTTGCTGGAATAGACTTTAAGAGCAGCAGCAAGATGAACAGGCGGCCGAGGGCTAAGATGAATGTGGGAGGGAGTTCAGAGTTCAGCTGGGAGAGGGGCATGGAGCTGGGAGAGACATGTGTTGGGAAGCAGGAGTCTCTGGAAGTCTGTGCGGGGAACTGACCAGAGAGGCTGATCCTCTTCCTCCTCTGTCATTATTTTATTTTATTTTTCAGAGGGGGGCTTGTGACATGCAGCATAGGACCTATGAGTGCTCTTTCTTCTTGTAACTTCCTGGGGGCACTGAATCTGTTCAGAGGGCCCTGCAGCAGCCCCATGACCTCACCATGGGGTTGGCTCCCTGATCCAGCCTTATACTTCTCAGTCCCTACTTGTATGTGACCCCCAGTGACCACAACAGCCACCAATGCCTTTGTAATGCTAATGACATTGTTCTAAGTGGTTTTTAATCCATTTAATTGTCACAGCAACCCTCAAAGCAAGTATTATCAATATCCCCATTTTACAAAGAAATTGAGGCAAAGATAGCTCCAAGCAGGTGATGCGAAGTCACCACCAGGCAATAAGCATCAGAAACAGGTTTTGCATCTAAGTGGTCTGCCTAGAGCTCATGTTCTTAACTTGGTCTACTCAATACTAAATCTCAACCTTAAGCTATTTTACCTACAACAAAGCTGCACTTGGTGCTCAGTCTTTTTAGCACCTCTAGAGTTGTAGGCTGCCATTGCAGACCTGGGCTGAAGGACTTTTCCTGCTGCATATCTTCCATACCTTGAGCAACTCACTGCACAGACGTGGGGACGTCGCCTGCTGCTCCTCACCTGCACTACAGGAGAACCAGGCAGGGAGCCCACGCTGTTTCTTACCCAGGTATTCAACAGTCAGAGAGCACCCATTGCAGGCAAGGCCCTGGAAGCCGCGTGGGCCTAGGTATTTTGATCCCTACTCCAGGTTCTTGCCCCACCTGGTTCTTGACAGAGAACTCAAACAGAGGCTTACACAGAGCATCAGAGGGAAGCAGGGTTTATGTAAAAGGGAGGGAGTGAACATCCATTCATGTGTGAGCGTGGGCTCCCCCATGCAGATACCCATCATGAGTGGGTCTGAGAATTGCCTATGAGTTGAGAAAGACCAAGCGAGAGAGAGAGACAGACAGGCAGGCAGGAGGGTCCCCAAGCATGGTCGGGGCAAAAGGGGGCCTCTCCCCCATTATCATTCTTATAAGGCAGGGGTCGGGGTGCTTTCATTGAATAAATGGGGTGGGGTCTGAGCACGTGTGACGCTTTCAGGGATTTCTATGGCATTTCCACATGGAATTGAACTTCCACGTGGTCACCATGGTCTCTCCTCTTCCTGATATGGTGAGACACAGGTGCATCCTGGGAATGTGGATGTATTAGATGGACAGGTGAAGGAATAGTTACCACACAGGGCTGGCAAAAAATTCCAGCTCACCTATGGAACTTCCTGCCTGGCTTCCCCATATCAGAGAGATTGGAGATGTGCAAGACATGGTCCTGGGGTCAGGGGCACCTTGGGAAGAAGAGGATGGAGCAGAACAAGAGAGCAGTAGAAATGGAACACTCATCTCTAGCCGTGTTGGCAACAAGCTTTATCCCTGACTCCACCCCGGAATCACCGGGATCCTGTGGGAAAGCCATTGCCTTCTTGAACTGTATGTTCTACCAAGACGATGGAGCCCTCTTGATTTTTTTTTTTTTTTTTTTTTTTTTGCCAGAGGATACTGGACAGGTTTTTAGTGCAGAAGTGGTTTAGGGCCTAAGGCAAAATAACAAAGTGTTATTATCTGGGTACACAGCACACATTGCCCTTTTAGAACTATTGCCTGTAGAGTAACTGCACAGAGCAAAGCCCTCTGGGAATGAGTACTTACAACGAAAAATGGTTTATTATCATAATGGAGTATTCAATTACCAGCTCTGATGAGAGGTGGAAGGGTTTCTAAATTCATTGCATTAATTTAGAGTTTGGGGGGAAATAATTAAAAATATAGGCCACCTATGGGTGCTGCATAATGTGGATGATATAGTGTGCTTATAATGGGAATAT
This sequence comes from Oryctolagus cuniculus, assembly GCF_051225735.1. NCBI lineage: Eukaryota > Metazoa > Chordata > Mammalia > Lagomorpha > Leporidae > Oryctolagus > Oryctolagus cuniculus. The sequence continues at coordinate 168,948,940 of NC_142869.1, forward strand.
GATACATGTTATTTATACAATCCCTAGGTACAAAGAGTATATTAAGTATTTTTGCAATGGGGCTCAAAAGCCTAAAACAAATAAGATTAAAATCAGCAATAAAGCAGATCAGGAGAAGCCAGTGAAATTCAGCAATAAATTTGATGCAAAAGCAATGTAATATGCCAAAGGCCTTTTCGAATGTGCTGCTGGCTGATGCTTTGTTTTCTTATTTTAGGGATGTGGGAGGATGCAGAAGGTTGAGCTGCTGACTGTGAAACAGAGGTGAGCCAGGGAGCACTCCTAGTGTAGGAAAAACCATTTTGGTTTTATGGAGAAAAGTGAAATTTTCATGGCCAACAGATTTTTAAAAAATGTTATTTATTTGAGAAGGAGAGAGAGAGAACTCTCCCATCTGCTGATTCACTCCCCCAAATGCCAGTAACAGCTGGGGCTGGGCCAGGTCAAAGCCAAGAGCTGGGAACTCAGTCCAGGTCTCCCACAGAGGTGGCAGGGACCCAAGTACTAGAGCCATTAGCACCGCCTCCAGGAGTCTGCGTTGGCAGGAATGTAGATGTGCGGACCTGAGACTCAAACCCAGAAGCCCTGATGTGGGATATGGGTACTTAAGGGGCATCCTAACCATCGGGCTACGCCCACCCAACCTAAAGGTTTGTGTGTGTGTGTGTGTGTGTATTAGCTTCCCACAATCTCTTATTCCTTTGTGACTCATAAGCCTTGTCACCAGGGAACACTTCCTTTCTACAGAACCCCGAATCATCTTGTTGAGTTTCCTGCTGATGTTCTGTGTTGCTTCTTCCAGACCCGCTCTCAGTCTCCTGGCTCTGAAACCTCTGGACTCCTGTAACAATTGCTGCTGGCATCTCTCCTGTTAACGTGACGTGCAGACGAGACACAAATATGTGACTCATAGCAGACTCTGGGAAGTGTCGCTCCCCCTCTTCGTGGAGGAACGACACTGAACCCTGCGCTGTTCTTTCGTCTGCTCGGCCCTCCCCGGGTTTGCTGCTGGTTCTTCCCGGGTTGGCTACTATCCCTTCCACCTCCGTGGAAGGGCAGTTCCCCCTGGCCGCATTCCCCACTTCCGCAGGGGAGCGGCACACCGCCGGCCAGCTTTCTCGGGGGCTGCACGGGTTCCCTTAGATGTTCCCCATAGATGTTCCTGGTGCATGCCGTCTCTCTCCTCCTTTATAGTCCTCCTCCGCCAATCCTAACTCGGCTGCCCACACGCCGAGTACACTGCTCTCCAATCAGGAGCAAGTCCTACAGTTTATTGGTTGAACTGGAGGCAGCTGGGTAGAAGCTGTTTTCTCCTCTCCCAGCGCCATATTGTAGGAGAGCAGATGCATAGAATAAGTCTTAATTCCAGTAACTTAGTCTAGTCCGAGCTGCTCCCCACAGAGGAGAGCAGATGCATAGAATAAGTCTTAATTCCAGTAACTTAGTCTAGTCCGAGCTGCTCCCCACAGATCCCCCTTTCTTTTTATTTTTTTTGGCGTTGATACGCGCCTGTCTTCGGTGTCCCGCAGCACACACTCTGCTCTACTTGCTAGAGTTGCCACAGGTTTTTACAAGTCCTATCAATGAGGCAAACCGAATCCGGGTCCTCTCTTCGCCATGTTGTGAGGAGGTTTTTAGGCGCTGATGCGTGCCTGTGTTCGGTGCCCTGCAGCGCATGCTCTGCTCTGCCTGCAGGGGCTTACAAGCCCTAACAATCAGGCAAACCGAATCCAAGCCTTCTCATTGCCGAATTGTGGGGGAGACTTATTAGTGTTGGTTCGTGCCTATCTTCAGTGACCTGCAGCTCATACTCTGGTCGAGCTGCTTGCTGGCGCTTACCGCCTTAATCAGGCAGACCGAATCCAAGCCTTCTAATTGCCATGTTGAGGGAAGGCCTTTCTATTTCTCTATTTCTCTATCTCCGGGCATTCCTATTTTTCTCATCTTACTTCTATCTTCCAGCATTCCTATTTTTCTCATCTTACTTCTAAACTTCTGTTTCTCTTATCCCCGCAGCTTCCCGGCGCCTCGCCCTGCCGGCAGCTTCACGGCTCCGCGCGGCTTCCCGGCACCTCGCCCCGCCGGCGGGTTCCCGGCTCTGCGCGCACGCTCCGCGGTCTCCACGCACTTCGCGCCCGCACCACGGCCTTGCGCCAGCGTTCCCTATCTATTCACGCCCCGTGCTCTCTCTGCACGCGGCGGCTTCCGCGAATGTTTCCGCCACCACCGGCATTCAGTCCAAGTTCCCCGGACTAACCTGGCGAATTCAACCCAGCGTACGTCTCCGCCCCACGATTTGGCTTCCCGTCCTTTGCTCCCCGGGCTAATCAGACGGATCCCAATCTGGCTTACGTCTCAGCTTCTGGTTTCAACTTTTCGCCCCCTATTCCCGGGCTAACTTGAGAACCCCAAAGTGGCTTCCGTTTCCGCCTCGGCCTGCCCCCCACGGCTTCAATTTCCCTAACATTTTTCTCTACCCGGTATGTTTCCCCAAGCTTTCCTCCAACAATATTCCTCCCTCATTTCTCCTGGCCTCTCCCCACAGTCCGCATCCGAGTCTGTTTGTTCTAGCTTTCACTTTCGCTTTTGACCTTAGAGATTTCTCCCAGCTTCCCCCCGTAGTCCGTATCCGAATCTATGCCTAGGCTTTCAATAGCTTCTTCCGGCTCCTTTTTCGTCCGGCTTTTCCCTAGGCTGTTTGCTAGTCTCTCTCTCCGATATTTTCCCTAGTTCTTCCCGTTTCTTCCCTCCTAAGTTTCATATCCATCCTAGGTTTCCTATCCGAGCTAGGTTTCCTATCCGAGCTAGGTTTCCTATCCGAGTCAGGTTTCCTATCCGAGTCACGGCACCATTATGTCGCTCCCCCTCTTCATGGAGGAACGACACTAAACCCTGCCCAGGCCTCATATCCGAGTCACGGCACCATTATGTCGCTCCCCCTCTTCGTGGAGGAACGACACAGAGTCCTGCCTAGGCTTCATATCCGAGTCACGGCACCATTATGTCGCTCCCCCTCTTCGTGGAGGAACGACACAGGACCCTGCGCTGTTCTTTCGTCTGCTCGGCCCTCCCCGGGTTTGCTGCTGGTTCTTCCCGGGTTGGCTACTATCCCTTCCACCTCCGTGGAAGGGCAGTTCCCCCTGGCCGCATTCCCCACTTCCGCAGGGGAGCGGCACACCGCCGGCCGGCTTTCTCGGGGGCTGCACGGGTTCCCTTAGATGTTCCCCATAGATGTTCCTGGTGCATGCCGTCTCTCTCCTCCTTTATAGTCCTCCTCCGCCAATCCTAACTCGGCTGCCCACACGCCGAGTACGCTGCTCTCCAATCAGGAGCAAGTCCTACAGTTTATTGGTTGAACTGGAGGCAGCTGGGTAGAAGCTGTTTTCTCCTCTCCCAGCGCCATATTGTAGGAGAGCAGATGCATAGAATAAGTCTTAATTCCAGTAACTTAGTCTAGTCCGAGCTGCTCCCCACAGAGGAGAGCAGATGCATAGAATAAGTCTTAATTCCAGTAACTTAGTCTAGTCCGAGCTGCTCCCCACAGGAAGGAGCTGTAGACCCTTGATTTGCCTACTTAGGACAGAAGAATGTAGACCAAGTGACTTGGGCCTCATTGGACCCAGGCACTTCCATGTAATAACCTTGAGAAAAATTCCTTATTTCAGGATGTTATGAAAATGGCAACAAAGATTTGTTGAGAAAAATTGCACGCACTCTCTAGGGAAAATCGCCATTGTATTCCAGGCACTTCTACTGGATAAACTCAAAAGTGTGCCTTGTGATTGGTAGAAACTCTTCGTCTGTATGTTGAAGAGAATAGTTCTAGTCTAGTTTGGGTCCTCTTTTATGTGTTGCATGTTCTTGCTGCAAATGCACGTCCATTTGCCTGTCAAAGCACCACTTCTAACGACTGACGATTACGGATTTTCTATGGCAGATTTGCCTAGCTACCATGTCTCCTACAAATCACTCATAGTTGCCTGCTCTGCTTGTCAACAACAGTGGGTGCATGATGAGGGTGTGAACTCCCCTCTTAGTCTCTCAGTGCACACTGCAACCTTGGTCTCGTTGGCCTCTATTTCAGCTTTGGTACAAGCCGCGTTCCTGCGTGGTGGCAACTGCAGAGGTTTTCATTCCCTTAGGTGGTAAGTCTCATTTCCGGCTTAACAGTTGCACGAACAAAGATCCTCCTATGAGCTATACACCATGGCACTTTTGGGATAACACCATTAAACTTCCCATTCCCTTCTGCCCCAGTGACTCTAGGCGTTATTGTTCAAACAGACAATTTCTAAAACAAGGAAGTAGTGTCACATTATAGCCATGCACCTGCCTATATTAGTTTCCAACCTGCTGAAGTGTTTCACAGTGTGGACACAGTTTTTACATTTCCTTTATCTATTTCTTGATTGATTGATTGATTATCATTTGGCTCCTCACTACAAATATACGAAATACTCAATAAATACATTCTTTCCATATGTATTACTTACATATTTTCTTTTCTCTCTCAAACTCTTATTTTGAAAATGTTCAAACCTACAGAGAATTTGAAAGACTAGAACAACAAAAACCTGTATACTCTCACCAAGTGTGATCAATTGTTACGTGAGGGTACTGCAGAAAGTTTATGTTAAAATGAACCTAAAAGATAATGCATATTTTCCATGAATTTTTAAAAGTTCCATTGTAACTGGCCACATTTTCTTTATCTGTTTATATAAACACCTAAACTTTTTTCCTAAATCAGTTGAAAATAAGCTGTAGAAATCATTATATTTTACCTCTAAATATTTCAATACACATTTCCTAAAAGTAAGAACATTTGTCTGTACAACCACAATAATATCTTAAAATATAGGGAAAATAATAATATACAGGCTATATTTAAAATTATATAATTTTCTCAAAAAAACTTTCAATAGTTGTTGTTATTGGATTTTTAAAAACTAGGATCCCGGGGTTGGCGCTGTGGCACAGTAGGTTAATCCTCCACCTGCGGCGCTGGCATCCCATATGGGCGCCGGTTCTAGTCCCGGCTGCTCCTCTTCCAATCCAACTCTCTGCTATGGCCTGGGAAAGCAGTAGAAGATGGTCCTAGTGCTTGGGCCCCTGCACCCACGTGGGAGACTGGGAAGAAGCACCTGGCTCCTGGCTTCGGATCGGCGCAGCTCCGGCCCTTGTGGCCATTTGGGGAGTGAACCAATGGAGGGAAGACCTTTCTCTCCATCTCTCCTTCTCACTGTCTGTAACTCTACCTCTCAAATAAATAAATAAAACATCTTAAAAAAAAAAAAACTAGGATCTCATTAAAGTTCATGAATTTCATTTTTTTCTTACATCTTTTTGAACTTTCTGGTGGAATTCCCAGATCTTCATTAACTGTTTCTCTCCCACAGTTGTTCTTGGTAACATCTGGAATAATTATTTCTACTTAAACGTAGAGCATAGAGGAGCTAGAGATAACAAGTTGGGAATATAGCCTGCTACGTCCATCAGACACGTGTTACTGGGAAGGTTGAGGGTTGGAACAGGGCTGATATTCTGGTGATATGTGCTACTTTGATCATAGTGGTTTGCTAATACCAAAATGCTACTTACAGTAAATAAATCCCAATTGCCTGAAGCCTCCCCCCACCCCAGCCCCACGTGCTCCCTGCCTCATGCCTCCCCCAGTTACACTGAAGCCCCTAAAGCCTTCATGGCTAACACCACAGATGGCTCTGGACCAGGGTTGAGACGTTCATCCTCATTGGCCAGTATCTGTGTCATAGCGTTCATAGCTTTTAACACAAAACCCCCGAGATCAAGGAATGAACACTCTGAGGAGACACACACCATATTACTCTCTGACTGTTTCAGGTTTCCTATACTGTTTTATAGAGACAACTTTCAGAATTTCTGGTACTTTATCAAGTCACCCAATAGATTCAGGATGAAAGCACTCTTACTATTTAAGGGATCCTATCTCCCCATTATCACCATAAATCTCTGCATGTTTTCATTATCCTCATATAACATATCATATGTAAAAACATACACGTACACATATATGTGCACACGCATGCACACACACAAATGTTTCCCCATTGGAGAGTACATTTTTTCATGGGATCATTCCAGCCAGAGAAACAAGCAGCCGGCGCTCAGGTGAAAACCATATTTATTAATTTATAAATTCTGGCACTTAACAGACAACAGGTGGTTGTGACTGTTTTGTAGGATTTGTGTGCATATCTGAGCACTTAGTTACTCAATATTTTTGAGAGGAAGTGTAGAAATTTTCACAAATCTGTGAAGTTAAACAAACGTCACCTATTTTGAATTTACTCCGTGCACCTAAGTGTTGATAAAAGTGGTGGTTCAGAGCAATTATTTACATAATCAAAGAATTTGATGAGCTCTTGAACAATCATTCAATTTTTAAAAAGTTTTAGAATGTAGGAAACTGAACTGAGTGTAGGAATTCTGAGAAACCATCAGAAATGCCAATGAAATGTCGGAAGAGGTTTTTGGAGACTGAAATGGAACATGTACAGAGAATGCCGAGGAAGGCATGATTGGAAATGAAGAGTGACATGCCATAGAATTTCTCTAATAGACCCTAACAGTGAACAGGCCGTCACCTGAGTAGAACAAAAGTGTGAACACATGCAATCCAAGACACAGGTGACAAAAGGCAAACACAGTGACTAAAAGCCAGAGTATTGAAACTATTCAGCTCTGCCAGAAAAATGCACGTTGTGCTAGTGAAAACCCATTGTAATAAGCTACTGAAATTATTATTTTTTGAGCAAATAGTGCATATTGTTTTTTGAGCAGTAGTAAATTCATGTGTCTCAGGATTTAAGAAATACATCCCTGACCCTCAGCTCCCAGTTCCTTCCCAAGAGAAAACCAAGATTATGGTATTCTCAGGAGTTGGTGCAGTGGTGCAGTGGGTTAAGCTGCAGCCTGCGACTCCGGCATCTGATATTGGAGCACCTGACTGAGTTCCAGCTGCTCTGCTGCTAATCCAGCTTGCTAACAATGAGCCTGAGAAGGCAGCACAGCATGGCCCAAGTGCTTGGGTCCCTGCAACCTGTGTGGGAGACCAGATGAACTTGGGGGCTCCTGGCTTCAGCCTGGACCAGGGCTGGCAGTCACAGCCGGTGGATGGAAGATCTCTCTCTCCCTGTCACACTGCCTTTCAAATAAATAAGTCTTCCCCAAAAAACCCAGATTATTGTATTTTCAGCTTCTTGCACTTTTCCAAGGATATATCTTTATATTCAGAATGAATACATGTGTCATACATATATATATATATATATATATATATCAGGACACACATTCAGAAAAGTAAACAATGTGTTTAACAACAATATATTATATTGTTATCATCATCAAGAAAATTAGTAAGGTATGAAAATGAAAGTAAATAAAATATCAAACAAAATTAATATCTGCATCCCACTACCTAGTCATGACAAACATTACCAGCACTCCTCAAGCACCACACTGTACCTCTTACCTGGACAGTAACCATGATCTTGATATATAACAATAAAATTTATCTTGCTTGTTTTTTTACCTCAAGAAACCTTTTATTTAATGTGTACAAATTCATGCATTTCATAAATACAAATTTAGGAACATCGTTATTCTTTCTACCTTACCCCCCTCCCACCTTCACTACTCCCTCTCCTATTCTCATTCTTATTTTTTCTAAAGTATGTTTTCAGTTAGCTGTATACACATAAGATTAACCCTACACTAAGTACAGAGTCAACAAATAGTATGAAAAACAAACTAAAAAACGCTTTCCTCAACAGTTGAGATGGGGCTGATCAAAGTCATGGCATCTCAAAGTGTCAATTTCACTTTTATAGATTACCTTTTAGATACTCTATTAGTTATCACTGATCAGGGAAAACATATGGTATTTATCTTTGTGGGACTGGCTATTTCACTAAGTATAATGGTTTCTGTGGCTCCCTTGGTTAATCCTCTGCCTTTGGTGCTGGCATCCCATATGGACACCGGGTTCTAGTCCCGGTTGCTCCTCTTCCAGTCCAGCTCTCTGCTGTGGCCCGGGAAGGCAGTGGAGGATGGCCCAAGTGCTTGGGCCCCTGAACCTGCATGGGAGACCAGAAGGAAGCACCTGGCTTCTGGCTTCAGATTGGTGCAGCACGCCGGCCGTAGCAGCCATTTGCGGGGGTGAACCAACAGAGGGAAGACCTTTCTCTCTGTCTGTCTCTCTCAATGTCTAACTCTGCCTGTCAAAAAAAAGTATAATGATTTCCAGTTGCATCCATTTTGTTGCAAATGGCAGGATTTCATTTTTTAAAAATCACTGTAGTAGCCGGCGCCGCGGCTCACTAGGCTAATCCTCCGCCTAGCGGCGCCGGCACACCGGGTTCTAGTCCCGGTCGGGGCGCCGGATTCTGTCCCGGTTGCCCCTCTTCCAGGCCAGCCCTCTGCTGTGGCCAGGGAGTGCAGTGGAGGATGGCCCAGGTGCTTGGGCCCTGCACCCCATGGGAGACCAGGAAAAGCACCTGGCTCCTGGCTCCTGCCATCGGATCGGCGCGGTGCGCCGGCCACAGCGCGCCGGCCGCGGCGGCCATTGGAGGGTGAACCAACGGCAAAGGAAGACCTTTCTCTCTGTCTCTCTCTCTCACTGTCCACTCTGCCTGTCAAAAAAAAAAAAAAAAAATCACTGTAGTATTCCATGGTGTACATATCCTATAATTTCTTTATCCAATCTTCAGTTGACAAAACATCTAGGTTTCCATATCTTAGTGATTGTGAATTGAGCTGCAATAAACATGGAGATGAAGATAATTCTTTCATTTGCTGATTTCATTGTGTTTGGGTAAAATCTCAGGAGTAGGATGGCTGGTTTATATGGAGGGTCTATATTCAGCTTTCTGAGGAATCTCCATACTGTCTTCCACAGTGGCTGTACTAGTTTATATTCCCACCAACAACAGATTAGGGGACCTTTCCCCCTACATCCTCACCAGCATTTGTCATTTGTTGATTTTAGTATGAAAGCCATTCTAACTGATGGGAGGTGAACCCTCACTGTGCTGTTGATTTGCATTTCCCTGACAATTACCGATCCTGAGCCTTTTTTCTATTGGCCATTTGGATTTCCTCTTTCAAAAAATGTCTGTTCAAGTCCTTTGCCCATTTCTTAACTGGATTGTTTGTTTTTTACTGTTGAATTTCTTGAGGTCTTTATATATTCTGGATACTAATCCTTTATCAGTTGCGTGATTTGCAAATAATTTCTCCCATTCTGTTGGCTGCCTCTTTACTTTGCTGAGTGTTTCTTTTGCAGTGCAGAAGCTTTTCAATTTGATGTAATCCCATTTGTCAATTTTGGTTTTGATTGCCTGTGGTCTGGTATCTTTCCAAGAAGTCTTTGCCTTTGCCAATGTCTTTCCCGGTTTCCCCCAAGGTTCTCTAGTAATTTGATGGTATCTGTTCATACATTGAGGACTTTGATACATTTTGCATGGATGTTTGTGTAAAGTGTAAAGTAGGGGTCTTGTTTCATACTTCTGCATATGGAGATCCAGTTTTACCAGCAACATATGTTGAAGAGACTGTCTTTACTCCAAGGATTGATTTTGTTCCATTGTCAAAGATAAGTTGGTTGTTAATGTGTGGATTGATGTCTGGAGTTTCTATCCTGTTCCATTGGTCTACCTTCTGTTTTTGTGCCCATACCAGGCTGTTTTGATTATAGCACTGTAGTATGTCTTGAGCCCTAATATTGTGATGCCTCTGGATTTGTTTTTGTTGGATAACATTGCTTTAGCTATTCAGGGCCTCCTGCATTTCCATATGAATTTTAGCATCATATTTTCTTTCTTTTTTAAAAAGATTTATTTATTTATTTGAAAGGCAGAGTTACAGAGAGGTAGAGGCAGAGGCAGAGAGAGGGATCTTTTATCCACTGGTTCACTTTCTAAAAGGCAACAATGACTAGAGCTGAGCCAATCCAAGCCAGCAACCAGGAGCTCCTTCTGGGACTCCCACGTGAGTGCAGGGGCCCAAGCACTTGGGCCATCTTTCACTGCCTTCCCAGGCCATAGCAGAGAGCTGGATCAGAAGTAGAGCATTCAGGACTCAAACTGGTGCACATACAGGACACCAGTGCTATAGGCGGATGCCTAACCTACTAAGCCACAGCGATGGCCTCCATATTTTCTGTATCAGAGAAGAATGTTGTTGATATTTTAATTGATATGACATTAAATCTATAAATTGATTTTGGTAGTATGGACATTTTTTAAAATTTATTTTATTTTTTTGACAGGCAGAGTTAGACAGTGACAGAGAGACAGAGAGAAAGGTCTTCCTTTTCCGTTGGTTCATCCTCCAATGGCTGCTATGGCCGGCACGCTGTGCTGATATGAAGCCAAGAGCCAGGTGCTTCCTCCTGGTCTCCCATGTGGGTGCAGGGCCCAAGCACTTGGGCCATCCTCCACTGCCCTCCTGGGCCACAGCAGAGAGCTGGACTGGAAGAGGAGCAATCGGGACAGAATCTGGCACCCCAACCAGGACTAGAACCCAGGGTGCCGGCGCTGCAGGCGGAGGATTATCTTAGTGATCCACAGCGCCAGCCTAGTATGGACATTTTTATAATGTTGGTTCTTCCAAGTCATGTACATGGAAGATTTTTCCATTTTTTGTCTTCTATTTCTTTATTATTGTTTTGTAATTTGCATTGTAGACATCTTTGACATCTTTGGTTAAGTTTATTCCAAGGTATGTAATTTTTTTTGTATCTATTATGAATGGGATTGATCTTATAAGTTTTTTCTCAGCCATGGCATTGTCTGTGTATACAAAGACTATTGATTTTTTGTGTGTTGATTTTATATTCTGCCACTTTATTAAACTCTTTTTTTGAGTTCCAATAGTCTTTTGGTGGAATCTTTTGGATCCCCTCTATTTAGAATCATGTCATCTACAAATAGGGATAGTTTGACTTCCTTTTTTTCAGTATGTATTACTTTGATTTGTTTCTTATCTAATGGCTCTAGCTGAAACTTCCAGGACTATATTGAACAACAATGGTGAGAGTGGGCATTCTTGTCTGGTTTAGGATCTTATTGGAAATGCATCTAACTTTTCCCCACTCAATATGATGCTGGCCATGGGTTTGTCATAAATTGCTTTGATTGTATTGAGGAATGTTCCTTCCATATCCAATTTGTGTAAAGTTTTCATCATGAAAAGATGTTGTATTTTTTAAAAGATTTATTTATTTATTTGAAAGAGTTACACAGAGAAAAGGAGAGGCAGAGAGAGAGAGAGAGGTCTTCCATCCGCTGGTTCACTCCCCAATTGGCCACAATGGCCAGAGCTGGGTCGATCTGAAACCAGGAGCTAGGAGCTTCATCCAGTTCTCCCACGTGGGTGCAGGGGCCCAAGGACCTGGGCCATCTTCTACAGCCTTCCCAGGCCACAGCAGAGAGTTGGATCAGAAATGGAGCAGCTGGTCTTGAACTGGCGCCCATATGGGATGCCAGCACTACAGTCAGCAGCTTTACCCAGTATGCCACAGCGCCAGCCCCAAGGATGTTGTATTTTATCAAATGCTTTCTCTGCATCTATTGAGATAATCACATGATTTTTGTTCTGCAGTCTGTTAATGTGATGAATGACCTTGATTGATTTGTGAATATTGCACTATCCCTGCATACCAGGGATAAATCCCACTTGGTTTGGGTGAATGGTCTTTCTGATGCATTGTTGGATTCGATTGGCTAGTATTTTCTTGAGGATTTTTGTGTCTATGTTCATCAGAGAAATTGGTTAGTAGTTCTCTTTCTCTGTTGTATCTTTTTCAATTAAGGAATTAAGGAGATTCTGGCTTCACAGAAGGAGTTTGGGAGGATTCCTTTGCTTTCCATTGATTTGAACAGCTTGAGAAGAGTTGGAGTTAGTTCTTCTTCAAATGTCTGGTAGACTTCAGCATGAACCTATACAGACCTGGGAAGGTGGTTTCTTTCTTCATTGCTGTAGGGTATTCTGTTCTATAACTGTGGTACTGTCTGCATTCTACAGTTGGACATTTCTCTTGTTATATTAATTTGGAGACATTACAACGATGCTGCTCTTGATATCTTTTATGTGTCTTTTGGAGTGTATGTATCCATGTATCTCTTTGGAAAATAAACCTATATAAGGGTGCTTCAGAATTAAATGGGAAACAGAATTAAAAGATCCATTTACTTTGGTGAAAAAATATTTTTAAGTCTATGCCTACTCATATATGTAAATAAGTCCTAATGTGTTATCTCTCCTACCACACACAATGAGTCCATCATAAGGGTCTTTATAGTTATGAAAAAAGACTAATTCAAGAAATTGGTTTGGGGGAGCTCATTAAATTTTACCATGTCAGGGGTCAGGATCAACATGGAGGAATGCAGAGGTAATTCATGCACTGCCGCCAGAGGGAAGTTTCAAGGAGGGAAAAATCCCACATCTAGAAGATGGAGGAAAAGCTTCGTAAGGAAATGACAGGAACTACCAACCACGAAGAGACTCCTAAAACCAGGGGAGAGAAACAAAGCATGCCACGGCTACTGCTGGGGCCGCCACGCCTTCCCGGGCACCCTCGCTGGGGGATGCCATCTTGCTGAGAAAAAGGTTCTACGTATAAAACACGAGAGCTGAGGAGAACAACGGAAGGAACACTCTAGAAAGGATGTGGCAAACATTGCAAATGGCACAGACTCAGAAAACCACCAGGAAGAGAGAAACAATGCACGGCACTGCTGCCTGCTCACCACTGCCTTCCCGGCTTCCCGACTGGGGGCGCCAGATGGCCAGGAAGTGGGTTCCATGCATAAAATATTAGAAGTGAAGAGACTGGAGGAACAACTTCAGGAAGGAAGTGATGAGATTTGCAAGTTCTGAAGGCAGCACTCTGAAGGTCAGGGGAGAGAGGGAGAGAGAGGTGGAGGGAGGGGGAGATAGGAAGAGGGGGAGGGGGGAGAGGGAGAGGGAGAGGCAGACGCAATGCCTGCTGTCACTGCCCACCACTCTTTTCTCAGCTGCCCTTCTAGGGCACGCCATCTTGCTGGGAAGAGGTAGGCAGAAAGTCCCTTGACCCGGACCATGGCAGCAGACAGGAGCCCTAACTATGGGAGAATCCTGAGACCTCCCCAGCTTTGAATCAAGTCTAGAGGGTGACTGCAGTCTGAGTGGCTGCTTTGCTCCACGCCTCCTGAGCTCTCCTACCCAGGTCTCGCAGGGTCAGGACAGTTGTTCTGAAGACGGTGGACTGGCAGTCACCAGCCTGACACAGAGGAAAGCAGGGAGGGCCCTCCAGATCCCACAGGTGAGCGAGAGTCACTCCAGGGTTTATAGCACCAGCAGCGACAGTCCCTGAGTTGCAAGGCACAGAGGGGACCAACCCCAGTTCCAGCAGGACATGCAAGGCTCATTCTGGGGCTTCAGCTCCAGCCCTCTCCAGGCACTCTGTCTTCGGAGATACAGAAGGAGCTTCCTTGGGGCTGGTGTTGTGTATCAGCTGCTGCTGGTGACTGCTCCCAAGTAGCCAAAGGGGAAACCTCCCTGCATGGACGGGGCAAGGAAGTCCAGCTGCAGGCTTTGTGCCCAGAACTGCTGTGGCTGCAGGGTTCACCGCAGCCCCCTCTCTGCCCTGGAAAGTGCCCTTGCCGTCTCTGGGGGGTTCTGGTAGTGAATATAACTTGAGACAGGCTACGTTTCTGGGCGCACCTAGAATCAAAGCCAAATTAACGCCAAAGTGCCACACCTGAGCTGCCACGGAGCCACTGCTTACCACCACCTGTCTTAGGAGGAAGCCAGCAGCCTTGTCACTGCCAGAAGCCATACATAGGTGGCTGTTTTTATCTTACCATAGCTGAATCAATTCAGATTGATAAACTTAATTCACTAGATGTTCATAGTAGTGCTGTTTAAACAATCAACAATACAAATAGGGTCAGGCTTGTCGCATAATAATTAAGTCACCAATGGGATGCCAACATCCCCTGTGAGAGTGACTGGGTTGGTTCTGGACACTTTGCTTTGAATCTAGTTTCCCTCTAATGCATACCCTAAAAAGCAATAAATGATGGTTCAAGTACTTGGGTCCCTCATACCCACATGGAACAGCTGGATTGAATTCCAGGTTCGTGGCTTCATTCTGGTCCAGCCCTGGTTGTTGCAGGCATTTAAGGAATGAACCAGAAGCTTAAGATCTCTCTCTCTCTGCCTCTCTTTCAAATAAAATAAAAAGACATACACTTTGAAAAATAGCATTTAAAAATGAGTGAAATACTCAAATGTCCAACAATAGGAAGCTGGGTAAGTAATCATATATCTCTTTAAAGTTATGCTATTCAGTTATTTTTCCAAAATGGTTAGTAGTAGTTCATACAATGTTACAGAAAGATGTTTATTGTTAGTGTTAAAAATAAAGCCAGTTGGCCTGGCATACAAGTAGAGCCGCTGCCTATGATGCCTATATCCCATATGGGTGCCGGTTAGAGTCTTGGCTGCTCCACTTTGGATACAACTCCCTACTAATGGTCTGGGAAGAGCCGTGGAAGATGACACAAGGGCTTGTGTCCCTGCATCCACTTGGGAGACCTGAAGGAATCTTCTGACCCCTGGCTTTGGCCTGGCCCAGCGCTGGCTTTTGCAGTCATCTGGGGAGTGAACAAGTGGATGAAAGATTCTCTCTCTCTCTCTCCCTCCCTCCCTCCCTCCCTCCCTCCTTCCCCCCTCCCTCCATCCCTATCTCCTATCCTCCCTCCCTCCCTATCTGTAACTCTGCTTTCAAATAAATAAATAATTCTTAAAAAAATAAAGCAAGTAACAAACAATACAGGTTGTATATGCATAAATGAAATCTTGAAAAGAATACAAAACAAAATATAACTGATCATCTCTGAATAGCATTTCAGGAGATTATTTTATTCATTTTGTTGCTCCATATTAAGTTTTTAAAGAAACATTACTTTCATAATACAAAAGTTATTTTTTGAAAAGTAGCAGCAGAGACTCTCTGACCTATTGACTTGGATTTTACTTCTTCCTGCCATGACAGCATTTACTCTTCCTTTGCTGTGTGACTCTGTTTCTTTTCTAGTATCTCACTTGATTTTTGTTTCACATCATTCTCTCCCTTTGTTCAGCATCTTTCCTGGGGACCACAGGAACCAGAAGACTTCTCTGAGCACCTAGTGCTGGAGGACAGATCTTGAGTGTCTTGAGTCTGGACTGCATTTGTCAATCTACGCAGAGCAGTTGTTCCCATCTGTGAACTGGGCTTCCCTGTGCTGCTTTCCTGACCTCCCAAAATCCTGGAGCCTGGTCATAACAAATAAAATGATTTCTGGAGATGACTGAAGATTGTCTCACAAAGTTGAAGACGGATGATGGGCAATGCTATTTTAACTCATTCCCATCGTAATGGGAAGTGTGATTTTAGAGTGATGGAACTTCTTGAGATGTCAACACTGTAAGTCTTAGAATGATCAACTCCAGGAGCCAGTGCTGTGGTGTAGTAGGTTAAGCCTCCACCTGCTATGCCAGCATCCCATATGGCACTTGTTCGAGTCCTGGCTGCCCCACTTTTGATCCAGCTCCCTGCTAATGGCCTGGGAAAGCAGTGGAAGATGGCCCAAGTGCTTGAGTCCATGCACCCATGTGGGAGACCCCAGTGAAGCTCCTGGCTCCTGGTTTTGGATCATCCCAGCTCAGGCTGTTGTAGCCATTTGGGGCAGTGAACCAGCAGATGGAAAACCACTCTCTCTGTCTGTAACTCTGTCTCTCAAATAAATCAATCTGTAAAAAAAAAAAAAAAAAAAATGACCAGCTCCAGGCTCATGGTAGGTACAAGTTTTTGTTTTATTTCTAATGAGACAATGAGGGACAAAAGTAAGTCTTCAACAAGTAAACAAAAATTCAAAACCTTTTTGTATTTTCAGTATTTTCCTCATTCTGTAATAAATGTGTATAAGTATTTTTATGGAATGAACACACGAATTTTTGTATTAGCTACAGTTTCATACAAGCATGTGGAAAATTTAAACAAAGCAGAGGACTTTACTCCAGACAGTATGAGAAATTTCAGATCTGAAATTATGTTGCTGATTCTGTGTTAATGTTCCTCCTAAATTTGTATACTAAAATGAGTTTATAATTTATAAATCAATCAAAAATGATTTCTATTTTTGTTATTGTTCCCAAAAGGCAGCTTAAGTTTGAATTAATTCATCGAAACTGTGAAGTCTTTGAAAAATTGCTCAAGGAAATATTGTGTTTAAATCACTTATCATTAGTTGACGACTGTGGTGACTTTTACCAGCCTCTCTGCTGTAATTTTCCTTAAAATAAGTGTTTTTGAAAGGGTCCCCCACAGCCCCATTATATATTAAAGTAGTATAAAGGATGCTTCAATTCAATGAAAACTGTACTTCTGACAGCCCTGCTCTGTGAAGGGCGCTGAGGGGCCGGTGCCGCGGCTAATCCTCCGCCTGCGGTGCCGGCACCCCAGGTTCTAGTCCTGGTCGGGGCGCCGGATTCTGTCCCGGTTGCCCCCCTTCTAGGCCAGCTCTCTGCTGTGGCCCGGGAGTGCAGTGGAGGATGGCCCAAGTGCTTGGGCCCTGCACCCCATGGGAGACCAGGAGAAGCACCTGGCTCCTGGCTTCGGATCAGCGCGGTGCGCCGGCCGCGGCGGCCATTGGAGGGTGAACCAACGGCAAAGGAAGACCTTTCTCTCTGTCTCTCTCCCTCTCACTGTCCACTCTGCCTGTCCAAAAAAAAAAAAAAAAAAAAAAAAAAAAAAAAAAGGCGCTGAGGGTTTGGAAATGAATACAACAACGTTTTTGCACTTAAATTTACAAATGAACAGTTCTATTATCTTTTCATGACTGCTACTGGCTAAGAATTAAGAGAGCCATAGTGTGTGTGTGTGTGTGTGTGTGTGTGTGTATGTGTGTGTAGTACACGTGTTCTGTACTTTGGCCTTGAAAGATAAGTAGAATTTTAGCCAGATGAACTGAAAGAACCTTCCTTAAAAAAAAGTCACAGCAGATGTTGGTGCAGCTGGTTAAGCCCCTGCTTGGGATGCCCATGTCCTGTATTGGAGTACCTTTGCAAATCCAGTCTACTCCACGCTTCTGATCCAGCTTCCTGCTAATGCACCTGGGAGGCCGTGGGTGATGGCCCAAGTCCTCAGAGTCCTGTCACCCATGTGGGAGACCTAGATGAAGTTCCTGGCTCCTGGCTTTGGCCTGACCCAACCTTGAATGTTTCAGGCATTTGGGAAGAGAATGAGCAAATGGAAGGTCTCTGCCTCTCCCTCTATCCTTATCTCTGTCTCTCTGCCTTTCAAATAAATTAGTACATCCTAAAAGAAAAAAGGGAGTTGAGAAAAGAGGGTGAGAACCTGGTAAAGGTAATGGCAGTGGAAACCCAGAGAAGCGGATGGATTTAAAAAACACCATGCAAGTTACACTGTTGGAACTTTGTGAACCATTGAAGGTAACTTATTGGTGCCTTACTTGAGGATGCCAAATTTCTTTGGAGGTACAGTTCATAACATAAAATAACCATTTGAAATAGCAAATTTTGCTGCCATTTAATAGACACACAATGATATACACCCATCAGTATGGTCTGGTTCCAGAACAAAGGAAACCCCTGCGCCTATAACGCACTCACTCCCCTGCCCTTTTGCCTGCTGCCTCTGACACCATAATCTGCTTCTGTCTCTATGATTTATCCCTGCTGACTATCTCCTATGAAACACATCGTGCAATAGGTGAACTTTTGTATTTGGCTTCTTTATTGTCCACAGTGTTTTTTTTTTATTTTGTAAACTTACTTTATGCTTTTTTTATTTTTTTATATTTATATTTTATTTTATTTAATGAACATAAATTTCCAAAGTACAGCTTATGGATTACAATAGCTTCCCCCCACATAACTTCCCTCCCACCCACAACACTCCCCTCTCCCACTCCCTCTCCCCTTCCATTCACATCAAGATTAATTTTCAATTATCTTTATATATAGAAGATCAATTTAGCATATATTAAGTAAAGATTTCAACAGTTTGCACCCACGCAGAAACACAAAGTGAAAAATACTATTTGAGTACTAGTTATAGCATTAATTAAACACCTAAGAGTAATTGTGTATTGATTACAGAGTTCAACCAATAGTTTTAAGTAGAACATAAAAAATACTAAAAGGGTAAAGTATTAAGTTCTTTTTTTTCTGTTTCTTTTTTTTATGGTTTGTTATATAGTTTTTTTTTTTATTTAATAAATGTGAATTTACAAAGTGCAGCTTTTGTATTGTTGTGGCTCCCCCCCCCAACCTCCCTCCCTCCCATGGCCCTCCCCTCTCCCACTCCCTCTCCATCCCGCCCTTCATCGAGTTTCATTTTCGATTACCTTCATATACTGAAGATCAACTTAGTATATACTAAGCAAGGATTTCAACAGGCTGCACTCACACAACCGTACAAGGTATAGGGTATTGTTCGACTAGTAGTGTTGTTTTTAAGTTTCATAGTAGAACACATTAAGGACAGAGATCCTACGTGGGGAGCATGTACCCAGTGACTCCCGTTGTTAACAATTGGCACTCTTATTTATGACGTCAGCAATCACCCGAGACTCTTGCTATGAGCTGTCTAGGCTATGGAAGCCCCTGGAGTTCACCGACTCTGAACTTGTCTAGTCAAGGCCATATCACAGTGGAGGTTCCTTCCTCCCTTCAGAGAAAGGCGCCTCTCTCCTTGATGGCCTGTTCCTTCTGCTGGGGTCTTGTTCACCAGGATCTTTCATTTAGATTGTTTTTTGCCACCGTGTCATGGCTTTCCATGCCTGTGAGACTCTCATGGACCTTTTAGCCAGATCCGAATGTCCTAAGGGTTGATTCTGAGGCAGGAGTGCTGCCATTCTATGAGTCTGCTGTGTGTCCTGTTTCTCCCACAGGATCATTCTCTCCCTTTTAATTCTATCCTTCATTATTTGCTTACACTGGTCTTATTTGTGAAATCTCATCGACACATACCCTATCTTTTTGATCGGTTGTGTATTTATACTTATCACTTTACCAAGTGTGCTGGCATCACAGTGTTTTTGAGATTCATCCATGCTGTCCATCTATCAGTACCTCATTCCTCTTTATAGCTGAATAATATTCCACAATATGAATTTACTACATTTTGTTTATCCCTCTATGAGTGTACAGTTGGATTTTTCTAATTTTAGCTACTGGGAACAGTGCTATTATAAACATATTTTACAAGTTTTTGTTTGACCATTTATTTTCAATTCTTTTGGCTATATACCAAGTAGATTTTTTGGATTATCTGGAAATTTTAGATTTTTCTATAAAAAAATTTATCTTTATTTGGGAGACAAAGAGAAACAGAGAGAGATACAGATAGTGAGAGAGAGAGAGAGAGCTCCCTCCCACTGGTTGACTCTTTCCAAATGCCTGTAATGGCTAGGACTGGTCCCGGCTGAAACCAGGAGTTAGGTATGCGATCCAAGTCTTCCATACAGGTGGGAGGGACCCAAGTACTTGACCCATCACCTGCTGCCTCTCAACGTGTGCATTAACAGGAAGTTGGAATCAGGAGCAGAGCTAGGATTTGAACCCAGGCACTCTGACATGGGCTGGGGGCATCTTAACTACTATGCCAGATGTCCACCCCCTGTTTTACTTTTTGAGGGACTTTCAAACTGATTTCCACAGCAATTACAGTATTTTGTATTCCTACCAGTGATGTCCCAAGGTTCCGTTTCTCCACGTACTTGCCAGTATTTATTTTCCTTTTTAAAAAGCATCATAATCATCCTGGTGGGTGCAAGGTGGTTTCTCAGTGTGCTTTTGCTTTGCATTTCCCTGGTGACTAATGATGTTGAGTGTCTTCACTTGATTGTTGAGCATTTGTCTATCTTCCTTGGAGAAATGTTTGTTCAGATCTTTTGCTCATTTTAGAACTTGGATTGTCTTTCTGTTGCTGAGTTGTAAGAGTCCTTTCTATTTTCTGCATAGTAGAATATCATCAAATAAATGACTTGCAAATGTTTTCTCCCACTCTGTAGGTTGCCTTTTCATTCTGTAGATGTCTGGGCCAGTTAATGAAGTAGGAGACACGGGAAGAGGCTGATGGGGACAGGCGGGTATGGGAAAAGTGGATCCAGGTTGCCATGTTAGCGGGCAATCTAAGAGGGACTTTCGGAGGTATTTAGCAATGCCTTTAGTGTCTGTTGGACAGTATAATCTGCTTCAATAGCTAAGGATGCCCCTTCAACAACATCATCCTTTATTATTGAAAATACTATTTTGACCTGTTTCCTAAAACACTCAGACACTCAAATGCAGCTTGAAGATTAAACCACAATTCCGCAGTCAGACAACAGAGACTGACCCTGGTGCAGAGAATACAGATGACCAAATTCACCCAGGAAAAGTGCAGCCTGTTGTGATCTGTTTGTAAAATTTCCCTCTGGATAGACTTCATTATGTATACATCTTAGAATCAGCTTATATTTAGAGAGCATGTATTTAAAACATGGTAATTGAAAAGCTGATATGAAATTTAGATCCTGAATAAAATAAAATGGTGGCTTTTTCCCTGATGAAAATATCTTTCACTTCTTCTTCCAGATTATAATCTATATCTTGTGCCTTAATTTACTCACTCATGCTTAAAGTGCACTTTTAAAAATATCTTAGCTGATCGTGGTAAGCAGGCAATGTTGATGGGAGCATAAAATAGATCCCTTTCCAGAGTTCAGCCCGTGTGGCTGATAATACCGGTGACACTTTTTCAGATCTCCAGTGTCTGTGCTGGGTGTCCTACAGATATCCTGGCTTGGGCATTTTATTTTATTTTTTTATGAATCTCAGGGAGGCCATTCAACTGCTGAGTTAGCCTCACTCACAAATTTCATTTATCCACAATAATAAGAATATCAATATCTTGGATTTATGTAGAGCTGCTCGTCCAAAGAGGTCAAAGCATTTTCATTTAATTGGATGTTCCCAGGGCTTTAAGAGCCTCTGGGTATATTTACAAATGTAATAATAAAAAACACTCTGCTCTGGTTTACAAAATAATGGACAACATAAAACATGACCTGCACACATACAGTTCCTTGTCCTCGGTGCACAAGTCTATCCGATGTCTGTCTGTGGAGTTCAAGGTCTTTTCTGAGCTGATCTCCATGTGTCTCTGACTTCAGATCACTCTTTTCCATGAACTCCTTATTCTAGACAAATGAATTCCTTCAACACCACTTGCGTGTTCCCACATTGGACCTTAATTTGCGTAGAAAGCCTTGTTCTCCCTCCTTAGGTATTTAAGTATCTCTCTCTTTTTATGTTTAGCTTAATTATAACTCCCTTATTCCATGAAGATGTCGATAGTCGCACTAGTCTTCATTGATTACTTCCCACGGAAACATCTGTAGCCTTTATACCCCCGTTCTTTGCACATTCAGTGGATACTGTATTCATTTCTATTCCTCTTCCCTTTGTTCTCTTTGCCTGTATAGCACATCAGAAACTCTTGCACAAAAGAGTCTCTAATTAATCCCTTAGTTGCTCATAACTTTTAGTTGATTCCAAATCAACTGTTGAACTTGGTAGTCTGCATTGGTGGCAGAAGGTAACAAATGGGGAGGACCCACTAATCTTTCCCTGGATTCTTTTTTTTTTTCAGGATAGAAATTCTCTAAGAGCAAGATAAAAGCTATTATGAATAATGCTGCATGAACATTTGCATATGAGATTTTATTTAAATGTGTTTTCATTTATTTTGTTTATGCTTATGAGTGAAATTATTGTGTCATATTTCTAAGTTTAAAGTTTAAAGTTCTTTATTTATTGCTTTATTGTGGTAGAATATGAGGGGACTTTCAAAAGTTTGTGGGAAAGTAGTATTATGAAAAATGCATGAATTGCAAATTTTTGCACCAAAATAAACTTCTCTTTTAATTTCATTTTCCCATGAACTTGTTCAAGTACTCTCATAAATGTAATTTAAACTACCTTGGGGCCAGCGTTGCTATGCAGGGCATTTAGCTGCTGCTTGGGATGTTGACATCCCTTATTAGAGAACTGGTTTGTGTTCTGGTTGCTCTGCTTCTGATGTAGCTCCCTGCTAACATGCCAAGGAAGCAGCAGGCAATAGCTCAGGTACTTGGGTCTTTGCCACCCACTTGAGAGCCCACAGGGATGGAGTTCCTGGCTCCTGGCTTTGGCATGACCCAGCCTTGGCCATCTGGGGAGTGAATCAACAGATGGGAAATTTCTCTCTCTTTTTAGTCTTTCCCTCTCTGTCTCTGTCACTCTGCCTTTTGCATACCTAAATAAATCTTTAAATAAAATTTACCTTTTTAAACCACTTCTAAGTGTATCATTCAGTGACATTAATTACATTCAAGTGTTGTACAATCATCACAACTATTTCCAAAACATTTTCATCATTCCAACCAGAAACTCTCCATCCATCAAGCAGTAACTCTCCATCATCAGCTCTTCCAAGTCCCTGGCAAACTTTTATCTTCTTTCTGTTTCTAGATATTCCGTATACATGAGATGTTATAATATTTTCCTTTTACATTTGCACAATGTTTTTAGAAGTTCATCCATGGTGCCGGTGTTGTGGTATAGCCGGCTGGGTTGTCATCTCTGGTGTCAGCATCCCACGTGGGCACTGGTTCAAGTCTCAGCTGCTTTACTTCCAATCCAGCTCCCTGCTGGTGTGCCTGGGAGCGCAGTGGAAGATAGCCCAGGTCCTTGGGCCCCTGCATCCATGTGGGAATCCTGGAGGAGGCTCCTGGCCTCTGGTTTTGGCCTGGCCCAGCCCCGGCCCTTGCAGCCATTTGAAGGGTGACCAGTGGATCTCCCTCTGTGTCTCTCCTTGACTCTCTGTAACTCTGCCTTTCAAATAAATAAATCTTTTATAAAAAGAGAGAAGTTCATGTGTGTTGTAGCACATATCAAAGCTTCATTCCTTATGGTTGACATGGTTCATTGTACATGTATACTGCATGTTCTTTGTCCATTCATCTACTGACAGGCTCTTGGGTTGTTTCCACCTTTCAGCTACTGTGAATAACACTGCTATGAACATTGCTATGCAAGCTTCTGCTCAACAATATTTCAAGATAACTATGACAACTCTGATGAGGTATGACATTATTGGCAATTTTTTCTTAAAATTGTTTTATTTTTATTTGAAAGGGAGAAAGAGAGACTGTCAGAGACAGAGAGAGATTTTCTTTTTTTTTTAATTTTTATTTTATCTATTTGAAAGTCAGAGTTACACAGAGAGAGGAGAGGCGGAGAGAGAGAGAGAGAGAGAGAGAGAGAGAGAGAGAGAGGTCTTCCATCCGATGGTTCACTCCCCAGCTGGCTGCAATGGTCGGAGCTGCGCTGATCCAAAGCCAGGAGCCAGCAGCCAGGAGCCTCTTCCGAGTCTCCCACATGGGTGCAGGGGCCCAGGGACCTGGGCAATCTTCCTACTGTTTTCTCAGGCCACAGCAGAGAGCTGGATTGGAAGAGGGGTAGCCGGGACTAGAACCGGCACCCGCATGGGATGCCGGCGCTTCAGGCCAGGGCATTAACCCACTGTGCCACAGCGCCAGCCCAAGAGATTTTCTATCCATTAATTCACTCCTTAAATGTCCACAGCATCTGGGGCTAGACCTGGCTGAAGCCACTGGCTCAAAACTCAATCCTAGGTCTCCCATATGAGTGGCGCCAGGGACTTAACTAACTTCTTCAGTTATCACCTGCTGTTCCCCAGAGTGTGCATTAGCAGGAAAGCAAACTCAGGAATGGAGCTGTGAATCAAACACAGGCTCTCTGATATGGGATGTAGGCACACTAAGTGGGATCTCAGCTGCCCGATCAAATAGTGATTTCTCTGTATTGTCTCTTGATGACAAAATCACTGCTGATAGGCAGCTGTAGGGGCTTGGTGCCCACCTGAGTTTAAGAACATCCTGAATTCTATTCACATGTTACTGAGGGATGGAGGATCCTGTGCTAGGGTGACTAAGGGACAAACTGGCCCTGTCCTTGGAGGGAGGACTATGAATCGTCAGCATCTTTTCTCTGGGAACCTTCCAAATCTTTTTGGGAGCAGAGTCCTCCAGGGTTCGGGATGGGGGTGGGGGTGGGGGTGGGGGGCAGGTGGGCATGGATCTGGCTGCTGGATCCGGGTGAGGAAAGTGGCCAGCAGATGACTATTGGCCTTCCCAGTGTCCTGCCCTCCTGCTGCTAGCTGAGAATCCAGGGCAGTCCAGAGAGACACTGGGATGGCTTCCAGCAGTTCTCCCTACGGGGCCATGGCCAGGGCCAACAGCCTCCATCTGGCACAGACCCCCGAGGAGAGGAAAGTGAGCTTGGATTAGTGAGGAGGTGATGTCCAGGGGACTGCCCATGTAGCTGGTGCTGATTCTGTCCTGTGCCTGTGGTCCCCGGGCTGGGCTCCCATCCTTTACCACGTGTGGTCCATGCTTGGCCCTGGTTCAGCTGCTAGCTCTGGGCAGCGAGGCTTCCCCTGAAGGTGCTGTGCTGCCCTCTGAGTGGACAAGAAAAGACTTAGTTCTTGGAGGGGATTGAGAGGAAGCCGCGTTCACTATGCTCTCCGTTCCCACCTTTGTACTGGCCCAAGCTGTCGCCGGTCACTGCCCCTGCGGCAGTATTTGGCTGTTTGCGAGTATCCAGAATGAGAAATGCTCAACTCTCCAGGCCTCCCCTTCCCTCCCAGAGGGCCATGGATGGAGCACCACTTGGCCAAGCAATTGTTTGTAGCCACCGCCTGGGGCTGTCTCCCCATCCTGTCATCTGAGGACCAGACAGGATGAGACACACCACACCATTGGCTGTCTGCCCCATGGCCACCCCTGTGTGTGGAATTGTTTTGTCTTTTTTTTAAGATTTATTTATTTATTTGACAGGCAGAGTTACAGAAAGAGAGAGGGAGAGACAGAGAGAGAGATGTCTCCTATCCACTAGTTCACTCCCCAGGTGGCCATAAAGGCTGGAGCTGGGTCAATCAGAAGCCAGGAGCCAGGAGCTCCTTCCAGGTCTCCCACACAGGTGCAGGGGCCCAAGGACTTTAGCCATCGTCTACTGCTTTCCCAGGCCACACCAGAGAGCTGGATCGGATGCTGGTGCAACAGGTGGAGGCTTAACCTACTATGCCACAGAGCTGGCCCCAGAATTGGTTTTTATGCCGACAGCTTAGTGTCAGCTCACCTACAGTAGAAGCCATGTTAAAGGGTCTGCTTGGCACCTGAAGATGAGAGGTGACCCGTGGGAGAGTTTCCCTGAGGCGGAACGTGTGCACGTGCAACAGAGACTCCAGGACAGCTGACTGAAGGATTTCACTTGTGCCGATCGAATTATCGCTTACCTGTGTTTCTAGTTTGTGAAAAAAATAGGCCATTTAAAAAAATATTTATTTAATAGGTAGAGTTACAGAGAGAGAGAGAGGGAGAAAAAGGGAGATTTAGAGGGAGAGGGAGAGAAAAAGAGAGGGAGAGGTCTTCCATCTACTGATTCACTCCCCAGATGGCCGCAACAGCTGGAGCTGCGCTGATCTGAAACCAGGAGCCAGGAGCTTCTTCTGGGTCTCCCACATGGGTGCAGGTTCCCACTGATTTGGGCCATCTTCTGCTTTCCCAGCCTACAATAGACAGCTGGATGGAAAGTAGAACAGCTGGGACACGAACCAGTGCCCATATGGGATGCTGGCATGGCAGGTGGAGGCTTAGCCCACCATGCCACAGCACTGGGCCCCTGGCCATTGTTTTTGGCACATCCAATTTTGGGTTTAAAAAATCCTTTTGTGTGGGGAGCAACTCAGACTAGACTGTTACTCGAATTAAGACTTATTCTATGCATCTGCTCTCCCACAATATGGTGCTGGGAGAGGAGGAAACAGCTTCTACACAGCTGCCTCCAGTTCAACCAATAAACTGTAGGACCTGCTCCTGATTGGAGGAGAGCAGCGTACTCGGCGTGTGGGTAGCAGAGTTGGGATTGGTGGAAGAGGACTATAAAGGAGGAGAGAGACAACATGCACCAGGAACATCTAAGGGGAACATCTAAGAGGAACATTGAGCAGCCCCCGAGAGAGACGGCCGGCGGTGTGCCGCTCCCCCGGGGAAGTGGGGAAAGTGGCAGGGGGAACCGCCCTTCCACGGAGGTGGAAGGGACGGTAGCCAACCCGGGAAGAACCAGCAGCAAACCCGGGGAGGGCCGAGCAGATGAAAGAACAGCGCAGGGTCCTGTGTCGTTCCTCCACGAAGACGGGGAGTGACACTTTTGCTTATTTCTGTTTATGAAAGCAACAGCTGGGGCTGGGACTATGGTATAGCCAGAAAGCTGCCACCTGCGATGCCAGCATCCCATATGGGGTCCCTGCTCAGGGCCAGGAAAAGCAGTGGACGATGGCCCAAGTGTTTGGCCCCTGTCACTCAAGTGGGAGACCTGGATGAAACTCCTCCTGGCCTTGGCCTGGCCCAGCTGTGGCTGTTGGGGCCACTTGGAGAGTGAACCAACAGGTAGAAGCGCGTGCGCGCGCGCTCTCTCTCTCTCTCTCCCTCCCTCTGTCTCTGTGACTCTGCCTTTCAAATAAATAAATAATAAAGAAAAAATAAAGCAAAAGTTCTTTTTAAGAACTTTAGAAACACAGTGCACGGTAAAGAAAAAAAATCTACCTCTATGATTGTTTCTCACAACTACTTTATAATATCATGATATATTTTAAACAAAAGTCGCACTGTACTTTGTTAATTATAGCTGATATTTGCCAAATGCTGAAGATGAGTATCTCACATAGTCACACAGGAACTCTAGGTGAAGTTCTGTTATCCCCAGCTTCACAGATAAAGGAACCAGGCTCAGGAAGCTTAAATACTTTGCCAAAGGTACCCCAGCTTGGGAGTGACGCCTGAGGGTGAATCCAGGCAGTCCTACTGCACAATCTCCATTCTTTATCATTATTATTTTGTTGTTGAAAAATGCACATAACATAAAACTTACCAGTTTTAACCATTTAAGGTGCATAATTCACCCATACACATTCCATAACTCTAGAAGAAACCAGTGTGCATTAAGTGTCATTTCTCATTCTCAGCTCCTCTACAGTCTCCCAACCCCAGATTACTAATCTGCTGCCTTATGCATTTGCCTATTCTATTCTATCTGATATTTCATATCAACAGCATGATGCACTATGCGGCCCTTTGTGCTTGGCTCCTTCCACTTAGCATGATGTTTTCAAGAGTCATCAGTGTTGTGGAAATCAGTACGGAGATACTTCAGAAGGCTGAATCAGACCTACGAAATGATCCAGCCATCCCACTCCTGGGAATTTACCCAAATCAAAATAAATCAGCATATGAACGAGGTATCTGTACCCCTGTGTTCACTGCAGCACAATTCACAATAGCTAAGGTACAGAATCAACCAAGATGTCCATCAGTTGTTGACTGGATAAAGAAATTATGATACATACACACTATGGAATACTACTCAGCTGTAAAAAAAAAAAAATGAAGTCCTGTCTTTTGAAACAGAATGGATGCAACTGGATACAATTATACCTAGTGAAATAAGCCAGTTCCAAAAAGATATATTGTCCCTGATCCAAGGTAACTAATAGAGTACCTGAAATGTAATGTATTGGAGTGAAATAGACATTCTGAGATTTGATGATTAGTTACAGCCCTTGTCTCTTCCATTGATGAACAATTTTTTTTTTCTTCATACTATTTGTTGAACTCTTTTACTTAGTGTAAGGTTAATTATATAATCACTAAGTAAACTGAAAATAGATCTTTGTAAAAATTAAGAGTAGGGAATGTGAGAGAGAAGAGGAGGAAGGGTTGGAGCATGGGTGAGAGGGAGGGTGGGGTAAAGTGTCACCATGTTCCTAGATCTGTATATATGAAATACATGAATCTTGTGTAACTTAAATAAAAATTTTTTATTTGACAGGTAGAGTTATAGACAGAGAGAGAGAGACAGAGAGAAAGGTCTTCCTTCTGTTGGTTCACTCCCCAAATGGCTGGCACGGCCAGCACTGCACCGATCTGAAGCCAGGGGCCAGGTATTTCTTCCTGGTCTCCGACGTGGGTGCAGGGGCCCAAGCACCTAGACCATCCTCCACTGCCCTCCCAGGCCACAGCAGAGAGCTGGACTGGAAGAGGAGCAGCCAGGACTAGAACCCAGGGCCCATAGGGGATGCCAGTGCCGCAGGCAGAGGATTAACCAAGTGAGCCATGGCGCCGGCCCCAACTTAAATAAAAATTAAAAAAAAAAAAAATTCATCAGTGTTGTATGTACCATTTCTTCATTCCTTTTTATGACTAAGTAATATTCTGTTACAGGGATATAACATATTTGTTTATACCGCAATCATTTACCACATATTGTACCACATTTATCAATTGATGGGCATTTGAATCCTTTCCACTTTTGACTATTATGAACAGTGCTGCTATGCATGTTCATGTACAAATTATTTTTTAATACTTGTTTTCAATTTTCTTGGGTATGCATTATGAATGGCATTGCTGGGTCATAGGTTAATTTTAATTTTTGAGCAACCACTAAACTGTTTTCCACAATGGCTGAACCATTTCACCTTCCCTACAGCAATGTACAAGGGGTCCAATTTCTCTACATACTTACAACATTTATTTTACATTTTTAAAATTATAACTAACCTAATGGATAGAAGTGGTATCTTTTTTTTTTTAAAGATTTTAATTATTTATTTGACAGGTAGAGTTATAGACAGTGAGAGAGAGAGACAGAGAGAGAGAGGTCTTCCTTCCGTTGGTTTACCACCCTCTCCAATGGCCGCCACAGCTGGCGCTGCACTGATCTGAAGCCAGAAGCCAGAAGCCAAGTGTTTCTTCCTGGTCTCCCACGCGGGTGCAGGGGCCCAAGCACCTGGGCCATCCTCCACTGCTTTCCTGGGCCACAGCAGAGAGCTGAACTGGAAGAGGAGCAACCGGGACTAGAATCTGGCGCCCATATGGGATGCCGGGCGCTGCAGGCAGAGGATTAACCAAGTGAGCCACGGTGCCGGCCCCAGAATTGGTATCTTATTATGGTTTAGATTTACATTTTCCTGATCACCAATGATATTTAGCACCTTTTCATTGTATGTTGGCCATCTGTGTATCTCTTCTGAAGAAAGGTTTACTCACATCTATTGTCCAGTTTTTAATTATTTTGGTCTTTTATTTTCAATTATAAGAATTATTTACCTATTCTGCATAAAAGACTTTTTACATATTATGCATAAAATTTGCTTATATTTTCTATGATTCTGTTGTTTGTCTTCTCACTTTCTTAACAGTGAATTCTGATGCACAAACATTTTAATAAAGAGTTTTTATAGTCAACAGACGCAAGAAAAACTGCTCAGGATCACTAACCACCAGGGAAATGTGAATCAAAACCATAATGAGGTTGCACCTCACCCCCATTAGAATGGCTTACATACAGAAATCAATAAACAATAAATGCTGGCAAGGATATGGGAGAAAAGGTACCCTAAGCCACTGTTGGTGGGAATGTAAACTGGTGCAGCCACTGTGGAAGACAGTATGGAGAAAGCTGAAAATAGATCTGCCTTATGATCTAGCAATCCCACTCCTGAGAATTTACCCAAAGTGAAATCAGCATATGAAAATTCACTGCAGCTCAATTTACAATAGCTAAGATATGGAATCAACCCAGATGTCCATCGACTGTTGACTGGATAAAGAAACTATGGTACATACACACCATGGAGTACTACTCAGCTGTAAAATAAAAATGAAATCCTGTCATTTGCAACAAAATGGATTTAACTGGAAATGATTATACTAAGTGAAATAAGGCAGTCCCAAAAAGACAAAAATTATGTTTTCCTTGATCTGTGGTAACTAATAGAGTACCTAAAATGTAATGTATATGAGTGAAATTGACATTTTTAGATTTGATGGTTGTTTACAGCCCTTGTCTCTATTGTTGAGGAACACTGATTTATTTCTTCACACTGTTTTTTGAATGCTTTATTTGTGTAGGGTTAATCTTATGAGTATAAAGTAAACTGGAAATAGATCCATGTAAAAATTAGGAGTGGGATCCTCTGCCTGTGGTGCCGGTACTCCGGGTTCTAGTCCCGGTTGGTGCGCCGGTTCTGTCCTGGTTGCTCCTCTTCCAGTCCAGCTCTCTGCTGTGGCCAGGGAGTGCAGTGGAGGATGGCCCAAGTGCTTGGGCCCTGCACCCACATGGGAGACCAGGAGAAAGCACCTGGCTCCTGGCTTCAGATCGGTGCAGCGTGCCAGCTGTAGTGGCCATTTGTGGAATGAACCAATGGAAGGAAGACCTTTCTCTCTGTCTCTCTCTCTAACTCTGTCTGTAAAAAAAAAAAAAAAAAAAAAAAAAAAAAAAAAAAAAAAAAAAAAAAAAAATTAGGAGTGGGAATAGGATAGGAAAAAGGAAGAAGGGTGGGAATGTGGGCAGGCGGGAGGGTAGGGTGGGAAGTATCACTATGTTCCTGAGTCTATATATAGGAAATACATGACATTTGTATACCTTAAATAAAATTTTAGAAGTTTTTATAAAGTCCAATTTATCTAATTTTTTCTTTTGTTGCTTATGTTTTTGTTATCATATCTCAGAATTCATTGCTAAATCTAAGTCATGAGAATTTACTCTTATATGTTCTTCTGAGAGTTTCAACTCTTAAATTTAGGTCTCTGATTCATTTTGAGCTCATTTTTGTATATGGCGTGAGGTAGGGGTTCAAATTCATTTTTTGAAATGGACATCCAGTTTTCCTAGAACCATTTGTTGAAAACATTATTCTTTTCCTGGTACCCTCATTAGAAATAAATTGATTATAGAGGCATGGGTTTATGTCTAGTTTCTCAATTTTATTCCTTTTATGTGTTTACCCTTATTCTAGTAGCTTCCTACTTTGATTAGTGAAGTTTTTTGGTAATTTTCCAAAAATCAGGAAGTATAAGCTTCCCACATATGTTCTTTTTAAAGGTTGCATGTCTATTTAGTGTCCTTTTCATTTCCATATGAATTTTAAGGTTATCCTTTCCATTTAAAAAAATGTCATTTAGGGACTGGTACTGTGGCATAGTGGGCCGAGCCTCTGCCTATAGTGCTCGCATCCCACATGGGTGTGGTTCGTGTCCTGGCTGCTCCTCTTCCAATCCAGCTCTCTGATATGGCTTGGGAAAGCAGCGGAAGTTGGCCCAAGTGCTTGGGCCCAGGCCCCGGCATGGGAGACCTCAAGGAAACTACTGGCTCCTGGCTTTGGATTGGCCCAGCTTTGGCTGTTGTGGCCATTTGGAGACTGAACCAGCAGATGGAAGACTTTTCTGTCTTTCCCTCTCTCTCTCTCTAACTCTACTTCTCAAATAAAATAAATCAAATCTTAAAAATTTTTTTTAAAAGGTCATTGAATTATTATAGGGAGTGAGAGTTTTGCCATATTAATATTGTTTTGGCGTGGGAAGTTCTTCCATTCTTTAATTTCTTTGTCATATTTTGTAGTTTTCATTGTACAAGTTTTTCATCTCCCTTTAAATATTTTTCTAAGCATTAATTTGCTTTTTAGATCTTTTATTGGTAATATATAGAAACATCAATGAATTTTGATTATTATTTTGTTTCTGCAACCTTGCTGAAATCTTTTTAGTTGTAGTGTTTTTTGTGTGTATTCTTTAAGACAGTCTGTGTATAAGATCTTGTTATCTAAGAATAGAGATAATTTTACTACTTCCTTTCCAATTTGAGTGCACTTTACAATTTTTCTTACCTAATTGCTTGGGCTCTAACTTCTAGTACTCATTGAATCAACGTGACAAAAGTGGACTTTTTTGTCTTGTTCCTGATTCTAATGTAAAAGCTTCCGTTTTCATTACTGAGTACAATGTTCACTGTGGGTTTTTAATAACTTCCCTTTGTAGTTTTTTTTAAGAAGTTGCATTCTATTCCTAGTTTTATGAATGTTTTCACTTTGAAATGGTGTTGGATTTTGACAAAAGTTATTTTTTTGCGCATCAACTGACATGATCATGTACTTTTTTTTTTCATACAATCTGCTTAGGAAATTAATAGGCTTAAGTGCGTTCTATTTCTCTAGTCTGCTGTTTGCACTTAAACCATAAAAGCCTTTCATTAAGTTTTACCAAAAAACTTACATTAAGAGCCATTAAAATTGTGATTCTAGTGGCTACATGAATGTTCCATAATTTATTTAATATCTGTGCTGTTTCAAACACTTCCACCTCTCTGTCTCTTTAGAAGTCTTTAGTATCAGAGTTACTGAGCTGAAGTGTATGAATACACACACGGGCTCCAGCTAATTTTTCTTTTAGTGATGAAAGAGAGAGAGAGAGAGCGAGCGAGTCTTCCTTCCGCTGGTTCACTCCCCACGTGGCTGCACCTGCAGCTGAGCCTGGCAGAAGCCAGGATCAGGGAGAACCGCTCCCAGCTGCCCGGGGTTCACGGTCTGCGATTGCGTCTCCCCAACGCCAGGATCTGAGCCGGCCGGAATATTCTGAATATTCGCTTGCATGTCCCTGCATGTATGTTTTTTTAGGATTTTCTGGATATACAGAAACATTGGGAAAAACTGACACATAAAACGAACGTAGAAACAGTCTATTAAAGAAAAGCATGTCCATATTCTTAATTGGATTTACCGTAAAAGCATGCACATCAGGCATCAAGCATAAATGCGCTCCGTTTAAACACACACCGCATACCTACACGTTGGCGTCACCAGATCAATTATAAGCCCCAAACCATTCTTAAAGCGAGCGACCCGAAAACACGCCCAGGAACCGGGAGGAAAACTACGGTTCCCGAGAGCGTAGCGGGAACACGCGCGGGGCGGCCTCCAAACTTGTGGCCTCGGTCCCGCCTCCTCCTTCCAGCGATTGGACCCCCTACTTCCGTGCTCCGGAATTCTGTTCTTCCATTGGTGAGGCCGCCACTTCCGTGTCTGGACTGCTCTTCTCCCATTGGTGGGGACTCCAGCGGCGGTCACATGCCGCCTTGACGTTCGCCGGCTCTTGGAGCCCACCGGCTTGCCCCGTACCAAGATGGCGGCGGACGCAGCTGCTGGGAAGTACAGAAGCACTGTCAGCAAAAGCAAAGACCCCTCGGGGCTGCTCATCTCTGTGATCAGGTGAGGGAGGCCGGAGGCAGGGTCAGGGGACGGGAGCAGCGGCTCGATCTCCGCTTTGGAGGGGAGAAGGGTCAGCTGGGTCCCGCCCTGCCGACCCTTCCTCTCCGCCTCGCCTCCCCAGGCCCCGGTGGTCCCACCTTTCTCTCCCGGGTTGGGCTCTGAGGGAGGAGCCCCACCTCACAGCCTCATCTGTAAGGGCAGATGCCTCTGGCCAGGGCCCCCGGGGCCTGCCCCCCGCGCCGTTGGGGTTTGCCGGGGCGGAGCAGGTGAGGGGACGCGTGTGGAGCGCTCGCCCAGGAAGCGCCCGGGTCCTGGGCGTCCGTCCCGGGAAGCCGGGCACACACCTGTTTGTGATGTTCGCTTTGCCCCTTCCCGCCGCCCGGTCCCTGTGAATTCCTTAAAAGAACCGAAACGAAATAAATTTCGAGTCATCCCCCCTGCCCACCTCACCCGCGAGTGTTAGGGTGGAGTTGGGGTGGTGCACCTTGCGCGGGTTTTTCCCCTTTAAAAATAGAAGGAAATGGAAGGTGGCGGAACCTTGTGGAAACTGATAGGACCAATCTGAATAAAACGTATATGACACTGTTTTTACGCTGTCGGCGTTTGGATTTCAATGCAGATGTTTTTCATTAAAACAAACACCCCTCCCGTCTCTATGCCCCACCTGTGCCAAGTTTATGCCTTCTTGAGGGCTGCCCAAATATATTGATTTTTTTTTTTAAACTCAGGGTCCAGCAGTATCTGGTAG
This sequence comes from Oryctolagus cuniculus, assembly GCF_051225735.1. Taxonomy (NCBI): domain Eukaryota; kingdom Metazoa; phylum Chordata; class Mammalia; order Lagomorpha; family Leporidae; genus Oryctolagus; species Oryctolagus cuniculus. The sequence goes on from NC_142869.1 coordinate 168,982,935, forward strand.
GTACTAAGCTCTCGGGATGAACGAACCTTAAAGCAGCGCACCACTGGTGGGCCGATAATGACCCGTCTCTTGGGTCTTAGCAAGGGGACTGTAGATTCAGATCATAGCCTATTAAATCATTATTATCCGTATTCTGCCAGGGTTACGGGAATGCTTCTCGGTCTGGAAATACTTAATGTATTTGTCGTGTCATACAAGGGAAATAGTCTTCTCTTGGTCCGCAGGCGCCATTCATGCTGTGACAAAACGCAGGGAGTGTAGATGTGTCTCAGAGGCACAAACCAGTAGGTAGAATATTTGTAGATTCCAGGCCTAATCCCCTGCGGGATTATAATACATGGCTTTATTTTCTTTCTTTTTGGACTTGCTTTAGGCAACATTCACTTAAACAACAGGCGTTTTGTGCCGTTTCTTTGTATGGTGCCTGGCACCTACGGCATACGTAGTAAATGCTTGTTGAATGAATAAGTGAGCACCCTGAGTTCTGCACACGATGTTCCCTTGAGAAAAAATATAGTCTACCTGTGCGTAACAGCAGAGGTACAGGGGGAGAGAGACGGAGGAGGAAGTGTGATGGCCTTTGAGGAGTGGTTGCTTCCAACGGAAATAGAGCAGAGATCAGGGAAGTTGGCAGCTAAACGCAAATGTAGCCACCTCGGAGAGGCGGAGCTTCTGTAGACTGTTTGCTATGTATCATGTCTTTCATATGTGTCATTTCTTTTCTGCTGTCAATTTTCTTCAATGGAAGTAAATTTACTCCAGATGTCCTACATTTGAAAACCAAGCGTGGGCTTTTCTGCTGGCAGATTCAGAGACGTAGGTTGCCTTTGAGTGGCCGTTGGTTTGTGCTGTGCAGAGAGAGGCTCCTCTTGCTAGGTGGTGTGTGGCATAGCCACGGATGTCTGCTGGTTACTACCTTCACTGGTCACCTCCATGTAGCACTAGGCGGTGTGTGGCATGGCCATGGATGTCTACTGTCATCTTCACTTGGTCACCTCCATCTAGCACTAGGTGGTCTTGACTTTAACTTCCATTGTTTCTTACTGCTTTTCATTTTCTTCCTTCTCCTTGACTGATTCACCCCACTTGAGAATAACACTTATTTATTACATTTGTTTTGAGCATAATATAAGAGTGGTTCCAGACGTAGCTTCCTGGCCAAGTTCAGTAAGGATTAGGTTCATGGTTACCCATGACCTGAACGCCAGATGTTGTTGATGCCGGGGCACTGGTTTTTGTACTTCAACATTTTCTTTTGAGTCACAGGAATATTTGGGAGTGGGAGTGAGGATGTTGCCAGCTCCCCAGCCCTGTTGGTCCCTTTGTGGTATGCTTTTGAACACACCTAGCAGTTTAAATTCCATGAAGGGTGGCTGTGAATGAGAGAGGGGAAGTACTTGTTACTGAGCTGTTTCATGGTGGGTTGGGGTAGGGGTGTGTCCCACAGGGAAGAAGAGATTTGCAAATGTATATTTCTTGTTAATGAACTCTGGCTTTACTCTGAATTTGCTTCTTTGTATAGCTGTTCAATTTGTAGCCTTTGTGATACTGTTTTTGGAACATTGTATTCCTTTTTCTTAATTCCTCAGAAAACTTTGCTTGCCTCCTCCAAGTCTTACCCTTGCTTCAAATTCCTTCTCAAAGACTGTAGCTTTCTGCATTGCTTTGGCAACAAGCCTCCCACAGGAAAGCCCTTGTAGGCTCATGTTTATGAATCGAAGATATATGTAGTACAAACCAGTTCTATTTCATGTTTCCATGGGCCTATCATTTTGTCACCAAATCAATTACTTGTTGGTGAGTCCACTGTCTTTTGGAAAGTTTGATTAGTTTAGCTTTATTTATCTTTTTAAATAGAGATTGATTTATTTACTTGAAAGAGTTGCAGGGAGGAGAGGCAGAGAGAGAGAGGAGAGAGAGAGAGAGAGAAGGAGAGGCAGAAAGAGAGAGAGAGAGGAATCTGCTGGTTCACTCCCCAATTGACTGCAGTCTGGAGCTGCACTGATCTGAAGCCAGGAGCCAGGAGCTTCCTCTGGGTCTCCCACATGGGTGCAGGGGCCCAAGCGCTTGGGCCATCTCTATTGTTTTCCCAGGCCACAGCAGAGAGCTGGATCTGAAGTGGAGCAGTTGGGACTTGAACCGGCACCCATATGGGATGCTGGTACTAGAGGCGGCGGCCTCATCTACTATGCTACAGTGCCGGCCCCTATTTAACTGTTTTTTAAAAGAGATTTATTTATTTATTTTGAAAGCAGAGTTACAAAGAGAGAGGGAGAGGGACGCGCGCATACACACACACACACACACAATCTTCCATCTGCTGGTTCACTCCCCATATACCTGCAACGGCTGGTGCTGGGCCAGGCTAAAGCCAGGAGCCAGGAGCTTCATTCTGGTCTCCCACATGGGTGGCAGAGGCCCAAGCACTTGGATCATCTTCTGCTTTTCTCAGGTCGTTAACTGGGAGCTGGATGAGAAGAGGAGCAGCTGGGATTTGAACCGGTGCTCATATTGGATGCCAGCATTACAGATGATGGCTTTACTCACTTCACCACAATGCCAGCCCCTGTCTTTGTTAAGACTTATTTGTTTATTTTCAATGCAGTGAGACAGAGAGATAGAATATCTTGCATTTGCTGGCTTACTCCCTAAATGGCTGCAAGCCAGGATCCTGGAAGTCTGTTCGGGTCTCCCACGTGGGTGGCAGGACGCAGGCACTTTGGCCATCTTCCACTGCCCTCCCAGGCACATTGTCAGGAAACTGCAGCAGCAGCAGCAGCAGCAGCAACCTGAACAGGCACTTTTTTTTTTTTTAATGATTTATTTATTTATTTGAAAGAGTTACAGAGAGAGAGAGAGAGAGAGAGGTCTTCCATCTTCTGGTTCACTCCTCAGTTGGCCTGGGAAAGCAGTAGAGGATGGATGGCCCAAGTGCTTGGGCCCCTGCACCCACGTGGGAGACCTGGAAGAGGCTCCTGGCTTTGGATCCACCCAGCTCTGGCCCTTGTGGCCATTTGGCGAATGAACCAGAGGATGGAAGCCCTTTCTGTCTCTCCCTCTCTGTAACTCAGCCTCTCAAATGAATAAGTAGAATCTTTAAAAAAAAAAAAAGTAAAAAAAAATGAAAAAAATTAAAAATCTATGAAAAAATGGAAATAAAAGATAACATTTTGGTGCAATAAAAATCCCACAGCAACCTTTTGAAATCCATGTGTAGTTTTTTCATGATATGCATTCCCCATGACCTTTTTGAAGATCTCTTATATTCCTGTTTCCAGATTTTTACACTAAAATAAACTTACATTTTAATGCCATTTCCCATCACCATTTTTTATGTACCCTTATATTAGCATAATGCTTTATATTGTGTGTGTGTGGCTTTTTTTAATTAAAGATTTCTTTATTTGAGAGGCAGAGAGAGAGAGGTCTTCCCTCCCCTGGTTCACTCCCGAAATGGTTGCAAGGGCTGGAAGCTGTGCTGATCTGAAGCCAGGAGCCTGAAACTTCTTTTGGGTCTCCCACATGGGTGCAGGGGCCTATGCACTTGGACCATTTCTGCTGCTTTCCCAGGCCATAGCAGAGAGCTGGATTGGAAGAGGAGTGGCCGGGATGCTGGTGCCGTGGGCAGAGGCTTAACCCACTGCGCCACAGCTCCAGCCCCTATGTTGTGCCTGTTTTTTTTTTTTTTTTTTGGATTTATTTATTTGAAAGGCAGAGTTATGGACAGTCAGAGGCAGAAAGGGAGAGAGGGGGAGAGAGAGAGAGAGATCTTCCATCTGCTGGTTCATTCCCCAAATGGCTGCAATGGTCAGAACTGTGCCGATCTAAAGCCAGGAGCCAGGAGCTTCTTCTAGGTCTCCCACATGGGTGCAGGGGCCCAAGCACTTGGGTCATCTTCTAACTGCTTTCCCAGGCCATAGCAGAGAGCTGGAGCTTAAGTGGAGCCACAGGGACCCAAACTGGTGGCCATATGAGATGCTGGGACTGCAGTCAGTGGCTTTATCCACTATGCTACAGTGCTGCCCTATGTTGTTTTAAAATACTGTTTCTAATAGTTGGAACAACATTTATTGTTAGAGTCATATTTAATACTGGATTAATAAAATTCCAGGGAGGGGCCTGCATTGTGGTACAGCCGGTAAAGCTGCCGCCTGCAACACCAGCATTCTGTATGGGGAACGGTTTGTGTCCTGGTGCTCCACTTCTGATCCAGCTCCCTGCTAACGCACCTGGGAAAAGCAGTGTGAGATGACTCAAGTTCTTGGACCCATGTGGGAGACCTAGAGGAGGCTCAAGGCTCCTGGCTTCAGTCTGGCTCAGCCCTGGCCGATGTGGCCACTTGCAGAGTGAATGAGCAGATGGAAGATCTCTCTCTCTCTCTGTGTAACTCTGACTTTCAAAAAAATTAATGAATCTTTAAAAAAAAAAAATCCAGGTAGATGAGGACAAGAGTAGGTGTGCAGACATGGGAAATATTCAGATCTCATTGCTGCTGTTTCCAACTGTGTTACTAAATCCTTAAGTAATGGTTCTATAGTTTGCTAGTACGACAGTCCATCACTGACAGCATTTAAAAACCAAATAATTTAAAGGTTCCTACAGTGTAATTGTAAAATAGGTGTTGCAGTTGGTAGATGGATATTTGTTAAGTTCCTTGTGAGTCAGGACTAGCAATTCTCAATTGTTTAGAAAAAGCTGAATAAAAATATTTCAGGACAGCAGGTATTTCGGAGGGCCGATTCCCTGAGCTTAGTAGGAAGGGTCCTCCGGCCTGCAGGGAGGGCTCTATGAGGAGACCGCATGCTTGAGATTTATCTCTTGGAGGCTGGTGCTCACTGCTGCTAACTTAGGCTTTACGTTTTGCCACTGGCCCTTTAAGATCAAGCTAATTGGATAGAGCACTGATTACCTGCTGATACACAGTTTGGGCAGTTGTACAGTAACATGCACACACACAGGGCCTTTTCCTGCTTTTCTATTGGTCCCACCTCTCTGCCCCCCACCCCAATCTTTTGTTTGGTGGGCACTCGGAGAAGGCAACCTATCTACATGGGAAATGTGCAAGGTGGCATCTTGGAGCTGTTGTTACCATATTTTTGTGAGTTCCTGTCAGATGTTTGATTGGGAAATGTGTCTACCACTTACTGTTAGGTGATTTGCTTACCAATTAAACGTTGTGTCTCCTTCCTGTCGGAGTTGGAGCCCAAGAGCCCGTTTAATTGGCAAGACAGTCTCTGCTTGCAGAGACCTCGCAGGAACCTCCGAGCAGAACTTGGGGGGCAGACAGAGCCTGGTGTGCGAAGTCAAGGAGGTTTGAAGACCGATGAAGGCTCACCTTTTTTCATCAACTTTTAAGTCCTCACAGAAGTCGGAATTTCAAAACCCCAGCAAGTCCTTTATTGTAGACACCTGCTCCATTTCCGGCCTCCTCGGAGACTATCTGGGTCCGTGCCCGTATGTAATTCAAAGTAAACTTCGTTGAAGGGGACCAGGCTTTGATCAAGGCTTTGAACAGCCGCTTTGAGGCTCATCCCACACAGTCTGTGGGTGCTTGGTTCCGAGCCGGAGCCTGGAAGCTGTGTTTGGTGCCAGTGTTGTCTTGGTACCGTCACCTCTCTTCCTTTGACGCCCATCTCTTCATGGTTTTTATGTTTCAAGCTGTCTTTGTACCCCGGGGAGTCTTGCATGAGCCATGCAATGTTGCTTTGAAATCACGCTAGAATACTTGGAGAGGAAACACTTCATCGACTTTCAAGGAGTCCCAAGATCACGTGACAGCATACGTGGGAGGAAGAGACAAGACAACCCCCATTTTCTGGTTAGATGGGCACCATCCCTATCTTGGGAATGCGTAGTTCTATTTCCATCTACATTTGTAGTTAGCCTTGGAAGTCCTTGAAGGCTTTGAGGCACAGTGTGAACATCCGGGGATACGGTCAGGTTGTTTCTCCAAGACACTGCTTACAGATGTGTGCAGAGCTTTGGGGGACGGCATCGCCCATGTGTGGTGGTGCGGTTAAATAGAAACCTGCTATATTACCCATGCAACCCTGGGCAGCAGTTACTTTAAAGCATCCTGTTGCCGCGTCTCAGTTGTCAAATGAGAGAATAATCCGATCTCAGTGGTTTTGGGGAACATTCCATGAGTTGAGAGTGCAGAGAAGCACCCGGCACAGTTTGGCACAGAGAAGCCACTCAGAGGCTCATTTTCTTCTTTCCAGGGGTCTGTAGCTACTTTGATGAGAAACTGCCAGATAGCAGCCAGGATATTGTGTGAATTTTTCACCGGAATTGTCCTTGCCAGGGTAACTGGCTTCTGTTGCCATCATAACCGGGAAAGCTCGTGCCACTGAATTAAAATAATTATTTGGTAACTTGAGATTGAGCTAAAGAAACTAGGCATATGTGTACTTTACACATGTGCTTGTAAAACATACAAAATATAAACACACATGAAATATAAAACATTGAGTAAAAGACTACAAATGAGCAAATCAAAGGACCTAGATAACTCTCATTTTCCTTTATAAAAATTATTTTGCGTGGTTTTGTGAGATGAATGGATATGAAAGAACAGTGTCCGACAATGTCACTTCCCAGACTGTGACCTATTTTTCTTCTTTAAGGATTTCATACGGATCCTGTCTGTCCATGTATATATATAAAGATTTGATAGTTATAATTATAATAAAGTTAGTTTTCTTAGCATAACAGAAACCTTTATATTGCTATATTGTCCTTGTAGTTATGTAAGTTTTTTTAATGTGGATAAATTAAAATACACAAAATTACAGAGAAGAAAAAGACAAATCACCCATTTGTCTTCACCCAGAATTAACTACTGTTAATACTTCCAGTTAAAAGAAGTCACTCAGTTGATATAAAAATAGTACACTCATAATAAGGAATTGGAACAATGAAAATGCAGAAAGATGTGGAGATGAAGGTAAAAACAAATTATTCTGCATTTTATCCACCATCAGTGATGTTAGGTGAACCTCATTCCAGCCTTAGCTCGCCACATAGGTACTTGAGTGTGTGTGTGTGTTTAAAATATTGGGTGGGTAGAAATAATTTTTTTATTAAGCATAGAATCTCCGTGTATTTATTTGTGTCTTTGAGACAGTCGTATGTAGGAAAGCACACATCTTGTGTAAATGGCTCCATGAGTTTTTACCTGTGTAACCACTGTCCAGGTGAAGCTAGGCAATGCCTCCAGCCTCCAAGAATGTTCTTTTCTTGTCACTTCTTTCCTCTGTACCACTATAACTGTGCCCCATTGTTATAGCACCATTCGTTGAAAAGGCTGCCCTTTCATCACTGAATTTCTTTTGCACGTTTGTCAAAAATCAATTTCCCCTGTCTATGGGGTTCGGTTTCCTGACACTCCCGTCTGTTTCTTTCATGTTTATCTGGATGACAGTGTCACACTCCCGATTACTGTTTTCCCAAGTCTTGAAGGCAGACAGACCCTCCCATTTTATTCTCCTCTTTCAAAGTTGCTTTGGGTATTGCAGGCCTCTTGTGTTTCCATGTGATTTTTGAAATGAGCTAGCCAATTTCTACCATGAGATCTGCTTGGTTTTGATTGGGGTTGCGTTGAGTGTACGGAGTGAAGGAATTGACACTCTCTTGGTATTGAATTGTCTGATCTATGAATAGGCCAAGTCTTTCTGTTCAGTTCTCCTTTAATTTCTGCGAAGTTTGTTGGAGATTGCAGTGTGTAGTAGCTTCCACACGCCTTTGGTCCAGTTGGTCTTGAAGGACTTGCGGTCATGCCACAGTTCACCAAGTGCTGGTGCTCCTGTTTGCAGTCTCTCTTCTCTGGGGGTTTATAAGTTTCTGCTGCTGGGTCTTTAAGTTTGCCAGTCTCTTTAGCTATTTTTGATCTGTTTTTAATCTCACCTGATGAAATTTTTATTTCAGGTTATAATTTTCATCTCTGAAAGTTTGGTTTCAGTCTTTTTAAAATGTCTTTCCAGTCTCTACTACTCACGTGTTGCATCTTTCCCATGGCTTCCTGCACATATAGAATACAAGTGTTAAGAGTAAATGAATGTCCTTGTCTATTGATTTTGTCATCTGTGTCATTTCTGGGTTAGTTTCCATGGATTACATTTTTTTCCTCTTATTTAATTTGCCTTGTACTTTTATTAGATGATAGTGTATCTTTAACCTTGCTGGATGCTGCTTTTGGATTTTTTTCTATTATATTTTTGAGCGTTGTTCTGGGATGTGGGGAAGGGACTTGGCAATGGTTTGGTGCTTTCAGATCTTGCTTTAAGTTTGCTAGTTAGGAACAAAGTGACATGTAGTCTAGAACTAATTTTATCTCTCTGCTCTGGCGAGATATCTTGTGAGTATTCCAGTGCCTCGCGGATGATGAGATTCTTCACTCTGGCTGGGCAAACAGTTGCTATCTCTGGCTCTGAGTTCAGAGTGATCCTTTCAGGTTGTTACTTTCCTGGCCTTCAGTAGCTGCCTGTCCCACAAGTGTTGATCAATGTGGGCTGAAGACTCACAGAAGCCCCACATGGCCAGCCAGAGTTCCCTGTACGTTAGAGCCCTGCAGACTCACTATTGTGGCGAAGGGGGTCCCCAGCTGAACTTATTTCAATTTCTTGTCTCAGCATACGAGATGAATTCAAAGCAAAGACCCAGCTAAACTGCAAGATTTATTTAAAGAGGTTAAAAGAGACAGCACACACTCAGAAGCGAATGAGGGCAGCCCTGGAGAACTGTGCACACTCCAATTTGGCTGCCCCCTTTAGTGGGTAGGGGGAGGTGCTGTAATTGAATAAACCGATGGGGTGGAGTTTGGGTGGGGCTCAGTGACTGATGGTCTCTGGGAAAGTTTGATGACATCTCGGCTAGAGCTCGGTGTACATGTGTTCATGGTGTCTTCATGATGGACAAGGCTCAGGTGCATCATGGGAAAGTGGCTATGCTGTGTTGGCCTGGGAAGTGGTGGAGATTTTTTTTTAAGCAATGCAGGGCTGCGGCACAGGGACTTGGGAATGTCTCAGCTCCTTTGTTCACTAACTCCTTGCCTATCCCATATCATAGCCACCTTCATGTCTAGTGAAACTTGTTTTGTTTGTTAGTCCTTGTCATTCAGTCTGGGGCCCAAGTAGAAGCCTGTCAGTAAGTGTTATGTTTTTAAAAAATATCTTTGAAGATTAGGTTGTTTTTTTTTTTTTGGACAGACAGAGTGGACAGTGAGAGAGAGAGACAGAGACAAAGATCTTCCTTTGCCGTTGGTTCACCCTCCAATGGCCGCAGCGTGCTGATCCGATGGCAGGAGCCAGGTGCTTCTTCTGGTCTCCCATGGGGTGCAGGGCCCAAGCACTTGGGCCATCCTCCACTGTACTCCCTGGCCACAGCAGAGAGCTGGCCTGGAAGAGGGGCAACCGGGACAGAATCCGGTGCCCCGACCGGGACTAGAACCCGGTGTGCCGGCGCCGCAAGGCGGAGGATTAGCCTAGTGAGTGTGGCGCCGGCTTGAAGATTAGTTTTCATTGCTACTCTTTGGGGGTTGCCTGTGCTCAGAGAGGAGATGAAATAGGCTGTATTTTTAGAGTTATGGCATGGGAATGGATGTTTGGCATCGCGTTTAGGATGCTAGTTGGGATCGCTGCAGTTCATATTGGAGGGCCTGGTTTGACTCATGCCTACTGTGCTTCTCATCTGACTTCATGCTCATGTGCACCTGCCAGACAGCAGGGGATGGTTCAAGTACACCAGTCCCTGCCGTTCACATGGGAGACCCAGATCGAGTTTCATGCTCCTGGCTTTGCTGTGGTCCAGTCCTAGCGGGTGCAGACATTTGGGAAGTAAACCAGCAGGTGGAAAGATCTCTGTGTGTCTCTTTCCTTCACTGCCTCTCTGCCTTTTAAATAAAATGAAAAATAAAAAAAAAATAAAGTGATGCCGTGAACTAGATAGCTTGATACTGATGGTCCTTTCTTATTTTATAGGTTATTAAACAGTTAAATACTTTACCTTCATTTATTACTTTTAAGGAACTTTTCCTTCAGAACTCTTAGAAATGCGCTAAAACACTTGTGCGTGTTTGTGTGGTTTCTCATTTTTAACACTGTGCTGTTTTGTTTAATCCCTGTGGCAGTGTTGTAAATTTTTGGCCTGAGGTCTAACAGGCTGCCCCTGGGTTTTCTTAGGGCAGCATGGTATTTATAGTCTATTAGTTGGTTTCTTGTTTTTGTTTATATCTGGATGCTTCCAATGATGAACTCTGCTCTCTGTTGTCTTATACTCTGCTTCTCCAATTTTTGTTAGCTGCTTTTAAACCATGAAATGAGTTGTATAGCCTTTGTTGTTACTGGAGCCAGTATTACTGGAGCCAGACATATAAACATATGTCCTGGGGGCTGAAAACATGGGCACTCACAAGATGAGTGGACTTTAAAAAGTTCATGGAAAATCGAATTAAAAGATAAGTTAATTTTCTGGGCTCACTTCGGCAGCACATATACGAAGATAAGTTTATTTTCATGCAAAAAGTTTCGCAGTCCGTGCATAGGTTTTTGGATAGTACACATTTTGCATGAACTTTCTTTTTTCTTTTTTAAATTTCTATAAAGCAAACAAATTTCATGTTTTTCATATATGCAGTTGTAAGAGCATAATGATGCTTCTCCCCAACCACTCCCTCCCACCCACTCTTTTCCTTCTTTCTTCGTGAACTTCTTTGAAAACTCCTTGGGTGTGCGCATGCGTGCATATATATCAATAAATGACATAATGTGTGGGATTTCCTTAAGTAATTGGGGAGGAGGATTAAAGTCAAAAGGGGTTAGATGAAATTGTCTTAGAATGTATTGACAGTTGTTGAAGCTAGATTTATTTGATAAGTCTCTTAATTTTTGTAGTGACTGAAAGCTTACATAAAAATATATGTGTGTTTGTAGATATATATGTGCTGAAGTACCAACCCCAGGTTCTCTGACTTACTTGCAAGTAGTAATTGACAGGAGGCCAGCATGCAACCCCGGACAGGGTTTATGGTGGCTTATGCTGGAACACAGGGAGACAGCATGGTGGGAAGAGGTTCTGCTGATTGGTTCTCTAGCGGGAGCTCAAGGTGTAGTTGTAGGGGTTTGGAGCAGCCTGGACTCCGTGCTTTGATCTGCACCTGCTCTGGAGTTCTGGATCTTCCTGCTCAGCACAGGACACGTGGGTGTGCTCCTGGCTTGGTGCTCGGTGCAGGCACAGGTCCGTTGTTTGCACACCAGACACTCAAAATAGCAGTGTTGCTTACTCCCGCCAGTCCAGGAAGGTCACGTGTTGGTCTCATTGGTCTATCTTGGGTGTGAGTGCAGGCGGGAAAATTCCCTAATAGGGTACTAGGGATTCTTTTGGGGTTAGGATCTGGATGCTTCTTGCTCCTGATTGGTTTGGAGCTGGAGATGGGTACATGTCCGGTCAGGAGGGGTTTAGTTTAGTGAGCTTGTTTCTGTCCTGGTTCACTGGGGATTGGAAAGAGGGCTGGCGACACAAGGTTCTGTAGGTTAATAAATGACAGAAATGCCATATATTATTTATGTCCTGTCACCTCTCCCCACCCCCTGGTGCATTGTATATTAGCATATTTAAATCTCCTGTATGTCTGCAGTTAAGGAACCTGCTTCAATTTGTGTAACATCCAGTTTCCAAAATGTATTTGACCACTTAGCACCCATTGATAAATTGTAAAGTATTATCTCTGAGAGACTCACTAGGAAATAATATCAGTGTGGACAGGGCTTTACAAGAAGGCTGTGAGGCTTAAAATAGAAAAGAGAAAAAGAGGTGAAGCTTGCTTAAGTAGAGGTGTGAGGAGGTTTTAAGTTGATGTGTCAGAGTGGGACTCCGTTTTCTGCCTAGGTGGGGTTAGTTGGACTTAATTTTAGATAATAGGCTTCTTTGTTGGCTGAAAGATTTATAGTTTTTGGTCCCCAGAAGTGTTCTGTATAGCCGAGTTAATTGAAATATTGAAAAGCTGTATGTGTTGGGTGTAGTAATTGGCCCTAAGTGCTGTCTGAAGCAAGACACCCATGGGTTTCCAATTGACTTAAAAGCAGAAATTGTTTACTGTCACTTGCCATTAGATGAATCTCAGCACTGTTAAGGGATGCTGTTTCTATGCATCTGAAAACTTTTTCAGAGTGGCTTGTCACTGTGAGTCGCTATTGGTTAGGGTGGGATTATCTTATGGTTTGTGAACTCTAATAAGACATAATTAAGAAACAACCAACTACAAGATATAGTTGAATATAATAATATCGGATTTAAAAGTGTAACGTAGATTTGGTTATCTGAGTGAAGCCATATCTTATGTGATTATATATGATACACATCTCGAATGTTTCTTCACCGCGTTTTTTTTTTTTTTTTTTTTTTGTGCGCGCTGAGAATGGTGCGGAGGGTCTCTTTATAATTCGTCAGAGGCATTTGTAGACTGTTGGTCATATACGAAGTGTAGGAGACTTGGTAGACGTCCTCCTCCACTTGTTGAGTGTTCCCGTTCCTAGCAGCCTCTTGGCCTCTTCAGTTCCTGCTTTCTCTCCTCGCACTGAGAACTGCCTCTAGTTCTCCTGCTGGCATAATAGGTATACGTTGCAGCAGGCATTTCAGAGATGGGCTGTTTTGCATTTTAAAGGAAAAGAAAATCTGACTCTGACACTTTGAAATAAGGGCTAAATAGATGTAATAATGTAACCAAATGTGTTCTGGTTAAAAGCAGTTTGGGAGAGAAAATAGCATCCGCATTTTGAAGAAGCACATCAGCTAAAGACTTTTTTCCCCTGTGTTGGGATCATAACAAAAGGAGTTTTATGTTCTGGAAAGATCAATAAGCTAATAATTTTTTTTCCTCCTTGGAATGAGATTCCAAAACTAGTTAACCCTTGAGCATTTGTTGAGATTGTAACCATGCTCAGTTTTTGCCTTAAGATAATACAGTAGGATATTTAGTGAACAAAGATGACTCTTTGTCTTTCTATTGTGAAATTTAAAAAAATTGTTAGAGAGGCTGGCATTTAGCCTAGCTAACACGCACGTTCCACATTGAAGTGTCTGAATTTGAGTCCTGTCTCTGGCTGCTGACTGTAGCTTCCTGGTGGTAATGCGGAGCCTGGGAAGCAAAGGTGATGCCTCAAGTTTTCTGGTCCCTGCCATCCACGTGGGAGACCTGGATTGAATTTCCAGTTTCCAGCCTTGACCTTGGCCCTGCCCCAGCCCTGGCCATTGTGGGCATTTGGAGAATGAGCTAGTGGATGGGAGTTTTCCTGTCTCTCAATAATTTAATGAAGATTAAAAAAAAATTCATTAGGATTGTCCTTATGAGAAAGAAGGTAGTGCTGATGGGGGTTAGGGTAGGGTTTAGGTACAAAGACTGTAACATCTAATTTGCCTGTTCAGAAACCCATTTTAAGTACTTTTCAGAGTCAAAAGGGGCCTGTGTTTGGTGCAGCGGGTTAATCAGCTGTCTGTGATGCCTGATGTGAGTGCTGGTTTGAGTCTGGCTGCTCCACTTCCGACCCAGCTCCGTGCTGATGCACTTGGGAAGGCAGCAGAAGACGGCCCAAGTGGTTGGCCCCTGTACCCATGGGGGAGACCTGGAAGTAGCCCGAGGTTCCTGCTTTGGACCTGGCCCAGCCCCTACCCTTGTGGCCGTTTAGGGGGTGAAGCAGTGGATGGAAGCGCATGCTGTGTCTCTGTCTTTCTCTCTCTCTCTCTGTTGTCTTCCCTATTTCCCTCCCTGTCTCTGCATCTCTGCCTTTCAAATAAATAAATAAATAATCTTTAAAAAATCCTGATGGGAAAATCTTCATCATAAAAAAAGAGTGAGAATCATGGAGAAAATCTGATTCTTACTGTAGATTGTGCTCTGTAGAGCTGTCACTTCCTGATAAGTGATTTTTGGGTAGGTGAAACCTTACTTGTAATTAGTTTTTCTTGCTTGCTTGAAGGGATTCCATTAATTGTTTTGTTAATCTTTATTATTCCTGGAGGAGAGGTCACTGGATGCCAGTGCGAAATGCCCTTAGTAGACAATTATGCCTATTAACTGTTTTCAGAAAGCACAACTTAATGCTAATTATTCTGCAGGTGTCACCAAAATTTTGTGTATTATGTTAAATATTTCTTATAGCAGGTTAATTGTTTTAGTTATCTGAGGCTGTATTAGGCAGCTGATTGTTCTTGTGGGTTTGCCAAGAATCTGTGTTGTTTATGGCTAAGGAGGTGGACTGATAACATTTGCCTTGAGAATTTAACCCACTCAGGTAACATCATCTGATACTATTCCTCTTGGGCTGCCGTAACACAATCTCAAAGACAGGGTGGCTTAACTAGTAGAATAGTTTTCTCACAGTTCTGGAGGCTGCAAGGCCAAGATCAGGGTGCCATCAGGGTTGTTTTGTGGGAACGCCTCTCCGCCTGGCTTGTAGATGGCCACCTACGCTGTGTCCGCACCTGGCCTTTCCCCTGCGTGGAGAGGGCTCTTTCCTGTCTCCTCTAAGGACGCCAGCCCCATTGGAGTAAGGCCCTGCCCTTCTGACCTTTATTATCCTTTATCACCACCTGTCTACAAATGTGGTAGCCTTCAGGGTTAGGACTTCAGCATGTGAGTTTGGCAAGGGTATGGGGTGGGCACATTTCAGATCATAACAGACAGTACCCTGGGGACTCTTCTTAGTTTGTTACAATCCCTTACACTGCTTCTGGGATGATAGTCTGTCTCCCTATGGGTAATCTTGAGGGCCAGTCTCTTCATTTTCCACAAGTGATTGTCAACATTACTGCATGCTTTTCTGACATATTTGATAGTCTTCTAATAGCTCCCAAATACCAAGCATTTGTACTGTACACTCTCTTCAAAGAACTGCTGGTCAGGCTGATCGAGCACACGTTTTGCTGGGAGGGGGAAATGAATAAAACATTGCTGCAGTTTGAATAGGAAATGACTTCCAAGCTCAGGCAGATAGCTGAATCCCCAAATCACAGGTTGATGGCACTAAGAGGGTGGAAATTGATCCAATTCTGGTATCTAGGGAGTGGGCCTTGTGGGAAGTCTGTAGGCCAGTGGGGCACGAAGGTTAGTTACAAAAGCCTAGTAATTCACAGAAGGAGGTTCACTTGAAAAGATTTATTTTATTCAAAAGGCAGAGTTACAGAAAGAGAGACGGAGAGACAGAGACAGATCTTCCATTGGCTGGTTCACTCCCCAAATGACCACAATGGCCAGGCTGAAGCCAGGAGCCAGGAGCTTCTTTTGGGTCTTCCATGTGGATACTGGGGCCTGAGCACTTGGGCCATCTTCCACTGCCTTCCCAGCTGAGACTTAGAGAGCCCATATAGGATGCCAGCTTTGCAGGCAATGGTGTTACCTGTTATGCCACAGTGCCAGCCCTCTGAATTGAGTTTTAATGTTATGTTCTTGAAGGAACTTACAAGAAATGGCTTTGCAAAATTTATTAGTTTGTTTGCAGAAGGTTGTGGAGGAGATCATTCCCCATGGTATATAATGTCTTCCTGTTATTCTAAGTGAAATATTTCTTTTTGCTTCTTTAGAGGAACTGGATCTGTCTTTCTGAGAGGGAGATTTTTTTTTTTTTATTTGAATGGCAGAGTTGCAGAGGCAGAGAGAAAGAGGTCTTCCATCCATGGTTCACTCCCCAGTTGGCCACAATGGCTGGAGCTGTGCCAGTCTGAAGCCAGGAGCCAGTAGCTTCATCTGGGTCTCCCATTTGGGTGCAGGGCCCTAAGGACTTGGGCCATCTTGTACTGCCTTCCCAGGCCATTGCAGAGAGCTCGATCCGAAGTGGAGCAGCCGGGACTCGAAGTGGCACCTATATGGGATGCTGGCATTGCAGGACGCGGCTTTACCCACTACGCCACAATGCTGGCCCCAATCGGGTCACTCTTGGCCGTCCTTTCCTGAAGAGGCATTTCTTGTCCTTTTAAGGCAGGACTCATTCCTCATGACCGCCTCATGTCCTGCATCTCACTGCTGCTCCTAAGCACTCAGTGTACAGGCACCCTACACAGTTCCTACATAGATGTACTCAGGAACTTTACAATGGAGGGAGCTTTAGGGCAGAGGTGTCCAGCCTGAAGACTAGATGAGGCAACCACAGGCAGGACTCAAAATTCAGTAAAGCTACAGCAAGTTAATTTTTAAGTTATTAATTTTATATGGCTCACAAATGATGTTATAAATACCTTAATGACCTTTGGCAGAAAAAAGATTCGCCACCCCTGCCTTGGGGGATTTGGGCTAAGATGTCGTGATTTGTAGCTTATCTGTCTTACCCCTTAGAAAGTATCAGCTTACCTGATTCAGTCACATTCTATATTTTATAAAGGGCATTCATACCTTGAATGAGGCCTTAAAACAGCTGGGTGAAGCGCTGTTCTTATTATCTAGCCTGCTTTACAAGGCCAAAAACAGACCCCAGAAGATGAACTCAGTTGATCAAGGTCAAGTAACTTGAAAGGCATGGTCTTATTCTAATCTTGTTTGTTTTTCATTCTGGAGCGTGTTCCTTTGCTGTCTACATGGATGCCATGTTGCTGTCTAATTTGACTGATTTGATAAGGATAGTAAGGCACTTTTCTCTGCTGCTCCTCACGGTAGCAGTGTAGATTTGTGTTTCTTTCTTTTTTGCATCCTGTTAGTCTGTCTTTGAACGGTATTGTTCCTCTTTAGTGTGGGGTCACCTTTTGGAGACTAACCTTATTTTCATGGGTGTGCTTTTTCTTGTATTTGATCTTCCTTTCGACTTTTTTTTTTAAAGAATAATATCGACTTTTATGTGCTTTCTCCTGTCTGGACTCTATTACTCTATTAAGTCCAAAGTGAAAGCAAAATTGCTCCATGCAAGGAGCCCCTGATGGTGACTAGTGATTTTCTTTTCAACACATTTGACCTGCCACACTAAAATCCAGAAGCCAGCGCAAAGGGAGGACACACACAGATGCTGTGTTCAGCCTCCAGTTGCTTACCTGGAGGTTTGATGCCTGTTTACAGGATTCACGAGGAGCTCAAGGTGGTGAATCCACCAGATCCGATCCACATGCTTGTTCCTTCCAGGTGCTGTTGGTAGTTAGCTTAACATGGATCATAGTCCTTTTAGCCCATTAGGTAAATAAATTCTTTCCTGGGTATTAATTAGTCATGGATAGAGATGTAATTCATCATGGAAAATACCAGCGCTGTCTTCGTGCAAAATTCCTGGTGATCCAGAAATGTCTTTGTGTCCAGCTTCACTGGAATCAAGTTTACCCTTTTATGTTCCTTCGTGAATTCAACAATAGTTTGCATATCATGAGATACATGAGACACAACGGAAAAAATACAGTTATTTGGTAACTTGAGTGTACCTTAAAGTGGCAACTTTAAATCATTTGTCATTTGTCCTTTGCACATCTTTTTTTTTTTAAATATAATTTATTTGAGAGGCAGAGTTTGAGAGAGAGAGAGAGAGAGAGAGAGAGTGATCTTCCATCTACTAGTTCACTTCCCGAATGGCAGCAACAGCTGAAGCTAGGCCGATCCAAAGCCAGGAGCCAGGAGCTTCATCTGGATCTCCCACATGGGTGCAGGGGCCCAGGGACTTGGGCCATCTTTCGCTGCTTCACCAGCAATTAGCAGGGAGCTGGATTGGAAGTGGAGCAGCCGGAACTTGAATTGGTGCCCATATCAGATGCTGGTGCTGCAGGTGGAGGCTTAGCCTACTGTACCACAGTGTCGGCCCCATGCTGGTGACTTTAGCTCATACTTTTAGACATTCTTAGATTGATTCAAGACTGTTACTACAAAAAAAAAAAAAAATAGCTTCTTAGTGCTCTGTTTGCATCCCTAGCTGTCCCCTATTCTTTATATTCGAGCATCGTGATTAGGGTCCGGTCGTGCAGCTCAGGAATTGGAGGTGGGGAAAGTGGGCTTTCCTGGCATGCACTGTAGGAAGAGCCTGGGCTTTGGAGTCGAGCACACGTCACTTGAATTCCAGCTCTGACTATGAGCTGTGTGCATATGTGCAAGTTACCTCTCTGAGCCTCTCTGTTGTTTCTGTGTGAAAAGGGTGTTGATCCCATCTATCTCACACACTGTTTTGAGGACTGTTTTAGATTATGTATGCAGAATGTATTGTCTGTATTGTCTGCTGTGTTACAGAGGTTCAACAGTACCTCCCTTTCCCAACATGGAATACGTGGATACAAGGATGTGTGTAAATGCCTGCACTGAGTTTTAAAATCTCAGAAAAGCAGAGGGTGAGTGAGAGCTGGTTTCTCAGCACTTACTGTCAAAGGGATCTTGGGTAATTTTTGGACTCTGGATTTTTAAAAATGCAGCATATTTTTCAGCCAAATTGTTAAGGATACAGTGTCCGTGTTGTGAAAAACAAAACTTCTTTCTGTTTAGAAGTGTGGTATCTTCTTTCTGAGCACATCTTGAGAGCCTGGATAATGGCCTCAAGAGGCCAGGCAAACCAAGTTCAAGGTCTGCCTCTGCTACTTACAAGCTCTGTGCGCTGAACAAAGAACTTCATCTCCTCGTCTCTAAATCAGATATAATAGTTGTGCCTGGGGCTGGTGCTGTGGCATAGTGCATAAAGCCACCAGCTGCAGTACTGGGATCCCATGTGGGTGCTGATTTGAATCCTGTCTGCTCTACTTCT
This sequence comes from Oryctolagus cuniculus, assembly GCF_051225735.1. NCBI lineage: Eukaryota > Metazoa > Chordata > Mammalia > Lagomorpha > Leporidae > Oryctolagus > Oryctolagus cuniculus. The sequence continues at coordinate 169,001,618 of NC_142869.1, forward strand.
GATCCAGCTCTCTGCTATGGCCTGGGAAAGCAGTAGAAGATGGCCCAAGTCCTTGGGCCGCTGTACCCCTGTGAGAGACCTGGAGGAAGCTCCTGGCTCCTGGCTTCAGATCGGCTCACTTCCAGACTTTGCGGTCATTTTGGGAGTAAGCCAGCAGATGGAAGACCTCTTTCTTTGCCTCTCTGTCTCTGTCTCTGTCTCTCTCTGCCTCTGCCTCTGCCTCCGCCTCCCTGTAACTCTGCCTTTCAAATAAATAAATAAATGAGTAAATAAATAAATAAATCTTTAAAAAAAATAGTTGTGCCTGCTTCATATGATTACTGCCGGGAGTAAATCAGTTATTTATGTCTATTTATTTCTTTCAAGATTTATATATTTGTTTGAAAGGCAGAGTTACAGAGAAAGAGAAAGAGATCTTCCATCTGCTGGTTCACTCCCAAAATGGCTGCAATGGCTTGGGGTAGGCCAGGCTGAAGCCGAGAGCCAGGAACTCCAACCAGATCTCCCACATGGGCACTTGGACCATCCTCTGCTGCCTTCCCAGGTGCATTAGTAGGAACTGGGTCAGAAGTGGGGCCGCTGGGACTGGAACTATTGCCCGAATGGAATACCAGTGTCCGCTTAACCTGCACCCACACCAGCCCCAGTGAATTATTATGTCTAAGCCTCTTAGATGAATGCCTGTCCCCCGTGTGTGGATGATAGCTGTTTGGGGCGGGGGTGGGCAGGTGAATTCACAAGAAAGTAGCAAGGATGGTAGGCTTCTTGGAAGTCATGATGTAGCAGAAATAGTTGAAGTTGAAAGTATTTAAGCTGTGAAAAGCAGAACTATTGAGAAGTTTTTACCATGTAAAGGGAAATATTATAGAAGAGAGAATGGACTTATTTTGTGTTACTATAAAGCTGCAGTTAGGATTAATGGGTAGAAATTGTACAGAGGCTGATTTTATTTTATTAAAATTAATTTTTTATTTTTACTTGACAGACACACAGAGAGAAAGTACCCGTCTGCTGGTTCACACTCCATTATGACTGTCCATAATGGTTGGGACTGAGCCTGCCCCAAGCCTAGAGCTGGGAACTCAGTCCTGTTCTCCCACGTGGGTGATGGAAAGTCGGCCACTTGAGCCATCACTGGCTGCCTCTCAGGATGCATGTGAGCAGGAAGCTGGGACTGGAGCAGAGCCAGGACTCTAATCCAGGCACTCTGATGCGGGATGCAGGAGTCCTAAGAAGCAGCTTACGTACAAGGCCAAATGCCAGTCCTTTATTTTATTTTAATAAAAGGCTTTGTTACAGGTTGGGTTGTTCAAAATTGTGTTGTGTGGCTTTGTGAGATAGTGAACTTCGTATCTCACAGAGGCTTAAAAGCTGAACAGAGGTTCCTGGCCCGGGTGGTAGGAGAAGCTGGATGGCAAGTGTTCTTGCTGTGGGTTCAGGCCAGTAGACTGGGTTAACACAAGGTAATCTAGGGTAGGCATTTGGTGTAGGGGTTGAGATGCCACTTGGGACTCTCACATCTCATGCCAGATGCTTGGGTTTGAGTCCCAGCTAATGCACACTGTGGGAGGCAGCAGCGATGGTTTAAGTGGTTGAATTCTTGCCCCCCCTACAGGGCCCCAGATTGAGCTTCCTGCTCCTGACTTTGGCCTGGTCTGGCCCTGGCTAGTGCAGGCATTTGGAGAGGACATGAGTAGATGGAAGATAGCACATTCTCGGTGGCGTTCTCTCTGTCTCTGCCTTTCAAGCAACAATAAAAGAAATGTAAGATAATCTCAACACTGAAACTTGTTGGATTTTGATAGTATGCCTGGGAACTTTCCCCTAGAAATTACTGCTGTTTCATGCTATTTCTATCATTCATTGATTTTCTCAAGTATTTATTGTCTGGGACATTGTTTTCTGGCCTCATCTTGCAGCAAAGAAAATAGAGCTTGGAAATATTGTGTGCCTACACTATATTTTTTGATTTCTTTAGATTTATTTACTTATTTGAAAGGCAGAGTTATAGAGAGGCAGAGGCAGAAACAGAGAGGTCTTCCATCCGCTGGTTCACTCCCCAGATGGCTGCAATGGCCGGAGCTGCGCCAATCTGAAGCCAGGAGCCAGGAGCCTCCTCCTGGTCTCCCACATGGGTGCAGGGGCCCAAGGACTTGGGGCCTCCTCTACTGCTTTTCCAAGCCATAGCAGAGAGCTGGATCCAAAGTGGAACAGCCGGGACTCGAACTGGTGCCCATATGGGATGCTGTCTTTGCAGACTGGGGCTTTAACCCACTGCACCACAGTGCCAGCCCCTGCCTACTATTTCTTGGCACTTTGCTATCACACAGTCCTTGAAAAATCCCACTGGCTTAGGTTGTTGGGAGACCATCTCCTTGGGTCTTCTGCATTCCTGAGATGCCTGTGAACACTTTTTGTTTTATGCTACCTGGTAAGGATGTTTGGCAAACAGCCTTGGAAGTAGAGATAGTGTTTCCCCTCAGAGCCAAAGAGCAGGCAGGTTTCCAACCATAAAAGCTTCCACTCTGCAAACTCGGGCTTCCTCTCCAGTAAGTCCTCTTGTGTGCAGGCATCCATTTGGCCCCGTTGGCCTATCCCCTGTGGGACTGGGGGGAAGGGAGCTGATGCAGATGTGCGGGTGCTCTTGGTGCTTGGAGAGCTCTGAGTCACAGAGTACCGAGTTTCTGAGCAGGAGTCGTGTTTGCTCTCAGCACCCATGAAATTGGCAGACTAACTTTTGTTCGCTTACGAGTAGGATAAAATCTGAGGCTCTTTATAATTCCTGACCCGAAGAAAGAGTGAAATAGCAATCAGAGAGGCAAGGCTCATGCCCAGAGCCACATGATCTAGGATTTGTGGGCGGTGGGACTTGAACCTTTCTCTCCAGAGGTTGTGCCTCCCATTATCTTATGGAGAAATGCTACTGCCTGGCACTACTGCTTTGATTACTATGACAACAATAGCCAACAGCAACAGCCAACATGTGAGTGCTGATGAGATACCAGGCCTTGTTTGAGCTCATTTAATTCCCTCGATACAGGAGCAAAATTAGATGCTGGATCAAGGTCATATAGCTGGTAAATATGGTGGAGACAGGATTCTTCGTTGTTGTTGTTTTAAAAGATTTATTTATTTGAAAGGCAAGGTAACAGAGAGAGGGAGATACACAGAGAGAGATTTTCATCTGCCAGATCACTCCAGCAATGGCTGTAACAGCCAGATCTGGGCTGTGCCAATATCCTTGTTTCCATCATGTGTGTGCCAATATCCTTGTTTCCATCATGTGTACTTGGATCATATTCTGTCGACTTCCCAGAGGCGTTAGCAGGGAGCTGGACTAGAAGTAGAGTAATCAGGACTTGAATTGGCTCTTTGACACGATACAGGATGCCCATGTCATAAGCCGTGGCTTAACTTGCTGCACTGCAGTTTGAGTCCAGAGGTCACAACTCGGTAACAGTTAGGAGCATCGTCTGAAAACAGAGCAATCTGGATTTTAAATCCCTGTCCTGGGATGGGCATTGTGGCACAGCGGGTTAAGCAGCCACTTCACTACCCACATCCATGTTGGAGTACCAGCCATTCCGTCTCAGATCCACTTTCCTGCTGTGCACCTTGGGAGACCCTAGGAATGGCTGTAGTGCTTTGGCCTCTGCTACCCACGTGGGAGACCCGGATGGAGTTTCTACTCCTGGCTTTGGCCTGGCCCAGCCGTGACTGTTGTGGGCATTTGAGGGGTGAACCAACAGATGGGAGATCTCTCCCTTCCCCTCTATCCCTCTCCCTTCCTGCCTCCCTCTTACAAGTAGGTGAAAATAAAAAAAGTTAAAGAAGAAAAAAAGTAATGGCATCTTTGCCAGCTCTGTCTTAAAAAAAAATACATCAATCCCAGTCCTGTTCCTGACCTTCATTGTGTAAGTTGTACTCTCCTTCAATCTCAGTTGTTTCATCTGTGAAGAAAAGATGGAGGGGGTGGGATGAATATAGGACCCACTCCCAAGGACTGTTAGGAGGATTAGACAGACATTCTGTGAAAATGTACAACACAGCTGGTTGCTGGGAGCTTATAAACCTTTCTAAATATTAGGAGCTATTGTTATTTTTATTCTTCTTGATGCCTCCCTTTTCTCTAATTAAGAAAAAAAAAATGGTGCATCCTCTTGAGAGTTCAATAATATAAGTATTTTTGACCAAAGGCGAAATGTCATGCATCCCAGTTTTACATCAAGAGGCTGAATTTCAGATGTGGGGCCAACTTGGCACAGGATATGTCTTATAAAAGCATTCTCTCTAAAGATGAAAATAGGAGGGAAACTCTCTTGTAGGCTTAATTTATTCCCTCATCTTCATGTTAAGTAACTCTTCCTACTTCCTACATAACTCCTGAGGATCCAGTAATGTGCTGCAGTGACAGCTGGTGCCAATGACAGTGTCCTCCATGGGCCTGACATTTTCCTTAATGGTAATTCTCCCTGGTTAAGGTAAACAATGTGCAGTATTTGACGTGTTTCCTCCCACAAATGCTAGTGCAGAGGAAAGTTAGAAAGCGTCGTGTTGATGGCAAAAGACGGCTGTATAGCTTAGAAAATTCGGTGTTTTCTGTTATCCAGGGGAATTGATAGAGTTAAATATCTAAGAACTCTTACCTCTGGGATAGTTGATGAATTGAAGGCATTTTCTGATTGCACTTTATTTTAGATGAATAGCCTGGAAGGTTTCAGATTTAAAGAGCAAAGTTATGTATCATAGACACAACAGGGAAGACAGGCTAAGCTACTCAGTACCGAAATACTGCAAATAATCCTGGTAGCTCTATCTTTGAAACCAAGTCCCCCCAGCCTAATTCCTCCATTCTGATTTACTTTAACAGTGATCCACTTGTGCAGTATTCTCTACCTTAAAGTTGCCTTTGATGTAGACTGGTTTAGGATTGCTGGTTTACGGATGAGCATACAGGATCTGCTACGGTAAAAGCCTTCATTCCAGTCTTGTGGTTCCCGGTAATGTGGTTCTTCTGTGTCCAGTGCTGGCCTTGTGACTTCTGCCTTTTTCCTCATTATGTTTCTGTCCCCACCTTTGGTCTCGTGGCTTCCCTAACAGTTTACAAAATTCTTTTTGGAGGTTCCACTGAAGTCAAAGACTGGCCTCCTGCATTTCTCTCTCAATTGAAAAAGAAGCTTTATATATTGCATGGCTCAGGAATTCAGGTCCTTTCTCTCTAAATGCTGGCTTGGAGAAGACTTGTACAGTGTTTTGCCGGCAAGTGTCTGGAAGTGGATATGTGATTGATTTGCTGACAGACCAGCTCTGAAAGCAGCTCTAATGGTGGATTTATAATTGATTGCATCCATCATTGGGAGCCTAGAATATTCCCCTCCCTAAATTAAAAAAGATAAATGAAATAAACTAAGGCGAAAGTATGTGCTGAAAAATCTGAGGGAATTTAATGAAACTCTAAATTACCACTGCGAACAGATAAGAGGGAAAGGTTTCTTTGTTGCTGATGATAATACTAAATTAAAAAAAATTATCCAAGAAAGATAAAAGGGGGAACAAAGACCTGTGGCCCATGCATCAAGCCTTGTCATTGAAAGATTTTTAATAAGTGTTTCGTTCTCTGAGTACTGTTGATTCACATCTACCTTGTTAGTGCTGTTGGCAGAATAGCAAGTGCAGGAGCTCTCTGGTGCTGTTGCTTGGGTTTTTGCTGTTGGCACAGATTTTAGAGTTCATACGATCTTATTTCCAAGCTGCTGGGGCTCTGTACCAGATTCAGGCCATTCAGATGAGATCTCTGCAGGGTGGTTCCTCAGTGTGAGAGTAATTTTATCAGCTGACGGCTTTGGTGGCCCAGTGACATTATTAGTGGCATTTCTCTGGGCACATGCCCTTCCTTTGATGTGAGGTGGCTGAGCTATTTGAGTATCTCAGTGTTGGATTACAATATCTGGTACCCAGGGTTGGGAAGAGGGACTGTTTCGTATGACTCTTCCTGCAAGAAGTGTACTCCTAGAAGTTCCTTGGGTTTCACTGACCAGACTTGTCATTGGAAAGCAGAACGGGGGTGTTAGGAATTACTGCAGGTCACTCAAATAAATAAAGAGCTGTCCACCCTGTGGTGAAGTGCATGCCCAGCCCCTCCGTGATTCAAACCAGTTCTGATGCTGGGAAACACGTGGGCGAAGGGCTGCTTGGACCAGCAGCCACCACGCCCCCTGAGATGGGCTATTGGAATTTATGGTGGAGTTGACTTTGTCTTTTCTGGGATTAACATTTCACTTCCTACTTGGGAAGACCAGTGTATTGGCAGGTGGACCTGTCACCCTTCTTTCTCTGCTAAGTGTGACTCAGCTCCTCTGTCTTCACCAGGACCCTCTCCACCAGTGATGATGTTGAGGACAGAGAAAATGAGAAGGGTCGTCTTGAAGAAGCCTACGAGAAATGTGACCGGGACCTGGATGAATTGATCGTGCAGCACTACACGGAGCTGACGACGGCCATTCGCACCTACCAGAGCATCACAGAGCGCATCACTAACTCGCGGAATAAAATCAAGCAGGTAAGCCTCCCGTGGCCCAGTGAGCGCCGCACCTTTTGTTTGTAGGTGTTGGCCTGGAGAGGCGACATGGTTGTGGCGATTGGTCCTTAACCAGGGATTCCGAATGACACACTTTGGGAGTCTGGCAGGTGGGTGTCTGCAAAGCCTTGGCAAGGAAGATGACCAACGGTGCCCAGGGCTGGCGTCTTCCTTCCGCTGTGTCTATACCCTTGACTTCTGCTGTTACTTCTCACTGCGGTGTGAAGCGTTACAAGGCAGGCGGCCTTAACTTGAGAGAGACTGGACATGTTCCAATCCAGAGAGGAAAGATCTTTGAAGACCTTCTGGCTACAGGCTTCCATCCCAATCCAGCAAACATGTTTTCCGTGTCCTGTTGCACTTTGCGTGCGTGTGCATTGCTGTAGCAGCTGAAAGATTTCCTTGTTTGTTGAAATTTTGGCTTTGAGTATGTCAGGTAATTTGCAGTTGGTTTGATTTCCCTGCAGTCATTGTGTATTCTTGGTTTTTTTTTTTTTGGTGAAGTGAAGAAAATCTAACCTACAAATTATTTAAACAAATAATGAAATGTTTATGAAAACTAAAATTCTTGAATATTGTGTTGTAGTGCTGAGCTTTCATGAACTTCTGATTTATAATTTCCTTTTCATATTTGGGAGCTGTTTCTTCGGTCTCTTTCTTTCACTCTTTTTCTCTTCTCTCTTCCTCTACTCACTTGCTGCCTCATTGCTGCTGCTTCCTCCACCCCACTGTACCCCACTTCTTCCTCCCTGCCTTCCTTTTGTTGTAGGCCCTTGAGAAGCTGCTGGGTCCTGGGTTCCATGCTGCTATGGTGTACACCCCTGAACCCATGTGGGAATTTAATCTCCCAAATCTTACGTTAATGGTATTAAGAAGGTAGAACTATGGTGTGAGCCAAGGTCACTGGGGTGGGGCCAGCATGATTGAGTCCTGGTGGTTTAATAAGGAGAGGGAACAAGGCCAGACAGAGGTATACATATGCATGCTCTTGAGCCATGATTTGCTACAGCCAGGGAGGTCCTTGTCCCAGCTTATGATGTGCGGGACAAAGCTGTGAGCTCCACAGACCTCTGTCACAGTTGCCTACCTCATGTATTGCATTATGGTCACAAAAAGTAGGCAGCACACAGATGTTCAGCATATAAAGGATAAAGCGGGCTTGTAAGGGGTACTGCTATGTTTGGCCAGGGGTGGCTTATTAAATATCTCTTCTGCACTGTCCTGTCATCGTGATGTGGTTCTTGGCTGTGTCATTAGAGGATCGCGCCTTTGATGTTGTTTAGTAATATTCTTTGATAAACAACAATTGTTGCTACCCGTGTTGAATGCTGATGCTTTGCCAGGTGTCATCTGTCTGCTCCTTTCTCAATACATCTTGAATTCGAACTCTGCTCTTCTTGACTCTCAGGGGCGGTGCACTTGTTTTCTGCCAAGAGCCATTCAAGTATTTTTCACACTATTTGCAGGCCATACATAATTATCAGCTTAAAAATTACCCTGTTTTAGGTTTATTGAATCTTTGAGTCCCACCTGCTGTTGCCTTGGCAAAGCCAGACCAAATGATTCCCTGGGCCTCATCCAGCCTGCAAGCTGGGCGTTTCCCACCTGGGTAGTCTTTGTAGCTGGTTTTCAGGCATGTTTAAAAGATACACCCTCTCCCTACTCCTCCCTTTAAAAGATGTGATGTTTTGTAGTAGCCCCAGCATGTGAGACTTTCAGAGAGGCAGTTCTCTCCTGCTGTTTGGTGTTAGCATGAGCAGTCCAGAGCTTGGTGCCAGCCCCTCCAGCACCTCCGTGTGACGCATGCTGCATGGACTCCCTGGCTTGTGCCTGCCCAGTAATGACTGCACTGACAGCATTCACCCGGGTGTTGTTGCCTGTCCTCTAGACCTTGTGTTAGGGTTTTATACATAGGTCTATAAATTGTGCTTCAATGCATACTGTTGAGTTTCTGCCCTAAGAGTCCAGTTCCAGAACTGGTAAGCTCTTAACCTTTTTTGAAACTGTGTGCTGATCTCTTTACATTTTAAAAAATCACTGGGCATTTCAAATGAAAAGCATACTATAATTTCTAGCCTTTACAAGTGGAAAGTTCTTCCTATGGGTTTATCTGTGAAGCTAGCAAAGCTATAGATCAGTGGCTGTGACTGTAAAGTAAACTGTAGTCCATTGTGACCCAATATGCTAAGCTTAAGAGGGGTCAGACAATGAACGCCTGGAGCTGCTGACCTCCAGCTTTGCCTCTGGTAATGGCAGCAGAGGTAAAGGACCTTTCGTCTTTTGTGTTTTCTGATTGGTTTCGTGGACTGGAAGGACTTTGTCCCAATCCCAGGGGAAACACTGTCAGTGATTTCTGCTTTGCTCCCTCAGCTCTGCATTGATAGCATCTTTGCTGCCAACAAAAAGCACTGGTCTGCTTCTAGAGAAGGGCGCCGCCCTGATTGCTTCTTTTTTTTTTTTTTTCTTTTAGTGGCCAATGGCTTTTTACCAGTGTTGATTTCAGTAGGCTGACGTTTTGAGCAAAGCAGAACAAAAACTGTATTATGTCAGACAGTTGTCAGGAAAGTAAATGTCTGATAATTCAGTGTTACACATTAGCTTCAATAATGGGAAGAGAAAGGGCGAAATCTCTTTAAACAAGTCCTTGATAACTCATTAATGGGAGAAGAAAACTGGGGAAAATGAAAGTGCATCTGTTTTTATTGCATAATTTGGCAATTTTATACCAGAGATGTGCATTTTTTATCATCAAGGAGACACAGATATTTCTTCACCAATCTTTCCCTGTCATTTTTGTTTTCTAATTGTATTCAGGTTATATGCAGAATGGAGATAGACATTTTATTTTGTTTATTTGAGAGGCAGAGAGACAGAGCTCTCGCCTGCTAGTTCATTCCCCAGAGGCTGACAATAGCTGAGACTGGCTGGACCAAATCTGGGAGCTGGAGAATGAGTCCAGGTCTTCCATTCAGTGGCAGGGACCTGGCCACTTGAGCCATCACTGCCGCCTCCCGGGGTCTGTGTCATCGGGAAGCTGGAATCAGGAACTGAAGCTGGTACTAACCTGGTACCCTGATGTGGGACGCCGGTGTCTTCATCAGCATCGTAACCACTAGACTAAGTGCCAGCCTCAGGGATGCGTTTTTTGAAGGTAAAAATGTGGATGATTAAATAACCATTGGACTGCATTATTTCAGAGCAAAGCAAGATGTTGAAAATGTGTAGATCTGAGTTGAAAATTCTTTCTGTGCTCTGTCCAAAGAATATGATGAAGAGTCATTCAGCAAGTTTTTGTTGAGTACCAGCCATGCTCCTGATTTCATTTTAGGTGCTGGGGCCATACAGGTGGAAAGCACCAGCCTCTTCCCTCATGGAACTCAGGTGTGAATGGGAGGAGTCGGGAAACCAAACATGATATTTACTAACATTTACTTGACCTCTGTATAGTAAGTGTCTGCCTTGTGCTGAGCATTGTGCTAGACTCTGGGGTGCAAAAGTGAAGAAAACAAATGAAAACTGCTGTCCTGTGGAGCTTACATTCTAATAATAGGAGACTGATTAGAAATCAATAAATAAGTAAGCAAGGGATATAACAGGTATTAAGAAGACCTATGCCAACAACAAAACATGACAAAAACCCTCCAAATAATAAAAACAAGGAACAGGGGCTAGGAAGTTGCTGTTTCAAGCAGGTTGGCCAGGGGGGGCTTTCACTGAGGTTATATCTGAGCCAGCACCTGAAGGAGGTAAGGGTGAAGGGATGAGCGCAAAGTTTCCAAGGCAGGTGCACCACTGAACGTTTGCAGAAGCAGCATGGTGGCCAGTGAGGCTGCCGCATTGTGAGGTTGAGGGGATCAGTAGCAGAGAGATGAGAGAACTGGCAGTACAAGGTATGGTGGTGGGGGACCAGGACAGGTAGGATCTTGCAGGTCACTAGGAGGATTTTGGTTTTAGCCCTGAATATTCTAGATGACTTTTGAAAGGTTTTGAGCATAAGAATAACATTTTGTAACTGACATTTTGAGAGGCCCACTCTAGTTGTTATACTAGGAATAGACTTTAGCAGGTGCATTTGATCATTTTTCATTGTTATAATGAAATACCTGAAGCAAGGTACTTATAAAGAAAAGAGGAAGTTTTTTTTTTGTCCCATAATATTTGAGAGTCTGAATGTCCAAATAGCTAGCTCTGGTGAGGACATCATGGTCAGTCATCACAGTGGCTGGAATATGTGGGAAAAGAAGAGATCCTATCACAAGACAAGATGCCAGAGTGAGGTGAGGACTCATTTTTATGACACTTTCTCCCCTAGAACTAACTCAGAGCCTCCAACATTACCTTTTTCCTTTCTGAGACTAGCACTCCCAGTGACCCAACCAGCTCCCCCTTGGCCCCACATCTTAAAGGTGCCTCCACCTATCGCATCTATGACATCATGGTACCAGGGACCAGGCTGCCAGCACATGAACCCGTTGTTCACAAACCACATCCACTGTAGTAGGGATCAAGGCGGGTGCAGATATTCAAGATGCAGACCACATGACTGTTTCCACTTCCCATTTTTACAGTTTTTAATGTGTTTCTGTTTATTTGAAGAATCTGACCTCGAGAATAAATGTGAGATGAAACTTTGAAGAAAAGTGAAGAGAATAGATGAGAACATTGGAGAAGCTCTTCAAGACATTGGCATAGGCAAAGGCTTCTTGGATAAGAGCTCAGAAACACAGGCATTCAAAGCAGAAAATAGACTCATGAGATGACATCAAGCTTAGAAGTTTCTGCACTGCAAAGGAAACACTTAAAGTGAAGAGACAACTGAAAGAATGGAAGAAAATATTGGCAAACTATACAACTGACAAAGGATTCGTATCCTATAGAATATATAAAGAGCCCAAGAAATTCAACAACAAAATAGACAATCCAGTTAAGAAATGGGCAAAGGACTTAAACAGATATTTTTCAATAGAGAGGATTCAAATGGCCAACAGACACATGAAGAAAATGCTCAGGATCACTAGCCATCAGGAAAATGCAAATAAAAACCACAATGAGGTTTCACCTCAACCCAGTTAGACTGGCTTTCATACAGAAATCAACAAACAACAAATACTGACAAAGATGCGGGAGAAAAAGGTACCCTAATCCACTGTTGGTGGGAATGTAAGCTGGTGTAGCCATTGTGGTAGACAATATGGAGATTCCTCAGAGATCTCAAAACAGACCTACCATATGACCCAGCCATTCCACTCCTGGGAATTTACCCAAAGGAAATGAAATCAGCGTATGGAAGAGTTATCTGTGCCCCTATGTTTATTGCAGCTCCATTCACAATAGCTAAGATAAGGAATCAACCCAAATGCCCATCAACTGATAAGGGATAAGGCAAATGCGATATATAATGGAATATTATTCACCTGTAAAAAATAATGAAATCCTGTCTTTCACAACAAAATGGATGCAACTGGAAACCATTATCCTTAGTGAAATAAACCAGTCCCAAAAAGAAAAATACCATATGTTTTCCCTGATTTGTGATAATTAATAGATAACAAAGAAATGTAATGTGTAATTATTTGCATTGCAATTTGCATAAAATTATTACTGAGCAAGAGCTTATAGCAGCAGTTTATATACTGTTGAGAGGAAATGGATTAGAGTCTAAATTAATTATTATCTTGTAACTACACAGGAAATATTTCGATGTCACACTGTCATTAGTTTTATTTCATTGAAAAATTATGAATGACTGATTGACAAACCCTGTAAATGGATGAAATGGTCATTTTTCCATTAAATTATTATTTATAGCCATTTTGTATATTCCCATTAAATGAAGGCCTTCTTGGTTTTTACTTATTAAACTTCTTATTTGGTGAAAAATTAAGCCTTTTTACTTAATGTAAATTTAAAATGTTATTCTCAAAAACTAAAAAACATAGAAAAGTGCTGGGAAGAAGGATGAGAAGGAGGAAGGGAATATCATTATGTTCTTAGATACAAATCATATTGAATCTATAAAAATTAATTAAAAATTAAAGTAAACATGAAATAAAAAGGAAAATCTATAAAAAACCCAATGTGCAAATAGAATACTTTGCACATTTAAGCAGGTCAAATAATATAGATAATAAACAAAATATGTGGGCAATCTCATTTCTTTTGAATATGTTGTAAAATTGGCCAAAATGATGTTATTACATTAGAAAACCTCAGAATCCCTGGGTTCTGCCAGTGTCTTTTATAATAATGATGGTGTTACAGCAGCAACACCGACACAGATGACTATGAGTTGGTACAGTATGAGGACATAGCCATACGATTATGGTGATGCCTGCTGATAGGAAGGTACTCCACAGCATTCCCAGGAAATGGAATTAGAAAAGAAGCTTAGGAGTTTAGCTGTTGAGATGTCTTTGTTCCACTTTGGAGGACCTGGGTTACCTGGGTTCAGTTCCCAGCTCCGGCTCCTGATTCCTGCTTATTACCAGAGCTGACCCTGGGAAACAGCATGATGGCTCAAGTAGTTGGGTTTCTTTCTCTCTCTCTCTTTCTTTCTTTCTTTCTTTCTTTCTTTCTTTCTTTCTTTCTTTCTTTCTTTCTTTCTTTCTTTCTTTCTTTCTTTCTTTCTTTCTCTCTCTCTTTCTCTCTCTCTTTCTCTCTCTCTTTCTCTCTCTCTTTCTCTCTTTCTCTCTTTCTCTCTTTCTCTCTTTCTCTCTTTCTCTCTCTCTCTCTCTCTCCCCCTCTCCCTCTCCCTCTCCCTCTCTCTCTCCCTCTTTCTCTCCCTCTTTCTCTCCCTCTTTCTCTCCCTCTTTCTCTCCCTCTTTCTCTCTCTCTCTCTCTCTTTCTTTCTTTCTTTCTTTCTTTCTTTCTTCTGCTAAAGATTTATTTATTCATTTGGAAGGTGGGGTGGGGTGGGGTCGGGGGTGGTGAGAAAAAGAAACAGAGAGAGCTAGAGAGAGAGCTGGATAGAGACATTTTCCATTTGCTACTTTACTCTTCAAATGGCCACAATAGTCAGAGCTGAGTTAGATGTGAGCCAGGAGCTAAGGGAGACCATCTGGGTCTCCCTTCTGATATGAGATGCCAGTGTCACAAGTGGCAGCTTAATCCGTTGTGCCACAATGCCCCTAGGTCGTTGGGTTTCTGCCACCCACATGGGAGACCTGGATCGAGTTCCCAGGTCCTGCCTTTGGCCCCAACCTAGCCCCTGTGTGTGGGCATTTGAAGAGCAGACTAGCACTTGGGAGCTCTGCCTGCCTGCCTGCCTTTCAAATAACAAAAAAGAATAAGTTTATTTTGGTACAAAAATGTTTGCGGGACTGGCATTGTGGCACAGTGGGTTAAAGTGCTGCCTGAGACATTTTCCATTTTCATCCCATATGAGTGCTGGTTCAAGTCCTGGCTGCTCTGTTTTACATCCAGCTTCCTGCTAAGGCACCTGGGAGAGTACAGTGTAGGATGGCCCAAATACTTAGACCCCTGCCATCCACATGGGAGAACGAGATGGAGTTTTTGGCTCCTGATTTTGGCCTGGCCCAGCCCCGCTGTTGTGGACATTTGAGGAGTGAACCAGCAAATGAAATAAGAAATCTCTCTTTGTCTCTGGAAGATGTCTGTCTGTCTGTCTGTCTGTCTCTCTCTCTCTCTCACCCTCTCCCTCCACCTTCTTTCTCTCTCTAACTCTGCCTTTTAAATCAATCAATCAATCTTGATAAGGGCTGGTGTTGCGGCACAGTGGGTTAAGCTGCAGCCATATGGGATCAGGTTCACGTTCTGGCTGCTCCACTTCCAATCCAGCACTATGCTAAATCAGTGGAAGGTAGCCCTAGTGCTTGGGCCCCTGCACCCAGGTGGGAGATCTGATTGGAGTTCCATACTTCTGGCTTCAGCCTGGCCTAGCCCCAGCTTTTGCAGGCATTTGGCGAGTGAACCAGCAGATGGAAAATCTCTGTCTCTCTGTGTCTGCATCTCCTTCTCTCTCTGTAGCTCTCCATTTCAAATAAATTAATAAAACTTTTTTTAAAAAAGTTTGAAATCCATGCATAAGGAGTGTTCAAAAAGTTTATGAAAAATGTGTACTGTGCAAAAACCATGCATGGATTTGAAAATGTTTTTGCGCCAAAATAAAACTTACCTTTTAATTCTGTTTTCCACAAACTTTTCAAAAATGCCCTTATGTTTGCATTTGAGCATTTCTCCACGGGGGGCAATCATTGGAGGCGTTGACTTCAGATGTCTTTGAAGAGAAGGGGTCCGTCCAAGGCTTATCACAGAAGCCGGGTAGGCAGAAGGGAGGCCACAGATGTTTGGCTCTGTGCTGTGTGCACAAACACTTAACATTTTACCCCGATATTGGCTGCCCTGTTGGTGCTAGATGAATCTCGGAGACTCATTTTTCTCACCTGTAATTAGAAGTCGCTATATGTGATTATTCAAGTGAAGTTGTTAGGGCTTAATCGTTGAGTAATACAACATTCATTACTTAACATTTAACTAAAATAATTTTTTGGCTTTTAGATGAACGCATATTTTGAAAGGTAGAATTAGAATGAAGAATAGCCTTAATTAATCAAAAAAATTCATAATAGACCAACATGGTTATTTACAGCTGAAATAGGAGTTGGAAAATCCCCAGCTGCTTGTATGAGAAAGGGAAAAAGCCTCAGGTTTCTAGAAGTGGCCTTGCCAAGTAGTGGGCAATAATGAGATAGCATAATTTAAAGGCTGGGAAGTCATCTGGAGTGCGTTACTGTAGTTAGGAGAACCATGAGGTCATCTTTCCACACAGCGCAGCTGCCTCTGTATTTATGTGTCCACACACAGCAGCCTGAGAGGTTCAAAGAGTGGAGCCACTCAGAGAATTTAAGACTTTAGAATGGTCGCTAAAAAAACAACAGGGCAAAACAAAACAAACCAAAAAGCACCATAGTAAATAAAGTATGAGGTTAACTTAAAAATCATGCATAGTGGGCCGGCGCCGTGGCTCAATAGGCTAATCCTCCACCTTGCGGCGCCGGCACACCGGGTTCTAGGCCAGCTCTCTGCTATGGCCAGGGAGTGCAGTGGAGGATGGCCCAGGTGCTTGGGCCCTGCACCCCATGGGAGACCAGGAAAAGCACCTGGATCCTGGCTCCTGCCATCGGATCAGCGCGGTGCGCCGGCTGCAGCGGCGGCCATTGGAGGGTGAACCAACGGCAAAAGGAAGACCTTTCTCTCTATCTCTCTCTCTCACTGTCCACTCTGCCTGTCAAAAAAAAAAAAAAAAAATTAAAAAAAAAAAAATCATGCATAGCTCAAGAGTGCTTTAAACAGAGCAGGGAGCAGTGTTTCTCAACTTCTTCCTGGGCACCGTCTGGTTTTTTTCCAAGACTCCATGGAAAAAAACCCGGCTTGGACACTTGCAGTGAGAGAAGTCTGATGGAAGCACCCATGTGTAGATTTATTTTTACTACAAGTGAAAAAGCACGGTGTTTTGTACTTTTAAAGTCAAAAATGATGCTGACTGCTCTGTTAATGTTCAGTTACCATCCCTTGCTCTTAGGAACTCCTAGTGGATTTCTGGTCTTCAGTTTTTTGGACCTGTTTGCACATTTGTTGTGCTCTAGTACAGATAGTAGGCCTATCTTCTCCATTACCCAAATACAGTACTGTCCTGATTTTGTGACTTAAAACTTAGAGCCTCCCATCACCTTCCCCAGGCCTGTGTCCATCAGCCCCTGGTCTTCCTTTCACAAATGCTAAGATTTGCACATAGTAGAATGTACATATTTTGCAAGTAGAGTTCCGTGAGTTTTGGCAAATATACGTAGGCTTGAATGTGTTTCCTCCTGCCTCTTTGCAGTCAGGTCTCTCCCACATCCTGCCCTGAGCAGCGGCTGATCTGAGTTCTGTCCTTACCCTTTTGCCTGTTCCAGAACGTCATACCTTGTGTCCTCCGTCGGATCTGGCTGCTTTTGCTCAACGTCATGTTTTTGCAGTTATGTATTCTCTCTTTTGTTGTTGACTCACCCTGTCCCCCAGGTTTTAACATGGCATTTCTCAGGGGCATGCATTGTCATACAGCAGGTTAAGCCGCAGCTTGGAGCACCCATGTCCCATATTAGAGTGTGGTTCCAGTCCCAGCTCCTCCACTTCGTATCCAGCTTCCTGCTAATGTAATGGCCCAAGTGCTTGGACATCTGCCGCCCATCTGGGAGACCTAGATGGACACTGGCTCCTGGCTCAGCTATGGCTGTTGTGGGCATTTGGAGAGTGAACCAGCACAGGGAAGATCTCTGTCTCTCCTTCTCTGTTACTCTGCCTTTCAAATAAATGCATAAATAAAAGTTAGGAGCTGGTACTGTGGCATGATAGGTTAAAGCCTCCTCCTGCAGCACTGGAATTCTATATGGCTGCTGGTTCTTGTTCCAGCTGCTTCTCTTGCAATCCACCTCTCTACTCGTGGCCTGGGAAAGCAGCGGAAGATGGTCTGAGTGCTTGGGCCCCTGCTCCCATGTAGGCGATCTGGAAGAAGCTCTTGGCTCTTGGCTTCAGATCGGCCCAGCTCTGGCCATTTTGGCCATTTGGGGAGTGACCTTGTGGATGGAAGGCCTCTCTCTCTGTCTCTCCCTCTCTCTGTCTATAACTCCACCTCTCAAATGCACAAATCAATATTAATAAATAAGTAAAAGAAACTTAAAAATGGCGTTTCTTCATAACTCTAAGTTTCTCATCAGAAAGCCGAAGTCTCAGAGCAGTTTAGTATTAAATGTTCTTGTAGCTTTTTCCTGCAGCTCTGTTAGCTCAGTTTAGGGAATCATTCTGGTAGTGTTCATTATCTATGCAGCCTGATGCCAGGGTTCTCCCATGCCACATCCTGTCTTCCTTTTCTCTTTTCCTTCCATGTAGTTAGTCATAGTGAGAGATGAGCTGCCTGTGGATTAAATATCCTAGTGTGAAATGCTCCACGGACACTCTGTGGGTTTATCCCTGAATCTTGATCAGGAGCCTAGTTGGGTGTTGTGTGACATGAAATTTATTTTTAATTATTTCCATGGGAACCATTTCACATAGAGAAAAAGCTGAGAATGGTGGAACCAAGGTGGTAAGACCAGACTATCAGAATTTTAACTGAACTTAACTAAAACTTAAAATACAAAGAATTTAATACCTGGAGTTCTTATTCCAGAGACCATGACCTCCAAGGAGTCTAGGAATGAC
This sequence comes from Oryctolagus cuniculus, assembly GCF_051225735.1. NCBI lineage: Eukaryota > Metazoa > Chordata > Mammalia > Lagomorpha > Leporidae > Oryctolagus > Oryctolagus cuniculus. Next base: position 169,019,394 of record NC_142869.1, read on the forward strand.
CTTGATAAGTGTTTAAAAGTCAAATGAAAATCATAAATGATGATCAAAAACCGGGGCCCCATCTTATCCTGCATCAGTCAGTTTTTTTTTTTTTTTTTTAAGATTTAATTATTCTAAAGGCAGAGTTTCAGAGAGGCAGAGGCACAGAGAGAGAGAGAGAGAGAGAGAGAATTCTTCCATCCACTGGTTCACTCCCCAAGTGACTGCTGATCAGTGAGCTGAGCTGATCTGAAGCCAGAAGCTTCTTCTGGGTCTCCCAAGTGGGTGCAGGGGCCCAAACACTCGGGCCATCTTCCACTGCTGCTTTCCCAGGCCGTAGCAGAGAGCTGGATGGGAAGTAGAGCAGCTGGAACTTGAACCGGCTCCCATATGGGATGCCAGCATTGCAGGCAGTGGCTTTACTTGCTACGCCACAGGTCTTCCATCTGCTGGTTCACTCCACAGATGTCTGCAATGGCTGGAGCTGAGGTGATCTGAAGCCAGGAGCCTGGAGCTTTTTCCAGGTCTCCCACACAGGTGCAGGGGTCCAAGGACTTGGGCTATCCTTCACTGCTTTCCCAGGCCACAGCAGAGAGCTGGATTGGAAGTGGAGCTGCCGAGACTCAAACTGGTGCCCACTTGGGATGCTGGCACTGCAGGCAGCAGTCCACCAGCTATGCCACAGCTCCAACACCAATATTTCTGTTTCTTACAATGTTCTTAAACCATTTCCTTCTTGAGTTTTTTACATAGACATTGCGTACTGACTGCCTGCTGTGGAAGCTAAGGCTTTGATCTCCCCCCACTCCATCTTTCTCCTCATCCCTCCATGTGCAGTGACATGTCGCAGGAGCAGGGTCCTATTTTGCTTGGTCAGTGCTTCTCTTGTTATAACTGCCTAAGTCCTTGGACCCACAACTTACAGCTTGATCGTGTTTTGCCCTCTGCAGCTTTGTAGCCATTTCTGTTTTCCCTGGAGCTAGTCACTGAATCGTCCTGTTGCCTGTTCACTGTGTTGGATTCTGCCTTTCCTGGATCGTGTGTTTCTTCTGTTTTTCTCTTGGATTGCTCTGAAGATTGAGCACATTCGTCAGTAGTTTGCTGACATGTGGTGTATATACAGTTTGTTATTTGAAGCTTGCATGTCTGAAATTGCCTGTATTCTTTCTTCATACTTGATGGATAGTTTTTTTTTTTTTTTTTTGGAAAATAATTCTTAGAATTTTGAAGGTATATTGTTCCTTTGTCTTGTAGCTTTCTAGTGTCACTGCTGAGAGAAGTCTGATGCCATTCGGATTCACCAGTAAGTCCTTTGTGTAGGACCTGTTTTTTTTTTTTTTCATAGATTGTTTTTAAAGATTTATTTTATTTATGTGAAAGGCAGAGGTGCAGAGAGACAGGGAGAGACAGAGAAAAAGGTTTTCCATCCGCTGGTTCACTCCACAAGTGGCCGCAACAACCGGGGCTGGGCCAGGCCATAGCCAGAAGCCAGAAGCTTCCTCTGGGTCTCCCACATGGTGCAGGGGCCCAAGCACTTGGGCCATCTTCCGCTGCTTTCCCAGGTGCATTTGCAGGGAGTAGGATTGGAAGTGAAGCAGCTGAGACTCAAACTGGCATCCTTATGGGATGCTAGCACTGCAGGCAGGGGTTTTAACCTGCTATGCCACAGTGCTGGTCCCTTTTGTTTTGAAGAGTTCTTTAGGGTATCTGGTAGCATTTCTATTGCATTAAAAACTTTTTTTTTTTAAGAGTTGTCATTTTCTGATTTTTTATTGCTTCATTGTTGAGATAGGTTATCTTATTTTCTCTAAGGATGCTAATGATTATTAAAACAATTTTCCATCCTGCCTTTAGCTGCCTTCTCGTGTTGGTGTGTGTCTTTCTGTTCTACAGGCTTTCCTGAGCGTCTGGAGGGCGAGGGCAAGGGAAGCGCTGCAGTGGTGACCGGGGCTTGTTTGTGCGGACCGGGCAGGCACTCAGCAGTGTCTTCCGTGAAACCCCAAATGGAAGCAGCTCTTTTCACTCGGGGCAGGTCACAGGTCACCTTTCCCAAGGTGAGAGGCAGCAAGTCTCCCGTGTTGGGGCTCAGAGTCCGGCTGCCCCACCCTACAGGAGGCTGAGCCAGGATGGGCCAGGGGTCATGCTGTTCAAAAGGCCCCACTTGGACTTCATCCTCCTGGGCTCTGTCTGTACCTCACCTGGTCTGGATTCCTCAGATTCAGCCTGTCCAGGCTAGCTGATGCCAAGGGGGCGGGAGAATTGTCTCTCTCTCTGTGGCTTGATGGTCATCTAGAGCACACAATACCATTATAGAAAGCTTTAACCCTGTGCCCCGCCTTTAGTACGCTTGGTGCCTCCTTTTCTGTGTTAGCAAGCCCTGCTCCTAGCTAAGGTTTCAGGTTTCTCTGGTCTGCTAATTTCATGACCCACCTTTCCATGCCTCTCCTTGCCAGCCTCCAGAGTTTTATTGCAGTCTTTTACCTGCTCTTCCCTCTCCTCTTCTCTTTCCTTAATGCTTTATGCTTAAAAGAATTTCTCTGCCATTGCTTTGGTTGGATGGCAGGAAGGAGGGAGTAGAGACAACTGCAACCCAAATTAATAGTCACCCTATTTGCTTATCAAGGGAGACTGCAAAGTCCTCTTATTCAGAACTTTTTGTTTTCCTCACAAGAGAGTCTTATAAATGCATGATTTAAATTTTGTCCTGAAGTTGTCAGAATAGATAGTGGGCTTCCTTAAGAAACCCTATGACTGCAGCATAGCAGATTAAGCTGCTGCCTGCAATGCCTGCATCCCAAATGGATGCTGGTTTGGGGCCTGGCTGCTCCACTTCCCATCAGCTCCCTGCTAATGCGCCTGGGAAAAGCAGCATAAGATGGTCCCAAGTCCTTGAACCCCTGCACCCATGTGGGAGACCCAGATGAAGCTCCTGGCTCCTGGGTTTGGCCTGGCCCAGCTCTGGCTGTTGTAACCATTTGGGGAGTGAACCAGTGGATGGATAATTATCTCTCCCTCCCTCCCTCTCTCTGTCTCTGTCACTCATTATCTCTCTGTAACTATGACTTTCAAACAAAAGAAATTAATCATGCTGATATATTTAGGATATTAATCCTTTGTCAGAAACATGGTTGGCAAATATTTTTTCCCATTCTATTGGATATTTCTTCACTCTATTAATCATTTCCTTTGCTGTGCAAAAGTTTGTGAGTTTCATGTAGTCCCATTTGTTTAGTTTGGCTTTTGCTGCCTGTGCTTTGGGGTCTTGTCCAAGAGTTCATCCCCTACACCAGAGTCATGGAGTGTTTCCCCTATGTTTTTTTCCAGCAATTTCATAGTCTCACATCTTAAATTTGATCTATCTTTAGTTGATTTTCATATATGGTCAGAGGTATGGATCTAATATTATTCTTCTATTTTTATGGATCTAATTTTATTCTTATATTTTATATGTCCAGTTTTGCCCTCACCATTTGTTGAAGAGATTATCCTTACCCCACTGTGTGGTCTGAGCACTTTTGTCAAAAATCAGTTGGCGTAGGTACATGGATTAACTTCTGAGCTCTCCATTATGTTCCATGGATCTATATATCAGTTTTTATGCCAATACCAAGCTGTTTTAATTATTATAGCTTTGTAGTATTCTTTAAAGTCGTATCGTGATGCCTCCAGCTTGGTTTTATTTGCTCAGGCTCACTTTGGTTATTTGGCGTCTTTTGTGATTCCATATAAATTTTAGGATTGTTTTTTCTAATTCTGTAAAGAATGCATTGATATTTTGATAGGGATTTGCTCTGAATCTGTAAATTGCTTTAGGTAGTATAGACATTTTGATAATATTGATTCTTCTGAGCTATGAGCAAGGGAGATCTTACCATTATTTTGTTTCCTTGATGATTTCTTTCATCAGTTTTTGATAATTTTATTGTAGAGATCTTTCACATCTTTGGTTAAATTTATTCCTAAATATTTGTGAGTTTTTTTGTGTCTATTGTGAATGGGATTTCTTTCTTGATTTCTCTATGAGTTCATCTTTAGCATACAAAAAACCTACTGTTTTTGTATGTTTATTTTGTAACTTACAACTTTACTGAATTAGCTTATCAATTCTAACAGCTTTTTGGTGGAGTGTTTAGGTTTTTCCATGAACAATATCATGTCATCTGCAAGCATGGATAATTTGACTTCTTTTCCAATTTTGATGTCCTTTCTTTCTTTCTTCTCCCTAATTGCTCTCTCTAACACTGACAGTACTATATTGAATAAGGGTAGCAAAAGTGGACATCCTTGTCTTTTCGAGATTTGAAAGGAAATGCTTTCAGCTTTTCTCCATTCAGTATGATATTGGCTGTTAGTTTGTGATATTTAGCCTTTATAATTTTGAGGAATATTCCTTTCATGCCTAATTTGTGAAGGATTTTTATCATGCCTCCTCTGCATCTATTGAAATGACCATATGGTTTTTGTTCTTCATTCTATTGATGTGATTTATGATGTTTAATTTGTGAATGTTGAACCATTTCAAAAAACTAAAAAAAAAAAAAAAAAAAAAAAAATCAATCCAGTTGAGAAATGGGCAAAAAACTTCAATAGAAAGTTCTCAAAAGGAGAAATACAAATGACCAAACATAATATGAAAGTAATCAGGGAAATGCAAATCAAAACCACAATGAGATAACACTTCACCCTGTCCGAATGGCTAAAATCCAGTACCCAGAGTATAACAAATGCTGGTGATGGTATTGTAAATTAGTACAGCCACTGTGGAAAACATTATAGAGATTTCTTTAAAAACTAGAAATAGACTTGCTGTGTGATCCAGCAATCCCACTGCTGGTTATATACCCAAAAGACTTGAACACAATATATAAAACAGATACCTGCACCACCATGTTTATAGCAGCACTGTTCACAATACCCAAAATTTGGAATCAACCAAGGTGACCATCATCAGATGAATGGATAAACTGTGGTATATACACACAATGCAATATTATTCATCTATAAAAAAGAATGAAATTCTAGCATTTGCAGCAGAATGGTCACAACTAGATGACATCATGTTGGAATAAAATGAGCTGCACCAGAAAGACAAATAGCACATGTTCTCCTTTATATGTGGGAGCTAAAATCTGAAAAACGAAAAAAAAGAAGAAAAAAAAAAAGAAATGCCTGTGTGTATCAGTGTTGCTGCAAATATAGTTTTGTGAAACTTTGTTTTACATCTTTTTCAAACCCATGGTTAAGAATATTATACTACTGTAGTTTTAATGATCTGTGATTACTTTAAAATTTATTGTATATGGCTTTTCCCTTTGGTGGCCATCGCCGGAGCGGCAGCTGCCAAAATGAAGTTCAATCCCTTTGTGACTTCTGATTGGAGCAAGAACCGGAAAAGGCATTTCAATGCCCCTTCCCACATTCGCCGGAAGATTATGTCTTCTCCCCTTTCCAAAGAGCTGAGACAGGAGTAAACGTGCGATCCATGCCTATCCGAAAGGATGATAAAGTGCAAGTTGTGCGAGGACACTACAAGGGTCAGCAAATTGGCAAAGTAGTCCAGGTTTACAGGAAGAAATACGTCATCTGCATTGAGCGGGTGCAGCGAGAAAAGGCCAATGGCACAACTGTCCATGTGGGCATTCACCCCGGCAAGGTGGTTATCAGCAGGCTAAAGCTGGACAAAGACCGCAAAAAGATCCTGGAACGGAAAGCCAAGTCTCGTCAAGTAGGAAAGGAGAAGGGCAAATACAAGGAAGAAACTATTGAGAAGATGCAAGAATAAAGTCATCTTATATATGCAACTTTCATTAAAAACTGAAACGAAAAAAAAATTATTGTATATGGATGAAATGATTATTTTTCCATTCAACTATTGTTTATAGCCATTGTCTATATTCCTACTAAACTAGGTTTTTTTTAAATTGTTAGACTCCTTATTTGCTGAAATATTAAGTCTTTTTACTGTTATATAAATTTAAAATATGTAACCTCAGAAACAAAAAAAAAAGAAAGGGAGAAGGAGTGTGCGAGGGAGGGAAGAAGGCAATATCATTATGTCCTTAGCATTGTATCTACAAATCACACTGATCTGTTAAAAAATAGTGAAAAATTAAAATACATTAAAAGTAAATAAATAAATCTTTTAAAATAAGAGTGTGCAGTTTTTGCATCCATCTTTATAATTTACATACTTGTTGGAAAAATTGTTGAAATTTTTTAAATGATTTGTTTAGTTATTTGAGAGGCAGAGTTACAGAGAGTAAGAGAGAAGTCTTCCATCTGCTGGTTCACCTCCTAAATGGCTGCAATGACTAGAGCTGGGCCTATATGAAGCCAGGGGCCAGGAGCTTCTTCTGGGTCTCCCACATAGGTGCAGGAGCCCAAGGACTTGGGCCAGCTTCTGCTGCTTAGCAGGCCATTAGCAGGGAGCTGGATCGGAAGTGGAGCAGCCGGGACTCAACTGGCACCCATAGGGGAAGCAGGCATTGCAGACAGAGGCTTAATCTAATAGGCCACAGTGCCGCTCCAAATTGTTGAAATTTAGTTTGGTAATCCTCAGAAGTATGGTGTCAGTGAGTATGTGCACCACGACACCAGATCTCATAATGGAAGAATACAGATTTTCAGTCATTGAGTCCTGTGAGTTTCTGGGGTGACAAAAGATCCTGCACATTGGTGGAGGTTTGCACTGTGCAGCTGAATGCTTCTGCCAAAACCCGTCACATAGTACACTTTGAGATGGGGTCATGCAGAAATTTTATCTCAAAAAACAGTAGCAAAAGTTCCAACAAATATTGGACTTTAAATAGAAATGCATGTTAGGACCGTCAAAAGTCCTTGAAAGCAGATCTCTGGTGAAAGATCACAGTTGTTTAATTTTTCTCTGTAGTAAAAATTGGAAATTTTTAATTAGGGTAGAAAATACGAGCTAGCTCTTAGCAAGTGCGTTGGGAATCCCCATCCCCCACTGCCTCCTTCCCCTTCTGTTTTGTTATGTTGTGCCTGGACCAGTCACTTCACTGCAGATCCATGGGAATGCTGGAGATTGTCTTATTACACACCTAGCATTCAGAATACAAGGCCAGATATCCTTGATATGCCCCCTCGAGATTATCTCTGCGTGTGCCTCTTCCATTTTGGAAACCGGGGTGATTTGATTTGAGTGGACATGGCTGCTCAGTTCCCTGGTTGTGGACTTGAGCTGGACTCCTAGAGCTGCAAGCGTGGGCACAGTGACTTATCTGTCGCTCCCCCTCTTCGTGGAGGAACGACACTAAACCCTGCGCTGTTCTTTCGTCTGCTCGGCCCTCCCCGGGTTTGCTGCTGGTTCTTCCCGGGTTGGCTGCTGTCCCTTCCACCTCCGTGGAAGGGCAGTTCCCCCTGCCACATTCCCCACTTCCGCAGGGGAGCGGCACACCGCCGGCCGGCTCTCTCGGGGGCTGCACAGGTGTTCCCCTTAGATGTTCCCCTTAGATGTTCCTGGCGCATGCCGTCTCTCTCCTCCTTTATAATCCTCCTCCACCAATCCCAACTCGGCTGCCCACACGCCGAGTACGCTGCTCTCCTCCAATCAGGAGCAAGTCCTACAGTTTATTGGCTGAACTGGAGGCAGCTGTGTAGAAGCTGTTTTCTTCTCTCCCAGCGCCATATTGTGGGAGAGCAGATGCATAGAATAAGTCTTAATTCCAGTAACTCAGTCTAGTCCGAGTTGCTCCCCACACTTATCAACGACGTAGGAAATGTGCAAGGAGGGTTGGGGAAGGAATAATAGCAGGGAGTGCCATATTGATCATCCCCCTCGTAGGTCAATTAACATTTATGTGATGTTTCATATTTCCAGAGTGCTTTATATTCTTAGTAATTATTTTGTAATTCACTTAAAGGTACATTAAGAGTAGTTTTCTCATTTCACAGGACAGAAAGTACAGACATCGAGGTGGAGGTGTGTCCAAGCGAGGCAGTGTCAGAACCAGGATTAAGGTTGTGCAAGCAGACCAACCCAGGGGAGGGAGTGGGAGCGGGACGTGTAGTGGTACCGATGAGGAGTACGAGCCAGATGACGGGTCTAGGCTGGCAGCACTTGGCACTGACTCTGCACTCAATCTGTTTGCTCACAGGTGAAAGAGAATCTCCTTTCCTGCAAGATGCTGCTACACTGCAAACGGGACGAGCTTCGGAAACTCTGGATTGAAGGCATCGAGCACAAGCACGTCCTGAACCTGCTGGATGAAATCGAGAACATCAAGCAGGTGCCTCAAAAGCTGGAGCAGTGCATGGCCAGCAAGCACTACCTCAATGCCACCGACATGCTGGTAAGAGAGCAGCCGCGCTGAGGTCCCTTCTTCTAAGGTGCAGACACGCTCTGCTCTCCTTGAATCCTGGGGCGCATGTAGTGCTTTACAAACAGTCCCCTTGGGGTTCCCCAGTCCTTGTGCGTGAACCATGGCTGGTTCTCTTCCGCATTTCAGTGCTTGAAATTGTAGAGGGCGATGACTTAGGCATTGTCTGTCTTTGGAACACTGGCAAGAAATGAAATGGTCAGAAACCAGTTCTAGGGGCAGGTGTTTTTGCCTAGCAGATAAGATGCTGCTTGGCCTGCCCGAGTCCCCTGTTGGAGTGCCTGGGTTTGATTCCTAGTCCTGGTTCCTGACCCCAGCTCCCTGCTAATGCAGACCCTGGGAGGCAGCAGGTGACGGATGGGTCATGTGTGTAGTTGGATCCTTGCTACCCATGTGGGAGAGCTGTATTGAGTTTTTGGCTTCTGGCTTTGGCTTGGACCATCTCGACCAAGCCTGGGTGGTTGCAGGCACTTGGGGAGTGATCCAGTAGTGCATAGGAGTCTGCTTCTCAAATTAAAAGACCAAGAAAGCCATCCAGTACTTAAATAATCATGGACTGGAGATGAGAGGCGTTTTTTTTTTTAATTTTTATTTTTAATTTAAGAGGAAGTAGTTAATGAATCTCCTAATAAAGAACAAAGGATAGAACTTTTGTTGAAGATGTATAAACTTGTTCCACAATTTCTTTGAAGGTGTTTTTGCGCTAGGGATTTGTTTTTCTTTAAACCGGTAAGAAAGGAAATAAACTTGAGTGAGGGGGACTAAGAATAGAAGTAACTTTAAAGCAGGAGCCCCCCCCCCCCCAACCCCCCATAGCCTGCCTTTGAACCTGTGCTGTAGCCCATGGTGTTTGGCTACTTTTTCAGTTAGTGAGCGTAACCAGAGGGTTGCAGTTGGTGGTGCCTGGGATCGAGTGTCAAGAAGATGAATCAAAATTCACATGCAAATCTTGCCCCCTAAACATCCAGTCCAAGGGTTTGGAGCTCTTGGAAAAGGCACCTCCTTCCCCTCCCCTGTCCTCACTGGGGTCTGGTCCCAAGCTTCTCCATATGCATGGAGCCTCTCAGTAGCTCCCAGCAGGGGATGGGCTGTGTTTGCATTGTTTTCTTTTCCATGTAGGTGAAAGCCCTTTATCTTTATTCTGCAGAGCTAGACCGGTGGTAACACTGAAAAATATATGGGGGGGGGGGATGGGGGGCCACAGGTGAAAGGCTTTAGGTGGTTCTAATGCATTCAGACTCCCAAGAAGAATTTTGCTGCGAGGCCTTCATGAGAAGCTTTTGAGGAAATTCGTAGCCGAGGGATGAGAAGTGTTGTGATAGTCTGTCCTTTATAAAAACCTGGTTGTAGGATAGGGCTGAGTGAAGGGTCAGTTTCCCCAGTGGAAGGGGGTAGCCATGGTCTACTCTTGGCTGTGGCATAGGATTGGTTAATCATGTTCATTTTAGGGGCCAGCGCTGTGGCACAGTAGGTTAATCCACGGCCTGTGGTGCTGGCATCCTATATGGGCACTGGTTCAGTTCCCCGATGCTCTACTTTGATCCAGCTCTCTGCTATGGCCTAGGAAAGCAGTAGAAGATGGACCAAGTCCTTGGGCCTCTGCATCTGCATGGGAGACCGGGAAGAAGCTCCTGGCTCTTGGCTTCGGATCGGTGCAGCTCCGACCGTTGTGGCCATTTGGGGAGTGAACCAACAGAAGGAAGACCTTTCTCTGTCTCTCCCTCTCACTGTCTGTAGTTCTACCTTGTGGGGAGCAACTTGGACTAGACTAAGTTACTGGAATTAAGACTTATTCTATGCATCTGCTCTCCCACAATATGGCGCTGAGAGAGACCAAACAACTTCTACACAGCTGCCTCCAGTTCGACCAATAACCTGCAGGAGCTGATCCTGCTCCTGATTGGAGGAGAGCAGCGTGCTCGGCGTGTGGGTAGAAGAGTTGGGATTGGTGGAAGAGGACTATAAAGGAGGAGAGAGACAACATGCACCAGGAACATCTAAGAGGAACACCTGAGGAACATCTGAGCAGCCCCTGAGAGAGCCGGCCGGCTGTGTGCCACTCCCCCGCGGAAGTGGGGAAAGTGGCTAGGGGGAACCGCCCTTCCACGGAGGTGGAAGGGTCGGTAGCCAACCCGGGAAGAACCAGCAGCAAACCCGGGAAGGGCCGAGCAGACAAAAGAACAGCGCAGGGTCCAGTGTCGTTCCTCCGCGAATGGGGGAGTGACACTTCCTCTCAAATAAATAAAATCTTTAAAAAATTATGTTCATTTTAGGATTTCAGGTTTTTGTTTTATGGTCTTATTAATTAAAAATCAATATTATAACATCTCTTGCTTTTGGATCTATTTTTCTATAGGACCTCATTAGATAACTTCTCTACATTGTTTGTTACAAGTTATAGAAATTCAATTCTAGCTGATTTTTTTTTTTTTGACAGGCAGAGTGGACAGTGAGAGAGAGAGACAGAGAGAAAGGTCTTCCTTCCATTGGTTCACCCCCCCAAATGGCCGCTACGGCCAGCGCACTGTGCCGATCCGAAGCCAGGAGCCAGGTGCTTCTCCTGGTCTCCCATGGGGTGCAGGGCCCAAGCACCTGGGCCATCCTCCACTGCCTTCCTGGGCCACAGCAGAGAGCTGGCCTGGAAGAGGAGCAACCGGGACAGAATCCTGTGCCCTAACCGGGACTAGAACGTGGGGTGCCGGTGCTGCAGGTGGACGATTAGCCTAGTGAGCGTGGCGCCGGCCTTCTAGCTGATTTAGGCAAAAATAACTGTTGAGTCATATAACCAGCCTGTTGGGTGTATATGGAAAACTTCCTCTTTGTTTTCTCTGCAGGTCTTCCTTGTGGCTTTATGTACACTGGTCTCTTTCACATATAGGGGACGGGGCTTGGTGTTGGGGGAGCAGACAGGTGATGTTCTACATCTTTCCAGCTTTGCAGAAGAACCTTTTTTCCCCTAATTTAGTAACACACCAGACTGTGCCTATCTGAGTACTGTGATCATTGGTTTAGCTAAACCGTGTGGCTGAGGTGATGGGGACAGGCAGGGAAAAGTTACCTCTAGAAATGGTGAGATGCATTTCCCAGTTTTGTTCCTTTTTTCTGATTGTAGTCGTTTACTAGTACATATTCTGGATGCTAGTCTTTTGTTTGTTTGTTTTGTTTTAAAGATTTATTTATCTTTAAGGCAAAGTTAGATGGAAAGGCAGAGAGAAGAATCTTCTATCCACTGACTTCACTCCCTGTATGGCTGCAATGGCCAGTGCTGGGTCAGGCCAAAGCCAGGAGCAGGAAGCTTCATCCTGGATTCCTACCTGAGTGCAGGGGCCCAAGCACTTGGACCGTCCGTCACTGCTGTCCCAGGTGCATTAGCAGGGTGCTGGAGCCGAAGTGGAGCAGCTGGGACAGGAACCCAGGCCCACGTGGGATGCTGGTGTCCCAGGCAGTGCCTGCAGCCCCTACACCACTTAGCCAGGGCACCTCCTCCGACCATTCCTGATCCTTTTTTTCTGTTGTGGGGAATGGGATCCTTGGCTGGATTTATTCCAAGTTCTTGTCTTGGCTGGAGGGAAGAATTCAAAGCAGAGATTTAGCTAGCAGTGATGGAAGGTAGGACTTATTTAAAAAGATGGCAGACATTCAGACATGAATGCAGGTAGCCCCTCTCCACGAGGCAGGAATGACGGTTGCCCCAGCAAAGTTTGAGTCATTCCTTTATAGGGTAGGGAACAGGTCTCTAATCGAATATACAAATGGGGTGGAGCTTGGACAGGGTGTCACCACACACGGTGGTCTTCAGGAAGGTGTCATGGCATCTCTACGTGGGGTGCAGCACGCACGTGGTCATCATGGTGCCTAGTGCAGGGGGGGCAGTGAGGCTCCGGTCCATGTTGGGTCAGCAGGGCAGGGGGCGTTTTAGGTGATGCTGGGCTCTGGCACGTCTCTGCTCCTTGTCACTCACTGACTACCTCCACACCCGGATCATTTCAGTAGATTGCAAATGTCTTCTCCCATGTTGTTTATGGTATCTTTTGTTATAAGGAAATTTAAAATTGTAACACAAATTTCCCAGTCTTTTTCATTGACAGTATGATTTTTATTTCAAGAAGTGCTTTTTGCCATCTCACTGTCATAAAGACAATTGCATTTTCCTCTTCAATCCATTGAAAGTCCAATTTTATGTATGTTGGGAGTTAAGGATCTAATCTTACCTTTCTTCTATAGAGTCAGTTGGCTCAGACTTTTATTGAATCCTTTTTCTGCTGATTGGCAGTGCCATTCTGGTCACATGACAATTTTTCACCTATGCATGGATCTGTGTATTAGCTCTTTAGTTTGTTTAATTGTTGTCTGAACCCGCATCAAACACATGCTGTTTTAATTACTGTAAGTTTATAATATATCTTGATAGAAGGTGGTGGCAATCCCTTGTCTTACTATTTAAAATTGCACTCTTCCACATGCTGCTGTTCTTGGCCCTTTTATTTTCCCCCCAAATTTTTAATGTAGCTTGTCAAGTTCCACAAAAAGTGTGGTTGAATGTGAGAAATTTCCATTTTTGCAATATTAAGTCTTCCTATGCATGAACAGGACGTGCCTCTCATTTGTTCAACTCTTCATTCGGATCCTTTAATTATTCTCAGTGATCTATTCCTTAGAGGTGTTACATTTATTTTGTTAGGTTTATTTCTGGGAATCATTATTTTTTTGTTACTTTTTAAAACTGCAGTGCCTTATTAATTACAGTTTCTAGTTATTTGTTGCTGGTGTACAGAGTGTGTTAGCTTTCTCTTTTTTTAATTGACCATGTATTTCCCTGAACTGATTCCCAATCCTGTCTGCCTGGAAAATGATGACTTATTCTCTAAGACTTGGCTCAGATTCCATCCACTGAATGTCCCAGAGAGCCAGATGCTTTTCTGTATTGTTTCCTTCAACATCATAATGTATTTACTGGCTTTGGTTTGTGCTGTAGATCGTGGAGGGTAGGGGTTGTTGTGTCTTACCTACTTCTTGTACATAGTGTGGTGCAGCTCTCATATACTCAGAATTCACACATCATTACCTAAATCGGTAACCATGTGAAAAACTGTAATATCAGTACACAGAGCAAAAAAAAATGTTTCTTTTCTTGGAGCTCTGATCTGTTTTTTTCCACCCTCTGATTATTTATTTTTGTTTATTTGTTTCTTAGTTTGATTTTTGTTTCATGTAAGCTTCTTTAGTTCTAACTTTTCCTTTTAGTAACATTTTAATGAAGAGCAATGATAACAATAGCTAGTATGTACCAAGCACTTACTGTATGCTGGTACACAGCATGTCACATTTGTTAACTCATTTAATCCTCACCACCACCCCACGAGAGACAGTTTTGTGATATCATTGCCATTTGACAGATGAGGTGGTTGCTCTGTGTGACCTGGGGAGTTAGCATTTCCGGCAAGCAATGATTTTTCTATCTTCAGTGTACTAAGATTTCATGGAGGTAGGATTTAAAGTGTGCCTGAAAGTTTGGAAATACCCTTCAACTTGTTCTTTTGTATGTGAGAGTGAATAATAAGGTCTGTAATTGCTCTTTCATTGGACATTATCTGAAAAATAATCACATTTCCTTTCCACATGGTTATATGCTATTAGAAGTAAAATTGGCTTAACTCATCTCAGGGTCCAAGTGGAAATCTTTGGTAAAAGGTGTCAGAGGAAAGTGAAGATGGGACAGGCTGGCCCTTCATAGCTCCCTGAGTTCGTTGGATTTGTTTGTCAAGACAGATTGTATTTGCATTTTAAGGCAGGCACAGATGCAGGCCACGGTAATTTAATCAGGACAGGTTAATAAGACCATAGTAAATAAATCAGCGGTGACCCATGGCTCCTGCCAGCTCCTGTTGTTCTGCGTTGCTATCACTCAGGTCTGGTAGCCATGGGCCTGGCTGCTAGGTGGGGTATTTATTTCTCCTTCTGATAGGATAACTCGAGTATTGCATAAAATAATTAAATTGTCATGACGGGATGTCGGCAAATGGTGCTGGCCCTTTGTTCCTTCTTCAAGGTAAACAGCTGCTGTTTGCTTCTGAAAAGCTAAACGTGATCCAGTAAGAAGGCTGTATCCGTCATGTAGAAATCAGAGGCCTGATTCATATTGTAGCCTGTGGCTTTGTGATATGTGCGGTTTAAATTAGACCTTTGCAGTCATTGTGCTGAGTTGATGCAAGCACATTAATGACATAATTTCTGGTTGCTGCATCACATTTCTGCAGTGTGTCCTTTGTATTCCACTCACATTAATTGAAGTAATTTTGCCAGTGAAGCGTGTTTCAAACCTCTGCATTTAAATTGAAATTTTAATTCCCTTATTGTCTTGAAAAGACGGCTGAAGATGCCTTGTTACAGGTTTCATTATCACTCAAAACACTCCAGTTGCTAGTTCTAATGTACAATGACTGATTAATTCTGGGCAGAATTATTAATATAAGAATAGCGGCTTCCTCCCAGTGGCATGAGCTAACCAGGAAGGTATTTCATGATGGTTAATATGTTTATAAAGTTTTTTTGAAAGGAAAATTTGCATAGAAGTCTGCATCTAACTGAAATTGTACAGAAGGCTTTGCACCACTTTGACGAGTTCTGATTTATCAGCCCGTAGAAGTCAACCCATAATTGCCTTCAATCAGTGAAACCACGCTGGTGTAAGTCCTGTTGAAGCTCTTCAGCTGACAATCACAAGCCTTGTGACTAAAGTAATTTTTTTTTCCATTTCTAAGCTTCCCTAAGATTGGTGAGATTTTGAATGTCTCTTAATCATTTTTCTCTCTTTATTTATATGCCTTTTAAAAAAGAATCCATCCATAGCTGTATAGTCAGATAAGGATTATGATGATGATTATAATAACATATTTATGTCGCTGCATTCTTCCCAGAGGATTTCAGAGAGCTTTGTTGAGAAAATGCTGTAGCGGAATTATTTCACTTAAACTATAAGAGTGCGGCCGTATCTGTGATAAAGAGACTAAGCTAGCTATTTAATTTTCATAGATTTCTCAGATCCTCTAAGTAAATGAAAATAAATATACGAGAATACTTACAACAGGTCATGGAAAATGGAATTAAAAGGTAAGTTTATTTTAGTGCAGATTTTTTTTTTAGAAATCCATACATATTTTTCCATAATTTGCATTTTCCATGTTCTTTTTGAAGGCTTCTCTATGCCTAGATTTCAGGTTTTTTTTTCATCAAAATAAAATACTTTTTTAATTTATGAAATATTTGAAGGACCCTCCTATTAGTAGCATTTTCAGTTTGCAAATCCTTGGAAATTTTGGGGTAACATTGAGGATTGTGAATGGCAGCACCTGCCTTAGCTGGGGGCCAAGTGAGCCTATGCCTGAATCCCAGCTTTGACTGTTACCAGCTGGGTGCCTGGTGGCTAATTAATTTATCTTTGCTGAAAGCTGGAATTAAGAATAATGTTACTTAGAAAAATTCATAGAAAAAATGGAATTAAAAATCATTAATTTTGGTGCACAAAATTTGAAATTGATGCCTAGTTTTTTCGTAGTACTCATTGTCCATGAGATTTTGAAGACCCCTCTATACCTCCAAAGGTTGCTGACGATTAAATTAGATATTGAGTATATAAAATATTCACAATACGGAGTAAGCTCTTTGAAATGTTGTTTATAACTAATTGGTTATTTTTATTGCTAGTATAGAAAAGGATATGATGATTGCTCCCGTGTTAAAATCTCAAAAACTGTTCTGGAGGCCAAACTGCTTTGAGCAAGTAAAGGAGTTGAAGTAGGGCTAAGCATTTTTTGGACTCGTTTTCCTTTTGGCCCAACCTGGACATGTACCTGCATGAAAGACTGGCATATCTGAAGTCAGAGGAACTGCTGCAGGTGGAGAAAGATTTTTCTCGAAAAGCACAGATGGTGTCCAAGACCCAAAGTTCTATGCCATATTTTGGGGATTTGGCATGGACATGTTTCAGATTCTGTGTCATAATTACTTATTTATCTTAATGTCAAATTTATGTTCATAGGAAATGCGTTGGTTGTATAATTGTAAGCAATGTAATTTGTTGGTAAACTCTCCAAGATCAGCTTGTTGCAAAATGTGTTAATCTGGGCGTTGTAATTAGAGATAAACCAGTTCAATATGGGAAGCTGCTTATCAAAAATGTTGATTTTAGTGTTAGAGTAGTTGATCTTTCTGTGAGTACTTTGACAGTAGAACCAGTAGACCAGTGAGTGAGGTCACTCCTATTTGTGTCAGTAGAACGGTGTCATTAACAAGTAAACTGATCTTATTTTTTCATTATGGGACAGGGAAGATGTGATGATGTACCTACTATCAAACGATCAGTGTACATATAAGAAAAAAAGGAACCAAAACATACAGCCTTTTTGTGTGGTTTGAGCGTTTCTGAGATCTCACAGAATTTGTTTCGGTGGGGGGTGGGGGGTGGGGGTGGAAGAGAGAGAAGCTGACAGAGATTTCCGTCTGCTAGTTCATCCCCTAATGGCCACAGTGGCTGAGGCTGGAGCCAGGGACCAACAATTGAGCCATCACCTGCTGGCTCCCAGGGCCTGCATTAGCAGGAAGCTGGAGCTGACACTGAAACCTAGGTGTGTTCTGATGAGGGACCTGGGCATCTTTTTTTTTTTGACAGGCAGAGTGGACAGTGAGAGAGAAAGAGAGAAAGGTCTTCCTTTTCCATTGGTTGACCCCACAATGGCCACTGCGGCCAGCGCACCGCGCTGATCCGAAGCCAGGAGCCAGGTGCTTCTCCTGGTCTCCCATGCGGGTGCAGGGCCCAAGCATTTGGGCCATCCTCCACTGCCTTCCTGGGCCACAGCAGAGAGCTGGCCTGGAAGGGGAGCAACCAGGACAGAATCTGGCGCCCCAACCGGGACTAGAACCCGGTGTGCCGGTGCCGCAGGCGGAGGATTAGCCTAGTGAGCCACGGCGCCAGCTGAGACCGGAGCCTCTTAACCCCTACACCAAATGCCTGCCTTTCACAGAACTGTTGCCCCCCACCCCCTTCATTATTTGAGGAATAGTATTGCGCTGAGGTGCAACATTTCATGAACTTCTTGGAGTTGGCCTGAAATGTTCCACTATTTTGCATAGATTTCTTCACAAAGTGATAAAAACACACACATGTCAATAATGAAATAACCATCGCAAAAGCCCCTCAGTTCCTGGTGCAGAATATCAGTATGAAAGACCAAGGTATTATGCTAATAATTGATCAGGAATGAATCCGTCACCTATTTTGATATTCACAGGGTTGAGTCTGTAGCGTGAGATGGTTGCCACCATCTCATCTGTTGCTGGAATGTGGATTTGGGAAGGCGGCCTTAGCCTCGAGGGAGAGGGGTGAGACAGTGAACAACTGGTGTCGCATAGCATGATGCACGTTGTGGAGAGGAATAGAAGGGGGAGTAGGAATAGCAGCAGAAGCGTAGAGGTGTGGTTTGCTGTTGAGTAAGGTGTCAGCTGTAGACACTTCCAGCTTCACGCGGGAACCCCTGCATTCTCTCCAACACCTACATCTGAGCTTCCCTCCAAAAAATTTGGGAAAAGCTGAAAATCAGGTTATTGAGTAGTAACTTTAGGTTTCGTGTCCAAAACGAGTAGGTGTATTTGTTGACAGCCTTTATTCTTCTCTGAAACAGAAGAAAAACATGTTTTGTAGAAACTCTTTCTCATGCTGCTCAAAGTCTTTTTTTATTTAAATTTGTTTTTGAAGACTGAGGTCTCTGAAAACCAGTTTGATGGGTACCTGTTTATTGTATTAGGTTTTCTTCCCTTTTATTTAGTTTTTTTTTTTTTTTTTTTTTTTTTTAAGATTTATTTATTTGAAAGAGAGAGAGAGATCCCCTATCTACTGGTTTACTCCCCAGATGGTCAACAACAGCCGGAGCTGAGCCCATGTGAAGCCAGGAGCCAGGAGCTTCTTCCAGGTCTCCCACACCGGTGCAGGGACCCATGCACGTGGGCCATCTTCTACTGTTTTCCCAGGCCATAGCAGAGAGCTTGATCGGAAGTGGAGCAGTTGGGACACGAATGGGCGTCCATATGGGATGCTGGTGCTGCAGGCGGAGGCATAGCCCACTACACCACAGTGCCAGCCTTTTGTTTTCATTTTTTTTTAACCTCTTAAGCCTCTTGTATCTTAAAGCTCATAAAAATTTTGTTTTTTCATTGCACTAAATCTTATAAAGTTCAGCAGTTTTTATTTGGCTTGCTTGTCTATAGGACAGTCATTTCCACACTGAACCTCAGGGCATCCCTTAGGATTTGCACAGCCCAGGCCACATCCTAGGCTGAACAAATCAGAGGCCCTGGGGATGGGCCACTGGTCTCAGTGAGTGTCGACACTGTCCAGTTGATGCCCATGTGCAGATGCAGACAACTTCGGAGCTGTCAGTGAAGGGCGTAGCTCACGCTGTGAATAGAGAAAACTGTCCCTGTCTTCATTTAACTCCAGGTCTAAGTAGTTAGGCACCAAATGTACATGGGGACATGCATCACAGGGTGGTGTTCCCATATAGAGGGGAGCTTCTATGGTGCTGGCCTCGGCTAGAGTTTGGAGATGCAGCCGATCAATACGTGGCTCTTCTGCTTTTGCAGCCTGATGATTTAGTTGAGGCAGGTTTAGTGGGGCAGGTGTTGTGGCACCGAGGCTTAGGCTGGCACTGGGGAGGCCCACGTGCTGTATTAGGGTGCCTAACATGGAGCCCTGCCTCTGCTTCTGATCTAGCTTCCTGCAGATGTTCCTGGGAGTCAGGGGTGGTGGCTCAAGAACTTTGATCCTTTTCTCTGTGTGAGAGAGACCTGGATGGTTTCTGGCTCCTGGCTTTGGCCTGGCCCAGCCCAGCTATTGCAAGCATTTGATGAGTTAACTGGCAGGTGGAAGATCTCTCTCTCTCTTTCCCTCTCTTCCTCTCTCCTCCTCTCTTTTCTCTATCTCTCTCTCTCCTCCCCCCTTTCTCTTCTTTCTCTCCTCTCTTTCTTCCCCCTCTCCTTCCCTCCTCTCCTCTTCTTCCTCTCCCACTCTCTCTCTCTCTCTCCCTCTCCCTCTCTCTGTTGCTCTGCCTTTCTAATAAATAAAAACAAATAATTAATTTTAAAAAAAAATCCCAAGTTTAGTTTAATAGTTAAATTAGATGCTTCTCAGCTTGGGACTGGCCGACTTGGTGCTCTTCAGAGCTGTCATCCGATGCTCTGATCTGTCATCTTTGCTGTGTGTCCTTTTTTGGTTTATTGAAGGGATTTAATGAATTTCAAGTAGGGCACTGATTTATTAACTGATGAGTACTGATATCTCTGTCTACCTATATCAACCTACCTACCTACCTACTTATCTATGATGTGGCATGGCGGAGGCAACATGGATGTGAAAGCAAGACATTCTTCATTCTGATCCTCAGTAACGCGCCAATTCCGTGAGCATAGACGAATCACCTCTCTCTGTTGTTTAGTGTCCTTATCTGCACAGTGGACAGGCACCTACTTACCTCGAGTACATCACAGCATGGCTGTGAGAATAGAGGGCAACTATCGTATGGGAAAAGCGCTGTGGATGATGGAAAGCAGTACCCAGTGCCAAGTAAAAAGAAGGCGCCGTCCGGGGTTGTCCTGAGCTCGCTCTTTTCTGGCGCTGCCATCACTGATGCACACATGTTGTTCAGGCAGGTAAACGGTGTGTGTGTGTGTGTGTGTGTGTGTAGGAGGAATGAGCTTTGTTATGAGTAACACCCAAGGCTTTGCCAACACCCTTCGTCGTATTGATGATTTCAGCCTCATGTATGGCCTTCCTGAACGGGTTTTTGATTGGTCAGTCCATAGCCAGACGGGAACCAGATACTTGTGTAAGTTACAGCCCAGGACAGCCCGTGCTGTTGATAAGTAAGCTGTCAATCTCCACTTGATGATGGCCTGAGAGTACCGATCAGGAGCGTTTGCTTGGTTTCCCAAGATAGAAGGAGCTTGTTAAAGAAGTCAATTTTCTCTGAGACTCATCCCGATACTAATTACTTGTGGTTGCCTAGCTCTTAAAATGAAAACAAGCCATCTCTCTCCCAATTCCTGTGTGAGGATTTAAGAGTTTGTGTTAGGAGAGAGCTAAGTGCTGTGCTTTTCTAATGGATTTGTGGCTCTCGCAGAGTGTGGGCGAAATTGTCTTAAGTGTGAGCCGGGAAGGATTCCCACAGACACCCCTTTTGCCAACTCTTGCGAGGAAAGTTCCTCAACTTCTCCTTGTGCAAGAGTTGCACGTAAGCGGTCAGTGACTTGGGGACCCTCATTAAAAGAATGTCCTTGCTGTGGGTCGCCTCTCTCGCACATTGGAGCAGAAGACTAGATTTAATGCTCTCTCTGCGGAGCACTGGTGGGAACTGGGAGTGGAGGGGACCATGAGGTTAAGGACAAGAAAGGATTTTTTTTTCTGAACTTTTCCATAGGCAATTTACAATTCTATTCTTTCCTGTAAGGTGTTAGGTATGGCTAATTGCATCAGGAAAGTAATTGTAAACAGTTCTGGGCCATTTATAACAAGGCTCTTAATTTGGCATTCTGCATCAGAACTCCTGAGTAGGTGTGTGACTTTGGAGTTGGAATTCTACTTGTAGACTTTTATGTAAAGGAAAGAGTGAAGAATTTTAATTGTCCTATGTTGAGCGATATGTGCACAAGGATATTTATTCCACTATGATTTATGAAATAGAAAAATGAGCAGTGAGTGAAGTGTAGGGGATTGGTCTGAGTCACTTGTGGTTTATGATATGGTATTTAGGGATGGGTGTACCTTACTAACGTATTGCCAAATGAAAAAATATGTTTAAGAATCCCATTGTAGGGGCTGGCGCGGTGGTGCAGTAGGTTAATCCTCCACCTGCAGCTTTGGCATCCCATATGGCGCTGGTTCTAGTCCCGGCTGCTCCACTTCCAATCCAGCTCTCTGCTGTGGCCCAGGAGGGCAGTAGAGGATGGCCCAAGTGCTGATGGTCTCCGTGTGGGAGACCCGGAAGAAGCACCTGACTCCTGGCTTCGGATTGGCACAGTTCTGGCCATTGTGGCCATTTGGAGAGTGAACCAATGGAAGGAAGCCCTTTCTCTCTGTCTCTCCCTCTCACTGTCTGTAATTCTACCTCTCAAATAAAATAAATAAAATCTTAAAAGAAAAAGAATCCCATTGTTGCAAAAACTTTGCATGGAAAAATGGAAGAATCAGGTGAAATATATATATATTTTATTACATATGATGGGTGAGAAGACTGACTTACTTGCTTTGTAATGGTCTCTGTCTTTTATGTCTTTCAAGTTTTTTTTTTTTTTATTGAAACTGTATTTTATAATTAGTTAGAAACATGAAGTTGAAGAAACTTCTGGGCCTCACTTAGGTCTCTAGAACTGGGGTGGTACCCAGACTTAACATTCAAAAAACTCCAACAATAGAAAGTTTCCCGTTTCATCTCTCTCATGCTGTCATTTGGTGAGACTTGGGTTGTTGGATTATCTCAGAAGACCCGGCTGCCCCAGGCTTTAATAAAACATGGGAATTAATTTGTGGCGTAATGCCCTGATGTTCAAGGAAGAAGATAAAACAATAAAAGAGGAGACCCCCCCCCCAAAAAAAAAAAAAAAAAAAAAAGCATGAGGCTAACTTAATAAACAGCATGCTTTTAGAACAAATCTTTGCTTTGGGCCGTAATGGGTGACACCTTGCATGGCCTAAAAATTACGTTTGCTCTCTCTTGAGTTTTGTTGTCTAAGATAGATTTGACGATACAGTGAAGAAGAAATGTACAAGCGAAAGGCCTTTTCTTTGGCAGCACTTTTGATCTTCCAGGCCCCCTCCCTTCATTCACTTATCAATAACTTCATCTCATTTGCTTTATCCTGTAGATTCCATTATCTCCCGGGCAGTCTATTGCATTAAGCCGTTAGTCCCTAATATCGCCTCATTTACATTGACACATGCTTGACCTCAGCCGTTCTCTTCTTTTTGTTAATGCACCAACAAGCACTGATATCTCTCTGGAGCATTATCATTTGGCTGTTAGCTCAACTAATAACAGCCCTTCATCTGAGCTGATGAAGGTTTATTAAATAAAGCCATACAATAACCCTGGCAGTAATGAAGGGAGAGGGGCGGTAGGCAGCATCCTGTTTGTAATGGTGAGAGGTGCTGAGTCTGCATTATAGGTGTGGGTTTCCTGAGGGAGATGGGGCTCCTCAATAGGTCTGATCAATATTATGTTGTCAGACTGATACAAGAATGGAACATTTTTGATGGCTGGATTTGATCACTGTTGATTAACATCCAGGGTGAGGAGTTTGGGGGAGAAGGTGTACTTACTCGAGGCACTTGGCCTTGCCCTGTGATACAGCCATCTCAGGAAGTCTGTCTTAGGTACCAGATTGTCAATAGCTCCAAGACCTTCAGGTGATGACGAGACTCCTACAGGAAGCCAGAAACAGCTTTCTTTTCTCCAGTGAAGCTAGGATCAGGGGTTGTATTGCTGTAGATTCCTCCAAGACTCACACTGTAGCCCTGAGCCATGCCATGAGTAGGTTCCCTTTATTCTCCCTGGTGTGTACCACGCTTGACTCCCCCTCCCAATTTTTTTTTTTTTTTTTTTTGACAGGCAGAGTGGACAGTGAGAGAGAGAGAGAGACAGAGAGAAAGGTCTTCCTTTGCCGTTGGTTCACCCTCCAATGGCCGCCGCGGCCGGCGTGCTGCGGCCAGCGCACCGTGCTGATCCGAAGCCAGGAGCCAGGTGCTTCTCCTGGTCTCCCATGGGGTGCAGGGCTCAAGCACTTGGGCCATCCTCCACTGCACTCCCGGGCCACAGCAGAGAGCTGGCCTGGAAGAGGAGCTACCGGGACAGAATCCGGCGCCCCGACCGGGACTAGAACCTGGTGTGCCGGTGCTGCTAGGTGGAGGATTAGCCTATTGAGCTGCAGTGCCAGCCTTCCCTCCCAAATTTTAAAAATGATTTATTTATTTATTTGAAAGGCAGCATGAGAGAGGAAGGGGGGGGGGGAGAGGGGGAGAGGGGGAGAGGGAGAGAGAGAAAGAGAAAGACAAAGAGAGAAAGAAATACCTTCTGCTATTTTACTCCCTAAATGGCTACTGTGTGCCAGGCTGAAGCCAGGAGCCCAGAACTCCATCCAGGTCTCTCACATGGGTAACAGGGCCCCAAGTAATGCACCTTCTCAGATGCATTAGCAGGGAGCTGGGTCGGAAGCAGAGTAGCTGGGACTGGATGTGGGATGCTGGCGTCTCAAGTGGAGACGTAACCTCAGACACCACAGCACCTGCCCTCTGATCAGCATTTCTGCGTGAAGACCAGCTAGCTCCGGTCGTAGTTAATGTCACGCTGTAAAGCAAGTTTAGTGGATGAGGTTATCAAGTTTAAATTTAACAATTGGAATTGTGGACATGGGTTTACTTGCTTCCAATTTTATGTCCGTACATACGGTTTTGTGGTTTGCTAGTAAAACTCTTCCCTGTTTATGTAATACAGTTAAATATATCGGGTTATATAAAGGGCACAGTGCTGCGATGTCCCAGATAGATCAAGGTTTGCAGACTTGCTCCTAAAACTTTTCAGTTTTAAACAACAAGAAAGAGTGGCTCTGTAAGAAACAAATTTATTCGGGAATCAATGAGATTATGACCTGGATACACATGCTATGGTGAATAATAGGTACCTCGCATGAGGCAAAGAAAAGCAGGGGTTTTTAAAGGTAAAATGAGGAAGGATTACTTACATTCTTTTGACACTGTTATCCTTGGCTGCAAGGACCCATAGCAGGGGTGGCGTCAGTCCCAGGTTGAATGGGCAGTTGCTAGGCAGAATCAGTTTCTGTGCAGGGTTGCGGTAGCCTTTGCACACGGCTGTGGTTTACAGGGGGTCCTTGCGACCCTCTCTGTCATAGACATGTGGTTCAGGGCCCTCCTTTACGGCCCCTTCCCAACCCCATTTTATTAGAGCTTGGCACAAGTGACTCTGTTTCAATGCTGACAACCCATAGGTTCAACCGTAGGAAGCAGCCAATATCTGCTCATTGTGAAGTTGTAAAGACAACATTTTCATGTGGTTCCAGTGAATACCTGGCAGGTTTCTTGCTTGTTTTTATTTTGTTTTCTTTAAGCTGTATTGAGTTTGCTTTACTAGTTGCTGTTTGATACAGATCAGAATTTCTGCTTTGGGAAATAAGCTGTAGCAATCTAGAAGTGGTTGGTAAATGAATGACCTGGGATTCCCTGCCTCATGTGTGTTACATGTGTTCTCTGTGATATCGAACAACCCCTAAAAGTGGTTGGAGGACTTACTATACAACTACTCCCTCCCAACCTTCTCTCTTCCCCACCCCCAACTGGGTCTGCCGGCCTGGTGGGCAGAAAGCAGATCCCTGTCACTGGGGGGGGGGGGTGGTAGAAGAAAGGAGGAGTTTATTGTAGGGCACAAGAAAGACACCGGGCAACTGTTCCTAATTCCTGGGCTTCCTGTGCAGTGAGTGCTTAGGAGTGAATGTCCTTATGGATTGAAGCTGGGACTTGTCCAAGTTCCTGGTTGGTCTGCAGTGCTCATGGGTCCTCCTTTAACTGGTCAGCAATATCATGTCCTTTAGGGAATTTTAATGAGGGTCAAGTGGGCTCCAGTCAGTCTAGGGGCATCTGAGGACCCTGTGCAGGTGGTCGTCATTTCGCCTGGGGCCTGGGGTTCCTGGAAAAGAAACATGTCAAGACCAGACCAAGGTGTTTTCTAGTGCAGAAACAAGCGAGCTCGTGGGGCCTGTGGAGCAGGTGGAGAAGGCCCTTATAGGGCCAGCTGCACCGCTCCCATAATTCTGTGGGGATCTGCATTCGCGGCGCTGGGTAGGGGCTCGGTTTCACCAGCTTGCTTAGAGGTGGGTCTCAGTCATTCTGCATTCACAGAGGGGCTTGGAGGCTTCTTGTGCCCATCTGGGGCTCCCGGAACCTGAAGGTGGACCCTTGAGGGTAGAGAGCTGACAGGGTAAAAGGAAGGGCAGGCTGGAAGCCACCAGAGTTTGCCTTCCAACACTTCAGCGAGGGAGCAGCAGGCGGAACCTGGGGTTCTGAGGCGGTTTTCTTTTGCCAACAGCCAAAATGTTTTGTTCTTTCATCTAGCTGAGACTTCAAAAAGTATGCTTGTTTGACTTCTATGGACTTATATGTATCTGTAGGAAGAAAGAAGGTTCTCTGGCATAGTCCCGTTTCTTATCTCTTCTGTTGAATCTATGGGTTGGGCCAGGCCAAGGTTTTCCTGGTTGTGTTGGTTATGTTCTCTTACCGGGAAAACGCTTCCTGACGTCCACTTACTGACTTACTGAAAAGTGACACAGCGTTTTGGAGCCCTATATGTCAACGTCTTGAAGCAAATACTTTGTTTTGGACTCAGCAATGGTGGTACATTTGCTTTCTTTAGAGCGTTGCCAAAATAAGCATTTTCATCTGGGAGCCGATCCTTTAGTTATTAGGACGGTTTTTACTGACTTAGAAGTGCTTCTTTGCTTGTTGGTTTGAACTTTAGATCTTTTTCGAGACCGTTAACTCCGATGAGTCACCTTGGTAAGGTCTAGCTCACTGCGATCGCTAGTGATTTCCTTCATCACCGCTCTTTAAAGCAGCAGCTGTGGCGAACAGCTTCGGTGTTCCTCCAAAAGGTAAACCGTGGCCGCTGGTCCATCCAGAGGACAGAATTAGACCATTTTACCCAGGAAGCGTGAGCAAGACAGGCACTTAACTATGAAATAGTAAGTTCTTATATTTTGGACTACAATGAGATTGAGAAAAAGACATTTGGGGAGGAAAATTCAAAAGTATAGTAGTTGCTCATTACAGAGATTTTTCTTTGTTATAAAATTATTTCTCAAGGCAAGATTTCTTAAGTACTTTATTTTGTAACCGCATATTTGACCTATAGAAACATTTTTTAGAATTTCTGGTTTCTTTTATAACATGGGTACATTTCTAATAGCAAAATGTGCTGTTTAACATGTGTTAAAACGTTTTGAAAATGTTTGCTTATCTTTGTAATTCTCAAGGAAATGCTTGTTTTTAACTCTAAAACAGATTTCTGTTATCTGTATTTCTATGAGCAGTTTCCAACTGTGTTAACTAGAATACCAATATTCTGTTAGATGATAATAGGTGTCCAGTGAAAAAAATCCCTGCTAGCTGTATCTTTTTTTCCCCATTTATTTAAGAAAATACATGTAAGAAAAATGCCATCTACTTGACTCGTGTCATTGTGTAGTAATCTAAGAAATGGTGTGGGTTGCTCAGCATTGTGGCATAGCAGATTAAGTAGCAACTGAAAACAAAGGCATCCCCTATCAGAGTGCCTGTTTGAGTCCTAGCTGCTCTGCTTCCCATCTGTTTCCCTGCTGGATAAATAAATGAATCTCTCTTTGGGGGGGTGGGGAGTGATGGGAATTTGGTGCCATGGTTAAGATGCCACTTGGGATGCCCACATCCCACCTCAGAGTGCCTGCTTTGTGTAGAGGCTTCACTGCCAGTACAGCTTCCTGCTAAGGAGTACACAGGAGGAAGGTACCAGCCCAGGTACTTGGGTTCCTACCATCTCTACAGGAAACCTGGATTGAGTTTCAGGCTCCTGGCTTTGGCCTGGCCCAGCCCTTGTTGTTACAGATATGTAGGGAGTGAACCAATGGATGGAAGAAATCTACTTCTGTGTCTATATCTGTGTGCCTTTGAAATTAAAAAAAAAAAAAGGTACACACTGGCGAATCTGTAAGAAGCTATAAGGCCGTTTCAAGATCTTTTGGGGAATGAATGCATGTTGTTTGATCTGTGAGTAAATGCACACAGCATTTACCAATTCACTAGACTGTGTATGTTGTCTATTTGCTTTTCCATCTGCTATGTCTTGTAATTTAAAAATATATTTGTGATGTCACTCAGTGTTGCCTGTCATATTTAAGAATCTGATTTTTTTTACTTAAAAGGATAGAGATAAAATACTTCAAGAACATTTTTTAAGAACATTTTTAAAAAGATTTTATTTTATTTGAAAGAGTTGAGGCCAGCGCCATGGCACAATAGGTTAATCCTCTGCCTGTGGCATCGGCATCCCATATGGGCACTGGTTCTAGTCCCAGCTGCTCCTCTTCCAATCCAGCTCTCTTCTATGACTTGGGAAAGCAGTGGTGGATGGCCCAAGTACGTGGGAGACCCGGAAGAAGCTCCTGGCTCCTGATTGGCGCAGCTCCTGCTGTTGTGGCTTTTTGGGAGAGTGAACCAACAGAAGGAAGACCTTTCTCTCTGTCTCTTCCTCTCACTGTCTGTAACTCTACCTCTCAAATAAATAAAATCTTTAAAAAAAAAAGTTACAGAGGGAGAGATGGAGAGAGAGATCTTCATCCGCTGGTTCACTCCTCAAATGGCCATAATGGCCAGGGCTGGGCCAGACCAAAGCCAGAGCCAGGAACCTCTTCCTGGCCTCCCACATGGGCGTAGGGGCCCAAACACTTGGGTGTGAGTACTACTTAGTAAGGTTATAAACGGAGTAGACAATATGACCTTGCCTCATTTCTGTGGTTGTTGCTTTTTCAAGGCTTAAGGAAGGGCCAGGAAAGCAATAACAAACAAACAAAACAAACAACTTGTATTTTCCTACAGAAACGAGAGATCCTTCTTTGTGTGATAGGACTTAAAGATCCTCCAAGTTCTTAGATTTCCCCTGATCGTGTATATTTTAATTATACTTGTATTCTGGGTCAAGCAGACATATTCGGGAAGTTGATCATGTAAATGGTTACAATGGTTTGCTGAAGCAAAGGACAGCTACTGTAGATTCTGCATTGAAACCATGTTGGAAATACTCTCGGAAGTTTCTTCGCCCACAGCGTAGATACTGTCAAAAAAATAATCTTAGCGAGCACTTAGTATGTATCAGACACTAGGCTAAGTGTTTCGTATGAATTAAAAACTTTCATTAGGTGACTTTGAAAGTTGACAATGTCATATCATTTTGTATTTGGAACATGAACTGTTTGGGTTAAAAATCTCCATGTACATTCCTACAAACAAACCAAGTGTGGATGTGCAGTGGGTAGTTTGAAACCTAAATATCTCAGCTGGATTTAATTACCTTAAGGGATAAGGCTATATGATGGGCCAGTGGTTTACCAAATTATTTTTCATTTTCTGGATCTTGATGTCACTGAAGGTTAATGCATCCTCTCTTCTCTGCTAGAGACCCGAGTTAAAATCCATTTTGGGGCACAAGTGTAAATGAATTTGTTGTTGCTTTTCCTCCTTGGGGACACTCTGGTCATTTTGTGAGGCCGCCTTTCTGTTTGGAATTGCTGGCAGTGCACACGGGGCCCTGTGGCACTCTCTCGTAGCAGGGGCGGTTGCAAGTCAGCGTGAAAAGGAACTGGCAGGCTTCAGAGGGCAGAGCTGCCCAGGGCTTGTCACGAGCCCGTCCCTTGATTCTTTCTTGCTTAACTTAAGGAAACGTATTTGCTACTGACATTTCATGATAGCACATCACAAAACAAGTGATGTGTTGGCGGGTAAGCCATTGCATTGCCCTCACCATTTCGGGCCGCTTTGCATTTGTTGGTTAGAAGGCTGTCTGTGTGTCCTGTTCCTAGATGACTCCTTAGACTGCTGAATATCTGTGGCCAACAGCTTTGTTCCCCAGTGTGTTTCATGGCTGTAATTATCAATTGCTTTTGTGCAAATACTCTACTTTTTAGGTGCATCATGCTTGGCTGCATAATTAAATTTAATGGTCTTAAGCTGAAGTGGCCCTAGCTTCTGCTGTTCTCTCTTAGGGCCTCTTAGCTGTGTGACCTGCAGCGGGGACTGGTCCTCGCGCTCATCCGTCAGGGAGCTCAGCTGTGCTCCTCCCCTCTGCGCTCAGGTTGGAACTGGCTCTGCTCTCCAAGTAATTTTTGTGCGTCCTTCCCGCTTCCCTCTTCCTATTTTGTTTGTCCCCGCCGAAGAATGTATAGAGTATGCTCTTTACTTGAAGTTGTTTCCTTTAAAATAAAACGTCCAGGATTTGTCCATATAAGCGCACATCAATGATTTTATACACACGAAGAAGCAGGCTGCTACCATTCATGTCGTCTTGTCTCCTCTTCAGCTCCTGCACTGAGGTTCAAAGGGAGTCGTTCGAGGTTCCCAGAATCCTTGATCTTTGTACTTATTGTGGCATTGCTGCCTCACTTCCATACATTCGGTCCTTTTTGTCCACTTTCCAGTAGGAGTCTCCCCCTCAGCAGTTTCTCTTCTGTTCTTCATTCAAGCCCCATTTCTCCTGTCGGCCAGCACCGGGCCAGACAGAGGTGCTGCCTGCTGCTGTCCACCTGGGGCGTTTGGTAAAGCCTGCACCCACTCACCTCAGGGACTTCGAAAAATAACGAGGGAGCCTGGACTTGGGACAGACACACACGTGACCTGGCCTCACCCAGCCCTGGCACCATGATCATCACAGGAGCCAGCACACAGCGTGCTTCCATGCGTCTTAATCTGCAAAGGCGAATGCTGGTTAGAAGTGGATTTAGGCCATTAGCACGTGGGGTTCTTGTGAGACTATGAACAATGTGGTCATGTAATGGGGAAGCTGTCTTCACATGTGTGCCTGCACAAGCAGTGCACGTGGGATTAGATCGGGTGTGCAGATCTGTTGTCAGGTTTTGCATGTCTTCAGTTCTGTCTGGCTTAGATTGGTGGCCTTCCCCTTATCTACCTCCCATGATAAACTCTTCCAGGGCAAGACTAAGCCTGTCCCCATTGTACTCAAAGTCTCCTGTATGCTGATAAGGTTCTTACAGACTCTCTTTTGCTAGTACATTTAACAGAAGTGTCTTTGTTGTTTATAAATGTGCAGGGTTATTTAGTTGTACTGAAATAGGCTTTCTTCCCGCCCCCCCCCACCCCCCTTCCAGGTGTCGGCGGTGGAGTCTCTGGAGGGCCCCCTGCTCCAGGTGGAAGGACTGAGTGACCTCAGGCTGGAGCTTCACAGCAAGAAGATGAACCTGCACTTGGTTCTCATCGATGAGCTGCACCGGCACCTCTACATCAAATCCACCAGCCGCGTGGTGCAGCGCAACAAGGAAAAGGGGAAAATGAGGTTGGTTAAAGAGGCTCTGCGCC
Organism: Oryctolagus cuniculus; assembly: GCF_051225735.1. Taxonomy (NCBI): domain Eukaryota; kingdom Metazoa; phylum Chordata; class Mammalia; order Lagomorpha; family Leporidae; genus Oryctolagus; species Oryctolagus cuniculus. The sequence goes on from NC_142869.1 coordinate 169,049,883, forward strand.
TCGTGTCTTGTGGCTGTGTAGTCTTCTCATGAACGTCCTTTGTGTTCCAGAATATTGGGGCAGACTCTCGGCCCTTTCATGTACCGTCTCTGAAACTTGGGGAATTTGCCATTACAAAACCAGCTTTGTGTTCTGACAGGCTGATGTTTAGTTTGCTCACTCATTTATCATGGTCCTCTTGTGCAGCATATGTAAGAAACATTTACAATGGGCCTCTTAGATACTAGAGAAACTAGACCAGAAACTCTTTCAGGAGGAAGTGAAAAATCCTTGAATTGGACAGTGAAGTCAAGCCTAATTAGGAATTGCAGACGTGTGAATGGAAGCTGGGAGATTCTTTGTTATTTAGGATTGTGTTCAGCTCTAGGCAGCCCTCTCTCTGGAGCAGTTCAGGGAAGGTGCAGAGAGAGTCCATCTTTGATCCCTCAGCTGGTTGCCGTGTAGCTCTGTGTTTAAGGACCTGGGTGGGTTCAAGAAATTGAGAAGGTTAGTGTAGCTCTGGGAGAGAATAAGACGAGATTTAGATTGTGAGATAGGAGAACATTGCACTTACTAGCACATGAGGGGGGTCTTCAAAAATTCATGGAAAATGCATATTAGGAGAAAATTTTGCATTCATTTCAGTTGTTTTTGCGCCAAGATAAACTTTTTTTTTTTAATTCCATTTTCCACTAGCTTTCTGAAGAACCTTTGTATGTCAGATAACTGTGCATGGTCATGACCTTCCAGCTTTCCTCTAAGGTGGCCGTGAGGTGTGAGTGTTTGGTGTAGCGGGTGAGCTGCTGGTTCGGATACCCACATTCCATACTGGAGTGCCTGGGTCTGAGTCCCGACTCTGCTTTCAGTCCCATCTGCCTGATAATGTGCACTCTGGGAGGCAGCAGGTGATGTCTAAAGTCCTTGGATCCTTGCCACCCACATGGGAGACCTGCACTGAGATCGTGTCTCCCGGCTTCTGCCTGGCCCAGCCCCAGCAGTTGCAGGCATTTGGGGAGTGAACTTGTAGGTGGAAGACCTCTTTGTGTCTATGTCTGTGTCTCTGTGTCTCTTCACCTTTCAAATAAAAAAGAAATTGCCCTCTGAGAAGGTTGGATGGCTTCTCAGCACACTCTGCTGAAAACACCAGTTCCTACTTTTCCACCTAACTGCAGACAGGAAGAGCACTGGAAGCAGTGCATGCTGGGAAGGACGTCTGCCAAGACCTGTCCTGCTTAAACAAAAAATGCTCACTTTGTGTGATTCATCAGTTTTGTCAGAGACCCTGACAGGGAACGAGAAGTTTCTACCTCTATTTAGAAGACGGGCACAACTAGGGATGCTGTACTTCAGACTGACTTCAAGACTAGATGTGAGCAGTGCACCTGCCATACCTTGACAGAGGAAAAAGTGGCGGGTGGCGGAAGTGCTAAGGAAATGCCTTGCATGGTGCCAGCAGGCAAATAGCGGGTCTGGGTAGATTTCTTCCCGTACGAAGACAAATAATAAACTCACTGAGTTCCGTGGAAGTATTCTCTAGCATAAAGGAGAATGAGCATTATCTTGAGGTCTTGGGGGAAGAACATTAAAATTATATATATATATATATATATATATATATATAGTCAACATGAAAACTTGAGTCTTAAAGTGAGGGTGTCTCAAGAATGCAAGGAACAGGCTGTCACTGATGAGCTCATTATTCAGAATGATCCCTCCTGAACCTACCCTCCACCCCCCTACTTTGATAGGAGAAGTGTATTTCCTACCTTTGGGTTTTGGCCTTTTGCTTTTGGCAGTCATGAGAGCACACAATACAGAGAGAGAGGTCTGAAATGCACAGTGCCTCTACCGCTGACACAGTGGCATTGGCCCTGGAGGAGATGGAGAGATGCCTGGGACTTGCCCCAAACCAGCAGACCTGCCCAGCTTGGACTAGCCAGCCAGCCAATTACATGCTTATTTTTGAATATCACGAAGATTGATGGTTGTGTGCAGCAAGCATATAGCTTCTCCTATGCAACAGTAATGGGGAGCTACATGAATGGACTAGGGAGAGACATAAGAGAGCTAACTAAAGCACGAATCAAATGTGAGGAAAACCCAAATGCGGGAGGTACATTTAAGACTTCATTTAAATCATTTCCTGGCTAGGCATTTGGCACAGGGGTTAAGACACCGCTTGGGATGCTTGCATCCCATATTGGAGTGCCTGGTTCAGGTTCCAGCTCATCTGCTTCAGTCCAGCTTCCTGTTAATGTACACCTTGGGAGGCAGCAGGTGATGGCCAGGTACAGGGTTCATGCCACTCATGTGGGACTCCTGGACTGAGTATTTGGCTCCTGGCTCTGGCCTGTCCATGGCTACTGAGGGCATTTGGGGGAGTAAACTAATGGATGGAAGATCTTGATTTCTCTCCCCCTCTCCCCCCTCTCTCCCCTCCCCCCCTGTCCCAAATAAAAATTAAAATAAATAAAAGCTCTGGAAAGATGAGAGAATTGAGTCAGTGATATGAAGGGTAATCTTTCCTAATCATTAAGAGGAAAAAGGTAATATGGTGAAAGAAAGATAGTAAATATCAAATGAGAACAGTGATCAGTCCAGTGATTAAGGTATTTCAGAGGATGACACCAAAAAGAGGGCGCTATGGATTAAATTTTGTCCCTCCTCTTAAATTCATATATTGAAATCTTAATCCCCAGTACCTCAGATATGGTTGTATTTGGAGATAGTCTTGCAGGAGTTAAAATGAGGTCATTAAGGTGAGCCCTAATCCAAGAGGATTGGTGTCCTTATAAGAAGAGCTCAGGACACAGTGCACAGGGCAGATCATGACAAGACACAGGGAGGAGGGAAATATTGGCAAATGAGGGATGCAGACCTCGGAAGACACCAACCCTGCCCATAGTCTGATAGCAGACTTCCTGCCTTCAGAACTGTGGAAAAATAAATTCCTAATGTATGAGCCATCCAGTCTGTAGCACTTTATTATTGCAGCCTGAGCAAACTAATACAGAGGCAGAAGCAATAATGAGAATGCAAATAAAGAAACCTACTTATGTAGGATTAAAGTAATGACCTTGGTTTGCAAATCAAAAGGATTCAAGGTAAAATAAATATAAAAAGGTTTACATTTAGATTTGATCTGGAATTGTTAGGAATTTCAAAAACAGATTCCATATGAACTAGGAAGAAAATATGTTATCTTCTGTGATGGAGATAGTTACTTGCCTACCTCATATCTGTTTTCCTCTTCGTTTTTGCTGACAACCCTTATTTTGTTCCTGGTGTCCATAGGACTACCTAATAAGCTGCATTTTCTCTCGTCCAATAAAGCTAGAGGTGATTAGTAGGTCTTCAGCTTGCAAGCTGTTCAGTGGAGACTCACAGTAAAATTTTCAAAGTTGCCAATCACCCTTCGCTTGTCTCCCTTTTACTTTCTGTGTGGGACATGGATGCATACCATTAAGCCATCGTACACACTGGGTCACTCTGAGTATAGAAGTCAGTTTTAGCTCTTTGATGGGGTTGAGCCTCTTTTCTCGCCCTGGCTGGGCTGTCTAATTTGTATGAGAGTTAAGAAAGACTTTGTTTTACTCAGACCAATGCTGAGTCTTCCACTTTATACAGTTAAGCCTTGTTCTGATACACAGAAAAGAGCAAAAGTCAGCCTCTCCGAGCTTTGTTGAACACTGCATGCTGGAAGCCAGTGGACCACACAGAGCTTCCTGGCTGGTCAGGTAGATGCTAATGTGCATGGGCAGCAGAGACACTTCGCAGACCTGAATTTACAACACAAAATAAATCACTAGTGTCTTTGATTTATTTTGTAGAAAGAATACTCAAAAATGAACTCTAAGGTATAAATCAAAGTCACGATTTGAGAACAACAAAGTTGTAGGTAGTTTGAAACAACTGAGAAGACTACACATATGATTTCATATATATGTATATATATACACACAACACATGTATTTTGCAAAGTCTAAAATATTAGCTAAAAACTGTCATTGAAGAAGGTCTATATATGGTCAAAGAGTACTCTGTATTAGGAAATGGGATTTATGTCCTGACATTGTTTGTAAAGACTGAATTTGGATGTGTAGCAGGTAGAGAGGAATACTGAATTTGTGCTGTAGGTATGTCAGAGGTTGTTTTGCTTTGGACTTTAATGATTAGAGAAAATACATTTAATTTTGTTTTTATAAACCTAGGTATGTATGTCTAAGGATTTCTGTATTCAAGAACCCAAATCAAGTAAAACGTACTCTCTATTATAAAGGATGCCGTATTAGCCAATTTTTCTTGATTGCAAATTGTACAAATCAGATCTAGTAACTTAAACAGGAAAAGAATTTATGGTAAAGGGTTTGTTATCCAGTAGTTTCCAGAATCTGTGGGAAGCCTGTATAATCAGGGTGTGAAAACCCAGTAGGAAGCAAGGGAGAGAAAGCAGCCGAGCACACAGGGCTCAGACCAGCCCCAGGAAGGGTCTGGTTGGGTTCCTCCCTCCTCCTGGCACCATGCCTGTAGTGGCTGGATTTTAAACTCTCCTGCAAACACTTTCTAAGTGTCCCTGCTTCTTGCCCTTATCCTTGGGATGCCGAGTCCAAGGGGGAGCTTCCAGTTTGTTGAGCCTGGTTCATACCTGTCCTCCTTCAGCTTCCATGCTAGGAAGCGGAACCTTACTCTTGCCTTGAGACAATGGGATTCTTCCCAAATAGAGATTTTTCCCATGGTTGGTACCCAAAACCAAACACCCAGCAATACATTTCTACCGCAGGAGAAAACACAGGAGATCACATGAAGGCATATACATACAGAGAACAGATAACTCTGCAGTAGAAAATAGACAATCAGTAGAACTGACAAATACAAAAATATGCCTACATGGAAAAAAAAATAATGAAAATTGTTTTCGGAGGAAATGAGGCGAACACATGGTGAGATTGTTTTTAGTTTGCAAGGATATTAGTTCCAGTTAAATCCTAGTTGAGGTTTTCGTAACTGTCAAATGAAATTGAAAGTTCACCTGGAAGAATAAATGTGAAAATCATTTTTAAGAATTGAGAAGGGGCTTTCTGAGGGAGACTTTCTCAGATGATAAGGGGTGGGCATTTGGCATAGTGGTTAAGATGCTGCTTGGGATGCACCCTGTCCCACACCAGCGTGCCTGAGTTTGGGTCCCAGCGCTGTCTCAGATTCCAGTTTCCTGCTAATGTGTACCGTGGGAAGTAGCAGGTGGTGCCTGAAGTACTCTGGCCCCTGCCTGGATGGAGTTGTAGGCTCCCGGCCTCACCTGGCCCAGCCAGAACTCTTGCAGGCATTTGGGAGATAAACCAACAATGGAAGCTCTCTGTCTGTCTCTCTGCCTTTCAAATAAAAATAGACAAACATTTTTAAAAGTATATTTTAAAGCTGTTTTTTCCTTAAAGGATTTATTTATTTGAAAAGTGAAGTATGTGTCCAAGGTGTGGGGGAGAGAAAGATGGTGCATCTGCTGGTCTGCGAGTTCGCTTGCTAAATGCCTGCAAGAGCCAGTGAGAGAACAGAGTTCAGAAACACACTCCAGTGTGTACTGGGGTCTCAGTTTTGAGCACTAGCTCAGGTGTTAGGGGTGAAGGCTGTTTAGTGAACAGTGTCCAGACAGTTGGCTGTAGGTTGGAAGGAAGTCGAGATTCCTGCCCGTTGTTGTACACAAGTCCAGCCTCAGATGTAGTTTCTCAACCCATAACCAAAGGGCTTTCCCAAGTGTATCAGAAGATGAAAATACCAAAGGAGTTAGCTGTTTAAAAATTGGAAGCTTATCTTCAGTAAAATGGGGACAAAGAGAGAAAACATAGGCTGAGAAAATACAAAGCTTCGCTGTCTGAAGTATGAAAATCTTCTTCAGATTAATACTAAAAGGCCATGGGTAGGAAAATTGTAGTTTTAAAAAGTGCAAATGGCTGATAAACACATGTAAGATCATCCAATATCATGAGTGGTCGGAGAAATGCAAAATTGAAATAAAAATTTTTGATCCCAGATTATCCAAATTAAGGGCATTGACAGCATGTTACACTTATAAGGATGGAGGAAATGAACTTTCTCTTGGTGATGGAATAACCGGTGTGTATGTTTGGATGATAAAAACTAGCCTATTCTTTGACCCAGGGATTCTATTTCTACGTCCACATCCTACAAAACTAGTACTAGTTTATAACTATATTTGTTATAGGATATTCATTGCAACGTTGGTGTTAAATAACAAAAATACTCAAATACTCAACAGCAAGAGTATGGTTAAACAAAGTATGGTATATTCATACCATCTAATTCTAGACCTTAAAAGCAGCGAGAAAGTCCTTTCTGTGCTAATGTGGAAAGATCTCTAAGATGTATGGTTGGTTCCAGAAAGCAAATTTAAAAGCAGTATATTTAGTTTAAATGTATTAGCGTTAGAATTAAAGGGTTGCTGTTTGAATATATATTCTTGATGTAAAGATATGCATATTTGTGTGTGTGTAAGAACTTCCTTCATGAAAGGACAATGCCAGAACACAGAGGGAGGGAGCTCCCCATGGGAAATGGGGTAGGGAGAGGACAGCAGGACTGCTCTTACTCTTGGTGCACATGCATTTATTGATGCTGCTTTGAAGATTTGTTTAATGAAACGGAAAATATGTTGAAGGGGAAAAGCAGGATTCTGTATACACAAAATTGTATACCGGATAATCCAAAAAATGATGAAAAAGAGTACCTTTTTGGGGGTGTGTATGGGCAGATCTACAGACTCCTTTCTGTAAAACATTTTAGAAGGCATTACACCGAAATGATGAAAATAGATTTTTATTTTCTTGGTATTTCCAAAAAAGAACATGAATCTTTATAATCAGATAATCATAAAAGATATTAAAAATATAGTTCATCCTTACTGCATGCATCCTGGGTTAATACTCGATTTGCCCTTGCTTCCTTGTGGAGGAGAAAATGTGAAGCCCATGAATTTGGGGTGTCTGTTGTCTCAGTGTGTGGAGAGTGTTGTATGACTAATTCATCCTTAAGTAATTTTTCTGCTTCCATATGTCTGTCCTCTGTTACTCACTGTTCCCCCTCCTTGCTTGGATTTTTCATTTTTAGCATCACCTTATTTTCTGTTACTCTGTCTTCACCCTTGGACTGCCATTTGAAACCATGGCTCTTTCTGACTTTTATGTCCTCGAAGTCATTTATTATTCTTTCTGTATGTTCAGCCAGATCTTAGAAGTGTAGAGAATTACTATGCCAGCCCTTCCTGCTCCATTATTCAGTTAAATTTTCTTACTAAGGGCATATTATCTCTGACAGATATTTCTCGGCTCGGTTTGATTTAACAAACTTTTATGTGCATTTGCTCTTTGACAGGTCCAGTGCCAGTTGTTCTAGTTGTAGAGGGCAATGGATCAGCCGCTTGATTTACAACCTGAAGTTCAGCTCACTCTTCTCAGTTTTCAGGTTGACAGTTAAATCAGCCAAATGGCCCACAGCTGTAAATTTTGGTCATAACTGGGCCCAATTACTACTAAGCAAAGAAACAGAAATATTTTCTAATTAAAAATCAAATGTTTAATAACTGTCAGCACTTCTAACCCTTCTTAAAAAGACAAACAGAACCTGTGTTCCTGACTTGAAATCAAACACATTTAGAAGCAGATCCTTACTAGTTGGATGGTTGGTTAATGGCCAGAAAATTCTTGTGGCTTTGGTGCCACTGGTGGATGATTCTTTTTGCTGTAGCTTTATTTGCTTTATGGTCTCCCTGCCCTCGATCATGTTGTTACTAAACAGCAAAAATACATTCAAAATACAGTTGGTCATTTTAGGGGGCCTGTCTTATTCTAGGAGGGCTATAATGTATATCAGCTATTTCTTTAACTGTGAATTAGTGTAAATGTATTTAAGATAAAGAATTTGCCGTCATAGGTCTGTAAAAAGAAAAATACCCATATTTATTTAGAAATAAAGCCATTCAGAGAATTCATATTACTTACAAACTTCAAAAGAACAGTCTAACTTTGGTTTTATTTTTTATTGTGAGGAATACATTCCTTGAGAGATTGGAAACTCTTTGAAGGATTAATATCGTCCCAACTCTATCTCTGTACGTTGAGAAATGGAAACTGAAGGCTCTACTGTTTAAATGCAGTGTTCTGTGATGGTACCTGCCTTTTTTGCTAAGCGTCCCAGCTGTTTGTGGTCACTAAATGAGGGGGTGTGCCTCCTTTCTCTCGAGCCTTTGAGAGCAAGTCCCTCCATAAAAGAACAAGAAAAAAACCAAAAGTCATTTCCAGAGTCACTTGCCTTTGGGTTAGTGCTCACAAAGGAAAAAATTGAAGCCTCAGGGAAAATTTTAGAGAGAGAGATGAGTCTATGAAAATAGATTTGCAGTAAATTGACTTTCTAAAAGTTTATTGATGGAGTGGAGGGCCCTCTGGCTCTTATTATAAAGTCAGCAGGTTCTGTTTTTCAAAGCTGAAATGGCAAGCCATTTATCGCCCTGCATTTAACTGAAATATATTTTAAGGTTAAAACTGGGAAAATGGTTGTAGGTTTTAATCTAAAAGTGAATCATGTGTAAATCTGTATGTACAGAAGCTTATAGTCTACCATTATAGAGCTGTATATACGCATCGGTGTGCATATCAGCGTGTACTGGGTGTGCATTCTTAGGCTTGGCAGGCAGTATTCCAGCCCCGCACACACCTGCATGTTCCTGCTAACTGATACCTTTATCCATGCTTTAAACATCATGCCTCCACTTTGCTATTTAAACATGTATAAAACATAGTATATAATTGCCCTTTGAGTATATAATTGGCTTTTTCTTAGTTACTCAGTAGTAGCACCCTGAACGTGGGTCTCCGGTCTCCTAGGGCACGTGTTTCCTGGGTGGGGGAGGAGTGCAGAGCTGGTTCCCCTTGTGAATACAGTGCAGGTAAAATGGGATGAGGTAGCTGGAAGGGAAAGAAATGAGAAGATAAAAGTGGTCAGAAAAGACAGCAGAATGGATAAATATGTAACTGATTTTTATAAATACGTCGACTACGGTAGCAGATCACCGGATCTGAAGACTTAGATTTTCTTAGGATAGTTGAAGCGTTTAGGAAGCTATAGCTTTATATTGGTAGAAAAGGGTTGTTGAAATGAACTATGCTGGTGTAATTCCTGCTCATTGTTGTTTCTGTTCCTGTTCTGCCAGAGTTTCACGTTAGTCTGCAAGTGGTCGTGAGTAGTGCAAGTGAGCTCATGTTGGCTGAGCTCACGTCTTAGTCGTGCTTGCTTCCGCGGGGCTGAGCTCCCTGGCAAGCTTGTAACAGATGCTCCAGAGTGTTTGCATAGCCATTCCCCCTTTCCTGCAACAGGTGACGATGGAGGAGTCGACGCTCCTAGTTATCCTTAGGGCCTGGGATAGTGACACACGCATTGTTACCACTCAATAGGGGTAGTACCTTTCAATTTTGCTCCTTAACAAAATTGGTTATTCAACATTTTCTGAACATGCTTATTTTTTATTAGTCTTAAAGTACACGGTGATAGGGCAGGCATAGCAGTGGGTTAAGCCTCTACTTGAGACATCTGCATCCCACACTGGAGTGCTGGATCAAGTCCTGGTTCCCCTGCTTCTAATCCAGCTTCCTGCTAATGCATCTCGGCGGCCAGTTCGAGTACTTGGGTCCCTGCCACCCATGTGGGAGACTTGGGTTGAGTTCCATGCTCCTGGCTTTGGCCTGGGCCAGCGCTGGTTGTTGCAGACATTTGAGGCAGGAACCAGATCTCTGTCCATCTGTCTCTCTCTTGCTGCGCTGATCAAATAAATAAATTTGAAAAACCCACTGATGTGGAAAGGCACTGGGGCTGTATCACTGTGGGATGGCAGGTTCATTCACAACTGTGGCGTCCTTCCTGCAGGGGGATTCTTGCCTGTGCTCCCCTGTGCTGGCTCTCCCTTGACATCTGACTGTGCCAGTGACTTTCATGAGTAGCCGCTGCCATTCATGGCTTGGGAAGAAGTGAGAACTGTGCCTCTGGCTTTGGCCCTCTCGGGGTGGAAAGCTCTTACGTTGCAGAGGCGTGTGGCTACATGATTGGGTTTTGTGAGGGTGGGGCACAGGCTTGATTGCCCTCAGTATGACTTAGAGTTCTTGGGCTTAGAAGGTGCTTATCAGTTAAGAACTTCCTTGAAAATGTGTTTTTTCTTTATAGTCTTTGTGTCACTGAAAATATACTCATTTTGGAGACTTTAAAGTTGAATATTTAAATGAGGGATAGTCCTTTTTTGCAAAAGGTGAAATGGCTGATGAAATACTCTGTTAGTCTGTTTTGATTCCTTGAATCAGCTTTTCTTGGGGTGATTCTCAACTTGTTGAAATTGGAAGCTCTGGGCCGGCGCCGCGGCTCACTAGGCTAATCCTCCACCTAGCGGCACCAGCACACCAGGTTCTAGTCCTGGCTGGGGTGCCGGATTCTGTCCCGGTTGCCCCTCTTCCAGGCCAGCTCTCTGCTGTGGCCCGGGAGTGCAGTGGAGGATGGCCCAAGTGCTTGGGCCCTGCACCCGCATGGGAGACCAGGAGAGGCACCTGGCTCCTGGCTTCGGATCAGCGCAGCAAGCAGGCCGCTTCGCACCGGCCGTAGCGGCCATTGGGGAGTGAACCAACGGAAAAAGGAAGACCTTTCTCTCTGTCTCTCTCTCTCTCACTGTCTAATTCTGCCTGTCCAAAAAAAAAGAAAAAAAAAAAAGAAATTGGAAGCTCTGTTACAGAAAACTAAATGTGGGGACCTCCTAGAATGTAACAAAGACTGTGACTGGAAAAGCACGGGTTTGAGCCAGGCTTCACTGCTCTGAAGGGTTCGTTTAGGTATCATGACGTGGCTTCACCTGAACTTCTGTTGCTGATGAGTGGATCTAGTGAGTTACAAAGGAGGTTGTGTCCTGCTTGGCATCGTATAATGACATGGTGGCCCCCCAGGGATCCCAAATACACTCACAGTCACTTTACAGAGCATAGCACGGAGTTGCAGTTCTTGGAACTGTTAGAATAGGAGGGCTTGTGGCTGCCACCACTTTTTTGGAAGTTGACTCAGGAGAGCTGGAAGGCACGGTAGGAAGAGGGCTCAGGACAGAGAAGCCCGTGGGGCGGGGTGGGGGGCTCAGGCTGCCGGGGCCTTGGTTTTGGAGACAGAGGTCACTGCCGCTGCTTTTCTTCTTCAGCAGCCTTGTGAAAGATGCATCTCCTGTCCCTCTCATCGACGTGACCAACCTCCCGACGCCGCGCAAGTTCCTGGACGCCGCGCAGTATTCCACCGCCGGAGGCTCAAGCGGTAGGTTTTTAACTCTGTGGCCACTGAACTGGCGGATATGCTGCCCATCCGAGGCAGAGAGCCCTGGGAGTCGGGCGGAGGGGTTGGGAGAGGACGGCCTGAGGTGCCTGGGAGCCCGTGTTGAGCCCTTTGTGGCCCTGAGAGAAAAATAAGGTGTACAGTGATAGGCTGGAGAGCAGGTTTTAGTTAAGGGGTCGGCGTCCCACACTGGAGCGCCTGGGTTCGCTTCCCAGTTGTGGCTCCTGGCTCCAGTTTCCTGCTGGTGCTTTTCCTAGGAGGCCCGCAGGTGATGGCTCAAGTGGTTGGTTTCCTGCCTCCCACGTGGAGACTTGGGTGGAGACTTTGGCTCCTTGGTGCTGAGGGCATTTGAGGAGGGAACCTGCCGAGAAGAGATTTTTCTCTTTCTCTGTTTGCTTGTTTCTCAAGTAAAAAAAAAAAAAAATTCAAATGACAATTTTGGCCTATTGCATTATTATTATAATTATTACTATTTTTTGGTAAAGATTTTGAGAGGTAGAGTTACAGTCGGGGGGGTGGAGAGAGAGGTTTTCCATCTCCTGGTTCACTCTCCAAATGGCAGCAGTGGCTGGAGCTGGGCCGATCTGAAGCCAGGAGTCAGGAGCTGCTTCTCTATCCTCCCACACAGGTGCAGGGCCCCAAGGACTTGGGCCATCACCTACTGCATTATAAGGGTTGAACCTGGCCTGCCTGCTGAATCCAGCTGTGTGTGTGTTTACTTTTTTTGGAACACATGCTTTCTTTTTTGCTGTAACCTCTGGTGCTCCTGTTAGCTCTTAGACAGTTTTTTTTTTTTTTTTTTCATGCATTGCATTCCATGTCTAGTCCCTGCAAGCTTTTTTTTTTTTTTTTTTTTTTAAGTTTATATATATATATAATTTGTAAGACAGAGGAAGGGGGAGTGAGAGAGAGTGATGGATTGCTTTTCCATTTTCTGGTGCACTCCCCAGACTGTATCTGGCAAAACTAGGAGCCGGGAGCTCCCTCCAGGTGTTCTGTGAGGGTGGCAGGGACCCAGCTACTTGAGCCATCACCTGATGCCTCCTGGGATGTGCAGCATCAGGATGCTGGAGAGGAAGCAGAGTGGAGACTTGAACTTGGGATGCTGGCGTTCCAAGCAGTGGTTTAATTGCTGTGCCCAATCCTTGGGCTGCTTGAGAGCTGTTGAGGGTGTGACTCTGGTGCTGAGCCCTAAGTCCCTCTGTCTCTCCACTCCCAAATATGCCTGCGTGTGTGTGGGCACACGCATGTGGACACATGTGTATAAAAGCTGCACACATGAATAATGTACTGGGAGGGAATATCCACAGTCGTTTTTTCTTCTTCAAGGCTGCCTGGTATCCTGTTGACCAGGACAAAGGAGCCACTTAGCACTGTGTTTAAGGTTGGAGGCAGAGGATCTGCTTTCAGGCCAGATGCAGGGATTAGAGGAACCTCCTGAGGAGGCATGGATTGGCCCCTTCAGAGGGTTCAGCCCAGCTGGCTCCCAGGACTTCTAGGCTCTGCAGGGAGTTTGCCTTTACAGCTCTGCACTGGGGAGAAGCGGACAGGGCGCCTTGGAGATACCTTGCATGGGCCTTGGTGTGAGAACCAAGGTCCTCTGTGTCTTAGAAAAAAGTAGTAATGTCTACAACGGTTGTCTTTTCCGCAATGTTTTGGTCTTGCAGTTCTTTTAGTTCTATGGCTTTCTAAATAATAAAAAGGTTAAGAAGGTAGAAAAATACTTTGAATTCAGTCAGTACATTTTGTATAATTAACTGAAAGGTTTTTATTTTAATTTTATTTAAGAAATACAAACTTCATGCATTTCCTATATACAAATTTGAGGACACAGTGATTCTTCCCTCCTCCTTCTCACCCATACTCCTATCCTTCTTCCTTCTCCCTCTCCCATTCTCATTCTTAGTTTTTACACAGATCTACTTTCAGTTAACTTTATACTCATAAGATTAACTCTACACTAAGTAGAGAGTTCAATAAGAAGTATGAAGGAGAAAGGAAAAAAACAAAGCGTTGTTCTTCGACAGTCAAGACAAAGGCTGTTCAAAATCATTGCATCACAAAATGTCATTTTCCTCCTAAGGTTACCTTTAGGTGCTCTATTAGTTACCACAGATCAGAGAGAACATACAGTATTTGTCTTTTTGGGACTGGCTTATGTGATGGTTTCTAGTTGGATACATCTAGTTGCAAACGGCACAATTTCATTTTTAACTGCTATATAGTATTGCATAGTGTATATATACACCATAATTTTGTCCAGTCTTCAGTTGATGGACATTTGGGTGATTCCACATGTTAGCTGTTATAAATTGAGCTGCAATGAACATGGAGGTTCAGATAGCACTTTCATATGCTGGTTTCATTCCCTTTGGGTAAATTCCCAGGAGTGGGATGACGGGATCCTATGGTAGGTCTGTTTTCAGATTTCTGAACTCTCTCCATACTGTGTTCCACAGTGGCTTAGAGAACACTTGTACCTACATCCTTGCCCGCATTTGTTGTTTGTTGATTTCTGTAGGAGAGCCATTCTAATGGGAGTGAAGTGAAACCTCATTGTGGTTTTGATTTGCATTTCCCTGAAGGCTAGTGATCCTGAGCATTTTTTCATTTGTCTGTTGCCCATTTGAATTTCCTCCCAAAAATCTCTTTTCAGGTCCTTTGCCCATTTCTTCACTGGGTTGTTTGTTTTGTTGTTGTTGAGTTTCTTGAGCTCTTTACAGATTCTGGAAATTAAGCCTTTATCAGTTGCACAGTTTGCAAATATTTTCCCCCATTCTGTCGGTTGCCTCTTCCCTTTGCTGAGTGTTTCACTTGCAGTGCTACTGCACTGCCGCTAGTAGTAGCCCTATTTTGAGGACGAGAAAACTGAGGCACAAGGAGATTAATAATTGGTTTATATTTCAACAGCTGACAAGGAGCAGAATTGTGTTGTTGGCTCAGGAGTCAGATTCCAGAGTAGTCCCAATAGTTTGTTTTTGCTGAAAATAAGATAGCTCTGTTACAGTGCATAATTTTCTATTTACATAAACTGAGTGGCTTATACAACATAAATTCATTATTGTACAATTTTGTAGGTTAGAAGTTGAACACGAATCTCACTGGGCTAAAATCAAGGTGTTAGCAAGGCTAGGTTGCGTTCTGGAGGTTTGCGGGGGGGTAGGGAACCTTTGCTGTGCTGAGGGTCATCTGGGTATGTATGTATGTATGTATTTGTTTATGCTGCCATGCAGTAGGATTATAGAAAAATCAGTTCACATATTTTACTTTAATTTCCAAAGCAGTAGTTGACTTCCAGATCTTTTAGGTTCGAGCTTTCTTCAGCATGAGTTTGTTTCCCCTGGAAACATTTTATTTCAGGTACACAAACTGAATGCGTTTCCTATATACAAATTTAGGAATGCAGTGATGGTTCCCGCCCTACCCTCCCTCTCACCTGCACTCCCACCCTTCTTCCTCCTCCCTCTGCTATTTATTCCCATTCTTACTTTTACTAAGATCTATTTTCAGTTAACTATGCATGTAAGATTAACCCTATACTAAGTACAGAGTTCAAAAAATTGTATGAAAAACAACTGTTCCTCAACAGTTGAGACAAGGGCTGTTCAAAGTCATCACATCTCAAAGTGCCAGTTTCACTTCTAGAGATTAGCTTTGAGTTACGAGTTACTTTGTTCTTCTTCTTCTTCTCTGGAAATTTTACAGTCAAACCAAAAAAAAAGAATTGTCTTCTAACTTGGATATTCTTTTTTTTTTTAAACTTTTATTTAATATAAATTTCCAAAGTGCAGCTTATGGATTACAATGGCTTCCCCCACCCCCACAGCTTCCCTCCCACCTGCAACCCTCCCCTTTCCCGCTCCCTCTCCCCTTCCATTCACATCAAGATTCATTTTCATTTCTCTTTATATACAGAAGATCAGTTTAGTATATATTAAGTAAAGATTTCAACAGTTTGCACCCACATAGAAACACAAAGTGAAAAATACTGTTTGAGTACTAGTTATAGCATTAAATCACAATGTACAGCACATTAAGGACAGAGATCCTACATGAGGAGTAAGTGCACAGTGACTCCTGTTGTTGACTTAACAATTTGACACTCTTGTTTATGGCATCAGTAATCTCCCTAGGCTCCAGTCATGAGTTGCCAAGGTTATGGAGGCCTTTTGAATTCACCGACTCTTATCATATTTAGCCAAGGTCATAGTCAAAGTGGAAGTTCTCTCCTCCCTTCAGAGAAAGGTACCTCCTTCTTTGATGACCTGTTCTTTCCGCTGGGATCTCATTCACGGAGATCTTTCATTTAGGTGTGTGTGTGTTTTTTTTTTTTTAATTTATTTATTTATTTATTTTTTTCCAGAGTGTCTTGGCTTTCCATGCCTGAAATACTCTCATGGGCTTTTCAGCCAGAAAACTTGGATAGTCTTTATTCTGCCTCACTGAGTCTGTTGTTAAGGCTTTCCACCACAGTTTTTATTTGTTCTATTGAATTCTTTCTTTCTAATATTTCATTTTGATTTGTCTTTTTTCATAGGAAAAATGATCATTTGTGTCATATATGGATATCTTTAATTCATGGATTTGCTTCTGATTACTTATAAGTAATCCTACAGTTGATTTTTTTGAATTCCATTTCTGGCATTTCTTCAGTCTTCATCTTCACATTCTAGTATTGAAATGTTATATTCCTTTAAAGGTGCCATGTTGTCTTCCTTCTTGGTTTTTGAATTTCTGCATTTATTTTTAGGCATTTGTAGAGATACTTGTTGGTTGTTTTTGTCCCTCCTCGGTTTTTATCTTTGGACTGTTCCTCTGTAGCTTAATGGAGTGTCTGCTCTTTAAGTGAATACCCAGAGGTGTGTTTAGGGAGCTCTGTTCAGTGCTGTAGGGTGAGGGGCGTGTCCAGAGTAACATCCACCATGGGCATGGCAAATCTCCTCTTTTTTTTTTTTTTTTTTAAATCAGAGGGGAGGGTTTGATCAGCTCTGTTGGCATAGTCTCACTCCAAGGCAACTCATGCTTGGGTATTAGCCCCAGTGAGTCCAGATCACAGAATATCACCCGTGATGCCACAAGAACCACACAAAGGATCCGTGCAGTCCTTGGTGTGAACACGGATCCCACAGCAATGACCCTCACCAGGGAATCAGGGAGCCCTATGATTGCAGAGCCATGCACAGTGACTGCCCAGAGACCCAGCCACACCCTGCATCCTCCCATGCAGCCACAGTGTTTCCACAGTCCCAGCACACAAGGCTCCCACAGTCACAGGAATCTAGGCCCTGTCCCTTCTCCCAGCCAGACTCGGGCACATGACACAAGCTGGCGTAGCTGTTACATAATTCCAGATGGTGCCCAGCCTCTCTCAGCTAGTTACAGAACACCATTGGCAGGTGGTCGGAGAGAGAGAACCATGCCCCTGTTTCCCCTCTAGGTTGGTAGGTACACTGTCCCCCGCAGGGCTCCTAGCCCAACCCATCCCATGCCCTCCCCACGGCTTTATTGCCTGTTGCTTGGGCTGATGCATCTGGTCTCTGCTTACTCTCCGTAACTGGTGCTGAGTTTCTGGCCGCTGCGGTCCTGCACTGTGTCTGTGTTCATGCCGTGCGTCCACACCCTCCATGTAGGTCCACAGCATCCCTCTAACTTGCGTGATCTTTCCACTGCAGTTTTCTCCCTAACTCTCCTGAGGTTGCAGTCCCTCCACTGTTTTGCAACCATCTTTCCCTAGACTAGAGCAGTAAGCCTGCTCCATATTCCGCCATCTTGGAATTAGCTCAGTTAATGTATTTTTCCTTTTGGATATTTATAACATCATTCATGGGCCATACAAAATTAGCAGCTTAGTAATTAGCCCGCTGTGGATTTACTGAATTTTGAGTGCCACCTGCAGTGGCCGTGGCAGGTCCAGGCCACATGGTTTCCCCAGCCTTGGATGGCCCACAGGCTGGATGTTCCCCTCCTCTGCTAGAGGAAAAATCTGTTTTCTTGCCTTTTCCAGGTACTTGAGGTTACCACCCTGTTGGGCTCATGGCCGTCTTCCTCCAGCTTCGAATCCAGCAAATGGGGTCACATCCTTCTCACATTGCATATCCAGCCCACTCCCACTGTTCTGCTTCTTTAAGGACTCTTTTTTTTTTTTATTTAATAAATGTGAATTTATAAAGTGCAACTTTTGTATTGTTGTGGGCCCCCCGCTCCCGCGGCCCTCCCCCTCCCCCTCCCTCTCCCATCCCGCCCTTCATCGAGTTTCATTTTCAATTACCCTTTAAGGACTCTTAAGATGAGATAATTCACGTAGATAATTCAGGATAGGCCCTCCAGCTTGGGGTCCTTTCCATATAGGGTGTTACGCTCATACATTCTGGGGATTAGGACATGTGTATCTTTGGGGAGCCATTATTCTGCTTACTGCGCTCTCCAATGCCTATTTTTTGACTTGTTATCTTTAGGAGATGACGTGTAAAAAAATTTGACTTTCTTGCAATTATGCAGTAAAGTCTTTTTACGTCCTTGCAGTTCTCGCCTTTAGGACTAAATTAATCTGGATCACATTATTAAAGGGGATTGTGTAAGTGAGGAAGATGTAAATTATGTAGAGCATGGCATAAAATGTTCCTAAGTACATATACAAGTATGGGGTTGGCGAAGTGTAATAAAGAGCAGAAATTTTGTCTTAATCTTAATAATGAACAGTGAGTCCTAAGAGCCTATTTGTGAAGTGCTCTGCAAGTCCGACTGGAAACTAATAGTTGTTTCAGCAGGGAATTTTCCATAGGCTCTCATGCAGCAGGGAATTTAACATGTGCTCTTAAAGCGCTCCTCTCGTCTTGTGGAACAGTAGGACAGAGGGTGTAATCCATTAGATTTGACACTTTTATAGAGTAAGTTCCAGTCGGGAATCCCTGGGTGGAATGGATATCCCATTGGGGTGCCATAAATTAAGGTTGGAGGTGATTCCTGAGAACTTTCGGGTTGTTATTAATTAAATGAGAATTTTGATTGCCTGTGAATGAGCCATTTTTCAGATGTCTTATTTAGAGGCAGACTTGAGTGGCTACTTTGTGAGATTTTCCTCTCATAGCTCCTAAGTTACAGGTTGCAAAATGCCTGGTATCTTTTAACTGATGCAGTAGTCTTGTGGGGTAGGTGGGACAGGCACTGTTGTCATTACTGTTGAGTTGATTGTATTTATGACCATTATACATGTGGATGAGCAACTGTTTAAGGTTTCATAAATGTTGTATAGAATTATGTATATATGTGCATCATCTGATTAAAAAATAAAACGCTCATGTGTAATAGGCAAAGCCAAAGCACAGATTGACAGAAGCAGTTAACCCATTAATAGAAAAATGATTCGCATCCACTTCTTTGCATATTAATGAAGCAAATAAATGGCATAATAAAAACTGGACAAATCGTGGGCAGGCAATTCGCAGAAAAATCCATGTAATAGAGAGATTGTCGTTTGACAGAAGTTAAGTGTTTTTAATATATAAAGAACCTCCATAAATCAATAAAAAACTAATGGAATAATAGGCAAAAATATGAACAGTAAGTTTGTATAGGGGAAACCTATGCTAGTCAATATCTAAGAAACTGCTTATTCTCTAGAAAATCAGATTTCACTTTGAAAATCACTTTATAGATGTGAGAACTGAATCCAGAGAGGCTGAGTGAGTGGGCAGGTTCAACTAAAGTGGTAATTGTTGGAGCCTGGCTTCATGCTAGTATCAGTTTGAATTTGTAGGGGATGTATTTTGCAAACCTCTCTTTTATTATCCTCACCAGTCCTAGTATTTTGTCATGTACAGGGAAACTAATGTCTACTTTAGATGGAGTAATTCAACTGTAAGTTAGGTAGAAGGATGGACACAGTGTGGAGAAAAGCCAGTAATTGTAGTGGAATGTTGATTTAAGCCTTTGGATGCCCAGTGTGTCCTTTCATTTGGCACACTGCCTTTGGAACGCTTTGACTAAGCAGTTCCTCCCAGGGCACAAAGGCATTTCATTTGTGGCTTCTTTATTGATTTTATTCACGTTCCTGCTGGGAATGCTGGGAATATGACTACAAAGAAACTGGACTCCTTTTCTCTTTGGTACCAGCATAGGTTAAGCAATAAAACCTAACAAAAACACAGATTAAGTGATTTTTTTCTTTTGCTCCTGTTTGCTTGATGTGCATTTATTTTACAAAGTCTTGCTCTGAGATAACTGTTGATGTCAAGGAATTTGGGTCTGGGGAAGGTGTTGGCATAGTGGTTAAGACACTGCTTGGGACACCCACATCCCATATGGGAGTGCCTGGGCTCGAGTTCAGCTGCTCCACTTCTGACCCAGCTTCCTGTCCATGTGCACCCTGGGAGGCTGCACGTTGTGGCACAAATACTTGGGTCCCTGCCCCCCATAGTGGAGACCTGGGATATGTTCCCGGCCCCTGTCTTCAACCTGCTTCAACCCTGGCTTTTGCTGCATTTGGGGAGTGAATGAGTGGGTGGCAGATGTGTCAGTCAGCTTTTTGTTACTTTTACTAAAATACCTGAGAAGAACTTCTTGATAAGGAGAGGTTTGTTTGGATTTCTGTTTGCTGCTTTGCAGGTCAGGCTCAGGTGACCCTGCTACTCTGCTCTGGTGGAGGTTAGCGATGGCTGAGCACGAACATAGGACTAACCACATGATGAGCTAGGAAGCAGAGAAGTTAGGCAGCACCCCTCAAATAACCAACCTCTGTGCAAGAACTCTTCTGAGGGCCCCTCCAGCCACCATCATTAGATCAAGCCTCCACCCTTAATCCATCAACCACTGGCATAAGCCTTCAGAGCTGAAGCATCTCCATGAGTTTGGGAAGCCATGTTTGTTTCAGTCAGTCACAGGAGATCTCTCGGTCTCTTTCTCTGCACCTCTCAAATAAAATGAAGTTAAAGAAGTTTGAGGGGCCCGTGATGTGGCAGGTGGATGGTGAATGCTACAGTAGGTGAAGCTGCCATCTGAGATGCCAGCGTCCCATATTGGAGGGCCAGTGCAAGTGCTGGCTGCTCTGCTTCCAGTCCAGTTCCCTGCTAATGCACCTGCCAACGTAGAGGAAGATGGCCCAAGTTCCTGGGCCCCTGCCACCCACGTTGGAGACCCAGATGGTGTTCTGGACTCCTTGCCCAGCCCTGGCTATTGTGGCCATTTGAGAAGTTAATCAGGGGAATGGAAGAGCTCTCTCTCTGTCACTCTCCCTTTCAAACAGACAAATAAATTGGAAGATGATAAACAGATCTAAAAAAAAAAAAAGTTTGGGTGGAATATTTAAAGCATTGTCTCTACATGTGATAGGACTTATATATGCTATCATCAGAGGTGATGAACTTAACCTGTGTAGTGTAATAAAGCTCTGATAATTGGAAACAATATGACACCTTTTGAATTACTGCTGTCCTTGGGTCAAGGACTCCTCCGGCATTTTAAGTCAGCTGTTCCTAAAACGGTCACCTTGCCTTTGTGCTTTCTACATACCTGTGTTGACTTCTATGATTGATCAGAAGCACTGTTGACAAATCTACACAAAGGAGGCAAAATAGAAGAATAGAATTAATAGGCCAAGTATTTCTAAATATAAAGATGAAGCAGAGCCAGAGTTTAATTATTTAAAGCACTTATTATAGAATATGACTATTACATTGTTCTTATTTTGAAGGTGAATATTTCTAGCACCCTAAGTACTAATGTACTTCTCATTAGATTAATACCTCTTGATATTTTTCCATAGTTGCTTCAGATGCCTCTTTTGTTAATTCAACATAGTTAAAACTCCTTTTGAATATATGAATCTGGCCTCAATTCCTGTCTTGTCTTTTACCCTAAAGGTAATTACTGTATTGAAACTGCTCTGTATCGTCTTGCTTTCTTTGCTTTCTTGGCTTTTATACAGCTTTAGGAGGTTTCCTAACCACTATGTCAAACACCTGCTTTAGATTTTATTTTATCAGTATTTTCCTTTGTAATTTGTATTTACCTGCTTTAAGAAATCTTTTTCTACTTCACTTTCAAAAAAAGTTTGCGTTGTCTTAATACTTTACAGGCTTATTTCAAAACATGGCTCTTAGGCTGTTTGGAATTTAAATTTTTGCTTAATCAGGAACTGAGTTTTGTTTTCTTACGCATAAGCAGTTATTCTAGTAGTTACTAATAATCCATCTTTTCCTCACTGACTTCTGAAAAATTTAAGTAGACTTTTTATTTTAGAATAGTTTTTTTTTTTTTTAAAGATTTATTTATTTGAAAGTCATAGTTTGAGAAGGGGAGAGAGAGAGATCTTTCATCCTTTGTTCATCCCCTAAGTGGCTGCAATAGCCAGGCTGAAGCCAGGAGCCAGGAACTTCCTCTGGGTCTCCCACTTGGTTGCAGGGGCCCAAGCATTTGAACCATCTTCTGCTGCTTTCCCAGGCACCATTAGCAGGGAGCTGGATTGGAGGAGAACAGCCAGGACTTGAATGGGTACCTATATGGGATACTAGCACTACTGATGGTGGCTTAACCTGCTGTGCCACAGCACTGACCCCTTAGAATAGTTTTCAAGTGATGGAAAAGTTGCAAAGAAAATACAAACAGCCCCACTGACTTTTAGTGCCCCTTCTCTCATGCGTCCATAATATATGGATTTTTGTAGTCTTTGGTTCCGATGAACTATTATCTCTCCCCGCTCTGATGCTGTACTCTTTTAATATCTGTAGCTTTATTGTTTGTTGTGATACCTGGCGAGGAATGTGTTCCCATCTTGCTCAGCTTCAAAATTTTCTAGGCTGTTATTGTCCATTTGCTCTTCCATATACATTTTAGAATCAGGATGTCAAGTTCCATTAATAACCTCGTTATTAATGTGGTGTAGTGTGTTAAGCTGCCGCCTGCGATGCCAGCATCCCATATCAGAGCATAGTTCCAGTCCCAGCTGCTCTGCTTCCAATCCAGTTCTCTGGTAATGTGACTGGGAAAGCAGCACAAGATGGCCCAAGTGCTTTGGCCCCTGCCACCCATATGGGACACCCAGATGGAATTTCAGCCTCCTAGCTTCACCCTGGCCCAGCCCCAGGCAGTTACGGCCAATTGGGAAGTGAATCAGCAGATGGAAGATATCTCTCAGTCAGTCTGTCTGCCTTTCAAGTAAATAAAATCTTAAAAATCTTTGAGTTTGAAAACTCATTTAATTTATACAATTAAAAAAATTTCTATACTTTGAGTCTTCTCATTTGTGAACTTGAGATAACCTCTCTCACTTCATTGTTTAGATCCATAAGTACATTGCTCATCTTTTAAAAAATGTTTAGTTAGAATTGTTAACCCATGAAAAATAGTTTATGACACAGAGAAAAACATGTTTATTAACTTGGTACTGTATGTATGCACAGTTCCGTTTGTGTCCTACAAGGCTCATTGTAGGTGGTAGAAATCCCAAAGGACTCAGTTCTCTTTTTTTTTCTCTCCCAGTCCATTCAATCTGATTGTTTATTTGAAATATGTTTGATTCACTTGTTACTGCTTTCATTTCATGTGTGTTCCCCTACCTCCATGTTGACTTTATTTATTCACTGTGGAGGACATATGAAACATGACGTTCTAAATATCAGAAGTATACAGGAAGTACTTGGGACAAGTGTTACTTCTTCAGCCCCCCTCTTTGATCCTAATCCCAGTCATCTTTCTGTTCAGTTTCTGCTCATCCCCTATAAGTAAGCAGGCTTAGGAGTTTTTGTTCTATCCTGCCTGTATTTTCTTTTGGGCAAGCAAGCCAGATATATATAACTATAATTTCATACATTGTTTCTGTCTTCCAAGAAGGGTAGAATTCTGTAGATTCTTTCTTATATCTTGCTCTTTTCTCTTTACAATATATCCTGGAGAAATCGCTCCATATTAGTTCATGGACATTTTGTTCGTTTTTTGTTTTATCATCTGTGTGATGTTCTCTTGAGTCTGTTGGCCACAAGCTGAACACTGAGTATTTATGTTTTCAGTATTTTTCGCCAGTGTAAGCAATGATGCAGAGCGTAACAGGCATATGTATTTTCATATTGCTGATGCTGTGTCATTAGAGTAAACTTCTCCAAGAGGGATAGCTCAATCAAAAGGTAAGCAAAGCCCATATGTAGATTTTCTTAATGGCTTACACTTTTTTTTTTTTTTTATGTAAGAAGCTCATAAAATTTACCGCCTTAACCTTTTCTAAGCATCAAGCTCAGTGGTGTCAAATGCATTCCCACTTTTGTGCAGCCGGTCTCTAGAACTTTTTGTCTTGCACATTGAAGCTGCACGCATTCAACAACAACCCTGATTTTCCTCCTCTGCTTGTCCCTGTCAGCCACTGTTCTATTTTCTGTTACTACGAATTTGACTGCTTTAGATACTTGATGTGGGTGGAATTCGACAGTATTGAGTTTCTTTTCTGACCAAGCCATTTCCCTTGCTGTAATGTTTTGGAGGTCCATCCAAGTTGTAGAATGTTTAAACATTTCCTTCTTTCAGTGCTGACTGTGACTCTGTTGTCTGGGTACCACATCTTGTTTATGCATTCATCTGTCAGTGGCCACATAGTTGTTGTCACTCACTTCTCGGGTATTCTGAATAATTCTGTCATGGACCTGGATGTGCAAAGAATTCTTCTGAGGTTTTGTTTTTGATTCTTTCAATTGTATACCCAAAAGTAGAATTGCTGGGTCATTTGATAATTCTATTTTAATTTTTTTTGGGGGGGGGGATGCCATGTTGTTTTTTTCCATTTCCCCTCACATTCTTGACAATATTTGTCATTTTCTGTTTGTTTCTCTGATACTAACCATTTGATTGTATGTGAGGTTACATTTAATTATATTTTTATTTAAAATAAGATGAGTATATTAAGTGTGATAGCTAATTTTTTTTAAGATTTTATTTGAAAAAGAGTTACAGAGAGAGGTAGAGACACACATACACAAAGGTCTTGCATATGCTGGTTCACTTCCCAGATGGCCACAGTGCAATAGCTGAGCTGATCTGAGGCCAGGAGCCAAGAGCTTCTTCTGGGTCTCCCACGTGGGTACAGGCACCCAAGCACCTGGGCCATCCTCTCCTGCTTTCCTAGGTCATTAGCAGGGAGCCAGATTGGAAATGGAGCAATAGGGACTCCAACTGGCGCCCATATAGGATGCTGGCACCGCAGGCCAGGGCTTTAAGCCACTGCGCCAGAGTGTCGGTCCCTGGATTGTGGTTTTGATTTATGTTTCCCTAATGAGTGGTCATGTGTTGAGCATTTCTTCATGTTCTTGTTTGCTATTTGTATACTACCTTTGGAGAAATGTCTATTCAAGTCTTTTGCCTATTTTAAAGTGTTTTTTTTTTTTTTTTAAATTGTGGTTAGAGGTCCTTTATATATTCTGGATACTATGTTTTAGATACATGATTTTCAAATATTTACTCCCATTTCATTGATAACTTTTTTACTCTGTACCCATTGATGCACAGAAGTTTTATTTTTTTTTTATCTTTTATTTAATGAATATAAATTTCCAAAGTATGACTCATGTGTTACAATGGCTTCCCCCCCCATACCGTCCCTCCCACCCACAACCCTTCCCTTTCCCACTCCCTCTCCCCTTCCATTCACATCAAGATTCATTTTCGATTATCTTAATATACAGAAGATCAGCTTAGTATACCTTAAGTAAGTATTTCAACAGTTTGCTCCCACACAGAAACATAAAGTGAAAAATAATAGATGATTTTTTTTTTAAATGATGATGAAATCAGATCAGACCTATTGTCATGTTTAATCCCAGTGACTGTCAATGGACAACTTAATACATTATCCCTCATAGTATTTTTTTTTGTCTGTTCTACTTAATATGACTGGTTTAATTCTGTAATTATCACACAGAAGTTTTAAATTTTGATGTAGGGCTGGCGCCGTGGCTCACTAGGCTAATCCTCCGCTTGTGGCGCCAGCACCCCGTGTTCTCGTCCCGGTCGGGGCGCCGGATGCTGTCCTGGTTGCCCCTCTTCCAGGCCAGTTCTCTGCTGTGGCCTGGGAGTGCAGTGGAGGATGGCCCAGGTCCTTGGGCCCTGCACCCACATGGGAGACCAGGATAAGCACCTGGCTCCTGGCTTCAGATCAGCGCGGTGTGCTGGCCACAGCGCAGCGGCCGTTGCTGGGTGAACCAATGGAGGAAAAGGAAGACCTTTCTCTCTGTCTCTCTCTCTCACTGTCCACTCTGCCTGTCCAAAAAATATATATAAAAAATTTCTATGTAGTCCAAGTTGTCTATTTTTTTACTGTTGGTGCGTGTGCCTCTGGTGTCATATTTGGGAAACCCTCACCAAATTCACTGTAGAGATTTCTTCCTATGTTTACTTCTAAGGATTTTATTACATTTAGTTCTCTGATTGGCTTTGAGTCACCTTTTGAAATGTAGTGTAAGTAAAGGTCCTCGTGTACACTTGCCTATAGTTGTATTAGGTCTTGCCAGGTTCCTCTAGGACAGCAGGACCAGTTGGCACCCACGCTGCTGACTTGGGAGAGCACTTGTTCCCCAGAACCTTGCCAACAGAATGTGCTGTCATTCTTCTTAATTTTTGTCAGTCTGGTAGCTTAAAAATAGTAACACCTTATTATTTAATTCAAATTACTTGATTTTGAGTGAGTTTGAATAATTTCTCATATCTGTTCCTTTTTTTTGTGAAAATCATCTTTTTCTACTTTACTGTTTCATCTTTAAAGTTGTTAACATGCTGTGTTAATCGATTTCCTGATATTGAACCAATTTTGTGTACCTGGAATAAATCCCTCTTGATCATGGTTATGTTACAGTCTTCGTGTGGTAGTAAATTCCATTTGCTAATATTTTATTTAGGACTTCTGAGTTGATGTTAATGACTGATTTCATAGGAGTTATATTGCGTAGTCTAAACCTTACCTGCCTTTGGTTTCAGTGTGATAGTTTGATTCATGAACAAAACTGGTACTTTTCTTCACTTTGAGTGTTCTGGAACTATACGTAGCATAGGGCTACCTGGTTTTAGAAGTTTGGGAATTTCCTGGGAAATCATTTGAGTCTGGTAATACATTTCTGCTTTTTCCTCCTCCCATAAAATTCTCTATTTCTTCTATAAAAATTGTTCTTTCAAAACATTGCATCTCTAGTGCAATCTACTTCAAAATCCATATTTCCCTAAAAAATTATCACTTCATGTAGATTTTCAGTTTTATTTTACATATGCCGACAAAGTATTTTTGTATGATTTTAAAATTTTTGTCTTTTTTGTCATTTCTTTCTAATGTTCATGTTATCTCTCCTTCTCTTCATTAAAGCAATTTGCAGCATGTCCATTTTTTTTAAAGATTTTATTTATTTGAAAGAGTTATGCAGAGAGAGGAAAGGCAGAAAGAGAGAGAGAGGTCTTTCATCCGATGGTTCACTCTCCAATTGACCACAATTGCCAGAGCTGTGCTGATCTGAAGCCAGGAGCCAGCAGCCTCCTCCAGGTCTACCACATGGGTGCAGGGGCCCAAGGACTTGGGTCATCATCTACTGCTTTCCCAGGCCCTAGCAGAGAGCTGGATGGGAAGTGGAGCAGCCGGGTCTTGAACCGGTGCCCATATGGGATGCCAGCGCTTCAGGCCAGAGTGTTAACTTCATCACAGCGCCAACCCCCATTTTGTTTTTAGTCAAGAAATATCCAGGGTTTGATTTATAGTTCTATTTTCTTATCCTCTAGCTCATTAATTTCTGCTTTATCTTTATTATTTTTTTCTTTGTAATTTCTTTGGACTTATTTGTTAATCTTTGGGAGTTGTTTTTTTTTTTTTTGAGATAATTTAAATCATGTATTTCATCCTTTTTTACTGGTAGGGATAAGAGTTTTTCTCTTATCACTGCTTTCATTGTATCCCATATACACTAATACATAGTTTTCATTATCACTTACTTGTTGTATTTCCTTTTCATCTCAATTATTATTTTTTTTTAATTCAAGGGGCACTCCCACAGGGTAAGACAGTACCTTAATGATGCCTGCACTGCTAGGCCAAATGCTTTGCCCTCACCACCCCCTCTCTCCTATATTCTTAATAGAATAATTTTAAATTTAAAAATGATCAGCTTTTTGTATTTGTTTTTTTCTTAATGTCTTCTGGCTGTTCCTCATTTTAATTGGACTGGTTGTAATATTTCTGCATTATGGAATGTGCTGTATTTTCTGCTACTTCATATAGGATTGATTTTGTGACAAGCCTATGGGTACCTAAGAAGAAGAAGAAGGTGAATTCTCTGCTAAGTGTAGCGTTTGACATGCACCTGTAAGACTGACTACTCAGGTTGTTGAGGTCTCTGTCTCCTTCATTTTTGACTTCAGGCTTTCTATTAGCACTGTGTTTTTCTCTGTATCTCTTTACATCTCTTGTAGTTTTTCTACAGGTAGTTAGTGTCCTACTTGGTTTATATGTAGAAGCGTTACAAGTTTGTGAAGTAATTCTTACGGTTCTTAAAATATGCCCTTCTGTGTTATGACAGTGCTTTTCTGACTGGCTTGACTTTGTTCATTCTATCTTTCTAAAGTCTTTTTTTTTTTTTTCAATGTAGATAGCATATACTTAGTTGGACTTTGCTTTATGACCCAGATCCAAAATCCTTTTCTGTCAATAGTGAGTTGAATCCATTGTTGATATGACTGATAGATTTTATCTCAATTCTGACCTAATATTTAAGATATTACATTTGCTAGCTTTCTGTTTCTCTCACATAGGTTTTGTTTTTTGCTCTTTTTTTTTTTTTTAAATAAGATTTATTTACTTATTTGATAGAGTTACACAGAGAGAGAAGGAGAGGCAGAGAGAGAGAGAGGTCGTCCATCCGCTGGTTCACTCCCCAGTTGGCTGCAAAGGCTGGAGCTGCGGTGATCCGAAGCCAGGAGCCAGGAGCTTCTTCGGGGTCTCCCACACAGGTGCAGGGGCCCAAGGACTTGGGCCATCTTCTGCTTCCCAGTCCATAGCCAGAGAGCTGGATTGGAAGAGGAGTAGCCAGGTCTCAAACCATCTGTCACCCACTATGCCATAGCGCTGGCCCCTTCTTTGCTCTTTAAGTTCGACAAAAATTTTAGTTTCGTATGAAATAAAAAATAGTATCTTTAACTCACCTCTCTCTAGGTTTCTGGCTGGGATCCCCTGTAACAAAAGATAAATAAGAAAAAAGTGTAACAGATTGAAGTTTTGCGTGACGTAGGTGCTTCTAGAAATGAAGAACTCGAGGCACGGGATGGAGATCACCACCTATACCTTGCTTAGAAAGGCTCAGATATTCAAAACTAACTTTGGGAGGTCTTGGTACATAGAGTCATTGGAATGGGTGTAGATTGCTTGGTTTAGACTTTTACTCGCTGAGTTTAAAAGAAAAGCCCTTTTTTGTCTCCTTCATTAGATGTTTTACACATGAAAAGTATAATCAGTTTGATTTCTTTGTCCTTAATGTCATCATTTTGCTTATAGGCCTTGAAGATCGTTTCAGTCTTAGAAATTTCAGTTTTATGTGGGAGATCTTTTGGGGTTCATTATTTTGTGTTAATTTTCTCAGGCATCCAATGAGTTCTTTTCATTTTGTACATTAAATTAAAAAAATTTCCTGGCTTTTTTTTTTTTTTTTGGTTTATATATTTTCAAAATTTTCTGTGTTTATTTGAAAGGCAGAGCGGCGGACAGTGGGGGAGGTACCTTCATTCTTTGTCTCTGCTCCCCACTCGCCCCCAACAGCCAGGTCTAGGCCAGGCTGAAGTCTGGAGCCTGAAATCCATCACAGTCTCAACTGTGGGGGACAGAGACTCAAGTGCCTGAGCCATCGTCTGCTGCCCGCCAGCCGCGTCAGCAGGAAGCTGCATCAGAAGTGGAGGAGCTGGGACTCCCAGGCGCTCCGACACGGAACGTGGATGTTCCAACTGGCAGCAAACCCGCTGCGCCACAAGGCTCGCCCCTTTTTTACTATTGTAACTTATTTATTATTATTTTTTTTGTTTCTAACTCCAATACATTGTTGTTTCTTTGCTTGTCTTCCATTTACACTGCTTTATCTTTGATCTTGCTTCTTTCCGTATCTTTGTTATCTCTGTATTTTCTGTTTTGGTTTCATTGATTTCCTCAATACTTTTTTTTAAGATTTATTTGAGAGAGCGAGTGAGTGAGTGCTACCATCTGCTGATTCATTCCCCAGTTGCTCTCAGTGACCAACTCTGGATCAGGATGAAGCCAAGAGCTTTCATCTGGGTCTCCCACATGGCTGCAGGAGCCCAAGCACTTGGGCCATCTGCTGCTGCTGCTGTTCCCAGGCCATTGGCAGGGAGCTGGATCAGAAGTGGAGCAGCAGACACCAACCAGCACCTATACTGGATGCTGGCATTGGAGGTGGCGGCTTCATCCACTGTGCCAGAACCCCAACCCCTCCTCGATACTTCTTAGAAAAAATTCAGTTGATTCTGTTCTCTCTTGGACATTTTAGTTTATTTTTTATATGTGAGATAATACTGGTTTTTAAAATTTCTTTTCTGGTTTTAGTCTTTTTTCACATATTCCTGTCTTTGTCCATGTCTGATCTTAATTTTTCCAGTTCTGGCTCATGGCAGTTTTTCTCATCCCGATTCTTCATTGAGTGTGGCAGTTCCAGTTGGAATATTGCCTTCTTGTTTTCTGGTGTTTCAGCATTATTTAGTTGGAGAGGGCCTACCTCCATTGACACCTGTCAGATTTTCTGACTTTTTCGTAATACCTCAACGTGAATCTGCTGTTCATATTTTTCTGTTCTTTTTATGGCTTGGGTGCTTTATAGGATTTTTAGCTCATTGGCTCCCTCTTCTGACAGTATAGCAAAGTCCAGACACTTTTGTGGATTTTTGTTTTGTTTTGTTTTGTTTTGTTGGTGGAGGAAGGTTATGCATTCTCTTTGGCTCTCTTGTCCTGGAGCTCCCAATTTTTTCCTTTTTTTTTTTTTTTGCTGTTTTTTTCTGATAGCCAAAGGGTTTCTCTTCCTTCTTTTCTTTCTGTCTTACTTGTCCCCTAGAAGTTCTGTGTTTGAAAACCTCTTCCTTTAGCTTGTCTCTACTTTTAAGTCCTGTCCCTATAGTCAACGTGCTCTGATCTGCTCAGATACCTTTTTTTTTCTTTGCTATCTTGAAGCTTAGGATGGGCATTTTCTTTTTTATAAAGGTTTTAGATCGACCTTAAGTTCTCTCTCATTCTGTTCATCATAGATTTTCATACTTTATCTCACAACAAAGCTTTGTGACTTAGCAGTTGTGGGGTAGGAACAAGAGAGCTTGGGTGGTTCCCCCCCATTATTATTATGCCTGTTGTTTTGGATTTTGGGCATTTTTTTGTTTTCATGTTACCCCAGGGACACAGTTTTTATGTAGTTCTGTTTATTTTATTTTAATTTTATTTTATTTTTGTCTTATATTGTTTTGGGGAAATACTGAGAGCTGGAACCCAAGTAGCCACTGTTGTTAACCTGCATGTTCCCAAGGCTGGAAGTTTAAAAAAGTACATTTTTGGGGGATGGTGCCATGGTGTAGTAGGTTCAGCATCAGCCTGTGGCATCAGCACCCCATAAGGGCACCAGTTGGAGTCCCCATTGCTCCACTTCCAATCCAGCTCCCTGCTAATGGCCTCAGGAAGCAGTAGAGGATGGCCCACGTGAGTACTTGGACCCCTGCACTGATGCGAGAGATATGGAAGAAGGTCCTGGCTGCTGGCTTCGGATTAGCCTAGCTTCAGCCTTTGTGGCCATTTGGGGAGTGAACCAGTGAATGGAAGATCTTTCTGCATCTCCCTCTCTCTGCCTGTAAATGTGCCTCTCAAATAAATAAATCTTAAAAACACACACTTTTTTGGACTATTTTTTTGTTTTGACTTTTGATGTCTTATTATCTGATTTAATCTGCACAACTCTCTGAAATAAGTAAGTCCATGAAGATTGTGGCTCAGCAGGATTAAATGCCTTCCGGGAGATCCCGCACCCAGAAAGTGGCAGGGATGCTAATCATGCGTACAACTGCCTGATTCCAAGTGCTGCCAGACTCCCGTCTTCTATCACATCCTGCTGTTTCCTTGAATATTTGAACTTAACCAAAAAAGTGCATCAGGCAAGGACTGTACCCTAATAGGTGATTATCAGCATAACTACCAGTTTGCCCATGGAGTCCTTGCTCCCCCGGTTACCCTGTATCCCTGTTGTAGTTTTAGTAGCCTCTGCTCCATTGGCTGCTGCTCCTTGACCGTCAAGGTACGTAGATGAGTTGTGCACATCAAATGCTGTGCCTTGGGAAATGCCTCCACAGATGCTTGTGTTAGTCGTACACGGTACCTGCCTGTGAAAGCAAACCTGCGGTCATCTTCATCTTCCTCTTGGCCCACTTTCACTTAGGAAAAGACCATCATTGCGCTTTCTGAACCCATGCAGGGTGGGGAAATGAAACTGCCCCCATGCTGCCGCCTGGGGCACAGGCTGATGCTGCCGCCCGGCCTGCTCCCTGCTTTGTGAACATGGTAACCTCTCAGAGCAGCTGGCAGCAGCTTTTGGCCGCCTCTTTCTGGAGTGGGGTGTTGGATTGTCTGTGGTTTTCTTTAAAGTAATTTAATCTGCACCTTAGGGGTGCTTAGTTAACATTTTTGAAGTACCTTAATCAGGAATCTACACTCCAGGGGTAGTTAGTTAACATTTGAAAGACCCTAATCAAGATTCTGTACTCCAGAGGCAAGCCAGTGCCTCTGATACTGTGCTCAGTCTGCACCAGTGGGTGCATTAATTAGAATATAAAAGATAGAAAAAGTAATTTTTCACTGGTGGAAGGAATGATATTTAAGATAAGGAGTTGGCCCGGTGCTTTCACAGAGGCATGAGCCAAGGATGAAGGTTGGGTGAGGTCAAGTGAGGAAGCCTTCCAGCCCATTTCTGACCCTGATTTTGTCCTATGTGTAGGGTTTTGTGGGCTGACCTGGTCTTTGGGGTACTTGACATCTCTATCATGCCACAGGGTCACAGCCCAGCAGGCCCTGCCTACTCCCCACCCAGGGTCATTGAACCCCTGCCCTGGCCCCTGTTTTCATTTCTTGTCCATGGAGTTGTCAGTCCTAATTTTGAACCAGACTGTCTCTTCCTAATTTCTCCATTTATGTTTTCTGCATAATTAAGTGTCAAGCAGATTGGCTATCTCAAGAGTGTGAATTTATAGTGCCATTTTGATCAGAAGTACCTATGTTACTTATAAGCGGTAACTTTCTTGGTTTGTTCAACTTGAGAATATCGTCAGTATTCGCAGGCCAGGTTCCCAGCTGTGGGACAGCATTGTAAATAAGCAATTTGATACTTTAGTGGTCTAATCAGGCTTGGTAATTTTTTTGAAGGTTCCTTTTTATATTGAGTTTTGTTCAATATTGGAAGATAGCCTACGTGTCACATAAGGGAAATGTTCTTGAATATAACATGTAATTTGAGTTATATAGTTGAAGTCAAATATATTAACTTTGTATAATTAACTTTGTATAATTCATGTGACATGCAGAATGGAATGATATATACTTCAGAGTTTGTACAGTAAATGCTACTATTGTCTCACACCTTAAAAAGTATGTGATAAATAAAATGATGTGGCTTCTTCGATAGAAAGTTTAGGTGTGTTACCAAGGCCCTTATCTTCTACAGTTTGGTGACAAGTGTTACAGCCTTGGCATATGTTACTGATCTCTGCTTAACCAAACACATCACGTAAAGAAAGCAGTCATACATGGGTATCCAAATTGCTGTCTGCACTCATTGGAAGTCAAAGTTTTGAAAATAAAATACTTAGCTGGTTAAATGGATATTTTACCTTGTTTATCAGTTATTTTCTAAGTGGACTCTCTATAGTCTAGATGTACACCTAAAAGTTGCTATGAGCCTTGTAACCAGAGATGTAGATGATGACTGTATTTGATAGAACCATGAATCGTAGAGTTTGAAGGGACCTTAGTTATCATGGAGTTAAATCCTTTCCTGAGGCCCAGAGAGCCTTAGTTAAACTCTCAGGATTACAAGCGTAGTCTCCAGCACAGACCCACAGTTGCAGCTTCTGTCTACTTGTGTGTGTGTGCCTATGTAGGAGCATCCATATCTGTATGTACCGAAAGGTAGTGTGCAGGTGTGTGCACACATGTGTGCGTGAGAGCTGCTGTGTAAGAGGCATTTCAGGCCCATAGGAGTTTAGTGAAAATAATTGGTTGAAGGGCATCAGAGTCTTTAATATTTAGCACTATCTTGTCTGTCAGTGAGCATCTTGAAAACCAGCTTTGAGAAATCTTCATGTGGGAAGATCTAAAGAGGGAAAAAAAAAAATCCTAAGAGAATTAGGGAAGGAAGGAAGGATTTCTGATGTTAAAAGTGGTAAAGTCCACACACTGAGTGCATATTGCAACAGTGCAGGTTCTAGAGAATGATCTGGGGCTCAGTAGTAAGGAATTTGTACCTTGGGTTCTAATTGTGGTGTGAGGCTTTACCGATCTTCGGTTAAATTATTTTTGTGCAGGTTTTTCCCACACAGCACCAATAAATCTTTCTCGTCTCACAGGGGTTTTGGGATTATTAGACTAGTCATGGTTAATTCTATTATCCTTCTAAATTATCTTTTAATTTTCGGCTGATGTAAGTGAAATAAATAAAATAAATGAATTAATATTGGATTTGTTCAATGTTTATGCTCTAGGAGATTTCAGGATACAAACAGAAAGATAAAATTCTAAACAAATGCCATTTGGGGATGTGACATTTTTATTCAAATCTTTTTTTTTTATTGGGTTTTCCATCAGGTTAGTGAGCATATGCGCAGATGCATGCCCTGGCATTTGGGGATTTACCAATGATTTAAACTGCATTTGCCCATTGCCAGTCACCCTGTGACAGGTGGCTGCAAACTTCAGGTGTCCCTCTCTGTATTTCCTGCTTGGGACTCCCATTTGCGCTCTTGTGAAGAGCCTTTGTCTCATCTGAATTTCGATTATTTTTTTGCTGCCTGAAGCTTTGCTTTTGTTCTTGCTCCATTTCCCTCTCTATCGTGCAGGATTTGGAATACTCTTCGGTTCCGGAGAGCTTCCCCACCTTGGTGAGGGGCTGGTTCTGGGGGATGGAGCACTTCTGTGGCCACAGGGGTCTAGCTTCCCCATGCAATGTCTATTCTTGAAATGTCGCTTTTGGAAATATTTAAAGGCTTCTTTTTGATTTGCCTTCAGAATTGTGATTTCATCTTGAGAAGCTTAAGGCTTCTTGGTTCCACTTCCAGTTTTACTAATATTAAAAAAGGGTTGTGAGTTGTTATTTCATTGTAGTTTTTCAATTTCTATTTTTAGTTTATTTTCATTGTGTTTGAAAGGCACTGGGGGTGTCCAGGAAGGAGGGAAAGGAGGAATTTTTCCTATACTGGCTTACCCCCAAATGCCCACAGCAACTGGAGCCAAGAGCCTGAACTCCATCCTGGTGACCCATGTGGTGGCAGGGACTCAGAACCAGTGCCATCGCCTGTTGCCTCCCTGAGTGTGCACCCACAGAAGCAGGAGCAGCTGGGGCTGGAAGCAGGCACTCTGAGAGGGGATGCAGCCATCCCAAAGATGTCTCACCTGCTCTGTCAAACACCAGCTCCTCATTGTAGTTTTGATTGGCATCTCACTAATGATTTCTGGTGTTAAGCATCTATTTAGCACCTAGAGATAATTTCGCTTCTTCTCCAGTTTGATGACTTTTCTTTTTCTTGCCGAATTGCTCTGGCTGGTACTTGCAGTATCACATCAGACACCAAGTGCCGAAAGTAGGCATCCTTGCCTTGTTCTCGAATTCAGAGGCAGTGTTTTCCATCTTTCAACACTGCCTGTGACATTCACTGTGGGCATTGATACATGGCTTTTGCTATGTTAGTTTTGTTTCTTTTCTTAGTTGATTTGTTGAGTGTGTGTGTGTGTGTGTGTGTGTTTTTTTTTTTAAATCCTAAAAGGGCATTGAATTTTGGTGTATTCTGCTGAGTGGCTTTCATGTGTTGAATCATCCTTGCATCCCAGGTGTTAGTGTATAATCTTTTAAGTGTACTGTTGAATTTCACTTGTTATTTTGTTGAGAATATTTTTTCTTGTTTTTAAAGACTTATTTATTTGAAAGGTATGTGTATATATATATAGAGAGAAAGAGAGCATACTAGTGCATGCACAAGCAAGCCTTTGGATCTGTGTAGTTGGATCACCATTTTTTAAAAGATTTATTTTTTTGAAAGGTAGAGCTATGGGGGTGGGGAGTAAGAATTTTCATTCCCCAGTTTACTTCTCCAATGGTCACAACTGTGGAGCTGGACCAGTCTGAAGCCAGGAGCTTCCTCCACATCTCCTGCGTGGGTGCAGGAGCCTTCACTGCCTTCCCAGGTGCACCAGCAGGTAGCTGGATCACAAGTGGAGCAGCTGGACTCGAACCAGCACCCACATGGGATGCTAGTGCTGCAGGCGGTAGCTTAACCTGCTACACGGCATTGGCAGCCCCACAGGTTTTTTGTTTGTTTAACTGTGATCTGTCTTTTGATTAGAGTTAAATCCATTTATATTTAAAGTGATTATTGATGAGGAAGGACTTTTGTGATTTTGTAATTTGTTCTCTGTATGCTGTATAGCTTTTTGTCCCTTATATTTTATATTACCATCTTATTTTTATTTTTTTGCGATGAGACATTTAAATTCTTTTACATCTTGTATACATTTTAGAACTATTTATTTTCTTTTTGGCACCATGAGGATTATAGTTAAGGTCCTAAAGTTTTCAAAGTTTCACAGTTTTTACCTTGAGTTTATGCCATCTTAACTTCAGTGTCATACAAGAACTGTACTCCTTTAGTAGCTCTGTTGTTTTCACGTCCAGTTCTTGATGTAATAGAATCAAATTTTTATGTATTTATGTGCCCCCAAATCATAAATAGTAATTACTTTAGGTACATTCAGTTATATAGAGCAAAATGTAGATCTACAACCAAAGTTCCTTTTTTCTTTTTAAAAAAGATTTATTTATTTATTTGAAAGGTGAAGTTGCCGAGAGAGGCAGGCAGAGACAGAGACACCTTCCATCTGCTTGTTCTCTCCCCAGGTGGCTGAAACAGCCAGAGCTGGACAAGGCCACAGCCAGGAGCCAGGAGCTTAATTGGGATCTCCCATGTGGGTGCACTTGGGCCATCTTCTTCCGCTTTCCCAGGCACATTAGCAGGGAGCTGGATCAGAAGTGGGGTGCCGGTGCTGCAGGCAGTGGTTTAACCTGCTGCACCACGGTATTGGCCCCTGCAACCAAAGTTTCAACAGTACTAGCTTTCAGATTAATAATTGTGTTTTTAAGATGTTTTATTCGCTTAGATTGTGGAAAACAAAAAGGACAGTTATTTATATAAGGTAAACACACTTCATGTATTTCATATATACAGATTTAAGAGCGCTGTGACACTTCTCACCCCACTCTCCCTTCTTTCTTTTTTAATTTTTATAATGACTTACTCTGTTTATTTTATAGTCATAAGATAAATTAAGTAAAGAATTCAACAAATAGTAAGAAGAAAAAACAAAACACACTGTTGCTCAACAGTAGAGATGAGGGCCATAAATAATCACCGAATCTCAGAATGTCAGTTTCACTCTTGTACATTACGTTTTTTGTATACTATTAGTTACCACAGATCAGGGTAAACATATGGTATGTGCCTTTTTGGGACTGTCTTATTTTACTAAGTATGATGGTTTCTTGTTGCTTCCATTTTGTTGCAAAAGACAGGATTTAATTTTTTTTCCAGCTGAGTGATATTCCATAGGGTATATATACCATATTTTCTTTATCCAGACATAGATTGATGGGCATTTGGGTTGATTCCTTATCTTAGCTATTGTGAATTGAGCTGCAGTAAGCATAGGGGTATGGATAATTCTTTCACATGCTGATTTCTTTCCAGTTGGGTAAATTCCCAGGAGTGGGATGGCTGGGTCATATGGTAGATCTATTTTGAGATCTCTGAGGAATCTCCATACTGTCTTCCACATAGCTGTACTAGTTTGCATTTCCACCAGCACTGGATTAGGGTACCTTTTTCCCCACATCCAAAACCAACCTTTCAAATGCCCAGGTATTTACCCTTGTTGAGATCTTTACTTCATCAGACCACTTTCTATTAATTTCTTGAAGGGCAAGTCTAGTGGAGACAACTTCTTCAGCTTTTGTTTGTCTGGGACTGGCTTAATTTCTCCCTCACTTTTGAAGAAAAATTTTGCTGGATATAGGATTCCAGCCTACTTTTTTTTTTTCCTTTTAAAGAGACAGAGAAACAAAGGGACAAAGAGAGAAAGAGAAAAACAGACAGAAAGCTCACATCTGCTAGTTCAGCTCTCCAAATCCAGGAGGAGTCTGGGGTGGGATCCAGAAGCAGGAAACTCAACCCAGGCCTGCCTCCGAAAGTGTGCATTAGCTGGGGGCTGCAGTCAAGAGCTGGAGCCCACTGGAGCCGAACACCCACTGGGCGAGGCTAAACGCCCACTCCTCAGGATAGGATTCTTGGTTGACAGTTTTTCTTTTAGCCCTTTGGATTATTGCTGTGCCTTCTGGTGAGATTCCTGTGGGTAATCCTGTTCAGAGTCTTTGGATGTGATGGGTTGCTTTTCTCTTGCAGCTCTCAAGATTCTTTGTCTTCTGAAAGTTTAATTATAGATATTCTCTCTGCCCCTTCTCTCTCTCTCCTCTTCTTGAACTCCAGCTGTGCATATGTTGGTTCATGGCTCATAGTCCTGGAGGTGTTTTTTAGTTCCAGAATTTCTTTTTGGTTCTGTCTTTACTGATTGGTGTTTGATGCTCTTTTGTTCAGACATCATTCTCTTGACTTTCTCCACATTCTCTTTTGGTTCTTGGAACATCTTTAAGACCATTATTATTATTTTTTTAAAGATTTATTTGAAAGGCAGAGTTCTAGAGAGGCAGAGAGAGAGAGAGAGAGAGATCTTCCATCTGCTGCTTCAATCTCTGAATGGCTGCAATGGCCGGAGCTGGGCTGATCTGAAGCCAGGAGCTTCTTCTGGGTCTCCCACATGGGGACAGAGGCCAGGGCACTTGGGCCATCTTTTGCTGCTTTCCCAAGCCATAGCAGAGAGCTGGATGGGGGCAGCTGGGACTGAAACTGGTACCCATATGGGATGCCTGTACTGCAAGTGGTGGCTGTACCCACTATGCCGCAGCACCAGCCCCCAAAGACCATTATTTTAAAGTCTTTGTTGAGTGGACCTGCCAAGAAGTCTTTCTCAGGAACAGTTTCTGTTGATTTAAATTTTTTTTTTTTTGAATAGGCCACATTTTCCTGTTTCTTGGTTTATCTTACAAGTTTTTGTTGAAATCTGGGCTCTTGAATCTAATGAGGTAGTGGCCCTGGAAATTAGATTCTCTTCAGTTCCCAAATTTGTTCTTTCTTTCTTTGGATTGTTGCCATTGGTTTTTTGTTGTCATTGTTGTGGACTGCTTCACTCATAAGGATCAGCCTGGTTGTGAGCTTAAGGTCTTCTCAGTCATTTCTGTGTGGGCGGCACC
This sequence comes from Oryctolagus cuniculus, assembly GCF_051225735.1. Lineage (NCBI taxonomy): Eukaryota > Metazoa > Chordata > Mammalia > Lagomorpha > Leporidae > Oryctolagus > Oryctolagus cuniculus. Next base: position 169,088,819 of record NC_142869.1, read on the forward strand.
TTTCCCTGGGCATGTACGGTTGCTTTCTAATTTTTCCCACACACATAGTGGTTTTGATCATCCTGGTCTTTAGCGTCTGGCTCTCAAAAGGGAAGAGAGAGAGAAAACTGGATGGGATGGACGCCCTGAGAGCCTCTGCAGAGGGGGAGGGGGTAGCTTTGGATGGATTTAGAGACCTGGCAGTGGCTGCCCCCCTTTTGGTCTGCACCTCTGTGGTCCCACAGTCAGAGCACAAATATTTGGAGGGCCTGGGTCGTTTTGCCCACCCCGACTCTGGCCAGCGGGGTGCAGGCCACTTCGGGAGCTGATGCACAGCTGCCTGCCAGCAGGCAGCTCCTGCCCGTTACTGTCCAAGCCTTCCCCTGGAAGGTGAAGGCCTCCGGGCACCTCCAGAGTCCAGCACACAGCGAAGTGCCGCTCAGTGACAGGGATGCTTTGTGGGAAATGCCGTGGTGATTTCCACCCCGTGCGAGCACCATGTGGTGCACGTGACACAAGCACACAGATGGCTGCACATCGTGCGTTTGTGTGGCAGGAGGTTTGTAAGCTGTGGCGTGCGTGTCAGTCATGATGTTCCTGAGTTCCCATTCAGAGTCTGTGTCTGGATGTGTTAGTTGAAGGGAAAAGCCCCTGGCTTGCAGTAGACACAGGTCTCAGAGCACCTGCTCCTCCCTCTCCCCAGCTGCAGCAAGGGTCAGAACCACCAGGTTAGGCTGCTGCTTCTACCTCCAAACCAAATGGTTGGGGTGAAAGCTGTAATCTAAAGAGCTACAGAGGGTTTGACCTGTGACATCACATAAAAGACTTCCGTGGATTCTTAGCTAAGATCTGCCTCCAAAAATAATGGTGCTATACCAGACCTGTTTTGGAAAGAAATAAGAGTTTGTTCTTTTGTGTTTATGAACTGTCTCTTCATTGCTCTTTTCCTTCATTTCTCCTTTTTTGTCTCCCTTGTGCACTTTGTTTTTCCTTTATTTTTCTTAATCTCTTTTTCCATCTGTTATAATTTTCCTCTTTCCCCCTTATATGGGTATTTACAATATGCTTTCCTCCAGCAGCCTCTGACTTATAGCTGATACATAGGAACTTGGGGCTGGGATCTGGCACTTTAGAATTCTCCTGCAACACCATATATGGCACTTTATAATCAATCAGTCCTTGCAAATCAGAAACCCACGGACTCATGGCAGAAGTAGTCCAAGTAGACTTGGACCTCCTATTACTATGCTGGGCATCATTTGAGGAATATACATAGAATTTTGTGACTTTTGGGTGGTAACCATGCAAGCTATTTCGATTGAAAAATCTTCTCTGATTTCTTTTAACGGAGTAATCAAACTGATGATCCCACTAACTAGACTGCTCTGTCTTTGAATTTTCTATGGTGGGACCTGTCTTACTAATCTTCTGATTTGCAGCGAGGGAGATAAGCCTGCAGGACATTAAGGAGGATTCGGACCTGGATCCCGAGGAGAACAGCACCCTCTTCATGGGCATCCTTATCAAGGGGCTGGCCAAGCTGAAGAAGATCCCAGAGACGGTCACGGCCATCCAGGAGCGCTTGGAGCAGGAGCTCAAGCAGATTGTGAAGCGATCTACCACGCAGGTGGCAGACAGCGGCTATCAGAGGGCAGAGAACCTCGCTGTGGACAACCAGCCGCGGTAGGTGGGGGTGGGCCTGTGTTCCTGATCTCTCATTTTGTGAGTTTTCTAGCATGAGCCCCATGCAAACTAAGGTTGATTAAAAACAACTTGGATAGGCAGACTGCCCTTGTTTGGTTTTTGACACTGAGAAATTGTAGTGCGTGTTGTCTGTATTCAAATACATTGAAAGAAATATTCAGGCCTATCTAGAAAGAAAATTGTTTGTATTCAAGTACATAATTGAATGAAACAAAGAAAGAACATGGCAGTACTGACTATGTACTGGGCACTAAGCAATGTGAAAGGCAATTTGTGTACTATTATCTCATTTAGTTCTTACTACAACTCTGTGAGCTAGTTTTTTGTGTCCAGATTTTATAGTTAGGAAAACAGGGGCTCAGAGATGAAGTACATACTTAGCTCAGGCTCACAGAAAAAGTAGCTGGTCTTGGGGCTGCATACAAGTTAACTGGATTCCAAACTCCATGTTTGGGGGTGGGCCTTTTGCCCGCCTCTCATTTTAGATTACCTGGGTTTGTGTCCCAGCTCTACCCACTGACTCTGCTTCTTGTTACTGTAGACCCCGGGAGGTGTTGGTGATGGCTCAAGTAATTGGGTGTCTGCCACTCACATGGGAGATCTAGACTGAGTTCCTGCCTCCTAGGTTGAGGCCCAATGCAACCCTGGCTAGTACAGGCATTTGGGGGAATGAACCAACAATGGGAAGTCTGTCTGCCTGTCTGTCTTTCAAAAAAAATTAATTTATTAATTAAGTCCATTGTCTTTCCTCTATCTTGTGCTTTCTTCTTTAATTTGTGGTGAGATTTGCCAACAGGTAAATCTGTCTCAGGAACTCTTGTTTTAAAAGAACAAACAGGATTTAGGTGTTGTAATTCTTGTTTCCCAAGGGAAATACAGAAATTGTCTCCGTAGTCTGTACACAGTTTGCCAGATGAGATTTTAGGGCCCAGGAGACTGATGTTGTCTGGCAGTGTTTAGAATTGGGGCTTTTCTAGAAAATCAGAGGTGCTCTGTGAAGGGGTCTGTGCTCCCCGCTCCCCCTGCTTTGCCTGCCAAACTGCCACATACACCGGACATGAACCAAGGCAGGAATTTGGCATGAGGGAAGAAGGCCAGTGGAAGGATCGCTTCCTACGGGGCAGAGGACAAAGCAGTGCCTGCGCGTCCTCCAGCTGCTGAGCTGCTGAGCTGCTGTCTCCTGGGAGCAGACAGGCGGAGTGTCGGAGGGATCCAGGTCTGGTTGCTATGCTGTTAAAGAAATTCTACTCTTGGTACTTAAAATTTTTAAATATTTTGGAAAAAAAAATCTAGGGAGGAAATTGTAATAGCTCACTTGGTACAGTCTTCTCCAGGTTGACTTTAGACTCTTTGCCAAAGTTCAAATATTTCGTTGACATTTGCCTGTGTTCTTTTGTATATCTAAATAAGGTTGATTTTTGAAAGTCTTCAGTAATCAATTCAGTTGTAGATTCCATTCTAAGTTAATGCACTTGGCGAACACAGGGGTCTTCTAGGCTTCTGACACAATGTTTCAGAGCAAATGTTTGATGCCAGTGGGTTTTGGAGAGCAGATCCAGCTTTGGGAAACTTCGAGTCCCAGTTTTATGATCTGAAGAAAATAATATCTGTCTTCAGGATTGCTTGCTTGCTTTGATGATTTATTTCGAAACATTTGCATTTATTTATTTCCATTTTATTTGAAAGGCAGAGAGACACAGATCTTCAGTCTGCTGGTTTACTCCTCAAAAATCTGCAAGAGCCAGGGTTGGGCCAGGTCGAAGCCACAGTGTGGAACTGCATCCAGGTCTCCCTCTGGGCGGCGGGGACCCAAGCACTGCAGCCGTCACCTGCTGCCTCCCAGAGCGTGCAGTGCTAGAAACTGAATCAGAAGCCGGGGAGCTGGGACTGGATCCGTGCTCTCCAGGACAGGATGCGCTCAGCCCAAGGGGCAGTGTAACCACGTCCACGTATTATTGCTGGTCCCTGCCTCCACACTATGTTCTCTGGTCACTCAGGTCACGGTCCAGAGAAGCTGGAGGATGGTTTCTAAACTGAACTTGGCCTTTCTTCCTTCTTTGCCTCGTGCTTGGATTTTTGTGAAGACCTTTTGACTTGTTACTAACGAATACTCTCAACCTCTGCTTTGATATTTGCCCTGTTGCTCTCAGTCCCCCAGTGGACACACTGGACTTTCATAGGGAAATAAAATGACTGTAGTATGTACTGAAAATGAAAGGAAAGGGCCTGGGTCAATACCTTCTTTGTAGATCTCACTGTAGTACCCTTAAAAGCACAGTGTCTCTCATAGGATTTTGACCGCTTCCTCTGCTGCTGCCCAGGTTCTTTCTGGAATACATGAGTGGAGTTTACAGCACTAGGAGTAGACCTTCAGCCCACTGCCCCAGGAAATACTCAATGTCTCTCAAGGAGGAATCAGTCAGCAGCAGCAGGTTTTTTCTCTACAAATTGTATTTTTTTTTTTTGTCAGTATTTTAAAAGGCTTTTCAGTCAGGAAGCATTGGACGTATGAAATGGACAAGCTATCTTGGTTTTATGTCTGTAACATGATCTCATTTTATAAAGCGTGCAATCCTGAATTTGGGTCCCCAAATCCTTTATTTTGAGGAAAAATAGGACAGAGCGAATATCTGGGGCAATCCACTTTGTTAGAAGATCGAAGATTGACCTTTGGGCTGGGATTCCGAAAGACTGATAATTCCAAGCCCACCGCAGTGGTAATTTGTGCTAGCACATGCTTTAAAACTCTTCAGCTGTTAATGCTCTTGAAGAAGTTATTCAAAAGTCATTGGCATTGTTGCTTTTAGATGACTGGAATTTTAGAAAGGATATCGTCGGGAGAGGAGGCAAGATGGCGGAATAGGAAGGGAGCACACTGATAGTCCGGGGAGAGACAGTTTAATAAAAGTGGAGATACTGCAGGTTCAAGGAAGAGTAGGGGAGGAAACAGCAGAAGAAACTCTTCCGGAATGCGTGATTCACAGTGGACCTGCGTGGAGAGCGTGGGAGCCCACAGTTCGGGACACCAGCGGCAGACTCAACACACCAGCGCTGGAACGCGAGGTGAGCCGAACCTCAATAGCCCGAGACACCGGCAGGCAAGCGGAGAGAGGAGACTAGAGGGAACGACCCCCGGGGGGGGGGGGGGAGTTCACCAGGCTAACTGGAAGAGAGAGAGAGAGAGAGAAAAAAAAAGGTGACTGGTACGGACACGGGTTTCTCTCTCTCTGCTCATCTCTCAAGGGCGAGCAAGACAAAGAGCAGATGCCATCTTGGACATACATCATAAGCAGAGCGACCTCAGGTCTGCACCGGCCCTGAGCCTAGCAGAAAAACCTGACTCTGGGCGGGGCGAATTAACAGGAGATTAGGACCTAGTAAATTTGTGGTGCTACTGAACTGAGACTGTGAAAAAAGAGACGGTGGGGGAGAGAACTCACAGAATTCACGTGAGTACTCTCCAGAGATGCTACAATTCCGTAACTTTGGCAACCCAGTGGGAGACTGAAGAGGAATCTGAGCCCACCCTGAGGGCAGAACAGATTCCCTGTGTGGTCCTTGAGAAAGAGCTTCCGATCTCTGGCTCCTGTGGGTATATCATTTGCCTGCTAACTACCTCCAACTTCGTTCAGCTGTGCGGAATTACTTCCCTTTTGAATCAAAAAAAGAGAGAGAGAGAGAGATCTACCATGCCTAACCTGGGAGTGTCACCTTTGGCACACCAAACAGAGCTCTCAGGCCACACCCATCTCAAGCCTCTAAGGCTCCATCAAAAACAGTCCACTTAATCTAGAGTCATAGTATAACAAGAAGAAGCACCACAGTGAAGAAACCAAATATCTCCAATATGCCAAATAACAAACGCAAAAACCGAGGTAATAAAAACAAGGAAGTCACCATGACGCCCCCAAATGAAAAAGACACCCCAATTCAAGATTATGAAGATGATGACATAGAAGAAATGCAAGAAGCAGATCTCAAAAAATTGATAAGAACATTAAGAAGTTCTCAAAAACAAATTCTTGAACTACAGAAATCCTTAATGGACAAGATAGAAAATCTCTCTCGTGAAAATGAAATATTAAGGAGGAATCAAAATGAAACGAAACAACTAGTACAACAGGAAACTGTGATAATGACGAGAAATCATAATGAAGTGAAGAATTCAATAGATCAAATGAAAAACACAACAGAGAGCCTTACGAACAGAATGGGTGAAGCAGAAGAGAGAATTTTGGACTTAGAAGACAGAGAACAGGAAAGGATACAGTCAGACCAAAGAAAAGAAGAGGAAATTAGAAATCTAAAACATATTGTCGGGAATCTGCAGGATACTATTAAAAAAACCAACATTCGGGTTCTAGGAGTTCCTGAAGGCATGGAGAGGGAGAAAGGATTAGAAGGCCTTTTTAGTGAGATATTAGCAGAAAATTTCCCAGGTTTGGAGAAGGACAGAGAAATCCTAGTACGGGAAGCTCACAGAACCCCTAATAAACATGACCAAAAGAGATCCTCACCACGACACGTTGTAATTAAACTCTCCACAGTGAAACATAAAGAAAAGATCCTAAAATGTGCAAGAGAGAAACGTCAGATTACTCTCAGAAGATCTCCAATCAGACTCACAGCTGACTTCTCATCAGAAACCCTACAAGCTAGGAGGGAATGGCGAGATATAGCCCAGGTACTAAGAGAGAAAAACTGCCAGCCCAGAATATTATATCCTGCAAAGCTCTCATTTGTGAATGAAGGTGAAATAAAGACTTTTCATAGCAAACAGAAATTGAAAGAATTTGTCGCCACTCGTGCAGCCCTGCAAAAGATGCTTAAAGATGTGTTACACACAGAAACAGAGAAACACGGTCATCAATATGAAAGAAAGTAAAGGAAGGAAACCTCACAGCAAAAGTTCACAGGGAATTCAGAGCATATATTAGAACTTATCTTTGGCAAATGGCAGGGCAAAGCTACTACTTATCATTAGTCACATTGAACGTTAATGGCCTGAACTGTCCAGTTAAAAGACACAGATTGGCTGATTGGGTTAAGGAACAAAACCCATCTATTTGCTGCTTACAAGAAACACATCTTTCCAACAAAGATCCATACAGACTGAAAGTGAAAGGCTGGAAAAAGATATACCATGCCAACAGAAATGAAAAAATAGCGGGCGTAGCCATCTTAATATCGGACAACATAAACTTTACCACAAAAACTGTTAAGAGAGACAAAGAGGGACACTATATAATGAATAAGGGATCAATACAAGAAGAAGATATAACAATTATCAATGTATATGCACCTAACTACAGGGCACCGGTTTATCTGAAAGATTTGTTAATGGACTTAAAGGGAGACTTAGACCCCAATACAATAGTACTGGGGGACTTCAATACTCCACTCTCAGAAATAGATCAACAGGACAGAAGATCAACAAGGATACAGTAGATTTAAACGACACTATAGCCCAAATGGATCTAACAGATATATACAGAACTTTCAATCCTACAGCTAAAGATTTTACATTCTTCTCAGCAGTACATGGAACCTTCTCTAGGATTGACCACATACTAGGCCATAAAGCAAGTCTCAGCAAATTCAAAAGAATTAGAATCATACCATGCAGCTTCTCAGACCATAAAGGAATGAAGTTGGAAATTAGCAACTCAGGAATCCCTAGAGCATACGCAAACACATGGAGATTGAACAACATGCTCCTGAATGAACAATGGGTCATAGAAGAAATTAAACGAGAAATCAAAAATTTTCTGGAAGTAAATGAGAATAACAGCACAACTTACCAAAACTTATGGGACGCAGCAAAAGCAGTGTTAAGAGGAAAGTTTATATCAATAGGTGCCTACATCAAGAAATTGGAAAGGCACCAAATAGATGAGCTTTCAACGCATCTCAAGGATCTAGAAAAACTGTAGCAAACCAGACCCAAATCTAGTAGGAGAAGAGAAATAATTAAAATCAGAGAAGAAATCAACAGGATTGAATCAAAAAAAAATTACAAAAAATCAGCCAAACGAGGAGCTGGTTTTTTGAGAAAATAAACAAAATTGACACCCCATTGGCCCAACTAACTAAAAAAAGAAGAGAAAAGACCCAAATCACTAAAATCAGAGATGAAAAAGGAAACGTAACAACAGACACCACAGAAATAAAAAGAATCATCAGAAATTACTACAAGGACTTGTATGCCAGCAAACAGGGAAACCTATCAGAAATGGATAGATTCCTGGACACATGCAACCTACCTCAATTGAACCAGGAAGACATCGAAAACCTAAACAGACCCATAACTGAGACAGAAATTGAAACAGTAATAAAGGCCCTCCCAACAAAGAAAAGCCCAGGACCAGATGGATTCACTGCTGAATTCTACCAGACATTTAAAGAAGAACTAACTCCAATTCTTCTCAAACTATTCAGAACAATCAAAGAAGAAGGAATCCTCCCAAATTCTTTCTATGAAGCCAGCATCACCTTAATTCCTAAGCCGGAAAAAGATGCAGCACTGAAAGAGAATTACAGACCAATATCCCTGATGAACATAGATGCAAAAATCCTCAATAAAATTCTCGCCAACAGAATGCAGCAACACATCAGAAAGATCATCCACCCAGACCAAGTGGGATTTATCCCTGGTATGCAGGGATGGTTTAATGTGCGCAAGACAATCAATGTGATACACCACATTAACAGACTGCAGAAGAAAAACCATATGATTATCTCAATAGATGCCGAGAAAGCATTTGATAAAATACAACACCCGTTCATGATGAAAACTCTAAGCAAACTGGGTTTGGAAGGAACATTCCTCAATACAATCAAAGCAATCTATGAAAAACCCACAGCCAACATCCTATTGAATGGGGAAAAGTTGGAAGCATTTCCACTGAGATCTGGCACCAGACAGGGATGCCCACTCTCACCACTGCTATTCAATATAGTTCTGGAGGTTCTAGCCAGAGCTATTAGGCAAGAAAAAGAAATTAAAGGGATACAAATTAGGAAGGAAGAACTCAAACTATCCCTCTTTGCAGATAATATGATTCTTTATTTAGGGGACCCAAAGAACTCTACTAAGAGACTATTGGAACTCATAGAAGAGTTTGGCAAAGTAGCAGGGTATAAAATCAATGCACAAAAATCAACAGCCTTTGTATACACAGACAATGCCATGGCTGAGGAAGAACTTCTAAGATCAATCCCATTCACAATAGCTACAAAAACAATCAAATACCCTGGAATAAACTTAACCAAGGACGTTAAAGATCTCTATGATGAAAATTACAAAACCTTAACGAAAGAAATAGAAGAGGATACCAAGAAATGGAAAAATCTTCCATGCTCATGGATTGGAAGAATCAATATCATCAAAATGTCCATTCTCCCAAAAGCAATTTATAGATTCAATGCAATACCAATCAAGATACTGAAGACCTTCTTCTCAGATCTAGAAAAAATGATGCTGAAATTTATATGGAGACACAGGAGACCTCGAATAGCTAAAGCAATTTTGTACAACAAAAATGAAGCTGGAGGCATCACAATACCAGATTTCAGGACATACTACAGGGCAGTTGTAATCAAAACAGCATGGTACTGGTACAGAAACAGATGGGTAGACCAATGGAACAGAATTGACACACCAGAAATCAATCCAAACATCTACAGCCAACTCATATTTGATCAAGGGTCCAAAGCCAATCCCTGGAGTAAGGACAGTCTATTCAATAAATGGTGCTGGGAAAATTGGATTTTCACATGCAGAATCATGAAGCAAGACCCCTACCTTTCACCCTACACAAAAATCCACTCAACATGGATTAAAGACTTAAATCTATGACCTGACACCATCAAATTATTAGAGAGCATTGGAAAAACCCTGCAAGATATAGGTACCGGCAATGACTTCTTGGAAAACACCCCAGAAGCACAGGCAGTCAAAGCCAAAATTAACATTTGGGATTGCATCAAATTGAGAAGTTTCTGTACTGCAAAAGAAACAGTCAGGAAAGTGAAGAGACAACGGACAGAATGGGAAAATATATTTGCAAACTATGCAACAGATAAAGGGTTGATAACCAGAATCTACAAAGAAATCAAGAAACTCCACAAGATCAAAACCAATAACCCACTTAAGAGATGGGCCAAGGACCTCAATAGACATTTTTCAAAAGAGGAAATCCAAATGGCCAACAGACACATGAAAAAATGTTCAAGATCACTAGCCATCAGGGAAATGCAAATCAAAACCACAATGAGGTTCCACCTTACCCCAGTTACAATGGCTCACATTCAGAAATCCACCAACAACAGATGTTGGCGAGGATGTGGGGAAAAAGGGACACTAACCCACTGTTGGTGGGAATGCAAACTGGTCAAGCCACTATGGAAGTCAGTCTGGAGATTCCTCAGAAACCTGAAGATAACCCTACCATTCAACCCAGCCATCCCACTCCTTGGAATTTACCCAAAGGAAATGAAATTGGCAAACAAAAAATCTGTCTGCACCTTAATGTTTATTGCAGCTCAATTCACAATAGCTAAGATCTGGAACCAACCCAAATGCCCATCAACAGTAGACTGGATAAAGAAATTATGGGACATGTACTCTATAGAATACTATACAGCAGTCAAAAACAACGAAACCCAGTCATTTGCAACAAGATGGAGGAATTTGGAAAACATCATGTTGAGTGAATTAAACCAGTCCCAAAGGGACAAATATCATATGTTCTCCCTGATTGGCAACAACTAACTGAGCACCAAAGGGGAAACTTGTTGAAGTGAAATGACACTGTGAGAAACAGTGACTTGATCAGCTCTTGTCCTGATGGTTGATGTACAATGTAATACTTTATCCATTTTAGTATTTTTTTTTTGTTCTAGTACCATTGGTTGAACTCTGTAATTAATACACAATTATTTTTAGGTATTTAAATTTTAACTGAAAAGTGATCCCTGTTAGGAATTTGGAAAACATTATGTTGAGTGAAATAAGCCAATCCCAAAGGGACAAATACCACTTGTTCCCCTTGATAGGTGACAACTAACTGAGCACCAAAAAGGAAACCTGTTAAAGTGAAATGAACACTATGAGAAATGGTGCCTTGATCAGCCCTCACCCTGACTGTTGATGAGCAGCTTAATATGTTATCCCTCTTAGTATTTTTTTTGGTTTGTTCTACTTAATACTTTTGGTTGAATACTGTAATCAATACACAACTCTTCTTAAGTGCTGAAACAACTGAAAAGTGATTGCTGTTAAATATAAGAGTGGGAACAAGAGAGGGAAGAGATGTGCAATTCAGGACATGCTCAAGCTGACTTACCTCAAACAGTTGAGTTAGAAACATACCAGGGGATTCGAATTCAATCCCATCGAGGTGGCATGTACCAATGCCATCTCACTAGTCCCAGTGATCAATTTCTGTTCACAATTGATCGTAATGATAGGACTAAGAACCAAAGGGATCACATAAACAAGAATAGTGTCTGCAAATACTAGCTGATAGAATAAAAAAGGGAGAGAATGGTCCAACGTGGGAAGTGAGATACACAGCAGACCCATAGAATGGCAAATGTCCTAATAGCACTCTGGCCTCATAATCAGCCCTTAAGGCATGCGGATCTGGCTGAAATGCCCATGAGAGTATTTCAGGCATGGAAAGCCAAGACACTCTGGGGGAAAAAAAAAGACTAAATGAAAGATCTCTGTGAGTGAGATCCCAGTGGAAAGAATGGGTCATCAAAGAAGGAGGTACCTTTCTCTGAAGGGAGGAGAGAACTTCCACTTTGACCATGGCCTTGTCTAAAAATGATCAGAGTCAGTGAACCCAGGGGGCTTCCATAGCATTGGCAGCTCATGACAAGAGCCTAGGGTGATTACTGATGCCATAAACAAGAGTGTCAATTTGTTAAGTCAACAACAGGAGTCACTGTGCACTTACTCCTCATGTAGGATCTTTGTCCTTAGTGTGCTATACATTGAAATTTAATGGTATAACTAGTACTCAAACAGTATTTTTCACTTTATGTTTCTGTGTGGGAGCAAACTGTTGAAATCTTTACTTAATGTATGCTAAACTGATCTTCTGTATATAAAGAGAATCGAAAATGAATCTTGACATGAATGGAAGGGGAGAGGGAGTGGATAAGGGGAGGGTTGCGGGTTGGAGGGACGTTATGGGGGGGAAGTCATTGTAATCAATATTCTGTACTTTGGAAATTTATATTCATTAAATAAAAGTTAAAAAAACTGTAAAAAAAAAAGAAAGGATATTGTCAAGTTACTGCTTGTAGCTTGCAAGAAGCTTTGTGTGCTTGGAACTTTTCTTTGGAGGGTGTTAGTGGTATTCATTTTAGAGTTGTAAAATCACTAAGCTGCTACTGCTACTACTTCCTCCTCCTCCTCTTCCTCCCTTCCTCCCTCCCTTCCTCTATCCCTTCCTTCCTTCCCTCCTTCTCCCTCCTCCCTTCTCCCTTCTCTTCCCTCCCCCCTTCCTCCTCCCTCCCTCCTCCTCTTCTTCCCTCCCTGGATCCCTCCTCCCTTCTCTTCCCTCCTCCCTCCCTCCCTTCTCTTCCCTCCCCCCTCCCTGTTCCTCCCTCCCTCCCCTCCTCCATCTCCTCCCTTTTCCTCCTTCCCCCCTCTCCCGCTTCTTCACTATTCAGGGAACCTTGTGGCTGCAGGTGGAAGGATGTGTTATTGTTAAAGAAAGCTGGACCTTAGGCAGGAAGAACCATGACTGCTCCCCCTTCAGTAGGCGTGCCCCCCTCCGTGTCCTGTGCTGTAGCCTACTGCAGAACGTTAGCGTCTGAATGCGACTCTGAGGCAAGATGCCAGGGCTGTAAATTTCCCTAAAAGTTTCATTGTTCAACATCATCTTAAATATATTCTGGTGGTGATGCACTGCAGGCCTGTTTCCTTTGCCTGTATGTAAAGAGAGTTAATGTTGTGTGTTATTTTGTTAGGAATGTAGAAGCAGGAAGGGCAGCGAATTCTTTCTTGCTTTTAATTTCTACAGAGCCAGAATACTTTCCCAGCCAGTTTAAAAAAACTGCTTTTGGTGACCCATTGTTAGTATATTTTTTCCTTCCAAAATATTGTCTGTCTGTAGAATAATATTTTCTCTGTCCATTCATAATATAGTGATGTCTGTGAGCCTTATTAAAGGGAACTGTCCGAGTAGCTTCATTGCTAACTTGATAAGCATTAAGGTAACACGCACCTTGCTGTTCTGCCAGAATCTTGTGTGGCCCGTTATTTCCCCAGAGCAGCACTGAAGGCCGTGTCTTCACTTCAATGGCAGAAGTGGCCTGCGGCCTCTGTGCTTCAGAACCTGCCACCCAAGTGCCGATTCGCTCTCAAGATCGAACTCTTGAGTATTTTCATATCGTCTTTATTTCAAAGAAGCTGGGAGAAGGTCTGTGCTATTTAGCAAATGAGAAGGCACGAGGGAGAGATGGAAGCGATTTCTCAAGGTGCAGCGTCTTCTGAAGACTGGAGGCAGGGAGAACGAGGGAGACGAGTGCGACCGGCACATGGAAGGCCACTGCCCCGCTGCTACAACGTCGGCCTGTTCCACGTGAAGGCAGCATTTCATTGCACAGGGAGGTGACCGAGGCCTCTTCCACTGGGGCAAACTGGTGGTCTCAGAGCAGAAAGAGGATCGAGTGACTTGGGGCCAGAGCTGCTGGGGAGACTTCTCCTTTTTAGAAGGAAATCGTTTGGCAGTGTTCGTTGACCTCTATTTTGACGAAAGAAGATGAATTAAGTGTTTTGTGCTCATTGTGATATGGAAGAAAGGTTCATGGAGAACATGGGAAAGAAATACACTTGAGTGCTAGCGGTAGTTGTGTTTGGCTAGATAGGTGGTTGCTTTGTCTTTCCCCATCTAGCTTAAATTTATCAAGTTATAGTGAAAGATAAATTCATTGTTTGAAAATTATGACTCAGGTTATTTCAATCAGAAATCAATGAAAATGCCTATTGGAACTATGGACATGCATGAAGTAAATTTTTTTTTTTTTTAGATCTATTTATTTGAAAGAGTTAGAGGGAGAGAGAGAGGGAGAGGGAGGTCTTCCATCTGGTGGTTCACTTCTCAGCTGGCTGCAATGGCCGGTACTGCGCTGATCTGAAGCCAGGAGCCAAGAGCTTCTTCCGGGGCTCCCACGTGAGTGCAGGGGCCCCAGCACTTGAGCTGTCTTTTACTGCTTTCCCAGGCCACAGCAGAGAGCTGGATCAGAGGTGGAGCAGCTGGAACTCAAACCGGCGCCCATATGGGATGCTGGAAGTGCAGGCGGCAGCTTTATCCACTATGCCACAGTACCGGCCCCAAAGTAAATTTTAATTTGGGAAAATTTAATGCTTGTTTCTAGACTGGACATAATCCCTAAATTTTTCCTCTGATGTGGGTGTGCATCCATGTTTTCTGACTGCCCACAAGGAAGCAAGAGAAATCTAGCTGACTGTGTTCAGTATCATACCTTCAGATTCTAGCTCAGTACCTGTCTGACCCATAATAAGTACTTTCTGAATGAAAAAGTAAATGCCATTTACATTGTGAATATCTGCCATGGACCAAGTGTCCAACAAATCAGATAGGGCATTTAAACTCTCATGGAGTTTAAAGGGGGAAAAAAAAGACATTAATGAGAGACCCCCTTAGATAATGGATTAAGATAAGCTGGGAAGTATTACAGAAGAAAAGCAAAGTCTCCAAGCCAGACAGGTACCTGGTCTACCCTGGCTGGGTGGGGTTTAGGAGGGTGTTAGGTGGGTGTTGTGATGTGAGCCAGCTTTTACTGTTGTTTGGTACTTCTTGTGGTTGTCCAGTTCCCTTATTTTGATAGCACCTGCCTGTTGTGCGGTTAGCATGCTATTGACATCTGAGGTGTGAGAAGGAATGCAGCCAGATTCTTGATAGGCTGTTGTCACCATTGTCACAGTTTTTGCCCTCTGTGTTTGATCAGATGTTGATGCCTATTGCCAGGTGTCACGGTTGATATCAATGTTTATGTTATGGATAATATTGAAGAGTTTTGTGTTCTTTTGCCAGCACATTGTACTAGCAAATGTTTTTATCTTTGCTTTTCTCAGAAGTGAGAGATGCTATCTTCAAGGTCATTTGGATTTGCGTTCTTCTTACTACTTAATGAGATTAAGCTGCTTTTTATTTGTGTGAAAATAGCTTGTTGTCATGAGTTGACAGTGAGAAGAGAGACATTAAAACAAATTGTATCCTTAGTAAAGCAGGATGGTGGGTACAGAGTGGTTCATTAACCTGTTATAATCACCTTTTTACTATTTGAAAACTTCAGTAGCATACTGTTGAAAGAACCTGCCTTTGGGGTGTGTTTATCTTTTTATTGATTTGCAGGAACTCTTTCTGTATTTAGAAAGTATCTGAGTATAATTCTTGGGAATTTATTTGCAGTCTCCTATACTCTTTCTCTTTAGACTTAGTGAGGGTTCTGGCCATGCAAACTTTTTTTTTTTTCAAGATTTATTTACATATTTGAAAAGCAGAGAGAAAGAAAGATCTCCCATCTACTGGTTCATTCCCCAAATGGCCACAGTGGCCAGGGCTGAGCCAGGCCAAAGCCATGAGCCTGGCGCTTCATCCAGGTGTCCACATGGGTGGCAAGAGCCCAAGCACTTGAGCCATCTGCAGCTTTTCCAGGTGCATTATCAGGGAGCTGGATTGGAAGTGAGAAGCTAGGACCTGACCCACTGTCCATGTGGGATGCTGGCATCGCACACAGTTTAACCTGCTGTACTGCAATGCTGGCCCCTACCATGTAGACTTTTTTTTTAAATTTTCATGTTTATCAATGTTTTCTTCTATAGCTTCTGGGTTTCGTGTCAAGCTAGGTCTTTTTCATTTGTAGATTGCAAAATAAAATTTCCTGATTATTCTTTCAGCTTTTTTCAAGTCTCATTCTGAATATAGAAGTATGTGAATTTATAATGGGGTAATATCTAGATAAACTCATTGTAAAATGAAAATCTTCTAAATTAAAGTGTGTTTAATGCACTTAAATTGGCGTATAGCATAGCTTAGTAATACATGTCACTGATGAGTGTCAGATGTTTACTCTGTGGTCCTGTGGCCAACTGGGAGCTGTGTTTTGCTGCTGCTGTCCAGTATTTGCTGTAACTGTCCACATATTGCTAATCTAGGAAAAGACACAGTTCAGAATTCTCATTACAGTTTCTTGGCAGCGTTGTAAAGTCAATAAATCAGAAGTCAAACCATTCTAGGTTGAGGACCATAGTAGTCCACCCTTGTCTATGGGTATTTGTTCCAAGACTTCAGTGGATACCCGAAACCGCAGATAGTATGACCCTTTGTGTACTGTGTTTTCTCCTATATGCACATGCCTGTGGCAATGTTTAATTTGTAGATTCACAGAGTAAGAAGTTAATGATAACAATAAAATGAAAATATATTGTAATGGAGTTTGGTGGTTGTGGTTTCTTTCTCTCTGGATATCTTACTGAATGGAACTCACTCTGGTGATGTTGTGAGATGATTCAGTGCTCACATGAGGAGTTGGGGTACAGTGAATGACGTAGGCAGAGGTGTTGTGACAGAGCATTAGGCTACTATGTCATGGTTACTTGTTAGGCAAGCACTGGGATAGAGCAGTAGTTGATCTGATAGCCCAGAGGGTGACCCGTGGCGGGGCAGCATTGATAGCATGGACATGCTCAACAAAGGGATGTCCTGGGCAGGATGGAAAGGAATGGCTCGAGATTGCATCATGCTTTTCAGAATGATTGGCAGTTGACAACATAGGAATTGTTTGTTTCTGGAATTTTCCATTTGGTGTTTGTCGTCTGAGGTTGACCATGGGTAACTGAAGCCATAGAAAGCGAAGCCATGGGTAAGGGAGCACTACTGTCTGTGATGTACTGGGACGTGAAGGAGTGGCCATGATGCCTTCAACAGACCTGAGGCTGATGACACTGGATGGTAATGGACCGCGAGCCCCTTTCATTCCAGCTCCTTGTGTGTATGCCACAAGCTTGACTGTCAGTGGTAGCTCCTGCTCCCTGAGTGATTCCAACACTAATCATTTGCTTCCCACACACGATTCTTTTCATTTCCAATTACTGTTTTTTTTTCCCCCTGGTTTCTTAGTCTGTGAAGACTATGGTTTTTTTAGAAATACATTGAATTATTGCTCTAAATTTTTGAAAAAGTATACTTTTAAGGCATTTTTAAAATTCAGAGTTCAGAACTCAGTATGAGGGCATACTGATTAATAGAACATTTCTATAAAGTGGTTTTATCTGTGATAGTCTAAAAGCTCCGGCCCCAAGGTTACTTTAATAATACAAGTGCCATGTTTATGGAAAGAGAAATAAGTGAAATATTTTATGTGATCTCTCATACACCTGGGGCTGTAGTGGGGCATGTGTCTGCTTCTCACATAAGAAGCACTTCATTTACATCTGCTCTTCTATTAGTTACTTTTCCTCTAAGTACCTGAAATGCAGAGCGTGGAGGAACTGGTCATCTTACTTTACAGAAAAGTCATTTTCGAGCAGCTTTGAAGCAAGGTCAAGCGTTTGTCCTTGTGGCTTCTTGTAGCCATTCCCAGGCACTGCATGTAGCACCTGGACATGCTTGGAATCAGGAAGGGCCTCGATGTAATTTAGATGAGCAGTTAATTCGAATCAAAGCAAGCGGGAAGCAAGTAAATTTAACTTCAGTGATGATGATTCCATTTGATTAAATCTCGACTTTTGATTACACGTATCGGTGAGAACATGCTTAAAATACACAGAACTGTTAAATATTGAATGATGTGAATACGATGAACCAGGGACACATAGAAGGAATTCTGCTGTTCTTCAACTAGTGTGTATCCCCTGCAGCTTTACTGAAAATGTTTTTAAAACAAATGAATTAATTCTTCTACCTATGGGACTCATTACTCCAATTGTTAGCTAAAATGTGGAGTTCATTGTCATGCAGGGTCTCCTGTCTATATACTTTCTAGTAAGACTTAAATAAATTAATGGATAATAGCTCCACATCACTTAAAGTGAGTTATTTGTATCAGTGATGTTCATAGTTCTTTTCATAAACGTGACATCGGACAGCTGTCTTTCTAATTGTGTTGTTTATTGGTTATAGTTTCTGGAAAACGGGTTCTTGACTGAATGGGCTAAATATCTTACTAAATGTTACATTTCTTAAATCTTTTTGTATTTGGCAAAGCTAAAAAAAGAAATCTGTTGTGATTTCTCTTGTTTTACACACTACAGCAGGTTCAAATTAGAGATCAGATCAGTTAAGGGAATAATAGATAAAATGTGTTTCATGAGTTAGTATAACTTTATTTAGATGTCAGTCTTCATTCTACATTAAGGCTACTTCTGTATTTGACAGATAGTGGGGGCTGTCAGAGTCCTGTCATTTTTTTGTGGACTTGTTGGTATTATAATGTGAAAGCTACTCCCAAGTTCAAGTAATACTGAATCTTTCCATTGCAACAGCAAACAGAATAACTTGTGTCAAATGAAATTCATCCCTTGGTGATGTGTAGGAATGGTGACAGGTGTGATTAAAGCATCTTCATGTGTATCTTAGTCTGCACTTCCTATTCTGTGTGCTCCTCTATCTCCAGGCCCATCCTCTTGTTACTATCTCTAATCGGTTTGGCCTACGAGTTTGTAAGAAAGGTGTTAGCTTTGTGTTTGTAGCTTGTTTTAGGGCTGGGCACATGTATTAGTGTTGTTATTGCAGTAGTATATCTGATGGTTATAACTTATGAAAAGAAAAGGTTTATTTAGCTCACAGGATTGGAAGATCAAGGGCATGACAACAGCATCGACTGTGAGGACCATACGGCAGATGACAGTGGCAGGAGCACGTGTCAGAACGAGTGTATGGGGCTTCCATAGCCTTGGAAACTCATAACGGGTGCATAGGGAGATTACTGATGCCATAAACAGGAGTGTCAATTGGTAAAGTCAACAACAGGAGTCACTGTGCACTTACTCCTCATGTAGGATCTCTGTCCTTAACGTGCTGTACACTGAGGCTTAATGCTATAACGAGTACTCAAACAGTATATTTCACTTTGTGTTTCTATGGGGGTGCAAACGACTGAAATCTTTACTTAATGTACACTAAACTGATCTTCTGTAAAAAAAAAAAAAAAAAAAAGAAAGAAATTATCAATTCCCAACTTGACTCTCACTGGGATTAAACATGACAATAGGTCTGATCTGATTTCATCATCATTTAAAAAAAATCATCTATTATTTTTCACTTTATGTTTCTGTGTGGGAGCAAACTGTTGAAATACTTACTTAAGGTATACTAAGCTGATCTTCTGTATATTAAGATAATCGAAAATGAATCTTGATGTGAATGGAAGGGGAGAGGGAGTGGGAAAGGGGAGGGTTGTGGGTGGGAGGGACGGTATGGGGGGGAAGCCATTGTAACACATGAGTCGTACTTTGGAAATTTATATTCATTAAATAAAAGATTTAAAAAAAAAAAAAAAAAAAAGAACGAGTGTATGGGAGCGCAAGGTCAGAGTTGCATTTCCTCCTGCAGCAGTACTGTAGGGACCAAGCTTTTAATTACAGACCTTTGGAGGAAGCCCAAACTGTAGCAACACATAATAACTATCTACAAATTTGAGGACGTTTTTCTCAGATCTAGAAGCAAGGGTCCTAAAAATCTATGGAAACGCAATAACCCCGAATAGCTATAGCAATCTTAAGCAATAAAAACAAAGCTGGTGCCATCACAGTAGCAGATTTCAAGACATTCTGCAGGGCAATTGTATTCAAAACAGCGAGGTACTGGTGCAAAAATAGACATGTAGACCAGTGGAACAGAGTTGAAAACCTGAAAATTCATCTGTAACCAACTAATTAACATAACTCCCTGGAGAAAGGAGAGTTTCTTCAACAAATGTTGGGAGAATTGGATCTCTGCATGCAGAAGTCTGAAACAAGACTCCTCTTACCTTACAGCGTATACAAAAATCGATTGACGGTGGATCAACGATCTAAATTTATGACATGACAGCATCAAGTTGCCAGAGGAAAATACAGGGGGAACACTGCAAGACATTGGCATAGGCCAAGACTTCTTGGCTAAGACCCCAGAAGCAAAGGTAGTGATAGCAAATATAGACAAATGGGATTATATCAGGCTAAGAAGTTTCTGCACAGCAAAGAAAATGCAACAAAGTGAAGAGGGAACTGACAAAAAGGGAGAAAATATTTGCAAACGATGCATCTGATAAATGATAAATATCCAGAATATATTAGGAGCTCAAGAAACTCAACACCACAAAGCAGTCCAGTTATCCAGTTAAGAAATGGGCAAAGGTCATGAACAGGAATTTTTCAAGGAATGAAATACAAATGGCCAACAAGCACATTAGTCTCGGTCAGGGCGCCGAATTCTGTCCTGGTTGCTCCACTTCCAGTCCAGCTCTCTGCTGTGGCCCAGGAGTGCAGTGGAGGATGGCCCAGGTCCTTGGGCCCTGCACCTGCATGGGAGACCAGGAGAAAACACCTGGCTCCTGGCTTTGGATCAGCGCAGCGCGCTGGCCGTAGCAACCATTTGGGGAGTGAACCAATGGAAGGAAGACCTTTCTCTCTGTCTCTCTCTCACTGTCTAACTCTGTCAAAAAAAATTGTGGCATATATACATGATGGAATACTAAGCCATAGAAAACAAAATTTTTTTTGGTCTTTTGCAACAAAATGGATGCAACTGGAGACCGTTATTCTTAGTGAAATAAGCCAAACCCAAAAAGACAAATATTGTATGTTTTCTTTTTTTTTTTTTTTTGACAGGCAGAGTGGACAGTGAGAGAGAGAGAAAGGTCTTCCTTTTGCCGTTGGTTCACCCTCCAATGGCCGCCGCTGCAGCCGGCGCACCGCGCTGATCCGATGGCTGGAGCCAGGATCCAGGTGCTTTTCCTGGTCTCCCATGGGGTGCAGGGCCCAAGCACCTGGGCCATCCTCCACTGCACTCCCTGGCCATAGCAGAGAGCTGGCCTGGAAGAGGGGCAACCGGGACAGAATCCGGCGCCCCAACCGGGACTAGAACCCGGTGTGCCGGCGCCACAAGGTGGAGGATTAGCCTATTGAGCTACGGCGCCGGCTCTGTTTTCTTTGATTTGTGGTAGCTAATATATAGAGTTGAAAAAAAAAAAAAGAAACTGTAAAAGGGTGAAATCGTCATCTTAATGATTTGATTATAATATATAGCTCTTGGCTATATTCTTATAGAACAGTAGTGTTTCTGCTTTTTACTTGTTGAACAATATATTTAATGGAGTATTAAGCCTGTGATTATAAAGTAGATGGAAAATATGTTATTGTAAAGATTGAAAGAAGAAAAGGAAGGAGGATGGAGGGAGAGAGTTCTCTGTATATTCTTAGAGTTGTACCTTTGAAATCATGAAATCTGTTCTTAAAGTGAAAAAGTAAGGAAAAATATGCAAATACAATTTTTTTAAAAATGAGAAGCAGTTATTTTGAAATCTCAGTGCTACTCTCGGAGGGTCTAAGTACCCGCAGCACGCATGTCCCTGGAGAGATAATGCAGATGATCCCTGTGGGAAGTGCCTACACTGGACTCTGGAGAGTCCTATGCATGCTGAAGTTGAGAACACTGCAACTTCACACACATCACAGAGGGTTGCAGTTTTGAGATATTTGTGCTTTGCAAGGTAGCCTACTGCTCCTTGCCTTACTTCTGTAAGCCTCACCAGTAGCCTCATCACAGGAACGGCCATTATGACTGGTTCTCGATTTGCCTGGGGCAATGTAAAAGCAGAAATACCATGAAGTGTCCTGAGCCTGCCAGTGGTGGAGTTGTTAGAAATAGTTTCTCCACCATGTAAGTTTGGGGTCTCGATTCTGTAAAGATGCTGTTTCTGTCACATTTGCTGGGTTTGGTCTTGCTTCCCCCTGCCCCCCTCAGTTGAAAGACAGTCTTTGTGTTTTTTTTTTTTTTTAATTTTTTTAAAATTTTTTTTATGGAAAGCTTTTATTTGATAAATATAAATTTCATAGGTGCAGCTTTGGGGTAATAGCGGTTTTTCCCCCTATACCTGCCCTCCCACCCCTAAACTGTCCCACATCCTACTCCCTCTCTCATCCCAGTCTTCATTAAGATTCATTTTTAATTATATACAGAAGATCAACTCTATGCTAAGTAAAGATTTCAACAGTTTGCACCCACACAGATAACACAAAGCATAAAGTACTGTTTGAAGACTAATTTTACCATTAATTCTCATAGTACAGCACATTAAGGACAGAGGCCCTACATGGGGAGCAAGTGCACAGTGATTCCTGTTGTTGATTTAGCAATTGACACTCTTAATTGTGATGTCAGTGATTGCCCAAGGCTCTTGACATAAGCTGCTATGGAAGCCTTTTGAGTCTACAAACTCCGTCTGTATTTAGACAAGGCCATAATCAAAGTGGAAGTTCTCTCCTCCCTTCAGAGAAAGGTGCTTCCTTCTTTGGCCTCAAAAAGGACAGTCTTTGTACTGTAGTCTGCTCCTGCCCGTACCCCCTGGTGATCCGTGGCAAGTGTCTTAGGGATGGCTGGCTGGGGTGATCAGAGGCCACAGAGTAAATGGAGACTAGTTAGCACACTGGAGAGCCAGACTAAGTTACCCAAATGAGTCCTCAAGAGACCTTGTATATTTTCATACTGAAGAATAACATCCAAGAAAATACCAGGAATATGTACCTAACATCTTAATTGTGTTGTCTTTGGGAAGTGGATTTATGGCTGCTTTCGCTAGTGTTCCACTTTTATAAAATACATTTTTGGATTAGGGGCAAGGCTTTTGAAAGCGGAACAGTGGTACTCAATTCAAAGCAGCAGCCCTGGGTTTATTTTCCGATTTCCGTCGCTGATTTGCAGCACGTGGCCATCAGAAGTTCCTTTGAGGTCGCCCCCTGCAGAGCTCAGACACCTGGCTGGACCAGGAGGAAGCAGAGCCAGCACCCGGCGCCGTGATCTTGTTATTTTTACCATTTCATTCTATATTGCTAGTACGTTTTTCCTGTCCTTTTCATAGTGCAGATGGCGAATTAGTCAGCACTCTTCAAATAGGAAGTTCTTTTCACATGAAGCCTGTTATTAATAAGGGGTAAAACTGAGCTCTATCCCTTACATGTTGGTATTAGATAACCTTGACGATTCAATTGGCTTGCATCCTGTTTGAAAAGAGAACGGCTTGCCGAGCCACGCTTCTTAAGAAAATTCAAGTGTGAGCTCGAGGCAGGGAAGACTAAGAGCATCATGAGACGGTGTACCTGATTAGTTTCATGTAGCAGGTCGTGTAAAATCTAAGCTTGGCATTCAGTATGCTCTTAGCGTGTGGAGCGTCGCGAAGGGAGATGCATACTCCATGGTTACTGCCTTTTCCATCACTGAAAAAATGCAGAACCCTGAGGTGAAGGTCTCAGCAGAGAAGTAGTAGGACAGAACCGATTCTCTACCTTGTGTGTGGGTCTTTGCTTCATGACCAAGTGAGGCAGCTCCTTGGCGGACACCGTGATTTTTCCAGCAAATGACTGATTCAGGTTTCCCTGGATGTTAAATTTAGATTCAGGTAGCCTTATCTCACCTTCAGTACTGAATGTTTTTCACAGCTTGTCGGTGGACCTTTTCCACTCTAGGCCCTTCCTGCCTTGTGCCACCGTGCACTTCCCTAACATCTTCTTAGCCCTCTGCATGTTTCCGTGGTGGTTCTCGAAGGCTGAGCCACGTGGAGAGACAGAGCTGGGGGTGGGGTGTTAGAAGACCTGGGAGCAGAAGGAGCGTTGTACTTGGATTCGTAAGAAGGCTTTAAAGGGTTTTCAGATCTGTCAGGCAATTGGATTTGTGCACACGGAGCAAAGCCTTTCTTCATCTCGACACTTTTCTGTTTTTGCTTAAAATAAGTTTTGTTGCAGTATTATTAAAGTTAGCTCAGCATACATGTGTCTTTCAGCTTGTAACCATACTTCGTTATATTTTCCTGTTGTACTTGATGAGGGACTGTTCTGAGGGCATAGTTGGTGTGAAATATTTGGAAGCCATGAGCTTCCAAAACCAGGAGATTTTAATCTACAATACCTATTGCCTGGGCACTTAATCTCTAATCAGGCCTCTCTCCCATTCTGCCGGAGCTGGTTTTTCATTCCTTCATTCAGCAAATGCTCACTGCCTATTTTCTGCTGGATAATATGCCGAGCACTGTTACACAGTGGTGAATCAGAAATACTTAATAAATCAGGAGCAGGTGTTCCCCTTGGTGAGTGTACAGAGGGGAAGAATGAGGACTATAGGAAAGGAGACTGGTGGGAGAGCTGTTTCAGTAATCCCAGGAGTAGCCGGATAACCAGGATAGCCACCATTAGCAGGGTGGCAGTGGCAATGCGGTGAAACAGGCACATTTGAGAGCTGGTCAAGAAGTCGAAACCCCTAGCGGTTGCTTGGCTTAGGAGGGAAAGGGGAGCTGGTGAATGCTTACCGGGCAAGCAGCACCATTCACTGCCCCGGGGAACATGGAGAAGCAGGCTGGGGGCGGGGGGAAGGAGCTGGGTTCCATCGATGTCATGCCAAATGGGAGTTCTGTGCAGGCAAAGCGGTTTGAGAGTTGTTAGCGGGTGGTTAACAGAGGACATGGTGTTGAACGAGCTCACTTATAGCAAGTATGAACATTGAGAAGAGTTGATAGCATTTAAAGAAAAAGCTGAGAAGGAGAGGTGGAAAGAAACCAGAAGTCAGGGCTTCTAGAGCCAGTGGGGAGATGATGTTTCATGACCTGGGGAGTGGGGAGCAGAACTGGGTGCTGCAGCTGTTGGATGGAAGCCTGAAGATGCGTTCTTGGGTTGTGCAGAATGTTCATCTGGTACCTTAGAGGGGCGTTACTGGATTATCAAGGCGAAGACCTGTTTGCAGGGAGAGAGAAGAGGTAATGTGATCTATTGGCCTCATTCCAGTCTTGGTATCCATAGCATTGTAGAGTACTGATAACTTCTTCTATCTCTTTTAATATTATTTCCTTTTTTAACAATTAATGTATTTGAAAGAGTTAGAGGGAGAGACACAGAGATAGAGGTCTTCCATCTACTGGTTCACTCCCCAGATGGCCCCAACAGCCAGGGCTGTGCTAAACCAAAGCCAGGAGCTTCTTCCTGGTCTCCCACATGGGTGGCAGGGGTCCAAGCACTTGGTCCATCCTCTGTTGTTTTTCCCTGGCCATTAGCAGGGAGCTGGATTGAAAGTTGAGCAAATGGGACACAGACTGGTGCCCGTATGGGATGCTGGCATCATAGGCTGCCACTTTGGCCACTATCCATAATGCCGGTGCCTGTGTTGAGTATTGAAAGAGGCAATCCAAAAAATAAATAAATAATTAAAAAAATTAACTTCACACTATGCCTGGCACATCCGGTACATTTAGTAAAGAGTGTGATTGTTAGCATGCCTGTCTTTGTTGTCCTTGTTTTTGTGATGTTCGTCGTCATCATTATCTCATTTCAGCTGGCTTTTTTTTTTTTTATTATTATTATTTGACAGGTAGAGTTATAGATAGAGACAGAGAGAAAGGTCTTCCTTCCCTTGGTTCACTCCCCAAATGGCCGCTATGGCTAGCGCTGCACCAATCTGAAGCCAGGAGCCAGGTGCTTCCTCCTGGTCTCCCATGGGGTGCAGGGCCCAAGCACTTGGGCCATCCTCCACTGCACTCCTGGGCCACAGCAGAGAGCTGGCCTGGAAGAGGAGCAACTGGGACTAGAACCCGGTGCCTGTATGGGATGCTGGCGCCACAAGGTGGAGGATTAACCAAGTGAGCCACAGTGCCAGCCCCTCAGCTGGCTTTCTTGGGGCTCTTCTCTGTTACTACAGTTAGAGCTCCCTGTCCCATGCTGAGGCAGGGCCCAGGTCTGTTGTCTTTAATCCTGTCCTTCTCATTATAGAGTCATCCTCCATTGCTCATTTTCACTCCTGAACTCAGTTGTCTGCACAATTTGAGTGTTTTTTCCATTCTGCTCACTGGGCCCTGTGTGGGGGGAGAGGTGTGGTTGTGTGGCTCTGGCCCAGGAGGCTGCTGTAGGTTGGTTAGTTTGTCACTTCATTCCTTGTCACAATCTTATTTTGGGCTGGCTGTAGGAACATTGAAGAAAGGGGGAGTTGAGATTTATTCTGTGAATTAGGCTGTTTTTGATGGTCAGTTTAGAAACTTAAATCCAGCTAATTTGATCAAAGAGAGGTTTTTATTAGAATGCCATGGGCATCTCTTTGAATACAGGCAGGACTTTAGTACCCCAGGGGGAAGGATGAGATGCAGCTGGCCCTTGGGCACCTCCTGGGTATCTCTCACCTCCTCTTGCAGCCCTCTGGATGGTACCAGCTAAAGGAACAGAAAAACCAGCTCACTGTTACTTTCAGTTTGCTTTTTGTTAGCTACGTCTGTCTACAGTGACCCCCCCCCCCCCCAATTTAATGCCGACCACTGGGTTGTGACTGGGAAGCTGTGAGGAGGAGCGTGGGACCGGGAGAAGCCCTAGGGCACGCCAGCAGCTCCGTGGCCACCCAGCTGGGTTTCCAGTCTGTGTGTCCCGTGCTGCTACTCGACGCTGGCCTTGCTGTCAAGTTGCCGCCCCAGGATGTGTGCTTTCCTTCCCCAACCGAGAAGCTGTGGTATCTGATATTGCTTACTGATGTGTGATTTGTGAAACAACCTGTGAGGTGGTGAGGGTGTGTGTGTGTGTGTGTGTGTGTGTGTGTGTGTGTTTTCCTGAAGGGTTGATACCGCAATTAATTGAAATTCACATCCCTCGGGTTCTCAGGCCTATTCCTGTAAGCGGCCTTTCCTAATTCAGTTCAGTTTAAGGAATCATCAGGTAATTTAATGGCCCTGCCTGCTACTTTGGCTTTTAGATCAGTAGTGAAAACCTTGATCCAAACAGGATTTATGCAGCTGAGCTAACTGCGATGTAATGTTTTATTTATGCTTTTATTTAGCATTCTGTGGTGAGACTGGGTCATGGAATACTTTCCGTGGGGCTTTGTGTGTTCCCGTCAGTCCGAGTGTGTCTGCCGCCCAAGGCAAACCCTTGTTTTTGCGATCCTGTGTTGTATGGCTGGATAGAGAAGTGTATAGGAATATTACCATGCTCCAGTTTTTCTCCAGTAGCTTTAATTTGGAGCAGACTAGGGCAGTTTTCTGTCCCGTGATGTGTTTCCCAATCTCTTTTGTTCTTGGGTGCACCAGGGGAGATCTCGCTTCTCCTCCTTTTTAAGGAGCGCCGGTGCTGGTGAGGAGCCGTGTGCCTTTGATAAGTGCAGGATGGACACTGGTTTCCTTATTAGCCATTCACTGCTCATCCCACTGCTGAATGCAGCTTCGGCTGCTCCACCGAAACCCTCTTGCCAAGGTCACTGGGGACCTGTGAGTTGTAAATTTCTCTCTCCAGCTCATCAGGCTTCGGTGTAGCATTTCGCTGCTGATGCTGTCTTCTCAAATGTTGCCTGGCTTCTTCCTTCCTTCCTCGCTCCTTGCTGACCATCCTACCTGTGCTGCTGTTTCCTGGGGTGTTGCCCTGGCCCCTGCTTGCTGCTCTTACTGGGTACGTTTGCTCCGAGCGTTCTGTTCTTCTCAAATACTTATCACTTCTTAATTTACCAGTGTTGGTTTCTCTGCTGAACTCTAGATGTGCACATCCTGCTACTCAAGGACAGGACATTGAAGGTACCCAGGCCTGCACCTCGCATCTCTGCTTCCAGATTTCTACCTTGACTTGGTTTCTGTCAAGGCCTATTTAATAACCATC
The DNA here is from genome assembly GCF_051225735.1 of Oryctolagus cuniculus. Classification (NCBI taxonomy): domain Eukaryota; kingdom Metazoa; phylum Chordata; class Mammalia; order Lagomorpha; family Leporidae; genus Oryctolagus; species Oryctolagus cuniculus. The sequence goes on from NC_142869.1 coordinate 169,116,354, forward strand.
ATCTTGAGAGCTGCTCAGGCCAGAAACTCAGACCCAGGTGCCTCGAGCCCTCTGCTGTTTGTAATAAATTGTATTATTCCCTCTGCTCGTTCTGTCCACTCTCAATTTGATCCTGCCAGCAACTATCTGAAGAACAAGTATTAATTAAGGCTTTGATTTTACAGATGGGGAATTTGGAGAAGTTGAAAGTTTTTCTCTCTTTTCCCATAATTAAAGGTTTAGAAAGAGCCACTGTTGGGAAGAAAATGGAAATCTTTGGTTTCTTAAACTCACAAAAGGAGAAACTAACAAACAACCAAGTGAACCCAAACAAAAGTTAGTATCTACTTGGTAGAAAGAATTCAAGGGAATCAGCTTTCATGATACTTCATTATTTTGAGATGCTAGTTTCCTGTTTTTTGGAAAAGAAAGGCTTACATTTTTATTTATTAGAGATGTAGTGAGGGGTAGAGAGAGATTAACAGAGAGAGCTCCAGTTTTCTGGCTGGTTTACTCCCCAATTGCCTGTAAGGCCTGGGGCTGGTTTGGGTCAAAAGCAAGGTCAATCCAGGTCTCCCACATGGGTAGCAGGATACCCAGTTACCTGCTCACCACCTGCTGCATCGTAAGCTAAGCATTAGCAGGAAACTGGAGTAAGAAGCCAAAACCAAGTAATGAAATGAGATATTCCGATATGGGACACAGGCTACTTAACCAGCATCTCGACTGCTAGGCCAGACACCTGCTACACGGCTCCTTTTCTGCTGTTCTGTGTATTTCTTCTTCAATGCTATAGAAGTATTGGACCCTCATTGTCTTTTATTTTTATTTTTTTTTTTAAGATTTATTTATTTACTTGGAAGTCAGAGTTACACAGAAGGAGAGGCAGAGAAAGAGAGAGAGGTCTTCTATTTGCTGGTTCACTCCCCAGTTAGCCGCAATGGCTGGAGCTGTGTCGATCTGGAGCCACGAGCTTCTTCTGGGTCTCCTATGTGGGTGCAGGGGCCCAAGGTCTTGGGCCATCTTCCACTGCTTTCCCAGGCCATAGCAGAGAGATGGATGGAAGTGGAGCAGCCGGGAATCGAATCGGCGCCCGTATGGGATGCCGACACTGCAGGCAGCAGCTTAACCCAGTATGCCACAGTGCTGGCCCCTTCGTTGTCCTTAACTCAGAGCCATGGCTGCTGCTGTTTTTGTTGTTGAAACAGCCATATTGAGATATGATGAGTGTGTCATACAGTTCACCTAATGGACATACACAGTCTGAGTGATTTTGGGCGCATTCACAGGGTTTTGCAACCATCACCTCTATCTAGCTCTATAATATTTTTGTCCCTTCTAAAATAAATCCCATATACTTGTTGGTTCCCTCACACACCCAGCCCAAGTAAACACCGCTATGCTTTCTGTTTGTGTAAATTTGCCTGTTCTGGATATTTCAGATTGGAATAGCCATATAATATGCAGCCTTTTGTGGTGACGTTTTTTTCACTTAGCACATGTACTCTTTATAGATCACATTGTACTGCTTATAAATACTTTGTTCCTTTTTATGGCTGAAGAAGATACTGTATTGTATTCCACATTTTACTGCTTCATCAGTTGGAAGATATTTAGATGGTATCTACTTTGGGCCATTTTGAATAATGCTACTATGAATATTTATTGTACAACTTTTTGGACATGGTGTTTTTCATTTCTTGTAAGTACGTACCTAGGAAGGGAATGACTAGTATGATGATCACACATATGGTAACCTTATGCTTAACATTTGGAGGAACTGTCAGAACTGTTCTCCAAATCACCTACGTACCATTCTGCAGTCCTACCTGCGCTTGGGAATGTTCTCATTTCTCTGTATCCCTGCCAGCACTTTTTATTGTTGTCTTTCTGATAATAGCTATTCTGGTGAATTAAAATGCCAACTCATTTTGATTTTGATTTTGATTTGCATTTTTCTGATGGTTAATGATGCTGAGCCTCGTTTTGTTTGCTCATTGGCAATTAATACGTTTCTTTGCTACAGTATAGATTCAAGCCCTCTGTCCATCTTTAAATTTGATCATTTCTTAATTACAGGTTGGACGCGTTCTCTGGATAGTCTAGATAGAAGTGCTTTATCAGATGTGTGATTGACAGACATCTCCCATTTTGTGGATTGTGTTTTCACTTTCTTGCTGATAGCATTTGAAGCACACTTTTAGAAAAGTTGGATGTCACAGCTTTGGGTTTTATTGACAGTGCACAATCCGGCAGAGGACAGTTGCCCTGTTTTGGAAGTGGGTGAATATCCCCAAGAAGGTGGGGCTGTGCGTGGAATCTCCCCACTTGGGGCCCGTGTGTTGCTGCAATGACAGCTCCCTCGTTTCTTCCATATATAACCTGTCATGGGGCTATGATGCCCACGTGGTGGGAACAGGCCTGCTCGTCCAGGGGTGGCAGGAGCTGGTCCTGTCTCAGTGTTTTAGCAAGGATTGCTATTTCTTCAGTGTTAATAGAGACTATGAATCTCATCTCACACCTCATTTCCCCACGGGGTCTGTTTCTCAAAATGGAGCCCTGCTTCTGGGTGCTGAGCGCTCTTGTCCGTGACTGCCAGCCCAGCGTGTGCGGTCCTGGAGCGAGGTGGCTCTGCAGATAGGCAGACAGCAGCACCCGCCTTTCAGAGGAGCCGCACGCCCAGTGTTTCCTGTAAGCTGCTGGTTGACCACCGTGTATGGAGAACTTGGTGCCATGGCAGCTTTGGATGCCAGCATGCCTCAGGCTTCTGAATGTCATGGATTAGTTAGATTTCCAGAAAATGGTAGGCAATAGTATACGGCCATGTAGTTCTCATTTTGTCAAGTAAAGATGTTTGGCTACGTAACTGCCATTGGGGCAGGAAATAACAGATTTCCCTATAAGAGAGTATAAGAAATATAAAATAAATCTTTGTGAGGAGTCAGTATGCCATTTCTTCTTTCTTCTTTAGCTGTCCACCAGTGGAAAATAAATCACAGTCAGCAAATTTATATGTAGGAGCCGCAGTGTTATACACTTACCATAAACCTTATTTGAAAACCAGATCCTTCCTTTATCAGGTATTTACTGTGTGCGATGCCAGATGCCAGCTTTATACCGATTGCTTCCCAACATTGAATTAACTATTTTAGCTGTTAAGTGTAGGCTCTTCTTTCTGTATTTTATACCTCTCTCTGCTGATATTTGAGTAGGTCTCCAGAAACACAGATGAGAATGAAGTTCTTTTTTGGCTTCTCTGAATATAAATATGCATTGACTTCTAAAGGATTTTTAAAAATACCATCCAAAAGGTAGAATGAATTCTATTCAGAAACACACCGTGCAGTTCCCAGATTTTGTATATTCTAGACTGGGAGCACTACATAACTTGTATTGATTCTGTCTCATCTGAATGACGATGTCAAATAGACTAGGATTGTATCATAAGATGGTTACACAGCGTCACACTGGCACATGCGTTACAGTGATTGGGCAATAAAGAAGCCTTAGGAATAGAGAAGAGGCTATACGTTTTGATGAGACTGTCACTGTAACCTCCCACTTATGGCAAGAAAATCTGGCTAATGGTCACTGCTGTGAAGCTCTTCAGCTTTGCTTTTCTGCTTTCCAGGTTGGTTTCTCAGTCTGTTCGGGAGCTAGGAAGCGAGAGCCACACAAATACACAATAAATAAAGCCCTTTCTCTAGGACTTTCTGTACTCATTCATGGTATACACTTTGAGTTCATTCAACAAATATTTGCTGATCATTGTTCTACGTGCTCCTGAGTACACAGTGCTGCGTTGGGCTGTGTTTACTCTGAAAGACTAATAATGGAAGCTATGGGGGCAAACATCGAGATATAAAGAAATGCGATCCACATTTGTTGAGCCGCATGTGTGAGTCACACGTGGTAAGTTCCTCCAAAGCAGAATCAAATACTGGGTGAGTTCAGAGGAGGAGAGGCCAGGGGACCAGCCTCTCCGTGGCAAGCAGTTACTTTGCATCCACAACAAAGCTCTGAGCTCTTGCTAAATACACTTCTACATTCCTACCCAGAAGTGCAGTGAGAGGTAGGTGGCTAAATGCACTGACGTAGAAATCAACTTTTGTTCTGGGCTGGGCTGTCTTGCTGCAACCTTATTTTGTGTCCTTGAGTGTATAAAATCAATGTAATCATATGTGTCCAGCATATCTCTCTATGATAAATGAGATAATGTAGATGCCTAAGCCGCTCTCTGTCAAGAAAGTTAGATTGCTTGGCAGGTGTATAGTGTTTTTCTTTTTTTTTGAAACAGGCACCTCAGGCCATACATTTCAATGGGAATAAGCACAGCTTTCCACAACTAAAAGGATTAGTATCCTTACCAAAGTACCCAATTTATTGGTAGGGAATAGCATATTCTGTGTAACTTCCAAACTATTGTCTGGAAAAAATTGCCTGAGTTCCTTGAAGAAGCTGCCTATTTGAAAATAGTGTAATTGTTGAACTGTGTAAAAAAGGAAATGAATACTAATTGATCTGCTGCTTCTGGTATAGGGACTTGACAATTGATTTTTAAATTCTTGTATCATTTCCATTTTATAGCAGAAGAAATTTAGGCTTAATTAAGTTTTAAAAAGTTGCTTAGGTCCTAGAACTGTTTAAATCAAATCTATTGAATCCTTATCTGTCTACAGTTTACATCTCAGTGTGGGACTTTGCACTATGCTGATTTTGTTTTGCAGCCCAGTGCAAATCATTGTGTGTGTGTGTGTGTGTACATGGTATCTGTTTGTTTTTGTCCCTAGGTTACTTCTTGAATTGTTGGAGCTGCTGTTTGACAAGTTCAATGCCGTAGCCGCTGCACATGCTGTGGTCCTGGGATACCTGCAGGATTCTGTCACGACCGTGCTGACTCAGCAGGAAGACATTAAGTTGTATGATATGGCCTATGTGTGGGTGAAGATCCAAGATGTTCTTCAGGTAAGGCCCTTTACAAAAGGTGTGTTGAAACTGCTGAGAACAACAACAGAAAACTCAGCCACATAAAATAGTACCTGAAGAATCATAAGTAGGGAAAGAAAGCATGCTTCTGTTGAAAGGTGGTCCTGCTGATGTCACTGACTTCTCCCACCTTCAATTTTTCTAAAAAAATTTTTTTTGCCAGACTTTAAGAAATAAGAGTAGCTTCTCAGTGTTAAGAGTCAAGGATGTATAGGATCTGCCTTTCTGTTGTAAAAAGCTGGAATTACTGGAATTACTCAAGTGTCAAAATAGCAAATATTGAAATGTTCTTCGCTATTTTTTTAAAAGATTTTATTTATTTACTTGAAAGAGTTACAGAGAGGCAGAGGCAGAGAGAGAAAGAGAGAGAGAGAGAGAGAGAGAGAGAGAGAGAAGTCTTCCATCTGCTGGTTGACTCCCCAAATGGCTGCAATGCCTGGAGCTGAGCCAGTCTGAAGCCAGGAGCCAGAACCTTCCTCCAGGTCTCCCATGCAGGTGCAGGGGCCCAAGTACTTGGGCCATCCTCCACTGCTTTCCCAGGCCACAGCAGAGAGCTGGATCAGAAGTGGAACAGCTAGGTCTGAAACCGGCGCCTATAAGGGATGCCAGCAATGCGGGTGGCAGCTTTACTTGCTACACCACACCGCTGGCACTGTAGGCAGCAGCTTTACCCACTATGCCACAGTGGTATATGCCACTCCTTCAGCATTATTTTATAAAGGTAGATGTAGTTTAATTTTATTGACTGTTTCTTTGCAGGCAACCCATATATTGGGTTAAATGACAGGTCAAGAGCTTCTTTTTGAGAGATGAGAATAAATCTTTGAGGTATAAGTGTATCACTTTGATTGATTTGTTGCAGATCAGAGGAATGATATTACTGTTGGTATGATGGTGCTGAGATGACATTTAGAAATCACATTATATTTTCTCCCCATGTGTGAGTAAAATACATTTGCTTTGGCCACTTGTATAATAGAAATACAATTAACAGTTAGCCGAAGCAAGTTTGACATAGCTAAATAGAAGTGACTTGGTTAGATAGTACCTATTAATAGGGAAAAAATTAAATATATGTAGGGAATTGAAAAATGTAACTGTAGGAATGAAATTACTTGCATGGCAAATAGTTTTTGCAGGAAAAAATAAATCATGAATGTAAATTGTAGTCATTTTTGAGAATATAGGCACGCTCCTTGTACACTGAGTGATTGGATTCTTGGTTATTCATTCATTAGAATTTTTTGGTACCGTGTGTTTTATTGATGGGCGGTGGAAATAATATGGGTTGAAACTACATTCTCTGAGTTCTATTTACTGCTATGTCAATTACCATGTACCCATAGTAGGTATTTGATGAATATTTGTGTATTGATTAAAATAACTTTATGAGGTGGAGGCAGGTTATTTAACATTTTGTGTCTTGGTTTGTTAATCTGTCATATGGAAATAATATTTACCTTTCAAGTCACATATTTATTTTAAGGATTTCAGCAATAGAATTAGAGGGTTCCGGCTCCAGCCGTGACGAAGTTGCCTGTTACCGTAAGCAGCTGTAAATCTGGGGGGACTCGGAATGAGATGATTGCTCCATGGACACCTCTGCCTCCTGTCTGGAGGTCCTTTATAAACCATGGCATAGGGACGGTGACGTCTACGCAGATGGCGGTGGACTCTCCAAGGAAAAGGGGCAGTGCTCAGTGAAGGGGTATGGAAGCAGTTGGAATTTATGGATTGGGATTCTGAAGAGCAGGGAATTGGTTGGAGAGGGAGCCCCAGAGAGTTAGAAAGAGTGCCCTGTAGCCCTTTGGTCAAATTGGAAGCCGTGCATACCACAAGCTTAGCAGGAAGTGGCTGCTGTGAGACTGGAAGCTGGAATAGAAGCTGCAAAATGCTTGGCAGTGTTGGCGATCAGACCAGCCCGTGGGGGAGCGTCATAGTCCGTGCCTTCAGGTGGGACTCGAGGAAAATCAGAGCTTAGGAATGAGGCTGTTCTAGCCATAGAGGCAGGGTTAGCGTAGATTCTTAATAAGAAAGTCCGAAAGCCTCTAGTAACAGCCTGATGCACCTGAAAAATTACTGTGTGATAGAACAAAAACTCTAATGTAAGGTGGTATAATCCAGATTTTCAGTAACAGAACAATACCAGTGTCTTTCATGCAGTTGTCTTACTTGTGGATAAGCAGGAAGATAGGACTCATAACCAGGGTTTTAAAATATGACAAAAATTGCCTGAGATAAATTCACCAAATGGATTTTATAACAGATTGTGTTCTACAGAAAGATGATTGAGCTCAAAGCGTGGTCTCCAACCAAAGCATGAAGAGAAAACAGACCAAAAAAGCAAACAAACAAAGCTTTAACATCCTCTAGGACTTGCATCTTAACAATTGTATGGTTGCAAGTATAAAAGGAGAGCAGAGAGACTGGGATAGAAAACTATCAGAATAATGACAAAAAATTCTCCAAATTTGAAAAAATGTAAGCCTGCAGATCCAAGAAGCTCAATAAATTCCAAGCGTGTAAATAATCCATTACTGAAGTTGCTGAGGCCCAAAGGAAAAAACTTTAAAACGTAGTAGAGGAAAAACATATTGCCTATGGGGAAACAGTTGTACAACTTATGTCTGTCTGCTCATCAGAAATAATGCAAGCCAGAAAGCAGAGAATGTCAGCTTGAAAGTGCTGGGGAAAAAAATTAAAAATCTAGAATTTAGCTTCATTTCAAAAGAATTTCCGTTGATACTAAAGTAGAGACATATTCAAATGAACTAAAGTGGAAAGAATTTGTTACCACTAGACGTGCCCTTCAAGAAATGCTGTAGAGAATTTCTCAAGTTGAAGGAAAAGGATACCAGATGGCTACTCAGATCTACAGGGAGAAAAATAAACAAAGCAGGCCAGAAATGGTAAATATGTAGGCAAAAATACAGTTTTTGTAATTTCTAAAATTTCTTTGCCTTTAAAGAAATTTAGCAATTTCTGCCTACGGTAAAGATAATATGTGGGTTTTGTAATATTTTGAGGGAGAAAAATACATGGTGGTAATTATACAAAGGGTGGGAATGGCATAAATGAAACTGTTCTATAAATTTCTTACATTATATGAGGATATTGCAAACACTTTCAAAAACTTGAATTAAAAGGTGGGTTTATTTTGGTGTGAAAACATTTTGAAATTCAATGCACCACTAACCATAATATTCAACAAGTAAAAAATAGAAAGACCATAATTCCACAGGACTGTCAGCAAGGGCAAAAAATAACAATCAAATGATGTTTTGTTCTTATACATTTTTTTTTCAAATTCTGAATTAACTACTGTGTATCAGAGAAAACATGGTATTTATCTTTTGGAGACATTTTGGGTTATTTCATTAGATAATGGTTTTCAGTTGCATCCAATTTCTTGGAAAAGACAGGATTTCATTCCTTTTTATGGCTGAGTAGGATTCCATCGTGTGTATACAACGCATTTTCTTTATCCAGTTATCAGTTGATCCACATCTGGGTTGATTCTTTATCTTACCTATTGTGAACTGAGCTGCTATAAACATGAGGGTACAATTAACTCTTTCATATGCTGATTTCATTTCATTTGGGTAAATTCCCAGAAGCAGGATTGCTGGGTCATATGGTAGATCTATTTTCAGATTTCTGAGGAATCACCATACTATCTTCCATAATTGTTGGACTAGTTTACACTCCCATCAGCAGTGGATTAGGGTACCTTTTCTCTCACATCCTTGCCAGCACTGTTTTTGATTCTTGGATGAGAGCCATTCTAATTGGCATGAGGTGAAGCCTCATCATGGCTTTTATTTGCATCTCCCTGATGGCTACTGAGCCTGAGCATTTTTTCATGTGTCTGTTGGCAATTTGTATTTCAGCCTTTGAAAATTGCCTGTTTATGTCCTTTGCCCATTTCTTTTTTTTTTTTTTAAGATTTATGTATTTATTTGAAAGGCAGAGTTCCAGAGAGGCAGAGTTCCACAGAGAGAGAGAGAGAGAGAGAGAGAGAGAGAGAGAGAGAGAGAGAGAGAGATCCAGAAAGAGAGAGAAATATCTTCCATCCACTGGTTCACTCCCTAGATTGCTGCAATGGCTGGAGTTGGGCTGACCTAAAGCTAGGAGCCTGGAGCTTCTTCTGGATATCCCAAATGGGTCCAGGGACCCAAGCACTTGGGTTATCTTCCAGAGCTTTCCCAGGCCATAGCAAAGAGCTGGATCGGAAGTGGAGCAGCTGGGACTCAAATGGCACCCATATGGGATGCTGGCACTGCAGGTGGCGGCTTTACCTGCTACGCCACAGTGCTGGCCTCCCTTTCTCCATTTCTTAACTGGATTGTTTGTTTTGATGATGTTGTTGAGTTTCTTGAACTCTTTATAGATTCTGGATATTAATCTTTTATCAGTTGTGTAGTTTGCAAATATTTTCTCCTGTTCTGTTGGTTGTCTCTTCACTGTGTTGAGAGTCTCCTTTGCCGTGTGGAAGCCTCTTAGCTTGATGTATTCCCACTTGTCTCTCTCTGTTTTCATTGCCTGTGCTTCTGGGGTCTTTCCCAAGAAGTCTTTGCCTACATGCATAGTTTTTCATAATATGTGTTTTCTGTGAACTTTTGGAAGATTCTCATACATTAAGAGGTATAATGTTTAGAACAGACTATGATAAGTTAAGCTTAAATATTTTAAAACCTAGAGAGCTACTGTAATTGTGAATTAGATATGTATCTAAAAATCTGGTAGAGATAAGAAATTTTAATGTGAAAAAATATTTTACTAATCCAAAAGAGAATATGAAAGGAAAAATAACAAAGAAGAAAGAAAATAAACAAAGCAACGATAGGATGAATAGAACACAAGATGTTAGACTCAAACCAATCATATAATAATCATATTAAATATAAAAAGAGTATCTACTCTAGTTAAAGTGCAGAGAACACCCAGGATTGAAAACAAAAGCAGAAGAGTTCCCATGCTTTTTCTATCAGATACATTTTATGTTTATTACTTTTAAATTTTTAAACACTTAACAAACTTTTTAAAAGTTGTAAGAATAAGGACAGTATAAAGGCTACCCATGTAATGCTTAATTCAGATTTAGCTACTGTTAACATTTTAATGTTGTATCAGTGTTTCTTTCTGTGTCCATACATACATACACACTTGAAAACATTTTCTCCTGAAAATTTGGCAACGAAGGATCTATGCTTATATGAGGGGTCTTCAGAAATTGTTTGTACACAAATAAATTTACTGTGAATTCTTTCTCCAATTTTTTTTTTTGTGTGTGAAGTAACCTCAATTTCTATAGTTTTCTGTTGACCCAGTAATGTTCTATGTCACAGTTTTTCCATGCTAAATGGAGAAACCACTTGGGGATTACATATTGTTTCGTTTTCTTTAACTTGGACACTTGCAGTCTTTCCTTTTCTTTCATGACAGTGGCATTAGTCTTTTTAGTTTCTTTTAAACTTAAAATTTTCCAGTGTAAATTAGAGCAGTGATATTTTTGAAAAATGTGTTCATCCCCATGCCTTTTAATATGGTTTTATCATTTTTGGGTTTAAAAGATACACTTTAAATATGAAGGTATTGATGGGTAAAAAGTATAAGAGGTATTCCATGAAATACTAATAAAAACAACTGGCAATACAAAGTCATATCAGTTATTATTAGGATGTATATTATTATCCAATACAGTTATTTGTATCATAGTACTTACAATGTTTAAATATGGGTACATCACACCCTGCAAAGCATGTGACCCTGCTGTTGCAAGGTTAGGAAATAGCTTCTGAGTAAGCTTAATGGTCTTTTTTTTTTTTTTTTAACAAATCTTTTTTAATTTAATTTATTTTTTTTGACAGGCAGAGTGGACAGTGAGAGAGAGAGAAAGACAGAGAGAAAGGTCTTCCTTTGCCATTGGTTCACCCTCCAATGGCTGCTGTGGCCAGTGCGCTGCGGCCGGCGCACCGCGCTGATCCGAAGCCAGGAGCCAGGTGCTTATCCTGGTCTCCCATGGGGTGCAGGGCCCAAGCACCTGGGCCATCCTCCACTGCACTCCCTGGCCACAGCAGAGAGCTGGCCTGGAAGAGGGGCAACCAGGACAGAATCTGGCGCCCCGACCGGAACTAGAACCCGGTGTGCCGGCGCCGCAAGGCGGAGGATTAGCCTAGTGAGCCGCGGCGCCGGCCAGCTTAATGGTCTCTTACCTTTGGCTAACTTGGGCTAATCTTCTAAAATCAGAACAAATTTTAAATCTATTAGGATCATCTTTATAATTCTATCATGAAGGATTAAGTTTACGAACAGCCTAAGTTATGCTTCCTTTACTTTTTGATTTGTATGTAATACCTGTACTTTTGAAAATGAAAACTTTGTGATATTAAAATTGATTATAATAAACTAAGCAACTTTAAGTTCCATCAAACATTAACAAAGGAAATGTAGACTTGATTTAAAATTTGTTTTTCTGGCTTAGGAAATGAGTTATACCTTTCATGTTTATGGTTTAAAATGAGTGATTTGGGAAAGTTCATGTTATGAAGTGAGTTATTTGTTTATTTAAGCAAGTTTATTGAGATACAGTTTGCATGCCATAAATTCATCTGTTTAAAGTATAGATTTCAATAAATTTTAGTATTTTATGGAGTTGCGCAACTATTCCATAACTTAATTTTAGGACATTTTCATCACTCCCAGTACAAACGCTTCAGCCATTTAGCGCACAATCTCCAGTCTCCATTCCTGGGCTGATAGGTACTGATCTACTTTTCTGAAATGCCTTATTTTTATCATGAACCCATGGCTGTAATTCCTATGAAAGAGAATACTATAGTTTAAGAGAAAGTAGACAAGATATATTTAAGACTAAAGTAGCATCAATTGCATATCATAACTATTAGTATCTTCTAGTCCCCAAATTATGTGAGTGTACCTTCTTAGATGAACAGTTATAAGATAAATTTATCTTAGTGCAAAAAATCCTTGAAATCCGTGCATGTGAGGGTCTTCAACAAGTTCATGGAAAATGTGTATTATGGAAAAGTTATGCACAGTATTTATGTGTACTTCAAAACATTTTTTTGCATCAGAAAAACTTTTAATTCCATTTTCCAAACATTTTTTTCAAGTACCCTTGTATACATGGGCAGTACTGTTGCTATGTCATGTTAATGTGTGTGGGGAGCAACCCGGACTGGACTGAGTTACTGGAATTAAGACTTATTCTATGCATCTGCTCTCCCACAATATGGCGCTGGGAGAGGAGAAAACAGCTTCTACGCAGCTGCCTCTTGCCAACTTGAGTGATGACCTCCAGGAGCTGATCCTGCTCCTGATTGGAGGAGAGCAGCGTACTCGGCGTGTGGGCAGCCGAGTTAGGATTGGCGGAGGAGGACTATAAAGGAGGAGAGAGAGAACATGCACCAGGAACATCTAAGGGGAACATCTATCTGAAGGAACACCTGTGCAGCCCCCGAGAGAGCCGGCTGGCGGTGTGCTGCTCCCCCGCGGAAGTGGGGAAAGTGGCCAGGGGGAACCGCCCTTCCACGGAGGTGGAAGGGTCGGTAGCCAACCCGCGAAGAACCAGCAGCAAACCCGGGGAGGGCCGAGCAGACGAAAGAACAGCGCAGGGTCCTGTGTCGTTCCTCCACGAAGAGGGGGAGCGACAATGTGTGCATGTACCAAGGGTGTAAGCTATCTAATAGATAAAGAACATAAAACCAAAACTGATGTAATAATAATAGGTATTATGTGTAGAATAGAAATAAAATATGAAATCCCATGTCATATAAGTTGTTTAATTGGTTTGTGGTGAAGACATTACAATGTTACTTGCCTCTTTCCTTTCTTTTTCTTCCTCCATTTTTCTCTCTGTCTTAATTACTTTCTTGCTCTCATTCCTTTTTTTGTCTTAAACATGTTTTGGGCAATGATGATAGTTATGACTTGAGTGAATGTATTGTTGGTTATTTTTTTTTTTATTTTTTGACAGGCAGAGTGGACAGTGAGAGAGAGAGACAGAGAGAAAGGTCTTCCTTTGCCGTTGGTTCACCCTCCAATGGCTGCCGCGGCCGGCGCGCTGCGGCCGGCGCACCGTGCTGATCCGAAGGCAGGAGCCAGGTGCTTTTCCTGGTCTCCCATGGGATGCAGGGCCCAAGCACCTGGGTCATCCTCCACTGCACTCCCTGGCCACAGCAGAGAGCTGGCCTGGAAGAGGGGCAACCGGGACAGAATCCGGCGCCCCTACCGGGACTAGATCCCAGTGTGCCGGTGCCGCAAGGCGGAGGATTAGCCTAGTGAGCCGCGGTGCCGGCCCTGTTGGTTATTTCTAAACTGCCAATTCCACTTGTGTAATATTAATCCATAGTTTAAAGCATTTTGGGGTTCATCTAAATATTTGGAATTGTTACTGCTATACAATAAAACTTGCTAGATAGCTTTTGAGTCATTTTCAACTTCCCATCTTTCCTAGTTCCCTCAGATTGTTGAGGTTATAGAATGTTAGTAATAAACTGCCAGTCATCTGGAAAGGAATACACATATGAGCTAATGTTAAATGTGAGGACAGTCTCTTATGTAAATCGTACGATGATCATTCTGAGACGCGCAGGAAAGACCAAGAAGGTTCTGGAGCTGAATGATGAGCTCCTGGAGGGTCCATGGAAGTGGAGAGGGGAGGACTGGCACTCGCGAGGTGGATGGGAATGCCTAAGAGGTAATAGTGATAAACAGCACAAAAAGAACGAATGACAGGAGTACCCAGGACTAAGTAAGGAGGGTGGAACTGTGGCTGAAGATTTGTTCTGTGGACTAGGAGATGAGCTGGGATAGGTAGGTTAGGGTGCAGATTATACAATGCCTTTACTTTCTTCTAGGTGGTTGGTGATTTATCGTTAACCTGCTGTATCCTGTCCTCCTATGTATGTATAGGATATCTAAAAATTCTAAAGTTGAGCAAAAAATGCACCACTTATTGTAACTTAGAGAAATATGCCATTTAAATAGTCATAGAATTGAAAATTTGGGACTTAATGGGTTAAACTGTTAGTTTCTGTTGCTGGCTGCCTGCCTGCTAGATTTACCTAGGGATTGATGGCTTCTATGTGAGAATTCCTGTGGGGTGAGGTCCAGTGTCTGTGCTTTCCAGGGCCTAAGAGGGCTCTGATGTGTTTAGTACCTGTAGTTAGGAATCATTGCTTTGGGCCAGTGGTTTTCTAATTCTGTTTCCAGGCCCATCAGCATTAGCCTTACCTGGGAACCTATTAATATGCAGATTTGCATCCTTAGCCTAGACTTACAGAGCCAGACATTCTGGGGGTGGGGCCTAACAGTTTGGGTTTATAATTCTTAGGTGTGCTGAAGTTTGAATACCTTTGCTTTAAGTAACATTGAACCACCAGGGATTTCGGCAGGGGTGTGAGGGCGTGAGCGCAGATTAACACAGGGGCAGGGGGAAGGACTTTGTGGTGACAGTGGAAGGCAATTGCGGCAGGCGAATGGTTTTGTTGGCTAACGGAGGAGAATCTGGATTATGTTATTCGAGGTATTGTCTAATAGTGAAATAAACAAGACACACTTTGGATGGTGAAAGAATACAACAAAGGGAAGGAAGAATTTGTAAACCTCTTCAGAACCTTCAGAAAATCTTTAAAATGATACAGTTGAGGCCGGTGCCGCTGCTCACTTGGCTAATCCTCCGCCTGCTGCACCGGCACACTGGGTTCTAGTCGCGGTTGGGGGCGCTGGTTCTGTCCTGGTTGCTCCTCTTCCAGGCCAGCTCTCTGCTGTGGCCCGGGAAGGCAGTGGAGGATGGCCCAGGTACTTGGGCCCTGCACCCGCATGGGAGACCAGGAGGAAGCACCTGGCTCCTGGCTTCGGATCGGTGCAGCACGCCGGCCATTTGGGGGGTAAACTAACGGAAAAAGGAAGACTTTTCTCTCTGTCTCTCTCTCTCACTGTCTAACTCTGCCTGTCAAAAATAAATAAATAAAATAAAATGATAGTTGACCTGTCAGTCTCATTTCCAATATGACAGATATTTTAGTAATGATTTAGTATTAAATTTTGACAACCAACTTTAGGTACTAGGCAGTGAGATGATCAAAAGGTAATTGGGGAGCTCAGTCCAGCAAAATGAGGAAGAGCATGCAGAAATGTAACTTTTCAATCAAATTTAGTGTTAATGACCTTGTATAGATGGTAACACTGAAGAAACCCGGCTAAGAAATATTAAGTGTTTTCTTTCGTGGAAGGTTTAAGACAAGATTTCTGGTTTAATTTTGCATGTAGAGTTTTATGCAAAGTGCCAGTTCAGTTTTTATACATGGAATATTTTTGAGGCTAAAACTTGTTCTCAGAGGAAAAACAAAATGGAGCACCATGGACACCCGAAGTTAGGCATGTCGTGGTGTGAATGAAGGTAATGGGATAATGTGGTGGATGGAATCGCAAGTGTTTAGAGCCCAAGTTTCAGTCGTTGTTTGAGTGCAAGATTTCTGAATCATTGTTTTGTTTATTAGATCCTGGGGAAAAAGATCTTTTCAAGATTTTTTTTTCTAAGACTTTAACAGTTTTTCTCCACTGGAAACCGGGTGTTCTCTGGCAGGTGGAATCCATGCTGAAGCTCATTTGTCTGTCTGTGTCTGCAGACAGAAGTGAGGGGCCCAGGCTGTAGCTGTCACAGTGACAAGATGTCAGAGTTCTCCCGTGGCGTCTGCCCTGAGACCACACACCCTCACACTCTCTTTTCAGTTTTACAGTCTTTGGGAAACTGTGATAATAGAAATACATGTTTTTGCCCTCTGAGCAGTAGCAGCACCTTCTGCAATGTCACCTACTTGGTGACATGCCTGTCATACTGCTGGCTGCGCGTCTTCAAGTGCAAGGCTGAGGTATACGAGCTGGCTGCGCGGTTTCCAGTGTAGGTCTGAGGTATGTGAGGAGCATGATCCACTCCTGTCTCGTTGAGTTCTGCATAGCAGAGGAAATGAGAGGAGCCCTTTGAACAAACCGGACTTCCAGGCATTTTCTGAAAAAATAATTTTTTCATACTTCCTTTCAAACCTGAACTGTCCACTTGGCCATGTTGGCTTTAGTAATGTGAACTAAGTAGTATCCACAGATGGAGGGAGGGAGGCAGTGGGTTCTATAATGTGACTTTGCACTACCAGGGATTCCCAGAGCAAGTCGTTTCTCTTCTTGAATGCCTCGATTTATTTTCCTAGAGATGATTAGAGACAGAATGTAAAATCATCCTACTTTTGTTCACTACCCCCAAAATATTTAGTGATGAGGGTCAGGTATTGTGGTTCAGTGAATGAAGCCACCTCTTGGGACTTCCGCTTTCCCTGTAGAGTGCTGGTTTGAGGGTTGGCACTTCTATTGCTGATCCAGTTTCCCACTTAATGCATCCTAGAAGGCAGCAGATGATGGCTTCCTTGGTTCGCTGCCATCCACATGGGATACCAGTGGGGAATTCCTGGCTCCTGGCTTTAGACGGACTGAACCTCAGCCATTGCAGGCATTTGGGGAATGAACCTGCAGGTAGAAGATTCATTCTCTCTCTCTCTTTCCCTTTCTCCCTCTCTGTCTCACCCTCCTTCCCTCCCCCTCTCCCTCCCTCACTGAGTTTCAAGTAGATGAAAGATAAATAAGCAACCATTTTTAAAAATAATCATGAAATGAGACTTCTGCAGAGAAAACTTGAAGTCTGCCGTCATGTAGCAAAATCTGCACAATTACTGTTACTGATCCATGACCTGGCTGGTCTTGTCCAGGACACAGATACAGTTTCTCTTGGGAATCCCGGTCTGAAACTGGATTATTGTTAAGTTTTGTTACTTTGAATATTTTGGTTAGCTGAGGATTTCATACCTTAAAGTAAAACTGGCAAATCCCACTCCCCCTTCCCTCCTTCCTCCGATATTCTAGGCTAGATAACCTGTGGGAATGTTCTTGCAGAAATAGTTTTTCTTGATCTTCTAGCCTTTAAACTTTTTGATAACCTCTGGTTTGGATGGCATGGGAAAGGCATGCTGCCAGCCAGGCCATGGAGCTTCTAGGACGTTGCTTATTCCTCGAAGTATTGTTCTGTCTCGCCAATGGGTAGTGTGCTGTGCAAGGAACAGAATTTAATTAACATTTGCAATTTAAATGAAAAACCTTCTTCTAAACTGGAATCAGTTTCTATAGCACCAGGACTCTCCCTGTGTTGTTTCATGTTTGCTCCAATTCTTCAAGCAGGAACTGAGGGGCAGCCAAGGAGATCCCTCTAGTACTAGTGTGCAGGTGTGTGGCAGAGGCCCAGGTCTAAGTGCCATGGTGTGTTGTGCCCCGGGAAGCCAGATGGAAGTGTTGTGGGCAGCTTCATACATGGAGAAGAACTTTAGGAAAGAAAAGCTTGGCAGGAGATGCTCCAGAATAGGTGGATCTGGTGGCCAGTGTACTCGACGTGAGTTCCTAGATGGGACTTCTTGGGCCTGCTTACGTTTTGGTCTAGACAACTCTGGGGTAGAAATGGCAGGTGTTCCTTCTAGCTTACCATATCTCAAGCTTCTTTCTTTGTCTGGTTTTGTCTGAGATTTTTTTTTTTTAAAGTGTGAACCATTAAAACCAAGTGCCTGTCAAACCCATACTGCAACCTGCTCTTTAGGTGTGCTTGTCAAGATTTGCTGCACCTGGCATCTAAGCAAGGTTGTACGGAGCCAAGAGTCCATGGTAAGTGGTGATGGTAATAGTTCTAGGGAAGTAGTGTGCTGTTGAAAGTATCAGTATATGATAAAAGTAAAACTGGAGCAATTGACATTGCCCTTGCCTACCAGAGAAGATTTTAGAGTAATCTTAATCGCAGTTTCACAAATCGGTCATCTTTGCGTGTGTGTGTTTGATATATTTTTTAAATCTTGTTTGGATTCTGGAAGCCCTGGGTTGATATGGATTCTCGGCTATGTGGTAGTTCTGGCTTCTCTGCAGCAGCAAACTTGTGGCTTTGACCACACCCACTCTGTTGCTCCCTGCTGAGTGAGTCAGGAATCGGTGAAGGGTCAGCTGTGCTGTGCTTCTGTACATGGCGTCAGTGGGGCCCTCCAGTTGGCCACTCTACTTACAGCATGGACAGGAGTCGAAGGTCTGAGGAGGCTGTACTAGGTATCTGGCAACTCCATGTGTCCCCGTGTGGCTTCCTTCTCTCCGTATGATCTTACCACATTGTGGTCTCATGGTATTTGGACGTCACCATGATAGCTGGCTTCCAGTAGGGAGCATTCTGAAGGTGAATGGAGGGGCTTTTTTAAGGCCCAGGCTTCGTTACTTGGTAATTACATCTGTAGCATTCTTTTGGTCAAAAGGGGCAGCCCTGATTCAAGTGGAGGGAAAATCGAGTCTATTCAGTAGGAAACCTGGCAGCGAGTTTGCAGCCATCTCTATTCTGTCATGACATTGTGGCATTTGTCAGTTTGTTTTTATAGATCTGATGGACTCACACATTGGCAGGAGGCCATTGTCCTTGGGTCTTTGTCACAAGATAAAGATCAAATTTTATTCTTGCTTACTGCTCTTAATTGGTGAGAGCATACATAGTTAAATGATTAATAAACTCAACTAATTATACAAGATACATTTAGAAAAAAACAGTCTTTCATAAAATTGCTTTGTTCGAGTGAGCTTATGAAAATTCTTAGAATAATTACATTTTATCACTTTGGAATCCAAAATTGAAATGATTGCTTATATGGTATCCCTTGGATCTTTGTGTTATTGTCATGGTATCCCCCGTTTTAGACTTGGAGAAACTGAGATAGTATATTTAATTCATGATTTTAGCACCGAAGAGTCAATGTGGAACTCAACTTACCCACTCAGCTTATCCTAGCATTCTTTAAACCAATTTTAAGTCATTGATTTAAAAGCCTACTTTGGCTTATGCCTTGTTATCTTGACATTTAACTTAGGAAAATGTGTGATACTCTTTTAGTTGATTCGTTGAGTTGAAAATAGTCCACACACTTTTTACATGGAAGCTTTTTGTTGAGACCCGTGTCTCTCTGGGCACTGTGCTAAGTGTGTGTATGTATGGAATTGTGTTTCCACTTGTGTATGCGTGCTTGATTTCATGTTGTAAAGGTTTGGGATTTGAAGTTCAAAAGAACGGCAGTCATTGCATAGCATTTGGCTCTTCCTTTTAGAAAATGCCAATGATTTTGATAAATATACTAAGATTAATTTCATTTTTGCATTACGCTATAGAGCCAAGGAAATTAAGGTCATTTCACTTATGTTTTTGGCACTGGCTCAGATTAGATCATCAGAGTACTCTGAATATTTCGGTAGCTGCAGCCATTCAAGTGACCGCTGGGCCCTTGCTCCATCCGTATCTACCTCTCCAGCCCAAGGAGTCTTCCCTCCCTCCTCCCCTCCCCCGCTCTCCTCCTCTGGCTCTTATGAAATGGTTCTCTCTGGAGAAGACACAGGTGTAGGAAATCACTCTTCCTCCTGGGCGTGCCTGGTTGTACTACTTAACGTTCTTACTCTGCGGAGAAGGTTGCAACACAGAAAGGAAGGATGTTACTGACGGGTGTTTCATAATATGAATGTATAGAACTTAATTTGAAAATTGAATGGATGTTGTTATTGATACTTTATGTCCTTGCCCTTAAACTTTCTGAGGTTAAAGGTGAAATAGGGCCTGCTGTCATCGTATTTTTTTAGTCTTAACCCTTAAAATCTTCAGTAGCTGACAGAGTTCTGCTAATCAAAAGGGTACTGGAAGAAGAGTTTTTCTATGAATGTCTCTTGCAGTGGGCAGGACCCAGCTGCTGTGGAAGGGGGAGCAGGTAGCTTCACATTCAAATTGCGTTTAGAGTGAGCACACCAGGTTTGAGCTGTGGAATCCCATTCTTTGATCTGTTTGACACACACATTTTTTTTAAGATTTATTTATTTATTAGAAAGAGTTACATAGAGAGAGAAGGAGAGACAGAGAAAGAGAAGTCTTCCATCACTCCCCAATTGACTGCAACGACCGGAGCTGCACCCATCCCAAGCCAAGAGCCAGGAGCTTCTTTCAGGTCTCCCATGCGGGTGCAGGGGCCCAAGGACTTGGGCCATTCTCCACTGCTTTCCTAGGCCACAGCAGAGAGCTGGATTGGAAGTGGAGCAGCTGGTTCTCCAGCCAGCCCCCATATGGGGTGCCGGCACTACAGGTGGCGGCTTTACCCGTTATGCCACAGCGCCGGTCCCTGACACACGTATTTGTAACCTGGTCAGTTAAGTCTTCTGCGTCCTGCACGACTAGTCATGGTCCATCTAAATTTTTTCATCTTCACTATCCTAAACCAGTTATTCTGTCAGGGTGCACAGTCAGAAGTACCTGTGGACCCCACATCTGAAGAGACTGATTTGTAGGATTTTGCCAGAGTCTAATGCAGACTCCTGGTTAAGAACCAGGATTAGCAAGTGTTACAGGTTTGGTCACATTAAGATAGGGAGGGGAAGGATATAAAAAATGGACTTAGTTCACCTGGGAAAGATCTGTCACTGTTGGGCATTTGGGAGGGTACCTGAGTTCCCTGATACTTGGCACAAGATAACAAAGTACTCATGCATATGCATCTTTTAAAGCATTAGGGAAAGTTAACTGATTATGCTGTAAATGATATCTATTTGTTGATTTTAGTCAACTTTGTTTAGCATAGAAGACAGAAGACAACAAATATCTAGATAAATCCTTTCCCTGACCTGAGTAATTGAGAACATTGACAGGCATGTTATGTAAGAGATTTTTGTAGACTGGAAATAGTGATATTAGATTGTTAATAATTATCATCTGTTATTAAGAAAGGGCATTTGGCTTTCTGTGTTAGTCTTCCCTCACTCCCATTTGTTACCTATATGTGTTTCTTAGGTTTATTTTTAAATATTTATTTATTTATTTGAAAATCAGAGCTGTAGAGAGAGACAGAGATGATATTCCACCTGCTGTTTCACTCCCCAGATGGCTGTAGTAGCCAGGGCTGGACCAGGCTGAAGCCAGGAGCCAAGAACTTCTTTCGGGTCTCCCATGTGGCTGGCAGGGGCCCACATACTTGGGCCATCTTCTGCTGCTTTTCCAGGCCATAGCAGGGAGCTGAATTGGAAGTAGAGCAGTTGGGACATGAATCAGTGACCATATAGGATGCTAGTGTTGTAGGCAGAGGGTTTACCTGCTATGCCACAATACCAGCTTTGAGTTTCCTGTATTTATATTAGTGGGGATCTTTTTTTTTTTCTTTTTGTAGTTATTGAGAGAAAAACAAATTTCTTCCTTTTAAGTATTTTCCTATAAAAGAAATTTAAGAAATTGTTTTCATCTTTCAGAAAGTTAAGACAGAAACATAAACAAGAATAATACAAAGTAGTTTCTGGTCTCCTGAAGGAACACTCAGTGTCAATATGCTAGCGGAGACCCTAGAAGTCTAAGTCAGATGGGTTAAAGTAGCTGGGTCCCAGGAGAAGGCAGGACCTGACACATTTGAACACGAGTAAAGCGAAACATATAATGTGAACAGCATTAAAGATACCTGGTAAGAATGAAGGGGTTTGGGGCTTGTTTTGTTGGACAGTGTTACTAAGAGAATCCTAGGGTTGACAGTGTTGGAGGAAGAGCTTAGGCAGTTTGGATTTGACGCTTTGGGTGGTAGACTGCCACTGTAGTTTTTTTTTTTTTTTCCTGTTTGTCAGTGTAGAATACTGGAAGCATGTTCAGAAGTAGACAGACTGCTATAATGGATTCTCGTGCACCTGTCATCCACTTTCATCAGTGTCAACACCTACCAGTCGATGACTAACACTGTTTCACCTCTGCCCTTCCCTACTTTGCTCCCCTTCAGTTGGCAACAGTCCTAGGTGGTACATTGTATGATCTGCATTGCAGTGTGCGTCTCTGTAACATACCAACCTTTTTTGAAAACATAACTATAGCCATTCAACACAGTTCCCCTATCAAATATGCAGTTAGTGTTTCCAGGTGTCTCAAATGTGATAATTATGATTTTTTGTAGTTTGTTTTTACTTAGGAACCAAATAAGGTGTGACTATTATAGTTGCTTAAGCGTCTTAAGACTTTTAATCTGTAAGTTTCCTCATCTCATTTTATTTTCACCCCTTGAAATTTATTTATTGAAGAACCCAGATAGTTGTTTTGCAGTTTCACAAATTCTGGCTTTTGTTGGTTGGTTCGTGCCAGTTGCTATTTATTTCTGTCTAGTAACTTGGGCCTAGAGGCTCGATCAGATTTAAGTTGGTTTTGACGTTATGAGGGTGTTGGTAGATATTATGCCTTTTTAGATGGAGAGAGTAGAATGGTGAAATAATGTTTTCAGGATGTTTTATTTGACAGCAGTGTGCAAAATGAATCCTTGGAGAAAAAAATGGGTGGAGAGATACCAATTGGAAGGCAGATTCAACCATTGTGTGAGGGAAAGGAAAAGGCAGTTCAAAGAAGTATAGAATGACAGAGATTTTAAAAAGAGAATGAGTGGCTGGCGCCGTGGCTCAATAGGCTAATCCTCCGCCTAGCGGCGCCGGCACACCGGGTTCTAGTCCCAGTCGGGGCGCCGGATTCTGTCCCGGTTGCCCCTCTTCCAGGCCAGCTCTCTGCTGTGGCCAGGGAGTGCAGTGGAGGATGGCCCAAGTGCTTGGGCCCTGCACCCCATGGGAGACCAGGATAAGTACCTGGCTCCTGCCATCGGATCAGCGCAGTGCACCAGCCGCAGCGCGCCGGCCAAGGCGGCCATTGGAGGGTGAACCAACGGCAAAAGGAAGACCTTTCTCTCTGTCTCTCTCTCTCACTGTCCACTCTGTCAAAAAAAAAAAAAAAAAAAAAAAAAAAGAGAGAGAGAGAGAGAATGAGTTTTCCAAAGCCT
This sequence comes from Oryctolagus cuniculus, assembly GCF_051225735.1. Taxonomy (NCBI): domain Eukaryota; kingdom Metazoa; phylum Chordata; class Mammalia; order Lagomorpha; family Leporidae; genus Oryctolagus; species Oryctolagus cuniculus. The sequence continues at coordinate 169,139,225 of NC_142869.1, forward strand.
CTGAACACTGCCTCTGAGAAACATCGTAAGTCTGGGTGCAGTTTCAAATCTAGGTGGTTGGAATCGGATCAGGAGGATAGTGCTTTGTGCATTTAACGTTTGTGATATTAAGAGAATTCAGCTGTAGACTTGTGTTACATGCAGTTAGATTGAGCACAGTAGGCAAGGGGAGAGGTTAGGCAGGAGACAGAAACTGAAGGGGCTCTCTTCTGGGGGATAACAGCGGAAGCTCTACACGTGGAGCAGCTGAGACTTCTGAGTGAGGTGGGACCTCAATCAGCTCTCCGTAGTTGCCACCAGCAGACCATTACGTAGTCCCTAATGATTGCGATTTTTCTTGGGATGATGCCACTTCTTGCCTTTCTTTGCTTATGCACGTTTCCATCGTCTTTGGGTGGGAACCAAATAGTGTGGAGGTCAGAAGCTGGCTGTTCCTTTGTGGATCAGGACCGGCAGCCCAGGGAGGAAGTGAAAGCCAGGTTTGTAAGAGAGCCAGGATGGAAGTCAAGAAGCGGAGTAAACAAGGGGGCCGAGGAGGACCTTGAACTTAGTGGACTTGCTACATCAGCCCCTGGGGTCCTGTTTTCTTCATCTCTGGAAGGCAAGCTGACGTCCACCAGGACTGTTTAGTGAGGGTGGACACAGTTCTTTCTTCTCTTTTCCATCCATCGGAGCCACGGAGAATGTGGTTAACAGGAGACTGTGGAAGTTGTGCATAATCATGAAATAAGTTCTTTCTAACTTAGAGAAGTTTAAGAAAATGTTATTCAGAAGTATCTGCTAAATTGTTTTACAGCATCATATCTACTCATCTGTGTTTTATGTATACATTTGACTGGTTACAGAAGAATGGCAAAATAAAGTCTTGCTGTCAGATCCCACCCGTAATTCAGTGAGGTGTGAAGAAAGGTGGTGGGCCCTACCTTACAAGTGAATTGTGTTCAGAATCATGTTAGTATTGTTTTCTCTTCAGTGAGCTTGTGCAGTAAAGCCTAAAGCACTCAAAAGTGCAGATTATTTTTTAAAAAATAGCTCCAGTTAAAAATTTTTTTAAATAGTTCCCAAAAGTATTCCGTGGTGTTGCCAAATAATGCTGCATGATTTTTTTTTTTCTTTGAGTAGCTAGAAGTTTTGAAGGGTTTTGAAAACACAAGCAAAGCAAACAATAACCAGTCCATTGCTCTGACTAGGAAGGACTCCATGGGAGGACAAGGGCTGCTGCCCCGCGAACTTCCAGCATGTGACGGAATCTCAGCACCAAACAGCCAGCCTCTTGAGGCTGATAAATGACAGCACGCTAGATACGTGTCAGTGACGTGAGAGGTGATGCAAAAGGCCAGCACTATTTCGGGCTGTGCAGTACAAAGCAGCATCTCATTACTGAGCTGCCAGTGGTCAGTACCGGTGAGGTGGCATCTGGGATGCGGCCTTGGGCGTTGGAAAACGTGCGCACAGGAGAGAGAGAGACCACCGCGTGGGAGCGCCAAGCAGAGCATCTGTAGTGGTTAAGGACTTCAGATGGGGCAAATCTTGGAGCTTTTTAGAAGTGACATGTTTAGGAATGATCAGAGAAGAAATGTTAACCTTTTCAGAGATAGGATGATAGTGAAGAAACACTGTTACTCATTTTGAAGAGTTATGGCTCCGCCATAGTTGGCATTGGCTTACCCAGTGTGCTTTTCAGGAGTTATGAAATGTCATAGACAGCAGATCGTCCAAAAGGGGCTCCAAAGAAAAATGAGGCAAGTACTGTTTCTGCTGACCTCTGTTTTTATCAAGGGATCAACGTCGGCAGTACTTGCTACACTGGGAAGAGAAATACAAAATGACCGTAGATCATGCCATCAGGAGTTTTTGATTGGAAACTGAACTTCAGATGTTAAACTTGGGAACAGTGTGGGTAGAATTCATAGTAATCTTTGGAAGTTCAAGCATGAAATAAATGAATTTATTTACTTTTCACAATATTATAGTGGAGTGCAGTAGAAAGAAATGTAGACCGTAAATGAATGTCAGTGAGTACTTTTGCAGTGAGAGCTATTGGCCCACTTGATATTCCTGCAGGAAAAAGGGGTTGAATTCCTTTGGACATTTGATCCTGAGAGAATTGAGTGCCTGTCAGTGGGGAAATAGCTGAATATCCCCGTAGGCAGTTTGCATTTCTCTCTTCTGACCCTGGACCTTCTGATGTCTTCACCTGCTGTGAGCACAGAGAAATGTTATCTCTTGGGTTTCTTTACTAGGCAGCTTGTAGTTGTTTTGCTGATTGACATGGGCTGAAAATGAAGCTCCCCAATAAAAAGTGACAGTGATGTGATAACTAAGACATCTAATAAGTGACTAACAAGCAGGTAGCATATACAGTGTGGATACACAGGACAGCAAGGTGACTGGCACAACAGTGTGAGATTTCATCATGCTACTCAGGATGGCACACAATTTAAAACTAAAGAATTGTTTTTTTCTGGAATTTTCCACATTATATTTTTGGACTGTGGTTGACTGAAAGTAATGAAACCATGGAAAGTGAAACCTTGGAAAAGGGGGCAGCTGTACATAGAAACAATTGTTTACCTTCTAAACAATGGATCAAGCACTATTCACATTATGTTCTGAAATTAATGTGAAAGGTATTTCTTTAATTCTTTAAAATTAAGTGGGCTATTTTAAGTCCATATAGGTAAAAAGAAAGAACTAAGCAAATGTAGAATTTTGGAATATTTGTTTAAAGCCATAATTTTTCAATGTCCTATCTCTGAGCGCCGTATGTCCCTCTCAGATAAATGCATTAGTCAGTGCTTTCCTTTACTGGACTTGAAGTCACTGCCTTAATTTTTCCTTGTTCAGCCAAAATCTTAACATTCTTTATATGTTAAAAAACTAATTTGTTATTGATTTTTAAGGAATAGAAAAATATGCTTATTTTCCTTCTGACATATTTCTTTCAAAAACTTCTATGTGAGGCATACCATTCTGGTGTGAGTGTGTGTGTGTGTGTGTGTGTGTGTGTGTGTTTACAGATCTGCTCTGCTCTTGTCCTTTTTCTTTCCTGGTTGTTGTTAAGACGTTGGCATCAATGTCTTTTTAATTAAATGCCTAAATGGCAGAGCTTGCTTTGAAGAAAATGCTCTGATTTGTTGGTGACTTAAGAATTGCCTTCATTGGAGAATTTTACTTGTCTGAGTATCTTCTGTTGTTTGTTCAGTCTGCTCATCTCTCTGAGATGTGTGTAGAGGGTAGCAGATGCAAGGTGATGGGAATGCGTCCATGTTAACGATGCCCTCTGGCCACCAACCCAGAGATCCACAGCGAGGAACAGGGACAGTCCAACGTCCTCAGGTTTTCTTGCTAGAAATTACATGGAGAAACGAGAGCTGTGAGTAGCTCCAGGCTGAGGGTGAAGTTGTCACCAGGCAGTGGGACACCTTCCAATGCGTTCTGCCCTCTTCCCCTCCCTGCGTTTGCCATGGGTTCTATTTGGATTTGCAGTCAAGATTTGGTCAAGAGCCATCACATGAAGTTCTACAGTTATGGAAGCAGCTGTAACATAATAGTGCAGCTAAGGGAGGGACAGTTACAGAGAGTTTTGTTGTTGTCATATATGACGATGTCAGAGACAAGTGTGATAGAACTAATAGTAAAATTGAGGTTCTGCAAATCCCATTTCGGAGAACCTCGGCTCTCTTCTTAAATTACTGAATTTTTCTGATGGAGGCATTTTAGCAAATGTATAGTATCACTAACTCCCTTTAATTAAGATTTGGAATTACTTTATTAAATCAGAGTATTTGATGAGTCAGATAATGCTCTTTTCATTCTTTCTGTTTTTTACATCTTTGCAAAGACTAATGACTAATTAAAGTCTCTTCAAAATTAAAAAAAAAAAAATGAAGCTCCATTGCCCTGGGGTTGCCCTGTGACCCTCTGTCCTGATTTTGTAGAAGCACTCCCCTCTGATGAGAGGGTCCTTTACTGACCTTGGTTACATAACATAGGGTGGGCTGGTTTGTATGGGCTCAGTGCCTTCTTCAAAGATATCTACGAAGGCAACAGGGTTCCAAGCTTGCTTCCCTAGGGTGTTTTGGAAATAGAATTACTGTGAAAGTGAATGACAATCTTTTTACCTCCCTTCTCTGAGGATACTACTTTCAGAAAGAAGCATATGTAGCACACTGAGTGAGTGTAGACTCTGTGTCCTGTAGAACTGTGAAATTTCAGGTTCCCGGATGCAAGCTGCACTCCATAAGGTATGGTGATGATGGGCACACCAGTCTGAAGATAAATCATTACATAATCTAAGAAGTACATGGAAAATAGAAATGAAATTTTAAGTTCATTACCAATGGTTTGTGTATTCTTGCAATAAACCAGTCTTTTGGATAAGATTCTTTACTTGCCTTGGCATTCAAACGTTTCTGAATTTTGGACAAAGCCTCCTTTTCAAGGCTGACTTTTACTTTTTGCCTATAGAAATGATGTATTCCAATTAAATCATTTTTTCCATCTGTCCCCTAAATGTGACTCTGCCTTTCTTATACCATACCTTTGTTTATTCTATGCATCCTTCCTACAGACTTTGCCTTTATCTCTGAATTCTTTTGCTGAGGCACCACAGGCCTGTCTTAGCAGTGAAGCAGCCACTGATCATTTCCTTTCAAGAGTTCCTTGTACCTTCTGTTTTTATGACTGTACTCATCTAACATACTTGAAGGTTCTATTTTTCTTCCTTCAGTGAGTCCACATCATTCCTGTTAATCAGATTAAAGGGGCTCTTGAGGACCATTTCTTACACATCTTTAAATTTCTCATGGTGCTTTTGCACTTTCATTTTTCAATTCATCTTGCAACTAGCTGTGAAGCCTTTCGGGAGCAGAGACCATGGTTTATTCATTATGGGAGTCCCTCCCCTGTGCTCACAGGGTTTGTCATAGCTTACGTTGCTGGAGCAAATGAGTAGCAGATACTCAATACAAAGCTGCTGATGGTTGGCTGAGTATTTATGCCCCCAATTCATAATTTGAAATCTCATCCACGATGTGCTGGTGTTGGGATGTGAGGCCTTTGGGAGTTGGCTGGGTCAAGAGCAGAGCAGTCATGAGTGATAACAGAGGCACCAGCGAGCTCCCTTGGCGCTTCTGCCGTGTGAGGGGCTAGTGAGAAAGTGGCCATTGGTGAACCTGGAAATGAGCCCTTACCAGATCCCAGATTTGCTGGTGCCTTGTTCTTGAACTTCGCAGCCTGATGATGGATACATTTCTGTGTATAAGCTACCCAGCCTGTGGTATTTTGTTATAACCGCCCAAACTGCTTAACAAGATGGAATTTTAAATGCTTTTTAAATGTGATGACATAGAGTTTAAAGTTGTGTAGCAGAGGAATCCTAAAACTAGGAAAGATTAGCTGTGTGCTCAGGAGACCAGTTAGACTGTCTTGTAGTTAAATCATCCTGATATGAGAGGTTGCTGTTGGCCCAGCAGATTAACTCAGATTTCTAGATAAGGGGAAGGAAATGATGCTGGCCAAAGAAACCATTAATAATGCAACCATTATGGTTCGGTTATCGTATAACCAATGCTCACTTATTGGCAGGCATCATTTTCATCATGGGTCTGATAATAGCTTTTAGAAGAAGAGTGCAAAGCTTGATAGTAGGCTAAGATTAAAATAACACAATCCAAAAATTGTTCTTCATTCTAGAAAGATGGAAAAGTTTGATTTTTCCTTTTGAATTTCTCATCCTATAAAAAAATTTGCTTCATATCTTGATGTAAGTGGAACGCACTTGCCGTAAGTTAAAGCCACTTCTTCAGTGGTATCTTTGTTGTGTGTAACTCCCTTCTTTAAACAATGCACCTTTCTTTAGAATCATCAGAGTCATCAGGGCTTCTGTTGGGTAACGCTTTGGAGTAAATGTTAGTTCATCAGAACACACATTTCAGAGGGGCGGCTTCTCATGAGTGGTGTGGAGGTGTATCTTCTGAGTCTAGTGTGTGTGATATTTGGTGGTCCTCCAGGACATGAGGTACTGTAGAAACATAAGGTAAGGCTTTTATTGTGACTCCCAGCCTCCTGTACAGAACCATGCTAACGTCATTGACGATTCTTCTGCATAATGAAAGAATTAAACAAAAAAGTCAGATTAATTTTCAGCTCCATTAGAGATGCAAGAATTAAAAAAAAAAAAAAAAGATGTTTGCCAAATGGGAAGGGCCTAAATTGGGAGGAGGAAGAAACTTTAATTTCAAGCTTCAAGTGAGTGGTACAAGCAATCTAGCATGAAAGAAGAGCCTGCCAAAATTGCCTGACAATGTCCAGCACTGCTGAAAACTGGCGAAGAGAAGCTGCAAGAATATGAAACGTGCATCGTGATCATCGGGCCAGTGTATGGTGGTAAATTACCACTGGGAGTTTCCATTTAAAGATGGCAGCCAGTCTGTAGGAAGTAGGGTAATTTTGCCGTGGTCACAGAGTTTTTACATGGTGGCTGGCCAGACAGCAGTACTGTTGGCTCTTTTATTGCCTGGCGTCGGCAGCAATGGAAGAGGACAAAACATCCATTTACTTGAAGGACAGCTGTGAACATCCGATTATGAAAAGGGAGCATTTAGAGCTTTTACCTTAAGGAAAGTTTGCATTTTATTCTTCATATGAAGTTGTTCTATCATTTTCCTTCGCCCACATCTCAACACCATCTCAATATGTGTGAAGACTACTGTTCATCTTCTGGGGTCATTAATCAGGATTGATGAGCTAAGGAAGGATGACTATATGCAGTGGAGAGCAGTACTCTTTCCTGTAAAATCCCAGCTGGAGGCTGCCAGGAGAGCCTGGGACTAGCCTCATCTTTCCTATCTGTTCTGCTCTTGATTTTATGTCGTCTTCTCTCCCTTCATCCAGGGCCAGCTGGGATGCAGCTAAGGCGCTAGCGGTTCACGCTATCAAAGGAGCAAGTAAATGGGAGCAGGCCTGTAGTTGTTAGGAATGTCCTGAAATTATCCACATTGAGGCCTTATGTGGCTCTGGAGGTAGTTTCATTGCCCAAGTTAAAAAAAATTACACACACACACACACACACGAGTACATTTTACACATACTCGGTGTTTAGAAAGGAACAGGCCATCTGTTCATTCTGTCTTCATTTCTGCGGGGATTTCATCTGACAGTGAATCATTTGAGATTTGTACAGAATAAATTTGCCATGAACATAATATGGAAAAGGGTGGAGCAAGAACCAAAATGTCCTCTTTGGGGATTGCTTATCTCCCAACCCGGCAGATGCTTTTTCTTTTTCTTTTTTTTTTAATTAAAAAAAATTAAGCATCTGAGACACACAGGCAGAGAAGAGGAGAAAGAGAGACACCGAGAACTAGCTTCTGTCTGCTGGTTCATTCCCCAAATGCTTGCAGCAGCTCCTAGCTGGGGCCATGGCCAGGAGCCGGGAACTCAGACCAAGTCTCCCATGGGAGCGGAAGGGCTCCAACCACGTGAACCTCCCAGGGTCTGCATGAGCAGGAAGCTGGTGTGTGGAGTGGAGCTTGGCGTGCAATCCAGGCACTCTGGTAGTGAAGGCAGCTGTCTTCCTTGCTAGGCCCACTGCTTCGCCTGCCCCTCCCCACCGTTTTTAATTGTGTGTGTACCTGACATTAGGAAGACACCCCTACCCCCATCCCCCTTTTCTGATTTTTTTTCCCCTATTCTGACTCTTTTTGGTTCCTTCATCTCATGAGAACTTTTCAGGTAAGACCGTGGTGTCAGGACTGACTAGACCGGCAGAGTGTTCTCAAAGTGTGGTCCCCAGACCGGCAACATCAGCATCACTTGGAACTAGTTGGAAAAGCAAATCTAGTGCTCTTTCCCAGGCCTATTGATTTAGAAACTCTTGGGGGTTGGATCTGTGTTTCACAAGTCCCCCTGGTTATTCCAGTATGCAGGAGAGGAGCAGAATGAGACACTGTACTGTGATAAGGAAATGCTAATGTGATTTCAAGAAACTTCAACACTCAGCCTCGCTTATGCTAATGCATGTGACCTGGGCCAAGCCTTACATATATTATTTCCTTCAGCTATCACAACACTTCCCAGAGCTTGGTGTTTTTCCCGTGATTAAACGATGACACTGCTTCCAAGCTCATAGGATTGGGAAGCAGCAGAGGCGGGCTTTGGATCTTGGTCATTCTTTTCACTGCTGCCTAACAGGATAATTTACAAAGGAATGCTTTTAAGTGACAGTTCTTGCATCTTTTTGCACTAAATATGGCATTACTTAGGAAGGAAGGCAATCCATAGGTTGAGGTGCCAGTTGAGTGGTAAGAACAAATCCATATAAAATCTGAACTCGGTTCCACACCCTGCTCTGCCTGTATTCTTTCTTTCCATTCAGTCAGCTTAATACCTTACCACACAGGCTTCCTGCTGGGAGTCCCGATTCCTTAGTTGACTCTCATTTTCCTGAGAAATGTGCCCCCTATTTCATGATAAGGCTTTCCGCTTCAGCACGGTGGAATGACTTTTCCCAGGCTGTTATCTTTTCTCAGTGGAAGAGTTGTTGCTTGCATCTATTTATGTTGGTATCCTAAGGCTGCACCATGGCCGCCCTCTTGCTTCAGTGCAGAGAAATGAAAACCAACCAAACACTGAAGTTCATAGAGCAGCCCCTTGTAAATCGGAGGTGTTTCCTTGCGTTGTGCCTCTGCTGTTTGTTACAACTACAACCCTGGTTCTCTTTCCTTCTCAAGCTTCGACTCAGAACAGCCTTTGGGGCCAGCCTGGATCAAGTACAGATGCAGCCAGTCTAGCCATTCCATCTCGGCCTGCAGATGACCCCCTTGTTTTTTGTTTGTATTTGTTTTATTTTGTTTTCTTACCTGTCACCTAAAATTGTAGTCTCCTTGGTTGACCTGTGAGCTCTTGGGCGTGCTTTTTGCCTGTGAACTAAGATTGAGGCATTTTGTACCAGGTGCTTATAGTTTCATAAAGATTCTGTTTGTTAATAAATTTATTTATTTGGGGGGGCTCTTCTTTATCTTGCTGTTTTCCATATCATTTTCAAGCCTGTCATTGTGTTTTATTCCATATATCTTTTAATATTAATGATTGTAGTCACCATTCCCTAAGTATAGATACACCATTCTCTTCCTCTGTGCAAGTTTGCTGCCTCCATTAACAATCTAAAAAAAAAAAACCCATACATTTTCAGCTAACGTTAGCATTTGCCTTATACTATTATGCTTAGTACTTTACACGTATTATCTCATTTAATCCCTACATTAGTAATGTCACTATTTTCCTTAGTTTATAGTTGATAAAAATAAGATTTAAAGAGGTTAAAGGGCTTGCTTCAGCTGTTAAGAAGAGATTCATGCTGAGCTTCATGTTATCTCAGTGAGACCTTAACCGCTGTGGTGTATTTTTTGCAAAATTCAGATAGCCCTTTTGACTCCGTCTGCTCTGCTTTGTTATGGTACCTTCCTTATGTATTAGTCCCACCCTGTTTGCTTTGGTTTATAAAAAATAATAATAATAATAAATGTGTATATGGAGACTACTAGGTAAGCCATCTAGGCCAGAAGTCCCATACCTGGATTCATGAGGTGTTTTCTTAGAGAGAGCCAAATGCCTTCAGGAGCCACGAGCAGTTGTAACCTTCTAGATTAAGATTTATGTCACCTGGTTGAGGCTGTCTCCTCACTGTAGCAGTGACAATGCTAGCATATCTGTGCATGCTGAATCTTGTGTGCCGTATTTAGTAGATTCCAGTCTACTGGTAGGTAGGCTACGTAGGTGAATAAATGCTCTATTATGCAATAAGGCTGAGATAGCATTTTCCTACTTTAATTGTGTCCTTCTAATCTTTCCAACAGTCCCTTTTAATTGAGGATCTTAGTGACTTTGAACGTTTGCACGTCAGCCTTTTTCTTTATTTCATGTTCACCCTTTGCATTTGCTTTATTGAATCGCATTCAACTTTTAGTTTTTTGGACTAGAGCACATTGGGAAACCCCATTACACATGGGACAAGACTGCATTCTAGATGCTCTGATGTGGGATCGGCCCCAAGCCCACCCTAGGAATCCTTTCCTTTAAGGCAGATTGACAGAGGTGCTCAAAGCAGAACAAGAAGGTTGAGTTGATATTGTCCACCTTTCCTTATTTCAGTGAGTTCCACGTTCTCATTTGCGTTTCTAAGGACCAGAGAGAACGTTCAATGCAGTTTAGATCTGTTCAATGCAGCTTCAACTTGGTGACTTGACTTCCGTGTTCTCCAAATGGAAATATTTACACGTATTTAAGGGGATGCCTTGTGGCTGAATTAGCATCTCTAAATTGATTAGAGAACATAAAGTGGTGTTTAAGTGCTTATTAGTTTTAAATTACAATTATAAAGGTTAAAATACAGATAACTCAACCATCATTATCATCATCATTTAACATTTATTTACCATTTATGTTTCCAAAGTGCTTTATTCATGCAAATTAGCTGGTCCTTCCGGTATTCCTGTAAGTTATGTGAGTACTATCCTCTGAAATGTTACCATTTTCTGCTTATAATTATTTCAGCCATACTATACCTTTTTGAAAAGGGGGAAAGTGATTAACAGCTTTAAAACCACAAAATGTAAACCTCCTTAGATTCCCTTGGATAACTGGTTTCCTAGAGCTACTGAGATGGCTGCTGGGACAATATCAGAGAATTAATTTGCTTCCTTTGTACAAATGGAATTTTCCTCTTCTCTTCCTCTTCCATTCCTTTTATCTGTTTGTGTGTTTTAAAAATATTTGAAATGTTTGTTTATTTGAAAGGAAGAGTTAGAGAGGGAGATGCAGCCGGGCCTGGGTCAGGCAGAAGCCAGGAGCCTGGAGCTTTATCCAGTTCTCCCACATGGGTGCAGGCGCCCAAGCACTTGGGCTGTGTTCTGCAGCTTTCCCAGGCCATTTGCAGGGAGCTGGATCAGAAGTGGGGTAGCCAGGACTTGACCAGTGCCCATATGAGATGCCAGTGCTGCAGGTGGCAGCTTAACCTTTGTCTCATATTTTTTTATTCATTCAGGACCGCACCGTACATTGGAAGGGTATATTTTCACGAACTGTCTCTAAAAGTCAACACTTTTTTGCTCAGGAAACAATACACTACCAATATCTCTAAAGCACTCTCGTCACTGGTCATTGAACGTCATTGTGGGTGTGAAATTCTGCGCTACACACTGGCGATACAAAGATGAGCATGGCTGTAATGAAGAGCAGGATGTGTTTTCACGCTCAGATGTTGCTTCAGTTATGAAACTCATTTCTGTATGTTGCAGAAACATTGTCTCACTACTTTAAAAGTAGCAGAGGTTATTTGCAGAAAGAGATGCACCCAGGATCTGCCTCACCAGTGACACGGACAAAACATCGTGTTGTATACCACAGAAGCCAAGTTATGTCCTTTTCAAAATGCTTTGTGTGGAGATGAGATTAGGACATGAGCTGCTTTCAGGGATCTTGAATGCCCCCTAGGAATTGATGGTGAACTAACACTGAATGTCCTCCCTATGTAAGGCCATGTGCTCAGTGTTTTTATTTTGTGTACTTTGAGTTTACACTCAAGACCTTTGGTGCTGGAGGAGCCGAGGTTAGTTGTCTTGATGACATAGGACTAGACCTGCCGGCCAGAAGCAGAGATCAGAGACAAGACAAGCTGTTAGAAGACTGTTAGGACCGGCAGACATGAGAGGATGACCCCTTGGATTAGGATTGGTCCTAAAATATGTACGTTTAACTCCTTGAAGACATGGCCCTGGAGTGGGCCTGCAAGTTGTCTTGGTTCTCTTTTGTATAATCTAGTGTACTAACAGTTTAAAATACTGTGAACAGCATGGGTATTTAGTCTGTAATACCATCAGTCACCTGCTGTAAGTACATGCATCTTATTATGAGACTTAGCGGGCTGCTCACTCTGCCCTTTTGCCTACTTGTTAATTTCTAAGAACTGTATGACAGTTGTTTGGGGTCGCCTGAATTTTTGCCTTTCTCTTTCACGACAGCGTGTTCGTGTCAGGTCATTGAGTCCAGTTTGTAGTTTCTCCTCCTCTCCTCTATGTCCCATCCTTTTGGGAACAGAAGTCAGACCTCCTTGAGGGATTGCTTTCGATCTCCTCCTCCCAGTTTTAGCACTTGTTGTCTGTATCAACTCTCTAAGGTTTGTCTGGGGCCCTCCTTCCCTTCTGTGACCCTCTGGGAGGTCCTGTTACTGCATTTGGTGTTACCTGGTGGCTTCATAAGCTAGCTGCAAAGACTATGGTTGGTGGACGAGTGGGTGTTCTGGGAAATGAGTTGTATAGGAGAAGGTGGAGAAATAAGACAAGAGGCAGCAATAAAAGCTGTGCACGATGGAAACAGAAGAACAGGGTCGAGAAAACGAGCCGGCGTGAGGCCTTGCAGTGGTGCACGAGGAGCTGTTTGTAGGCTGAGGTTTATGGTTGCAGTCCGGTTACCAGACTCTCTGCCAAGTTGTGCAGGGAGCAATGAAAGTGATGAAAATGTCCTTCAAGTTTTTTTTTTTATATATAATTTTTAAACCAGTCAGAAGAGCTGTCTTGAGTTTTCATACCACTCTGGGGTTTCCTGCGAATCCTGGGTACCGTCACCATCTGTGTAGCACATTGTTTCTGGCTGTCAGAGCCTGCATTTTTTAGCCGACAGTGTGAAGAGATTCTCATTGTTGTGACCTTTGTCCAAATATCCCAATTTACGCCACTGTCTGTTTTCGACTTTCACCTTTCCAACCAATTGTTTAGCTTCTCTGTGATTTTAGTTGTCCAAAATTTTTGTCTGTCTTAACGTTGAGAGTGTATTTTATGTTCTTCAGTCATTGCGAGGACAAATAATTAGTCTGAGTAGTTTTCATTGGGGATTTTTTAAGTAAATAAAGAAATTAAGTGGTATGTAGAATGATTTCTGCCTGACTTACCCCCACCCCCACCCCCAGATTGTACAGATGTTTGGCTCCTTCAATGTGAATCTATTTCTGAATGCATTATTTTTAATAGATGTGGTATTTATGGTGCAACTGGAATATTAATTACCCCTTTTAAGGCAAATCACTATCCAAAACAGATTAACTGTGCCTTCCCTAAGAACGGTGGTAACACATTTCCCCCTGACAAAAGGGGTGGGCAGAAAATTAGCTAATGAAATAGCTGTTCCAGACTAGTACATAATTAAGGGCTTCCTAAAGCCCTGGGGAAACTGGAAGACTGAAGACTGAGAGTGAGTTAACAGTATGTAAGCTGTCTCTTGCTCTACTAAATAAATATATAGCAGAAATGAATTTTTCTCTGGAAAGTATTTAAAACGAGAACAAGCCACAATTCTGTGAACATTGGCTAGGTGATCTGACCTACTGAATATAGGAAATCCCGGAGTTACTTTTTCTATCCATGCTTATTGCCTTCGAGAGCTCTGTGCGTTTCCTAGATTGAAAGCATTCTTGAGCTACTCCTTGGGTCAGGTATGGGGTTAGCAGCCCTGATGCTTAGGGAACAAGCTGACCACAGGTCCTGGAATTCAGTTTTTCAACCCTTCCCGGGCATATCCGTCACCTGGGAACCTCCAACAGTGCACACTTCTACTCAGCATTTCCGGGTGGGACTAGAGAGTTTTCATTTCTGACGAGCTCTGCGGTGATGCTGGTGATTCTGGAAGCATACTTGGGGTAGCAAGATGCTAGCTAACGTTCCTTGGACAAGGAGGGGAGTGTTTTTACTCACAGGAACGCAGAAGCACACACAGGCATGTGCACAACCACTGCCACCCTCTACCAGCTGTCAGCCGCAGGTCTTGGGAGCTCACGACTCTGCTTCTTTGACTGGGAGTCCAAGCAGTTGAGGAGAGATTGCTGCTCCTCTGCACTGTCTGACCCAGAACTCAGGTTCCGGACTTCTCTGCAGTGTTGGTGGAAATGTTGGTGGAAATCAATGGAGCCTATTGTGGTGCTCGGCCAGTAGAGTGATGCCACCATTGTTGATCGAGTTCTCCTGTCTGCTTAATTCAGGGCTGTGTCCTCAAGCTTAATAACTGCTGAATGTCACCATTCCAGATGTTCCATGTCAAAAACATCCCTTTCCAATCTCAAGAGGCTAGCAAGTTGCACCCCTTCATACCTCTAAAATTACCTATTTCTCTCTCTCTCTCTGTCTCTCCAGGCCACAGCTTTGGGTCAGTGTGCCATTCTCTCTTCTCAGGTCACTGTACCATCCTATTAACTCATCTTCTGGTCCTGTTCTGATTTTTTTTTTTTTTTTTTTTTTTTTGGACAGGCAGAATGGACAGTGAGAGAGAGAGACAGAGAGAAAGGTCTTCCTTTTGCCGTTGGTTCACCCTCCAGTGGCTGCCGTGGCCGGCGCACTGTGCTGATCTGAAGGCAGGAGCCAGGTACTTATCCTGGTCTCCCATGGGGTGCAGGGCCCAAGCACTTGGGCCATCCTCCACTGCCTTCCTGGGCCACAGCAGAGAGCTGGCCTGGAAGAGGGGCAACCGGGACAGAATCCGGTGCCCCGACTGGGACTAGAACCCGGTGTGCCGGCGCCGCAAGGCGGAGGATTAGCCTAGTGAGCCGTGGCGCCGGCCCCCTGTTCTGGTTTAACGTCCATGTTGCAGCTGGGATCATCTTTCTAAATGTCAAATCCTTTCTTAATGTAAAAACTCTGAAGGTTAAGTCCAAATTCTTTTTAGCGTAGCATATAAGACCTTCCCGAGTCTGGCAGCTTTACGGATCACTTTAGCTCCTTAGTGGGGTCCTAATCTTTCTTGCTTCCAAGAATTCGCATATATTGTACCACTCCGTCCCACCCCCCCACAAGCCCAGGCAGCTCTCATTTATCTCCTCATCTTCGATGCCAACTTTCTGGGAGGAAGAAAGGACTTGATGCCTCTGCCAGGACTTCCCTAAAACCCTGTGGAAATTCCTGACCTGGCGGTTTGCATCTTACATTGTCATTGCACGTTCTTGGCACAGCTGGGAACCTTCCCAGGGCCATCACAGAGTCTAGTGCACAGGTAAGTTCCTAGCGCCTAGCACATAGGAAGATTGACTGAATAGGAGACGGAACAGGAAAAAAAGTTAACACTTGGGGACTATATATTGCTTTTGTTTAAGATAGAATTTTCGGAGTTTTTGAGGCTAAGGAAACTTTATATTAAAATCATACAACATTGATTTAGTAGTCAAATTTTAATGATGTATGTAGAGCAAATGTCAATGAAACAAAATTTGTAATTTCCTGTTAGTCTGTAGGCAATGATCCATATTAAATATGAAGGAGGAGGGGAAAGATCTAGAATAGTAATCGTGAGTTCGATAATAGATGTTTTGGTAGATGGAGAGAGCTTATAGAAATAGTAAACAATGGAATTTCTTGGGGAGGGATTTCTCTATTCAGATCATGGTGAAGGTTATAGGTATTAGTAACAAAATAGTTATAATGATAGTATACTATCTTGGTTTTTTGAATGTGGTATTTGTTTGCCTTTTGGAGCATATGAACCATCCTAGGGTTGTGATTAGATTATAATTTAGCACTATCAAAAGAGACAGAATTGCCTACTTCCATGTATCTACCATCCACTTGCCTCTCTTGGAAAGTACAATTGGCCTGCTGAGGGCCATATACCATGTTGGGTGCTGGGATTACCAGCAAGATGTGTATTATCTTAAAGATAAACTGTGCCCACAATTTATAAGAACATTTTAAGTTTGATCTACTGGGGCGTTCTATAAGTAACTCAGACTTGTGTAGTGATTCGCTGCTTATAGAGCCTTTTTATGTACCTAATCTTTGTTTCAAATCACACGGCTACTTAGTAAAGAAAACAAACTTGCACCCAGGGCAGTCTCTGATTCCAGATCCCTGCTATTTTCTTACATGGTGCTGTTCTTCCTCCATAGGCTACGTGGAGTATCTCAGGGAACCTATCAAGTTTCCCAAAATGTGATAGGAAAAATACTTCTAAAATATAGCACTTGTTCAACTGCTTGGTAATTTTTTAGCACTAGGGACTTGCTCAACTTAATTTATGTCCATTATGTTACCTATTGGACCTATTTATTTATTTGAAAGGCAAAGATGTGGGAGAGTGTGAGCATGAATGAGGGAAGAGCTAGAGAGAGAGAGAATCTTCCATCTGATGATTGACTCTCCAAATACCTATAGCAGCAGGGACTGGGGCAGCCTGAATCCTGGAGCTGGGAGCTCAATCTGGATCTCCCACAGGTGTTGCAGGGTTCCAAGTACTTGAGCTATCACTTCCTGGCTTCTAGGGTGCACATTAGAAAGAAGGTAGAATTGAGGGTGGTTCCAGAACTTGAACCCAGGCATTTCCATATAGAATGTGTGACATCTCAACAAGCATGCCAAACGCCTTCCCCTTGTGTTAAATCATTAAAAACATGGTTTTACCCTTAATACTTCCTAGGATTATGTTTTTAATTTAGCTACAGCAGGAAGACATGTATTTTTGGGAAATTCTTTTGATTATCTTCGCCTATTGCATTTTTTTTTTGTTGGCTATCTTGATAAAATAGAAAGGGTGAAGTATGTTTAGTTAGAGGGAAAAATTAAAGAAATATGTTGCAATATATCAAAACCAGATAAACCCCCCAGTAGTTCAGTGTATAGATAAATCCTTGTCTGTACTCATAGCCTGTACCCCTGCATTACTCATGAAGAATTGTACAGTCACCTGGTAAATTTATAAGCGTTTACAGTACCAGAATGATCAAGTTTTATTGCTGCTTCATTGTGTCTTTGTTTTCCAGAAAGCTACCATTGTAATGATGCTCTAAAAACACTAGGACTTTATCTGTGTTAGGTTTACTGTTTTCACTTTAATTCCTTCCCTTTACTGGCTGTTCCTACCGAGCCAGTGAGAGAGGAGGTCCACGTGTTAAGTGTCTCTGCGGTTTCCTGCAGGCGAGCACGGCGATCCCCTGCCCCCTCCGCCCAGCTCCTCATAGCCGTCCTGTGGAGTATCACCAGCCACCAGAGGCGGAATATGCTAGCGGCTGAATTTGTTTATCTTCAGAGTGTTGCCAGATACAGCCAGAGGACCTGATTTGCTTTTGTTTCCCCGGGTATTTTCATTATTACTTCTGGAGATCACTGACTCAGAGCAGCAAGTGTAACTTAATGCTGTCTTCATCCTGACCCCTGCCCAATTTTTCTTACTGTGGAACCTATTAACAACTGGCCTTATTCAGACGTTTGGCAGACTGTGGTCGTTCAATTAAGTCCTTCTTTCTTTTCTGTATATTTTAATTACCCCTGGGATCTGGTATTCTCAAGAATGTTACTATTGGCCAACTTGCTAAGTGCTGGAAATATTTGCCTCTTATGGCACTGGCTCTATATTTCTTAGCTTTTCAGGGCTGGGAAGGGGAGTTGATTAAAGGTATGGAAATCAGTAGGCCTTACTTACAGGGTAACTTGTCAGTTAATATTTTTAAAGAATTTTTCATTTCCCTGCATCTTTATTGTTAATTGCCTTACCTGTATGATGTTCTGATGTCCTTAAGATAGAACTCAGAATTGGGCCGGCACCACAGCTCAATAGGCTAATCCTCCGCCTTGCAGTGCCGGCACACCGGGTTCTAGTTCCGGTCGGGGCGCTGGATTCTGTCCAGGCCAGCTCTCTGCTGTGGCCCAGGAAGGCAGTGGAGGATGGCCCAAGTGCTTGGGCCCTGCACCCCATGGGAGACCAGGATAAGTACCTGGCTCCTGGCTTTGGATCAGCGCGGTGCGCCGGCCGCAGTGCACCGGCCACGGCGGCCATTGGAGGGTGAACCAACGGCAAAGGAAGACCTTTCTCTCTCTCACTGTCCATTCTGCCTGTCCAAAAAAAAAAAAAAAAAAAAAAAAAAAAAAAAAACACCTCAGATTTATTAGCTTTGTTTTACACATAAAAAACCAGGCTGATCATATAGATTACAGGGGGGTCCCTTTTTTGGGCTAATCAATTAAATTATATTTTACTTTCCTGTTTATCGCCTTTTATTTTTTACCTACTTCCCGGCAGCCCATCCTGCTGAGCCAATACACAATGGGGGTACTTACAGAATGATTTTATG
Source organism: Oryctolagus cuniculus (assembly GCF_051225735.1). Classification (NCBI taxonomy): domain Eukaryota; kingdom Metazoa; phylum Chordata; class Mammalia; order Lagomorpha; family Leporidae; genus Oryctolagus; species Oryctolagus cuniculus. The sequence goes on from NC_142869.1 coordinate 169,157,328, forward strand.
TCTATGAGCACCACATGGTTAGCCTGCAGGAATCATAATAGCGTGTTGGACATGTGTTTTGAGGTAGCTCCATTTCACAGGATTTCAGAGTAGGGAGGGAAGCAAGCATTATATTAGAGAAAACTAGCATTAAAAGAAGGCAGTTAGTGTTATTGCATAGGGCTATTAAATAAGGTTTAGGGTAGAGCAGTGTATGACTGCATATGTGATTTTTCTTATGTGGCTATACATTGATTCACATTGTATCCATATAGGTTTGTGTCTACAGTCTCATTCTGTATTCCATTTGGATAGCATGTACAAGGTCACCGGGAGACAGTAGGAAAATCAACTGCTTGTAAATTTTCACATCAACCTCAGTAAATAAAGAGCATCTGAATTATGCTAGGTTAGACCCTTTGATCTTATTTTACTGAAGTTTAGAGCAAGAATTGCATTGGCTGATATGATGGTCTTAAGAGGATAAAGCTGCTGGGGCCAGTCATCTTTTAGTTTGTTAGCTTTGATCTATCTTGTGACCATAAACTGTCTCTAAAATTACAGCCGGCCATGTTGGAGACACTCACTTTTTGTATCAAAAGGAATCTAGCAAAACAAAAAATTGCGAAGATTGATGTAAACTCATATCTACTTTTGTACAAAACAGTTAAACTTCATGTCTTACATTGATAGAGTGATTTTTGGATCTAAAGAGAAAAACACAATTTATTAAACATATTAACCAAATATAAGGAGATTGAAATACCTCTTATTCCACCTGTAGCTCATAGATCCACACTGAAATCATTTTATCGACGATAGCATTATTTTTTTGTAGTTTGTAATATCGTTAGAAACAAACTCTAGCTATCTTATCATCAGATAGGAAGGCTGTGAGTCACTGATGCACAGGGAGAGTTTGTCGTTTCCTGCCATCTGCCAGTGCATTTAGCCCAGCCTGGCACTTGCAGACCTTATCACAGATTGTATATCTGTAGATTTAATGTTGTCAGGATTCAGCATTAGCACGAGTAGAACCGTTTGCCATCTAAATACATATTGACATTCTCCAGAAAGTCATTGGAACAAAAATCCCGACATTAAATACCCTAATTTAGGCATCTCCAAGTGAAACTTGGGATCAGAGTGTGAGAGACTGCAAGGACACAAAAGTACTATGTCTTTAGGAAAAGGTGTTGCAGTATCAAGTGGAAGATGCTCACGTCTTTGGAACTCAAATGGTGTTGTTTGTACGTAATACTTAAATGCATATGCTTACCTGCTGTCTGTCTTCTAGCTTAAAAAAAAACAGGCAGTTAGAACACTTCTGAGTTGCAGCCTTTTGTTCCTTTCTGATAATGTAATTTGCTTCTGAATGTGGCCTTTGAAAGGAAGAGATAGGACCCTAAACTTTGAAGTGGTTCCTTAAATCACAGTCACCTGTCTGTCTGGGGTTTGTGTGTTTACCTGGTGCTGGCACTTCGCTCTGGTTCTTCGACCTAACCTTCAACCTTGGAGAGCAAGCTCCAGACACGCAGAATTCCTCCTGATTGGTATCTGCTCAGTACTTTCAGAATTGAGCTTTTGTTTTTGCCAGTGTTTGGTAGGCTGGCATTTGCTGATCATACTTTCACTTGAACATGTTTGGATATGTTCGTGTTTGCATTTGTATTTAGGGTGGTGTCTATTTTTCCACATCCGGGCACAAAACGGTTTTACCATTTGCCGAACGGTCGCCTAGTTGTTCCACCTCACAATTGTTTGTTCAGCCCCACCTGACATGGCAAATCAGATCTCTGAGATAATTAAACAGAGTCTAGTCATAGGCTGATTTATATGGCAACAGCAAGCATCAGAAAACAGTAACAATTATTTAAAAAAAAAAAACACATACGCACAGTTTCCAAAAATAAATCCCCAAATCCTAGTAAAACTTAGAGATGAAAATGAAATCCAAAAGTGGTTTCCAGGGTTTCTGCCATCCTTCTCAAAACAGTGGGTGATGGCAGACTACTAGGTAAGCATGTTATCTCTTTCTTAGAGATGCTGAAGGCATTATTAGTGCTCAGTTCATGTTTAATAGTAACATTGTTCAGGATTGAAATGTGTCCCTGACAGGAGGTCGGAGCTGTGCTCTTAGAAGAAGGGTGATGGGTATTGTCGTCAGTGTCAGTGTTGAGAACCTTTGTCTCGAATGACTGTTTCCCACTCTTAATTCCCTGCTCTGTGGTCAGCACGACTCAGAGGGAAGAGCTCCATCTACTGAAGACATGTTTCAGAAGGGTACCTGTGGTTGAGTTCTCCGATTTATCTTTTGCACAGCTCATTGAATTTTTTTCTCATTTATAAGCTTCAATGATGATTATGCTGAAACTGGTAATTTGTTTCAAAACCGAATTCCTTGTCATTTTCCTTAGCGCTTGAATCCAAAGCAGTAACCCGGGAGCACTCTTGATTCGCTCGGTTTAAATAGTCACATTTTCTTGGAATCTGCGTAGATGGTAAGACGGACTGCCCTTAGGAGAATGGTACCGTAGATGATCTTTCTTCAGTCGCTTCCAGCTTGAGCATCGTGCCTTCTCAGCCCCTTGGCATTTTATTGCTGATGTCATGGGAATTTCAGTGACGCTGGATGTCAGATTTAGGTGTTGCCACTTTGGCTGGTGCAAGTGACCTTTTTTTTTTTTTTTTTTTTTTTTTTTTACAAAACTTCAAGTCCCCTGTGTAAATTTGTGTGCTGTGCTTAATGAGTTTGGACTTTGTTGGAAGGGTTATGGAGTTGTAGAAGGCTTTTAAATGGACGATCCTTGATTCATCGATATTTGCATTGGAGGTTAGACAAGAGATGTGCTTGCCTAGGACTTCAGCCGTCTGTCAGCTCTTTCAGAGACTGCCCAAGCTGCCCAGAAGCGTGGCCCCAGACCACGCCCCTTCTTGGGTGGCTGATCAACATGGAGCCGCACAGGCCAGGCCAGGCCAGGCTGTCTCAGACAGGCTCTGGACAGCATTGAAAGGCAGGTTTCCATGACTTGTTTTCTCCTAAGATTTGTTTATTTTAAAGGCAGAGTTACAGAGACAAGGAGAAAGAGAGAGAGAGATCTTCTATCTGTTGGTTCACTCCCCAAATAACTGCAATGGCTGGGGCTACGCCAGGCTGAAGGAAGGAACCTGGAACTCCATCGTTGTCTCTCACGTGTCTGCAGGGGTCCTAGTAGTTGGGCCATCTTCCCCTGCTTTTCCCAGGCACATCAGCAGGGAGCAGCATTGATGTAAAGCAGCTGGGATATGAACTGGTGCCGAATGAGATGCTGGTGTTGCAGGCAGCAGCTTGCCTCGCTGTGCCACAACATCGACCTCTTCTTAGCTTTATGAAAGGGAAGAATTACTTAAGATATAAAAATCACAAGCTCTAAAAGAGAAGGCTAATATTTTCATGTACGTTAACATAAAAATCTTTGATAAAATGGAAGACATTAAAAACAAAGCAAATTGACTGTACACTGGAAATATATTTTTGCAACTATTTAAGTAGCCAAAGATAAGTATCATGAATTTGAGAGAAATCATATAAATTAATAAGAAAAAGACAAACTATGCAATAGAAAATGGTAACAAACATGAGTATGCAGTTCACATAGGAAGAATATTACATGGCCAATTATGAAAGATCTCAACCTCACTAATAGTCAAGGAAATGAAAAGTAAAACCCCAGTGAGATTCCATTTCACACCTATTGACTGGTAAAACCTAATCAGCTTGGTAACACCAAGAATTGGCAAGGACGAGAAGGAGCAGGAACTCGTGGGTATGACTGAGGGGCGTGAGTTACCACAATCTTGTAGCAGGCGATCTGGAAATGTCTGGTGGAGTTGGAGGTGTGCATGTTCTGTAACTCTGCCATTCCGCTTTTACATGTTAGCCTGGGAAATGGTCACACATGTGAAACACGGAGACAAGTACTAAGATGTGCACTGTGGTCCTTCAAACAGAAGGAAGGCAGAGGAATTGAGAAGTATAATGTGATTCCCCACCGTGGAGCAGTTAAAATAAGTAAACTAGATGTACATGTATGTATCTCAGGAACATACTTAAAGAATAAAGTAAGCTGTAAGAGTATAGAAATAGATGTAATATTATGAGTATGTGCTTATAATATATCTCATATATATATACACACACACAACTTGATTGAATAAAATTCTCAGTTTACCAATTGATGGTGTGTAGTTCCAGTGGCTTTATGGTGCATGCACAGTGTTGTGCTTCTATCACCACATCACTTTTGGGAGTTTCTTTATACCAGAAGGAAACTGCCCCGCTAGCCATCACCGCCTGTCCCGAGTCACCCGTCTTCTCTAGCCTTAGGCAGCCACTAGTCCACCTTCTGTGTCTATGTATTTTCCTATTCTGAACATCTCCTGTAAGTGAAATCATGCTGACTTCTTTCGGTTAGATAATGTTTTTAAGGTTCATCCTTATTGTAGCACATATCAGTATTCAGTTTTTTTTCCTGATTGTTGGATAATACTCCCACTGTTTAGAACTACCACATTTTATTTATTCATTCAACAGTTGATGGACATTTGATTCTTTTTACTTTTTGGTTTTTATAAATAATAATGCTATGGACATTTATGTTCAGGCTTCTGTGTGGATATATGTTTTATTTCTCTTGGGTAAATGTCCAAGAGAGAAATTATTGGATTATTGGTATTTCTATGTTAGAATTGCCAAACTGTTTTTCTAAAGTGGCTGCATGCTTTTACATTCCCAGCAATGCATGAGGGTTCCAATTTCCTGATATCCGTGCTGGTACTTGTTACTGTCCATCTTTTTTATAATAAACATTCTATGGGGTATGAGGTGGTATCTCATCGTGATTTTTGATTGACAATTCCCTGATGGCTAATGATGATCATCTTTTCTGTGTGCATATTGACTGCAAATACTTTTTTAAAAATAGAAAACATTGATGTCTTTTGTTTCTGGATACATACATGTAAATCAAAGTATAAAAATGGGAAGAGATGGGAGAGTGGGATTTTAGCTATATTTGTGTCATTTTTTTCCTAAAAAAGCATGAAATAAATGATATTAGCATTTGTTAAAAACATGGTGTTAGATACATAGCTATTATTTTCTGTTTTTGTGGAAATGCATTCAAGTTACCCAAGAATGATGGTTGATGTGGTGAATATGCATAAGAGCAGCAGAAATCCCAGAGATGCTTCGGTGTGTGCTTCAATTCTGGTGATTCAGGACACACAGGAACTAACGTTCAGTCAAACAGGTACAGGTTGAAGGATCATTTGTTAGTGCAGGTATCGAAAGTAAGTGTTGTCAACGATGTCAGATGTGCAGAGAGAGAGAGAGAGAGAATGTGGTTTTCTAAAGTAAAAAGCATCAAAACTTCATACTTGGTAATTAGCTCATTGATATCCTCCTAGGATACAATTTTGATTTTAAAAGCAAAGTTCAAAACTAAATTGTAAGAGGTAGGCAATTTATGGTCTACACAGAGACAGATGTAGAATGCATGAAAAAGGTTGTCAGTGAATTGAAGGTAAGAAGTGCAGTACTAAATTGAATGGGAAAGTAAATATACAAACTTTGCCTATTGCATCAGACTTGGTACAGAAACTTGAGCATCATCTGTGAATAGTTTGGAATTCCAAAGTGGTACCACAGCAACACAGTTTTGTGACTACTTTTTTATTCATATTTTCTGTCTTGTTGAAAACATTATGTAACTTGCATTTATGGCTATTTTTCTTTTGAAATCCTAAAGTCCCTTGAGTGATGGAATAATGGGTTATTTATTCATCTGTGTATCCTTGTCAGCCAAAGGACTTTGCATATAGATATTCACAAGTAATATATTTAATATAAAAAGCAGCTTTATTTAGCATGCAGGTACTTGGCAGATGGGAAAAAGTTAAACTTGGCATGCGTACAAGTTTTAAAAATGAAATGTGAAAATGTGTATAATGTTGCACCAATAATCAATGAATGTGAGTGTTCATTCATATCTCCTCCCCTATCAAAAAGTCGAGAAGAAATAATTGGGGAAATCAATTCAGGAGGACCTAGAGAGGAATGGAGAGAAAGTGTGACTATTGAATTTTTTAAAGGTGGAGGGATGACTCATCACTTGGATGGAGGGAAGATAAACCAGCGTTGGAGTGAGGAGGAATTCAAGGAAAGCATAATCAATGCCCTTATGAAATGGGAAGGAGCAAGGGCAGGAAGTCGGGGGGTGATGCAGTAGCAATGTGGGATTTTAAAGGGAATGAAGAGCATTTGGAAATTCTTTGAAGAAATAGAAAGGAGATGACTAAGTACATTGTCTTGCAACATTGAAGGTTCACTTGAATTTTGATAGGGTAAATGCTGAGGTTTATGTGATTATGTGGAGGTTATGGTTAGAGCTTGGATAGAAGAAGAGCATAAAGGGTATGTGATATAAGGGAAGGGATTCATAGGATTATAAAGGAAATATTTGGTAGAGGCATAGCAATTTTCTTTGAATGATTCGAACAATCCCCATATGGATAAAACATTATTTTAATTCTATTTTTTTTATCAGGGGACAGAACTTAGCATACTTAAAAAGTCGAAGATACACATGTGTACAGTAAAAGGAATTTACAAGAAATTAGAGCTATCTAATATTGGAATATCAGTTTCATAGCAGGGGAGATCTCAGAGACACTGGGATGTGAAGGCAGATGGTCTGATTCCATTTCAACTACAAATTTTTTTCTTAAAGATTTATTTTATTTATTTGAAAGAGTTACAGGGAGAGGTAGAGACAGAGAGATCTTCCATCCACTGGTTCAGTCTCCAGATGGCCGCAACAGCCAGAGCTGAGCTGATCCAAAGCCAGGAGCAAGGAGCAGGTCCCTAAGCACTTGGGCCATCTTCTACTGCTTTCCCAGGCCACAGCAGAGTGCTGGATTGGAAGAGGAGCAGCCGGGACCAGAACTGGCACCTATATGGGATGCTGGCGCTTCAGGCCAGGGCTTTACCCCACTGCGCCACAGCGCATTTACAGGGTAAGAAAGTCTGGCTTGTACTTAAGAAGAAACACAGTGACTAACGGAGTGCAGGTGAGGTTGAATGTCAGGTGCAGACAGAACGGAACCAAGGATCTAGGACAGTTGGGGAGTATCCCCACCAGAGCTGACCAGTCTTGTCTGCCTCTGGACTCAGGACGTCCAGGACATCAGCCACATCTCATTACTTGCTGTGATCGCAGCCACTCTGCCTCATCAGTATCTTCGGGCTCCAGGTGTTTTTACCCTCATTGAAAATTTCTTTTTAGAGTGAATCACTATAATTGACTTCTTTGAAATAGAAGCAAAGTTCTAAATGTAGATGCTGGGTGTGAACCATTAGAATTCTGTACACACATCCAGTTTGTACGTGAGTTTTACTCCCCCCTCCTGTCAATCAATAAATGAATTTTTTTTTTTTTTTTTTTTTTTTTTTTTTTTTTTTTTTGACAGGCAGAGTGGACAGTGAGAGAGAGAGACAGAGAGAAAGGTCTTCCTTTGCCGCTGGTTCACCCTCCAATGGCCGCCGCGGCCGGCGCGCTGCGGCCGGCGCACCGCGCTGATCCGATGGCAGGAGCCAGGAGCCAGGTGCTTTTCCTGGTCTCCCATGGGGTGCAGGGCCCAAGCACCTGGGCCATCCTCCACTGCACTCCCTGGCCACAGCAGAGGGCTGGCCTTGGAAGAGGGGCAACCGGGACAGAATCCGGTGCCCCGACCGGGACTAGAACCCGGTGTGCCGGCGCCGCTAGGCGGAGGGTTAGCCTAGTGAGCCGCGGCGCCGGCCAATAAATGAATTTTTGATTTTGAGGAAAGGCTTTACTATTAATAACCAAGGCCCCCCCCCACGTTTTTACTCCAAAATAATTCCTATATAATTCTTGCTTTGTACTCCCTTCCATTTCCTCTTGCTTGTATATAGAAGCACACATCAGCTTTGCTCATCTCAGGAAGAGATTGTCATCAAACATGTCATGGAGTTCAGCACAAGGGACAACTATATATCTTGCTTTCTTTCTTGGCTCAGTGTTTAAAATATTTACTCTGTAGGGTGCAGTCTTGTAGGATCCCAAGCTTAGCACTTTTTTGGTATGGAACATTGGTGCCCAGAAATTTAGTATTGATTACCGCAGTTTCTCTCACCTCATCTGAATGTGAACAGAATGGGAAAGTAGCTTGGTTCATAATGTCAGCCAGTTAGCTCTTTTTGCTTACTAAGGTTGAGCCTTGCTTTAGAGAACACTGAATAATCAGTCTCAGAATTACTTTCATGTTGTACTGCTAAGACACCGTTGAATTAAAGGCATGGCCTTGGTGGAAAAGAATGTGTCAGAAATGACTAAGAAGGCTGTCTAGAATGTGCATCAGTTGGTGAAGTGCTGAAGGAAAAAAAAATGGGTCAGCAAATTGAATCTTAGGAATACAGGTGGGAACCACACTCTTCCAGGATCTGTAACAGAATCTCTGGGTAAAACATTTGTAAATACGCAAGACCCTCTTCTGGAGGCTCTGCCCTACAGCTGTCTCTGTTTTCCTTTGTCTTGATTTGCACCTCTACCTGGGAGTACCTGGAGGATTAATGTGAATATTGTTAGATATATCTAACAATAGCATTAAGAACCAAAGTGCTAGTGAATTTACTCTGGGGAATAGGAAACCATTGTCATTGGACTATTTTATGACAAACTCTTACGTAAGATATAGAATTAGATAAAGCCTTCATACATGGGAGAATCCATTAGAAGAATGAACAAATAAATGGAGATTTATGGGAATTATAGTACAGATGATAGATGATTTCAATATTGAGTAGAAGTTACCTTTGACTGTGTTTAGAAGTCATAAATTGGTTTAATATGACCTTCCTGGTACACATGCAGTTGAGGAGTGTTGTACAGCTGAGGAAACAGGGACCATTCTCTGCGTAACACTGTCATTTCAAGAAGCTGAGTGTGTAGGCAGAACTGAAGAGGCAGAAGTGGACAAATGGTTTCAAGAAAGTAGCAAGGTGGTTTCAATTTGAAGGGTGTTAGCTGACCAGAAAAGGAGTTTATCATGTGACTGATATTTTGATGGGAAGCAGATTTAAAGGATAAATTTATTTAGATCAGAACTAAATCACAATCTACATTTTTAACTGTGTTCTTCATGTGATTCCGTTGTAAGAAGCAGTGTTTTAGGTGGTATGTGCCAAGGGAGAATGATTGGCAGGGGGAAGATTCACTAGACTTGGCTTGCCCAGGTGGATTGTTTTATGATCAATAAAATAATTTGTTGTGTAAAGGTTTGTTCCCACCAAGAGGTTAATGGTATTCTCCTGTCCCCCACCACACTCCCACACCCCCGTAATTAAGTTTTTTCACTTTTGTGGTGCTGTTGGACACCTCTCAGAGAGTCTGTGAGTTCCTAACTCTGACTTTTTGAAACAGTAAATTTTATTTTGGTGCTGGAGCTGGGGAGAAGTAGTAGACTTGGGTTTTCTTTCCCTGCCCCAACCAGGGAGCAGCTTTGGGAAAGACATTGGACTGTCCTTAGCATCTGTTCTCTTGTATATAAATACTATCATTCCTCACTCACAGGGCGTAGTGTGAAATGAATGAGTGAAATTTTCTGGTTAAGTATAAAGCATTAGACAATGTTAGAGTGGACTCCTAGTCCACAGTGTTATTCACCCTGGGATGACTGTAGTTTGTCCCAGGCTAACTGACCATGGACCATCAGAGAAGAGATGGACATTTGACCCAGTGAGCTACACTGAATCCCTGTTTTGGGAATTTGGATCATTTCTTGATGATCCAATGTTAGGAAATTAGAAACCAAGGAAGTTGTCGTGCAGCTGTCGCCTACTCTGTGCGATGAGTAACAGAGGACACGACTGACTCAGGTTTGCAGAGAGGAAGAAAATCATGATGAGAAAGGACCCACTCCTGGGCCCTCTCTGCTCTCTTTGCTGTTCGCTTCCTTCCCCAAGCTCTGGCTGCATTTTTGCCTTTTGAGTTGCATGATATTCAACTCTTACTCTGTGTTTTAAATTCCTCTCTCTTTCGTTTAAGCCATTTCAAGTTGTTTTCAGTTATTTCAACCAAAGATCTGAAGTGAGTCCAGTAAGTATGGTGCTTACGTATTTTTTAAACCCCTAATTATTCATTTTCCCCCAGTGCTTACATATTTTTGTTTTTACGGGTCCGTTACATTCCCTCATTTATTGAACAGTCATTGAGTCTTTTTATTTTCGGGCTACTTCAGAGATGCGGAGATAGAGAAATATGATCCTTGCATCCAAGAAATTACTAATTTACTCAGAGAAATGGATATTTAATATATTGTCTGTTATTAGAAGTAAGTCCAGTGTGTAACTCACATGAGGTGTTGTTTATCTTATGCTCAATACCTTTACTTAGAGTCATTTTTTCATTTTTTTGCCAAGAACCGAAGACCTTTGTCTTTGATGCTGAGGTCCTGACGTGCCGTTGGACCCATCATTTCTGTTCATGCTTCTGACATTGCAAGATAGCCAGACAGTCTGGCCACAAAGCCCTTCTTTTCCTTAAAATAAGAGAAAAGAGATTCACAGTAATGCAGGCAAAATGGGTAACAGGACAGAAGCTTGGAGCAGAGTTGGTTGTTTTTTAACTCGTTCAGTAAAGTTAGTTGATTGCTTGGGATGACTGATCTTACCAATGAGTTCTTTGGATGTTTGCGTGTTGAATTTTGTCTTTAAGGTTCTGATTCTGTGTTCCCTATAGCTTGGACCAAGCATCACAAAGATATTTATATCCCTTGCATCATATAATAAAAAAGGGTGCTAATACAGATTGCATTGCATGATAAAAAGGCTACCTAATCTAAGAGATTGGTGATTCATAATAAATTGAGTACTTGACATTAGACGGAAGCCAGTGAAATTGCAATCAACCTGCATGGGCTGATTTTGGGCCCAGGCTTAACGTGGAGCTTGTGTAGGGTACATGTTTCACTGGCTTGTGCAGCTCTTCAAAGTGACCCAGTTCAGAATGACATTCAACTTAGAGCTGATTGAAACAGGCACTGGTAGAAAATCCCTGGGGGATTTCCAGAGCAATTAAAAAAAAAAAAGGGAGATCTTAATCTTTTCAATAATGAAAAAAAATCTGCACTTCCAAAGAATTTTAGAGAAGTATGTGAAGGTTTTGTCTTACTAAAGAAATTGTGCAAAATGCTTATATTTTTAAAAAGAAAAGGAAGCAATTCTCATTTGGAAAATATTGTTAGAGTAATAGAATTAATGGAGTAAACAAAGGCCGAACTGAGTAATTTTCTTTGTGAGAATTATTCTAGAGATTAGTTCTGGAGACCTCATTACACAGTAAAACTAACACTGGCTTAGATATTCCAGGCTACCTTTTTTTTTCTCACCGCATCTAAGCCGTACACAGCTGTCTTGTATCACTTGTTTTCTTGCCTTTTCACGACTTTGCTCATTTGGTGGCTGTGTAGGTGTGAATACATTCATGTGCACACGTGTAGACATTTGCCAGTTTTTTTTTTCCTGCTAGATTTTAAGCTCAGTGAAAATGAGAACTGTGGGATTACTTTAGCACTATGTGCCCTACATCTAGTGCCATCCTTGAACATAGTAGACACTCAGTAAGTGTTGAATAAACAAATGAGCGAATAACCCGGCACCTACAAGCTTTACTTGTTAAAAGCGTGTGCCAGAAATATTTAGAAATAACATTATTTTTTGACTTTTAGAAAATGATATATTTTTATGAGCTCTAGCATTATGAAAATGGCCAGTGAATATCCGTGATGAAATGTGATCAGCTGGATTCTTATTTCTTACATTCTCTCAGAGAGAAGCTAACCTTAAAAAAAGGAGAGAGAACAGAGATCATTAGGTGGCACATTTCTAGTTGTTAACTCTCCTTGGCAAATGATTACCAAAATTCTCTGGGGGAAGAAGCTTCTAGTAACTAGGTTGGCCAGCATACAGATGATGGTAGCTGAGTCGCCACAGCCTTACACCAAAGCAATGGTGGCAGCCAAGTCCAGTGGAGGAAGCAGTGATGTTTCCCAATGCCCAGGAGATGGGGCGACAATGGTGTGGTACCCTTGCGAGGAGACCTATGATCCAAGACAGGTGAGGGTCTGAAGGGAGAGAGATTTTGAAGACAATGACTAAACAGCCATGAAAGCTGCAGGAGATGAATGGAGTTGGTAGGGGGTTGGTTGGTTGGTTGGTTGCTTATTTATTTATTTATTTAAGAGACAGAGTTACAGAAAGACAACAAGCGAGAGGTCTTCCATCCGGTGGTTCACTCCCCAGATGGCTGCAACAGCTGGAGCTGGTCCCATTGGAAGCCAGCAGCTTCTTCCAGGTCTCCAAGTGGGTGCAGGAGATCGAGTGCTTGGGCCATCTTCCACTGCTTTCCCAGGCTACCAGTAGGGAGCTGCATTGGAAGTGGAGCAGCTGGGACTTGAACCATGCCCACATGGGATGCTGGCGCCACAGGCGGATACTTAACCTATTAGGTCACAGCACTGGCCCCATGGTGGGGTTGCTTTTTAAGGAAGGGTAAGATTTACAAATTAGGATTCAGGGGCAACAGACCATGTGCATAACCTTTCCCTGGATGTTTTGGCTGACTCTACCGACGGTGCTTCACTAGAGACACAGAGTATATCTCTGTGACCGTGCCTGCTGGGGTAGTAGAGGCGTTACTGAATTTAACCGTGGCTAGTTCTGTGTTCATTGTGAAGTTGTGACATCAAGCCCCAGTGTGTGTGTGCGTGTGTGTGTCTTTGTGTGTATTGGGGGGGTGGAGTTTGTTTGTAATTGTCACAGAAGCAGCTCTGTGCGTTCTGCCTGCAGATGGCTCTGAATCTGTCAAGTGAAGAGCGAGATAAATATTTTCTTATAAATATAAAAGGAAGAGTTAAACACGTATTGTTTAGAAACCAAGCTGATAAGCATATTACATTGTCTGAGGCACCAGAAATAAGCAAATTAATTGCATGCAAATAACTGCTGCTCACAAAGTGTGGGATAATAATAGTATCTGTTTAGATGTTTATGGCAAGTTTATTTACATGGCTCAATTTTCTGCTAATTTTCCTGTGGAAGATGATAAATATTGGTTCCTTTTGCTTGTCTTTCGGAAATACTTTATTACAATTATGAAAACTGTTACTCTATGTTTGCCTTGCCAAGGGCAATTTTAAAGACAGTATTTGTGTATACATAGTGGAGAAAGAGCTGCTAATTTCATGCGAGGTTTGTTCCGCCTTACACAAATGGTCCCATCCCCAACACCACCATCCAGGACAGAGGTTTATATGATTCGGTATTAGCGCTCAGTAGTTCAGTCCAGAGTGGCTTTATGTTGATGTTTTTCATGAACGTCTTTTGAAGTCAGCTTCTTGGTGAGCGTTTTCCATGCCTCCTCTCTGAAGGCAAAACAAATTGAGCGGTTTATTTTGGCACTTTGATCCGTGGTGGAGGTCTCTTCCTTTTCCACTCGTAAGTCATTGGGTTCATTTTGAAAGATGGTTCTAAACTCTGCTTGATGCCCCACACCCTGTACAGGAACCTGAACATCCTGCTGAGACTTTTGGTGCTCCTCGCCTATGTATGGGCATTTGAAGTGTGTCTCCCAGATAATTCGATGAGTTTTAATTTTTTTTTCAAGATAGTCTAGTGGGTCATTGACTTGAATTGTGTGTCGGATGCCTCATAGGCTGAGGGACATTTTAGATGGGATGAGGAGTAAATTTTTTTTAAGATTTATTTATTTGAAAATCAAAGTTACAGAGAGGGAGTAAGAGAGAGAGAGAGAGAGAGAGAGAGAGAGAGAGAGAGAGAGATCTTCTATCCCCTGGTTCACTCCCCAGAGGACTGGGCCAGGCCGAAGTCAGGAGCTAAGAGCTTCATCCAGGTCTCCTTGAGTGCAGGGGCCCAAGCACTTGGTTCATCTTCTGCTGCTTTCCCTGGCACATTAGCAGGGAGCTGGATCAGAAATGGAGTAGCCAGGCCTTGAACCAGTACCCAAATGGGACGCTGGCTCTGCATGCGGTGGCTTTACCTGTCATACTACAGTGTAGCCCTGAGTAACTGTCTTTCCACCCAACTTTTTAGGCTGGGCTTTTCCACTCCCAGCTTACCCTGGTGGGGTGGTCACTTCTCCACTAGGTTACTATTTTATTTGTTTGCTCTACACATGCTAAATCTCAGGCATTTAGCTTACCTATGCTAAGTTTCTGCATTGGTGCAATTTTATTTACAGGCCTGATATTTTGATGTGATAATTTAGAAACCATCAGCTTATAGAATGATAAATCATCTCTCTTTCATGAAACAGGAAGTACAGCGGAAATGGACTTTTGCTTTGATACTTGATAGAAGCATCATTTGAACATCCAGCCCAAAAGAGAAACAGAGAACACTTTGTAACTTGGACTAGTTGGCATCAGATGCTTCCTGATGTCATTTTGCCAACTACTTGTTGCCTGTGCATCGGGGTACAGGAAAAAATGGGGGGATAGCATAGGAAAGCTGAAGCACTGAACACCGTAGACTACGATCTTTCTTTGGCGAGATTCTTTGCTAATCCTCTCCATCAATTGCCATGGTAGAGATTAGAGTTTGAGAGGATAATGGCCAGGTATTTTCTTACTGTGTTTGGTGATGGAGTGGGGGATGCAAGATGCGCAAACACCCCTCAGGGATCCACCTTCCCATTGTTCCCCCTTTTAGACTGAAGTTCCCAGCTGGAGAAATTACACTATATTTTAATAATCCTGATTTAAGAAAGGGGAGAAATCAATTGGTAGATTTTGAGGATGGAATCAATTTTCTCATTATAGAAAAGGATGAGAGACATAACTACCTTGTGTTTGCTTTCAATCTGTGATGTTTTCAAGAGTTTTGAGAAATAGGGTATTTAACTTCTCAACTTCTGACTGATAGGATCATGGTAAAAGTGCTCCAGCCTAATGGAAGCTTAAAATGCAGCTCTCAGAATTGCTGGATCACACTTGACAGTGATCTGTATGTCTACGGATTATTAAATCTGAGCACAGTGAATGTCCTGATTTAAAAATTTCCAGTTTTATCCCCTTGGTCTGATGTGCAGTGCAGCCATCCTTTCTATTGTCTTACATAGTCGAATATTAATTCTTAACCCCAGTTAAGTTTCTGGTCAAGGCCAAGGGTCCTTTCCCCCTTGGACTTGTCAACCAGAGAATTCCTAACATTTCCTTCACCTTTGACTTTGTCCTCTATTGACATCTGAGTACCGTTTTGCTATTGCAGCAGGAACAGGCACCTGCCACCACTGGGCCGTGTCCCTCAGAGTGATCAGAAAGAAGCAGCCTCAGAACAAATGTTAATCCCTGTGCTAGTATTTTATTACATGTATTAAGAGGGCCCTTGCACAGTTCTAAAATTCCCTAGTGCTCCTATAGCTCTGGCTGGTTATCTACAAGCTTAGTGTTCAGAAATCTGCTAGTACAGGATTTATAAAATGAGGAAACTGATTCAGTAGTTGTCGCATGCAGAATCCTTTGACATAATTGTGAGGTTTCCTCAATTAGGCTTCCTGTCAGTTTGGTTTCTTATTGTACCACTTGTTTCTTCCTCAAACATTTATTGGCACTACTGTAGGTATTTTTTAGTTCCAAACAGGTTGTTTCAGAACTTGAAGTTAATTTTGATAAAGTTGCTTGCAGTGCCTATCATCAGTCTCCTTCATTTTTGTTATATTTACCCCCTTTTTTATTTATGGAATGTTATGTAGCTGTGTATGTCCAAAAATCCTAGTGTGTAATGAGTCAAAAGTTGAGTCCAGAGGCCTTGTGGAAACAGTGATGCCTTGGGAAGACTGAAGGGATATAGGAAGTAGGCACCAAGAGAGACCTGATTTGGGATCAGACAGGGGTGGAGGTGATGAAGAGTTGGGGCTGGAAGAACAATGAAGAGGGCAAAGCAGGGAAGACGTTGATTTAATAAGTGCCAGATGTTAAAGCAGTGAGGTCTTAGAGCCGAAGAGTTGTCTAGAGAAAGCGGTGATAGAAACATGGGTTTTCGTCTTTGATTTTAATCAATTTTGGTGCTATCTGCTTGGAATTAAAATAACGAGCTAAGTGTCCAACTTTGAAATCATAGTCTAAATATTTTAAATATTTCCATAGAAAGTCTTCTACCTTTCATTTCAGTAGCCATTTTCTAAGTTTTGCTAAGTCGATTGACTTTATTACAGTTAGGCCAATTGTTTTAATTCATATACAACAAAATTCACCATGTTCAAGGATACAGTTCAGTAGGTCTTACTACACTTACAAGGTTAAGCAGTACCAGTATCTTGCCCCAGAGCATATTCATATCATACCATATCATTACCCCCAAGAGGAAACTGGTCATTAGCAGTCACTCCTAACCCCTCCCCCTTCCAACCTTTGGCAGCCACCAGTCGACTGTGTCTCTGTGGATTTGCCTATTCTGACCATGTCATTCATAAATGGACTCATACAGTATGTGGCCTTTGTGACTGATTTCTTTCACCAAGCATAATGTTTTCAGGGTTCATCAATATTATCATGTTCGTCAGCACTCAGTTTCCTTTCTTTGCTTAGTAATATTCCATTGCGTTGCTGCTTTGTTCATCAGTAGGTGGCTATCTGGGTTGTTGACACCTTTTGGTCACTGTGGATAATGTTGCTATTTAACAGTCATGTGCCAGTTTTTCTGTGAATATGTTTACAATTCCATATCCCTAGGAGTGGAATTGTTGGATCTCTATGGTACTCCTGTGTTAACCTTCTGTCGAACTGCCAGGCTCTCTTCCAAATGGGCATATTGGGCATATTATTTGTTGTGTAACTGACACACTGTTGAAAAATAAGTTCATTTTTTTTTTTTTTTTTTGGTTTGTTTCCTTTTTAAACATCTTACTTATTGGGCACGGTTACTGTCCGATGCTTTGAAAAATCACACAGTTTTAGAGCTGGGGAAGTTGGGATGGATCCATCTTCCTCCTGCGATGGTCTGTCCTGAGGTCAGGCGCCTTGTCCATTTTGTCCTTTGCTGTGTCCACACCTCCTAGATGAACCCTGGAAATGGGACACAGGCGATGTCTAGTCACATTGAGAGAAAAGTGTCCAGGGTGGGCACGTGACTTCCTGCAGCTCACACAGAGCCTCAGTGACAGAACACGGAGCAGAATCTTGGTCTGGTTTTCTTGTCAGGTTCCCGCTCTCACAGTCATCTTGGGCTCACTACTCTTCCTGAGTTTGGTCCACTGTTGACCTGATACAGGATTTTCTGACAGTTTTATAGCTGTGCCCTGAGGGTTTATTGACATTTAATGAGTGTTTTTGTTCTTGTGAAGTCATTTACATGTTTACTGCTGAGGCCAGCATTCATAAAAAAGAAAGAAAACATTTAAATAACCACATTTTACCTAGGGAAGACAAGTTACACTTGCCCATCAATAAACAGATAAATTTCATAGCTGCTGAGATTATTAGATTGTAGAAAACAATAAATTTTTACCCTCCCACGTGAGTCACTTGGCTTAAAAATTCAAAGTAATTGAGAGTGAGACAAGCTAATGCAGATTTGCTATCTACTAGTATTCTTTCTCACTCACCCATGTGAAGGAAAGAATCTATTTTATCAGTCTGTCCTCTTTGCCCGGCCCTTCCAAAATAATATATGTAGACATTAAATGTAGCACAGCGTAAGTAGGCTTAGATTACCGGTATCTGAGGCCGTATTCTTAGGGCCATATTTGCATGTTAAGTGGAATTGTGTGCCATGAAAGATAGCTTTATAGACTGCACAGGTGATGAAGTTGAGGCTGCAGAGCTGTAGACGTAGGTAGAAATCTAGTGCCTTTGCATACAAAGAGCAGACATTTCACTTCCTTTGGACAAAGCCTTTGTTTTATAAGGCTTTAATGGGAAGCAGTCAATTCAATTACTTTAGTTAAAATTCATTCCAGGAAATAGCACATGAAGACATTACTTGAAGGTCCTGAGATTTCCTCCTTTCTGTACTTTTGTTTTGTTTTGTTTTGTAACCAGCTGATGGATAACTGGTTTTTAAAGTAACAGTTTAAAGAGATGCCCGAAATCTGGTTATATTTGTCCAAGTCTGTAGTATATATCTTTAGGAACAATCATGAGTCTGTTAAGATCATAATGGTATTTCTGGTCTATTCTGTTCCTGTACAGTTGGAATTTGAAAGTGGGAAAATATAAAAGAATACTCCTTTTCATTAAGATAAGAAATAATGACAAACATTTTTAAGGGGCTACCTTCGGATGTTGTTAATGAGGTCTGAACCTAGGGCTCGGTGGACCTCCTTGGCAAAGGTTCATTTTATTTACACATGTATATGTTCACTCTTCTTCCAGTCTATCTTCATTTCCAAGAGTTTTTAACTGGTTGTATGATTGACTGATTAGCTCTGTGTGTGTGTGTGTGTGTGTGTGTGTATTTGACAGGCAGAGTTAGTGAGAGAGTCAGAGAGAAAGGTCTTCCTTTTTTGTGTTGGTTCACCCTCCAAATGGCTGCCACGGCCGGCACTGCGCCGATCCGAAGCCAGGAGCCAGGTGCTTCCTCCTGGTCTCCCGTGTGGATGCAGGGCCCAAGGACCTGGACCATCCTCCACTGCACTCCCGGGCCACAGCAGAGAGCTGGACTGGAAGAGGAGCAACCAGGACAGAACCGGCGCCCCAACTGGACTAGAACCCTGTGTGCCAGCACTGCAGGTAGAGGATTAGCCTAGCGAGCCACGGCGCCAGCCTGTTTTTTGTTTTTTAAGATTTATTTATTTAAGAGGCAGAGTTACGGAGGGTGGGTAGAGAGAAAAAAGATAGAGATATTCCATCATCTGCTTTACTCTCCAAATGGCTGCAACAGCTGGAGGTGTATTGATCTGAAGCCAGGGGCTTCCGGATCTCCCACGCTGGTGCAGGGGCCCAAGCATATGGGCCATATTCCACTGCCTCCTTAGGCCATCGTCAGAGAGCTGGATTGGAAATGGAGCAGCTGGTATTTGAACTGGGGCCCAGTGGGATACCGACACTGTGGGCAGAGGCTTAACCAACTGCGCCACAGCACCAACCCCATGGCCTGTTAACTCTTAAATGTATGTGGATAGTAATAGCCTTTTAATATTATTTTAAAATACTGTTGCTTACTGTAATGATTTGATGATAGCTGCTGTAAATCCTGTATAAGAGCTTTCACTCACTTCCAGTTTCTGCTAATGCCACTACTATTGCGTAATATATTATCCAAGTTAGAAACCTCAGATGATCTTTACGACCTTTGTCATTCAGCTCCCTAGCAGGCTATTTCTGTGTGAAGCAACTGCATACAATATCACTGACACTGGTGTAACGTAGACAAGCTAGGAGGCACCTGGACTCAAAATATGATATTATACTGAGCATCACTCTGTAGCTGTGATGTATTACCTTTTGTTGGTAGAATCCCGACACAATAATAAAGCTCCCAGTCACACCCATTTCTCAGAAGTGCAAGGCAATCCCAGCTTTGTGTGTGTGGGATGTGTGTGTGTGTGTGTGTGTGTGTCTGTGTGTTGTGTGATTCTTATTTTCTGATGGCCCTGTAAATGGCAAGCTTTTGTGGAACGAGGTCCCTGTTGCCTAGATGGTAAAGAGAACTTGGTGTTCCCTTAGCAGCAGGAAACCAGGTATAGTTAAAGAAGAAACCTCCAGCAGTCTTCTTGAAGGATATGGTTGAGTAGAGAATTGCTCAGCAAGTAGTCGTTGCCTGGTTCCCCCACCACCTCCTCCTTTCTTTCATGGGAGCAGTATGCTTCCTCACCCTGTTGATTCTGGGCTTGGACAGGTAGCTTGTCCTTACCAATGGTCTGTTAGCAGACGTGCCACCTAGCAAAGGTCTGAATAAATGAGTTGAATTTCCATAGTGGTAAAAAAAAAAAAAAAGGGCAGTGGCGGGGCCAGCGCCATGGTACACTGGGTTAATCCTCTGCCTGTGGCGCCGGTATCCCATATGGGCGCCGGTTCTAGTCCTGGCTGCTCCTCTTCCGATCCAGCTCTCTGCTATGGCCTGGGTTAGCAGTGGAGGATGGCCCAGGTGCTTGGGTCTCTGCACCCATGTGGGAGACCTGGAAGAAACACCTGGCTCCTGGCTTCGAATCAGCACAGCTTCAGCAGTTGTGGCCATTTTGGGGGTGAACCAGCGGAAGGAAGACCTTTCTTTCTGTATCTCCTGTCTCTCTCACTGTCTGTAACTCTACCTGTGAAATAAATAAAATCTTTAAAAAAAAAAAGGGCAGTGGCTTCTCAAACATAGTCTCCTTTTTTTCCTTTCTGAAAGATATATTTATTTATTTGACAGAGAGAGAGATCTTTGATCTAGTAGTTCACTCCCCAGATGGCCTGGACTAGGCCAGGCTGAAGCCAGGAGCTTCTTGCAGGTCTTTCACATAGGCGCAGGGCCCAAGCACTTGGACCATCTTCCGCTGCTTCCCGCAGGCGCATTGGCAGGGAGCTGGATCTGAAGTGGAGCAGCCAGGATAGAAACTTGTGTCCATATGGGACACTGGCATTGTCGGGCGGCAGGTTTACCTGCTATGCCACAAGGCAGGCCTGGTAAGCTCCTTCTGGAAAGAGCTTATTAAAGTTCTATTTTGTCTTTACAAGTAGACATACAAAGCAATCTGGAGGAGGCCAAACAGCTCTTTAAAATAATGACTGTCTCGGGCTAATTCATCATTAGATGCCAGTCCCACTGTGTCGGTTCATTTGCAAACAAAACTGATGAGAGAGTGGAGCCTGTGTGCTGGAGACTTCTCTACAGCAGAGGGCTCTGAAGCCTGCCCATCATTTAAACTGGTTACCCTAGGTAGTACTTTTATTTATTTTCCTACTACCTAGAAAGAAACAAAGTTGTTTATTTCAAAGGGTTTTGGAACCCATCCTTCAAAAGAGAGAAAAGAGGCTAAGTGTGTGAAGGCTTCGAAGGTTTTCAGAATTTCCCTTCCTTGCCCATTATATACATGATCTTTCCCTTTGCTCTGAGCTCCCCCCTCTGGCATTCATGGTATATTTCTCTTTCTATTATTATAAACTTCAAAACTCCCCCACCAGGCCACTTTGCAAACCCTTTACACTGTAAGGTGATGGTTGGGGCTGCTTTCATTCCCAGAGTTTGGGGTGGGGGTGGATAGAGGAATTGTCTGCAGCATTTCCTAACTTTTAATTCAGTGCAGAAAAAAAATCAGAAACCTGCTGGCGCACCATTGATGTCGCTTCAAAGATACTTTGAGCTTGTTTAACTCTTGTATGAGGTTTGTGTGCTGGGACTGAAAAGAGGTGCCTTTTCAAGACCACACGATTGTGCTGTCATAACAGATAAATCCATATGGCTCTTTGTTTTTGTAATTAAAGCTTTATCCTTACTCTTTTCTTTCTTAAGTGCCTATGTTTGTTCTGATACAGAGACTGAGTGCTTTTTCCTAAGTAAACCCCCAATTGCTGCATTGGACGTTTCTTAAAAAGAGGAGGTCCTAATGCCCAATGTATCTAGCACTGTCTAGGAATCTGATTTTCCATGCAGCTTAGTTTTTTCAAAAACAAAAATCTCACCCCGTTAAGCTCCAAATGTTGTATTTTAACATTTTTAATGTAAATTTTTATAAAATGCATTTCTCAGATTTGGTGCTTTTGTCGCAACACATTGTGAGCACACTCCAGTTTTCTTGGTGATTGAAGAGCCATCATTCTGAAGCGGGTTGACTGATGGTTCGCTTGAACTTCTCAACACCCCCCTATATTGAGTGCTCTGTGATGTGTCAGGGCGCCTTATCGCTCGTGGAGGCATGCACAGTGCTCCCCCAGCCTTCATTTCTCTCCATCTCACTTGTCTGCTTTTCCTGCCATCTGCCTCTTTTTTCCCTTGCTATTTGGCTGTAGGTTATTATATCTAGCTGTTTAGTGTGTCTGTCTCAGACAAGCTCCCTTTGCTTTCTGAGTTGCTCAACCACTGTGGTGTCAACTACAAAGGCAAAGAAACAAGGTGTTTAGAATTGTGTATAGAATAAGTAACCAGGGATGCACTGCCTGACAGGGTAACTCTGGATTTTTGTAACATAGTAAATTTTGTCCATGGAGCTACACCCTGTTTGCTTTCTTTGGTTCTTGCCATTCCTAGTGGGCCAGGCTGCCAGATAAATTACATATTATTCTGCTAACAATGGCAATCAAATGATAGCTACACTGTCTTATTCTAGAATTCTCTCTCCTGGTCTTATCTGTCTGTGTGAATATCACTGTAAGTCTTGGATGTTTCATGGCATATGTTTTTGGGAAGAATTTTCCATTATCTAGTAATTTCCAGAAGTATTTTGGTTAGGTATAAAATTTATGCCATCATCTGTTTTTTTTTTTAAATATTGATTTATTTATTTGAAAGACAGAGGGAGAGACAGAGAGAAAGGTCTTTCATCTGCTGGTTCACTCCCCAAATGCCTTAATGGCCAGAGCTGGGCTGATCAGGAGCAAGGAGCTCCTTCCAGGTCCCAATGTGGGTGCAGGGGCCAAGTACTTGGGCTGTTCTCCACCGTTTGAGAGGCCATAGCAGAGACCTGGACCGGAAGAGGAGCATCTGGGACATGAACTGATGCCCAGTTGGGATGCTGGTGCTACAGGCAGAGGCTCAGCCTTCCATGCCACAGCACTGGCCCTGTCGTCTCTTACTCTACCTGGATTGTGTTGAATGGATAAGTGGGTGAACAAATGAGCTTGCTTCGGCACTGAAGCAGCTCTTCTTATTTTTCCTTTCTTTCCTTTCTTTTTTCCTCTTTAATTTTTTCCTTTTTGATCTTTTATTCCTTAATGTAGTATATAAGTCAAGAGTAGTGTAAGGATGTTAGGCTTATCTCAGATTGTTGGGTTGTTTGTTTGTAGGTTAACAGTTATTTGGAGAGATTGGTGCTTTTACCCCAGCTCCTTTGGTTTTGGACGATTTTCTTTTCTTGGCATCTGTACAAACGGACTGGATACGAACTGAGACTCTGAGTGGGTAGGGTCTTGCTCGCACCCACTTCATCCTGCTCTAGTTAGTGTGTCTGTATTGCTTGAGCTTGCGCCAGGAGCTCTGCTGTCTGAACGATA
The DNA here is from genome assembly GCF_051225735.1 of Oryctolagus cuniculus. Taxonomy (NCBI): domain Eukaryota; kingdom Metazoa; phylum Chordata; class Mammalia; order Lagomorpha; family Leporidae; genus Oryctolagus; species Oryctolagus cuniculus. The sequence continues at coordinate 169,180,512 of NC_142869.1, forward strand.
TCTTAAGTTTGATTCTGACTGTCCTCTCTAGGCCACAGCTGGTATTACTCATAAATTACATCACTCCCTCTAAGTTTGTTTTCTTCTTAATTCAAGACTAACGAGATGATGAAGCTCTCCCAGTAATCAGGACTATCCTTTCCCTTTTTTTCTTCTTTGTCTCCCTCCTCCTGAAAGAAGCAGTGTGGCAGATAGGCAACCTTGGTCACACCCTGTGAGATGGTTTACAGCCATCGAGGTCAGATGTAGGGACCTGTTTGAAGAAACAGGACTCTCCTGAGAAACACACAGCCTCTGCAAGTGTCATGCACTGTTCCAGTGTGTGACTCAGTAGCTCTCGGTGTGGAGTAATCAGTTTAATCATCATGCATAGTTCATATGCACTAAATGGAATTCACTATGTTCTATACAAAAAGATATTTCAAAAAAATGAAGTCTTCTCCTCCCCTTTATTTCAGCTTGCAGGAAATGTGTATAGCAGTCAGCTGCATTGCTTAGGTTTGTAAACACTCGAGATCCTATTTGCTTTGTGTCAACCCCCTGGAAGCATTTGCTTCTGTATAAGTTTGCCTATCTGCCCTGTCCATAAATTGTGGATGAATTAATAAAAATACATTCGAGTGTTTGACTGTGGATGGGGTTGTATTGGAGTGTGTGCCAGTGTGAGGACCTCCCATGTTTCAATCAGCTACGTGCAGATCTTAGTGAAAGTGCTTTTTAGGATTTCTGTTTCTTCATGATTTCTCTCTAATCTTTTTTGTGTTCTCCAAATATATTAGAGGATTTCTTTTTAAAGAAAGTACCCAACATGTTTGCCCAATTTTTTTTTTTACACTATATAAATTGTGTTTCTGGAGTTTTTATTCTGATTGTGGTTTATGATTTAATTAGCCACCAGATGGATATTCAGCTATCTTGCCAGTTGTTATTCCGTGAACTCCTTTGGGGAGTCTTCTGCTCGGAGGAAGTGGCAAAGTTTGGCAGGCTTCACTCTGGCCCACCGTCTTCACCCACGGGCAGCTATCTGGTGACCACTTACCCTTGGCTTTGAGTCACATACTCGTGTTGGAGAGAGAGGAGCATCTTTGGGCCTTGAAGCACTCACCCTCTGAATGGGAAAGAAGATACTGGCGTATCTCGTGTTGCAACCATTTTAAGGTTGATGCGATATTTCATTATGTGTTTTTTCTCCACTTCAGATCTTCTGTTTTCTCATCTTTTGGTGTTATTTCCATAATGAGCATAAGTGACTGCCCCAGAGTGTGCATGCATTCCCTCGAGAGGCTCGGCGTCCCCGCATGCAGGCCTGCTGGTGGGTACACGTTCAGTCTGTCAAGTGCTCCCCATCTGCTTCCTGTCAGTCGCTATTTTTGCAAAAGTCTTCATTCTCTCTCATTATACAAATATGTCTTCTTCATTTTTCTTGTGCGAGAAAATGTAAAAGAATTAGTTCAGTTTCTGAGCTAGTTTAGTCTTCATTAATTCCACTCCCCGCTCCGTTTTTAGCAGCATTTTTCCTTTCCTGGTTTCTCCCTCCTCGATGACACTTTTAAAAGCTCGTCTTCCCATGTCTGCCTTATTTGAGTAGCATGAATTAATTTGCTACCCCTAACTCTTTTCTGTTAAGTTCTAGCTCCCTGTAACAAGACACTTTTTCACTTTTCTCCATATTTAGTTCAGATCTGTCTTTGTAGATATTTGAAGAGTCATTTGTGAAACTACATTAGGTGTTTCTTATTCATTATCATTTTCCCCAAGAGAAATTTTAATCCTGTGTGTGTTAATTATTTAATTATCCTAATGATGTCTCATATGGTACTCCTGGCCACTTGCACACTGATGGAATTAATCCTTCATCCCAGGGCTCTCCGAGGCCCTGATTCTTTAATGTTTATACATTTACATTTAAAGAGTTCTCACATTGAGTTTGGAAGTAACTTTCCTCTGGTTTTCTCCTTGTCATATGTATTTTGTCTCTTTCTCTAATGCCCTGTGTTATTTAGATTTGTCTTTTTAAAATGATTTATTTGATTATGAGAGAGAGATAAGACAAAGCGGGGGAGGGAGAGACAGACAGAGACTGCTGGTTCGCTTCTCTGATGGCCATGGCTGCTGGGCCTATGCTGGAAGCCTGAAACGCAGTCCAGGTCCTCTATGTGGGTATCAGGGACCCAATTTCTTTTGTTATCACTGCTGTCTCATGCATGGAGTCTCTGCCAGCAAGAAGCTGAGGTCAAGCTGAGGTCAAGGTCAGTACCCTGGGCACTGAATGCAGGCACTCTGCTACAGAATGCAGGCATTCTATCATTTTTGTTGGTGACATTGTTTGTTTCTTTGCTTTGGCTCCAGTGCATATTTTTTTCTAATGCACCCTAGAGCTTTAATGACCACGAGAGCCACCTAGAATACTTGTTAAAAATCAGTATTTCTGGATTGCAGCCCCGAGAAACTCTAATTCAGTTGGTTTATGAAAAGTCTAGATAGCTTCATTTTTTAATTTTTTAAAAGATCTATTTCTTTATGTGAAAGAGGTAAAGAGAGAGGTAGAGACAGAGACAGAGACAGAGAGATCTTCCATCCACTGGTTCACTTCCCACATGTCCTAAACTGCTAGTGCTGGGCCAGGCTGAAGCCAGGAACCAGGAGGTTCTTCCAGATCTCTCACGTGGGTAGCATTTGGGCTGTCTTCGTCTGCTTTCTCAGGTGTATTAGCGGAGAGCTGGATCAGAAGTGGAGCAGCTGGGTCTCAAACCCATGCTTTATGGGACGCTGGCACTGCAGGCACTGTACTACAATGCCAGCTCCCTCCTTTTTTTTATTTAAAATTTGTATTTATTAGATAGGAAGCATTGCCATCTGCTGTTTCACTCCCCAAGTATACACAATGGCCAGTCCAGGCTGGGGTTAAAGCTGGAAACTCAATCCAAGTTTCCCATATGAATGTCAAAAACCCTGTTACTTGAACCATTACCCCTCAGAAGCCGGAGGCCAGGGTGTTGTTGTTGTTTTAGATTTGTTTATTTACTTGAAAGGCAAAGTTACAGAGAGGCAGAGGCAGATGTTTATGAAAACATCAGAGAGAGAGCTCTTCAATCCACTGGTTTACTCTGCAGATGGCCATAATGGCCCGAGCAGGGCCGATCTGAAGTCAAGAGTCAGGAGGTTCTTGTGTGTCTCCCATGTGGGTGCAGGGGCCCAAACACTTGGGTCATCTTCCACTGCTTTCCCAGGTCATAGCAGAGACCTGGATTGAAAGTGGAGCAGCCGGGACTCGAACTGGGGCCTATATGGGATGCTGACACTGCAGGCAGTGACTTTACCTGCAATACCAGAGCTCTGGCTACAACAGAGGCAAATATTGAATCTAGGCACTTTGCTTTTTTTTTTTTTTATGTTTTTGCACTTTTAATAAGTGATATGGTTTTTTTCCTGTCCTTTTTTATTTTTTAATGAATACAAATTTCCTAAGTACAACTTTAGGAATATGGTGATTCTTCCCACCATACCCACACTCCCACCCCTCCTCCTCCTCCCTCTCCTCTTCCCAATCCCACTATCCATTACGATTCATTTTCAGTTAACTTTGCACACAGAAGACAACTCTATACTAATTAAAGATTTCAATAATTTGCACACATGCATACAAACACATACAAACCTGAGAACTAGTTTTACAGTTAACTCTCACAATACAACTCATTGAGGACAGAAGTCCTGCATGGAAGTTAGAGTACAGTGACACTTGTTAATATAGCAACTCTTACGTATGATGTCGGTGACCACCCGAGGCTCTTGACATGAGCTGCCTAGGCTATGGAAGCCTTTTGAGTCCACAGTCTCCATCAGTATTTGGATAAGGCCATAAGCAAAGTGGAAGTTCTCTCCTCCCTTTAGAGAAAAGTACACCCTTTTTTGATGGCCACTTCTTTCCACTGGGTCTCACTCACAGAGATCCTTCATATACAACATTTTTTTCCACAGTGTCTTGGCTTTCTATGCCTCAACTGCTGTCACAGGCTTTTCAGCCAGACCAGGAAGCCTTAAGGGCTGATTCTGAGCTCAGAGTGTTACTTAAAGCGATTGCCATGCTATAAGTCAGCTATGTGAACTGCTTCCTGTGTTGGAACATTCTCTCCTTTTTAAATCTATTATCATTACCAGACCCTTGATCCATTTATATGATCACCTTTTTTTTTTTTTAATTTGACAGAGTTATATATATAGAGAGAGAGACAGAGAGAAAGGTCTTCCTTCCTCTGGTTCACCCCCCAAATGGCCACCACAGCCGTCACAGTGCTGATTCGAAGCCAGGAGCCAGGTGCATCCTCCTGGTCTCCCATGTGGGTGCAGGGACCCAAGTACTTGGGCCATCCTCCACTGCCCTCTTGGGCCACAGCAGAGAGCTCAACTGGAAGAGGAGAAACCGAGATGAGAACCCCGCACCCATATGGGATGCCAGCACCGCAGGCGGAGGATTAACCAAGTGAGCCATGGCTCTGGCCCCTCTAAGATCACGTTAACATATAATCCTATCTATATGTTCACTTTAGCACTTACTATGATCACTTTAACATTGAAGACAACATTTTTACCATCAAGCTTAATGGGATTTGGAGTCCCATGACAAGTTTTTAACTAACCCTTAGGAATAAGTTCATAGGAATATATGTAGAACTATACAGCTTTACTGTTAAAACATCCTCTTCCTTCTCTTATTCCCACTCTTATTTTTTACTGAGATCTATCCTCAATTGACTTTATACACATATGATTAACTCTATGCTAAGAAAAGAGTTCAAGAAATAGTACAAATGAAGAAATTAGAAAAAACAAAACTGTTCAACAGTCAAGACAAGGGCAGCTAAGTCATCCCTTCTTGAAGTGTCACTTTTAGTTCTAGAGATTTCATTTTAGGTGCTCTATTAGTTCTCACATGTAAGGGAGAATGTATGGTATTTGTCTCTTTGGGACTGGCTTATTTTTACTAAGCATGATGTTTTCCAGATTAATCCTTTTTGTAGCTAATGACTAGATTTCATTTTTTATTACTGTGTAGTATTCCATAGAGTACATATCCCATACTTTCTTTCTTCAGTCTTTGATTTTCAGGCATTTAGATTGATTCCATGTCTTACCTATTGTGCAGTTAACATGGAGGTACAAATAACTCTTTTATTTACTGATTTAATTACCCTTGGATAAATTTCCAGGAATGGGTTGGCTGGGTCATGTGGTAGGTCTATATTCAGATTTCTGAGGTATTTCCATAGTGTCTTCCATAATGGCTTACGAGTTTACATTCCCATCAACAGTGGATTAGGGTACCTTTTCCCCACATCCTTGCCAGTATTTGTTGTTTGTTGATTTCTCTATGAAAGCCATTTTAACTGGGGTGAGTTCCTTGATGGCTAGTGATCCTGAGTATTTTTTCACGTGTCTGTTGGAAATTTGAATTCTTCTTTTGAAAAATGTCAACTTAAGTCCTTGGCCCATCTCTTAAACTGGTTGTTTGTTTTGTTATTGTGGAATTTCTTGATCTCTTTATATATTCTGGTTTTAATCCTTTATCAGTTGCATAGTTTGCAAATATTTTCTCCCATTCTGTCAGTTGCCTCTTCGCTTTCCTGCGTGTTTTTGTTGTTGTTGTTGCAGTGCAGAAACTTCTCAATTTGGTGTAATCCCAATTGTTAATTTTGGCTTTGATTGCCTGTGCCTCTGGGGTCTTTTCCAAGAACTCTTTGCCTATGTCATTGTCTTGCAGGGTTTCCCCAATGTTCTCTAATAATATGATGGTGTCGTGTCATAGATTTAGATCTTTAATCCATGTGGAGTGGATTTTTGTGTAAGGTGTAAAATAGGGGCCTTGCTTCATACTGCAGCATGTGGAAATTCAGTTTTCTCAATATCATTTGTTGAAGAGACCGTCCTTGCTCCAGGGATTGATTTTAGCTCTTTTGTCAAATATAAGTTAGTTGTACATGCTGAATTGATTTTTGGTATTTCTATTCTGTTCCATTGGTCTGTCTATCTGTTTTTTACCAGTACCAGGCTGTTATGGTTATAACTGCCTTGTAGTAGGTCTTGAAATCTAGTATTGTCATGCCTCTGGATTTGTTTTTGTTGTATAAGATTGCTTTAACTATTTGAGGTCTCCTGTGCCTCCATGTGAATTTCAGCATCATTTTTTTCTGTATCTGAGAAGAATGTCTTTGGTATTATGATTGGTATCACATTGAATCTGTAAATGGCTTTAAGAAGAATGAACATTTTGGTGATATTTATTCTTTTCAATTTATTCCTCCAATCCGTGAACATGGAAGAATTTTCCATTTTTTATATGTTCTTCTATTTCTTTCTATAATGTTTTGTAATTCTCATTGTAGAGATCTTTGACATCCTTGGTTAAATTTATTCCAAGTTACTTGATTTTTTTTTTTTTTTGTAGCTATTCTAAATGGGATTGATCTTAGATGCTCAATCTCAGCCTTGGTATTGTCTGTGTATACAAAGGCTGTTGATTTTTGTTTATTGACTTTATATTCTGCTACCTCACCAAACTCTTCTATGAGTTCAAATACTCTTTTTTTTAAAAAAGATTGAATTATTTATTTGAAAGGCAGAGTTACAGAGAGGCAAAGGGAGAGACAGAGACTGAGAGACAGAGACAGAGTTCTTCATACCACTGTTTCACTCCCCAGATGACCACAAAGGTCAGAGCTGTCCTGATCCAAAGCCAGGAGCTTCTTCCAGGTCTCCCACGCAGGTGCAGGGCCCAAGGGACTTGGTTTATGGCCTAGTATATGGTCAATCCTGGAGAAAGTTCCATGTACTGGTGAGAAGAATGTGTATTCTCAACTGTAGGATGGAAAGTTCTGTAGATATCTGTTAGGTCCATTTGGTTCATAGTGTTGATTAACTCTGCTGTTGCCTTGCTGATTTTCTGTCTGGTTCATCTGTCCATTGCTGGAAGTGAGGTATTGAAGACCCACATTACTGTTGTATTGGAGTCCATGTCTCCCTGTAGATATATTAACATTTTTTTAAATAGCCAGGTGCTCTGTAATTAGTTGCAGATATGCTTATAATAGTCATATCTTCCTGTTGAATTAATCTCTTAATCATTACATAGTGCCCTTCTTTGTCTTTTTTAACAGTTTTTGTGTTGCAGTCTATTTTGTCTGATATTAGGATGGCTGTGCCATCTCTTTTTTGGTTTCTGTTGGCATGGGATATCATTTTCCATCCTTTCACTTTCAGTCTGTGTGCATCTTTGTTGGTGAGATGTATTTCTTGTAGGCAGCGAATAGATTTTTTTTTTAGCCATTCTGCCAGTATGTGTCTTTTAAATGGAGAGTTGAGACCTTTTACATTAAAATGACTGTTGATAAATAACGACTTTGCCCTGCCTTTCCCAAAAATATTCCTTTTTTATTTTTTAACTTTGGGTTTCCTTTGAACTTTTACTAGAAGATTTTCTTCCTTACCTTCTTTCATAGTAAAGACCATGTTTCTGTGTACAGCACATCCTTAAGCATATTGTAGGCCTGATGGGTGGTAACAAATTTTTTCAATTTGTGTTTGTTATGGAAAGTCTTTATTTCACCTTCATTCATAAACGAGAGCGTTGCAGGCTACAGTATTCTGGGCTGACAGCTTTTTTCTCTTAAGACTTGGAATATATCTCGCCATTCTCTCCTACCCTATAGGATTTCTGATGAAAAGTCCACTATGAGTCTAATTGGAGATCCTCTGAAAGTAATCTGGCATTTCTCTCATGCACAATTTAGAATATTTTCTTTGTTTTACTTCGGTGAGTTTGATTACAATGTGTTGTGGTGAACATCTTTTTTGGTGTTGTCTATTATGAGTTCTATGTGCTTCCTGTACTTGGGTGTCCTTCTCTTGGTCTAAATTATAGAAATTTTCTTTAATTATTTCACTAAAAAGGTCTTCCAATCCTTTCTCTCTTTCCATGCCTTCAGGAACTCCTAGAACCTTTATGTTGGGTCGATTGATGTTATCCTGTAGATTCCCAACAGTGATTTTTAGTTTTCTAATTTCATCTTCTTCTTTTTGGTTTGACTGTATACTTTCCTGTGCTTTGTCTTCTATGTCAGATATTCTTTCTTCTGCTTCACTGAATCTGTTGTTAAGCTTTCCACTGCGTTTTTTATTCTATCAAATTCGTAATTTCATTTTCATTTCCCTTTAGGACCTCACTTTTGTGGGAGAAGTTTTCTTTCATATCCTGTATGGATTTCAGTAGTTTTCGTATTTGCTTCTGATTATTTCTATGTAATATTTTCAATTTTTTGAATTCCATTTGTAGTATTTATTCAGTCTTGTCATCCCCACAATCTGGTATTGAAGTGTTTTGTTCTTTTGGGATTATCATGTTGTCTTCCTTATTCTTTTTTTCGTGAATTGGTATGTTTGTTATTCGGCATTTGTGGAGATACTTGGTTTCTTCTTTGTTTTTTCCTCTGTAGTGACTTTTATCTTTGTACTATGGCTTTGTAATTAAGTGAAGTGTTTGCTCTCAGTGAATATCTAGAGATGTGTCATGGGTGTGGCCAAGGAGCTCTGTTCAGTTCTCCAGAGTGAAGAGCATGTCTAAGGTGATACAGTCAGGTTTGGCATGGTAAATATCTTCTCTCTCTCTCTCTCTCTCTCTCTCTCTCTCTCTTAATCAGAAGAGAAGTTTATTCTCTCAAATCAGCTCCTTTCCTCAAAGGAAACCAGTGCGTGAGTGCTATCCCTGATGGGTATAATATTCATCCGCTCTGCCCCAAGGACCACACAAAGGATCTGTGCAGTCCTCAGTATAAGCTCAGGTTCCCCAGCAGTGTCCCTCAGCAGGTAACCAGGACGCCCTGAGCGTATGGAGTCTTCCACAGCAACTCCCCAAAGTCCCAGCCACATGGTGAGTCCTCCCACACAGCCTCAGTTGTTTTCACAGTCCCAGCACATGAGCCTCCCACAGTCAGGAGCACCCAGCCCCCTGTCTGTCCTCCCCAGCAGAGTCAGGAGTCTCCATTGGCTGGTTGCTGGGTGGAGATACCAGCTGGTGCAACAGTTACCTGTGTCCACAATGGTACTTGTTTTATCGGCTTGTTACAGGACGCCATTGTAAGGTGATGGGGAGAGAGAAACGTGTCCCTGCCTTTTTTTTTTTTTTTTAAATTTCTCCTCTAGTTTGGCAGATAGACTTTCTCCCCTGGGGCTCCAAGCCGGGTCCCCTCTAGGCTCTTCCTGCAGCTTTACTGTCAAAGGCTTGGCCTGCTGTGGCCTGGTCTCACCTCACTTTGCAATGCCAGTGTGTAGGCTCTTGGCTGCTGGAGTCCTGATTTGTGGACATCTGTGCCCTTCAAGTAGGTCCACTGTGTCCCTCTAATTGGTGTAGAGTTTCCTCTGCCATTTTCTCTGTAACTCTTCCCTGACACAGTGCTCTCTACTTTATTTAAACTATCTTCTCCTAGACTAGAGCAGTAAGCTCCCTACCTACTCTGCCATCTTGGAAGCGCTCTCAGCACTTTGCTATTGTATGTGGATGTCTTAGCTGCTAGGCCAGAGAACCTGAGTCGCATCTTCCTTTTAACAGGCATCCCAGGAGATTTTGAAGAGGTGATCATTTGACCACGTTACTGTATATTGCTGTGGATGGCTCACGTGGTCCCTTGCAGCTAGCCATGACTTTAAATGCAACAGTCAGACTTGACGTCCCAGAATCTCACTCATAAATTCATGTATGAAAAACATACTGTCTGGGAGACTGTGTTGGGTGTTCAGAACATCACAGTGACCAAAGTAGACATATTGTTGATCTTGCAATGCTCATAGTGCATTGAACTGTTTTCTTCATGTCTTACTCATCTCAAAAACTTCTTTGATTTCCTGTTGCTTACAGATTACAGTCAGTTCACTGTATTTCCTGAGGTGCTAATAGAACGTAAGAAAAAAGGGAATTAGATTTGATTTCCAGGTTTGGTTTTACTGCTCCCCCTCTATGTGTTATGCACATGTTTACGTTTCATTTAGGAAACGGGGAGGATTGTGTGAGATCACTGTTGGGCCTGTCACTCAGTGCTTGAACCTAAATTGTGATTGCTGTCTTCTTACCAGTCAGGTATGAAGGATACACACCACAAAACGGAGTAGTATGGGAAAACTGGGTTTCATAATTGTTTTCCACCAAAATCAACTTGCCCTTCACTTCTGTTTTCCATAAACTTTTTGAAGTACCTTCTCATGTCTCCAGTTCTAATGTGTTACCACTCATCAGATCCTTGTCAGTTTCAGAGTGGTTAAAACCTGAAGTAAAATGCATCATAGGGCAAAATATAGCGTGAGTTTGTACGCATGAGAACGGTGCCACCCAAAGCTGTCTCACTCGTCTGGCACTCCTGAGAGAGCCGGTCTTGGTTAAGAAGCAGAGATGCAGGGAGAGTGTCAGTGTCAGCCCAGAGGAGCCTGCTGGTGCTCCCCGGGCCCGCCTCGCCACTGAACTGCGGTGTGTGTCGAGATTGCTCATGCCGCTGTAGCTCAGTGGCTAGCTCTCTCACCTGTCACTCCTTCCCACAGCTCCAGGAGACCGGACTCCGGGAGCACAGTGCTTCTCAGGAGTTACAGCCTCTTTATTTATGTTTCCCTTTTAATTTAAGTGGGGTCATTTCAAACCATTGTAAAAAATAAGGATCGTGATCTCGTGGAGACCCTCTCCTCGGCTGCCCCCACACCACCACACACAGGAACCATTCCCCAGCCAGGGCTCTTGTCGATCACATCAGCTACTTCTCAGACTTTAAAGGAAGTTGTTGTAGTGCCTGAAACTACAAGGGCTTTCTTAGTTCTCTCCCAGTTTTTACAGAGTCTGCCTGTTCCTGGGAGGCAGAGGATGACCTGTTAAGGGAGTTAGAAGGAAGTACCGGTGTCAATCCTTCCCTTTCAGGAGAACTCGTACTCCTGCTTTGCCACCTGTTCTCACTCAGCTCCCTCTTCCTTTCAGACACGCCTCGCCTTAGAATCAACTTCTGCCACAGCTGGTCATCGGTGTTTGTGATGTGACTAGAGATATTTTTGTTCTGCGGGGAGGTTTTGGATGATATCTTCCATTTCAAAAGTCGGAACTTCAACAGCTAGTGGTGAATGACAGATCACTGATCTGGCCTGTCGGAACCAGGGGAGTTTAAGAGCAGGAGACAGCTTTGAGTTCTTGGAAGATGCTTCACAATCAAGTGGTATTGACAGAGTAGTGTGTGCAGGGGCAAACTTGGGAGGGAAGAGGAGCGGGGAGGGATAAGGAGTCTGTGTAGGGACGGTGTACTGAATGGACAGGCACAGAAGGTATGCCCAGGAAACGTTGGGGACAGGAAATCCTGTCCAGGTAGGTTGGGGCTGGGTCCTGGAGGCCTGGGGATCTAACCTAAGGATTTTCAGTTTTATATTTTATGGAGCCAGAGTATCTAATGTTATCTTACAAAGACAGACAGACATCACTTTCTTGAAAGTTCTAATCATCTTCTGAAAGGGAATGACCTGGGCATGGCACGGTGGAGCTGATTCTGTCTACCATCCCAAAGCCTTTGTATGTTGAGTGGATACAAACACAGCATACCTCCCGATGGGTGTTCCTGGGACAGGCGTCTCTGTGTGTGTGTGTAGGCATGGATGGACATTCCTGAGACAGGAGGCCTTGGGAGAGTGGAGGGGAGTAGAATGCTGATTTCTGCTCTAGTGAATAAGGAAGGGTGAAGTGCAGTTCTTTTTTTTTTTTTTTTTTTTAAGATTTATTTATTTGAGAAACAGAGTTACAGAGGGAGAGACAGAGAGATCTTCTATCTACTGGTTCACCCCCTAAATGGCCACAGTGGCTGGAGCTGGGCCAATCTGAAGCCAGGAGCTTCTTCTGGGTCTCCCACGTGGGTACAGGGGCCCAAGCACTTGAGCCATCCTCTGGTGCCAGTCATGTCAGCGTGGAGCTAGAATGGAAGTAGAGCAGCTGGGACTCAAACCAGTACCCATATGGGATGCCGGTGCTGCAGGCAGAGGCTTAGCCTACTATACCAAAGTGCTAGCTCCTCAGGTGCAGCTCTGACCATGTGACCTTTCATACTGTCTGTCTCTACTAATATCTGACTCCTTGACAAGGCTTGCCATAAGCAGCCAGGAAGCTTTGGAGGCTTTGTCTTAAAAGGATATACTAGATGTAGTCTCTATAACAAATTGGAGGCACCAAACCTGAAGGCCAACGAACAAGACTTTGGAAAGTCTGGCCTTCCCTGAGGAGGGACAGCATTGTGACAGCGAGAAAAAAAGTGAGGGGTGGTGAATAGAGAGTGTATACAGGCAGGATTGATACACTTAGTGAGCACTTCCTGAAATGCATACTCCAGAGATTGAAAGTTGAAAAGGCCGTGCTGTCCTTCAGAGTCCCGACTTGTGTGCAGTCTGACACGTTGACAGTGACGCTGTGCCGGGCCGGGCCGGGCCAGGACCCTGCGAGTAGAGGAAGTGACTCCTTGGGCTAGTGGTGTTGGGGAAGATGCTCAGGAACTGGAGAGAGGGTGCTATTTGGAGCCATTTCCAAACTAAAGGAGCCTAGTAGAGAAGGAGGGGTTTATTGATGATCTGGGGGTCGGGGTTGGGGGGAGATAATTAATAAGGTGAAATACACGGCAGCAGGGAGTGTGTGTGTGTGTGTGTGTGTGTGTATATATATTAAATATTTATTTATGTATTTGACAGAGTTACAGAGAAGGAGAGGCGGGGGGCCGGGGAGGGTCTTCTACCTGCTGGTTCATTCTCCAAATGCCCGCAACAGCTAGAGACAGCTGATCTGGAGCCAGGAGCTTCTTCCAGGTCTCCCACACAGGTGCAGGGGACCAACAACTTGGGACATCTTCCACTGCTTTCCCAGGCCATAGCGGGGGGCTGGATTGGAAGTGGAGCAGTCAGGACTTGAACCGGCACCCACATGGGATGCCAGCACTGCAGGTGTCTTTACCCACTACATCACAGCGCCGGCCCTGAGTAGATATAATTTGATCACAATAAGGCACATGAAGAATTGGAAGATTGGGTGGATAGTTAGGAAAGGAATAAATTAACCAAGGCATGGTAATCAGTTTTAGACACCTAAAAGTGCAGTGGTACCATTTGTAATGAAGAGAAGATGGATTGGTTTTTGGCACAGTGGAGGCGATTGGAGTCCAGTGGGAGGCTTGTACTGAAGGCTGATAGGCTGACCTGGGAACGATGACAGTGAACACTGCAGGACCCAGAGGAGCAGATGATGATGTTGTCTGTAACACAGAGGGACTTGCGCAATAGGAGGGAGGGGCCCTCACTGCTGCTGGGACAGGCGGCGTGGACTGGGAGCTGAGAGGACCATTTCCCCGTAGGAGTGACTGCTCACATCTTCCGTAAGTGCTGCATGGGCTTGATCGTGACCGCTGGACCAGTCACGGGGGGCTATAAGCAGTGGTAGAAACAGAACTGTATTTTTCAGCCAAGGGTGGGTTCCCAGGTGGCCTAGTAGGAGAGGCACAGGATAAGGGGTAAAGTTGGACATAGGCAGTGCATCCTGTGGACTTAACTCTGCTTTCTATACTGGAGAGCAGCTGGGTAGCCTTGGATGGAGGTAGAAATTAGGCCTGCAGGCTTATGCGTGGACTGTTAAGTGCATTCTCATGGTCCCTGAGTCTGCTGTCAGTGCATCCTGTTGGCTGAACTCCAATACCAAAAGCTCCTCTGTGACCTTCCCATGTTAAGGCCCCAGGGTGCAGATCTGGCAGATGCTCTGCGTGAACCTTTGTCTCTGCTGCTGTGCAGCTCCAGTTCACTGTCTGTTGGCTTGACTTTGCCGGGGGTGTCAGTGGGTGGGATGAGTGGCCTCTAGGAAAGGATACCTCGTCTTGTGGCTGTGATGCAGGGCCAGAACCAATCGTAATATGGAAGGACTCCAGGGCTTCATGCTGTTCTCTCGAAGTTGGATAATGCCCCCGCAGGAGGGAATGTGATGGTTGGTGAGATGTTGTCTTCTATGTGCGGAAAGCACAAACTGTCTGAAATGCACCTGCAGCAAGAGGATGGTGCCACATAAAGCTGAGGGTGGAGCATGGCCCTGATTTTGTCCTTTTTATCAGGAGCAGGAACAACTGATACACGTGGGAGCTGTGTGGCTCAGGGACATGGGGGTGTCGCTTTTTCATTGACTGTGGATGGCCAAGAGATCATCCTGTGTGTTTATTCAGGAGAAGCTAAATTCCCAACTCAAATCTGCCCAAAGGACTTTTCAGTCTGTGGGGACAAGGACAATTCTGGATGAGAGCCAGCAAAATGAACCAAGCAGACCAGAAAAAAGTATCTGTGTATGCCGCTATTTGGACACCTGTTGAGCTGGTTGGAGAGGAACATTTATTGAGGACTAACATTGTACCAAATAATGTTTTTTTGTTGTTGGAGCCACAGCAGTGAAGCTGACAAATCTTATACCCCACTGTGGGTTTCATATCATGATGGAGAGAGGATGCAGTCAACTCACATATGCATAAGGTTCTTCCCTTCCTGACGAGTGCCTTTGGAATAGATTAAGTCTGGGGAAGAACTGTTTGGGGTGTGATTCGTTCTGAAGTGTCTTCTTAAAGCTAGGGTGGCCAGCAGGCTCTCCTTGAAGGGATGACATTGAGTTGAGTCCTTAATGAGAAGAAGAGAGCCGCGGTGAGGTTGGGCGAAGGCAGAAGAGAATTAGGACTTGTACTTTGACATATCAAATTTGGGTTGCTTGTGGGGTGTGAGATAATGAGCTGTGTTCCCAGAGTTGAGACCTGGGCTGATAGATTGAGGGGTCTTACCAGACACAGTGTATTTTAAAGTCACAGGACTGCAGGAGATCTCACACTAATCCTTTTCTGGGCTCTTTGTAATCATGTTTATTTGCCAAGAGATTAACTGCATATAGAATTCTTATTTTAAATAGGATAGTTTTTTTTTAATTGGGCAGAACTTTGAGGATATAAGTCTGATTTTTCTTTTTTATGCTCATATATTTTTTCATGTTCTTGGTCTGTGTGTATATTGATTGATAAGTTCCTGCTACCATGTACTTGATGGCTAAAAGACAGCATTTCTCAAAGGTTTCAGTGTATATCCTGACAAATTGAAATTTTTCTCAATTCATCATAGAGTCTACTCAAGTGTACATATACTGTCATAGGTTTCTGATCTACAGGTTTATTAAGAGTCCTGGAAATTCCTCTTAGTAAACATTGTATTTGAAAGGGACTGCTGGACATATGCAGCTTGCTTTGTGGTTAATACACACCTGAGGCTGCAATACCCCTGTGCAGTGGGAAGATACTGTGTACTCTTTCCATTACAGTTGCAAAGGGTACGGCTTTGGAATATGCAGACTCTCACAGAGCAACACATCTAAAAGCTGTTAAGGCCATTCTCAGAACCCAAGGTTTGATGTATATGACAAGGCTTTTTCAAACACCTCTGTGTTTTATCAGCCCTGCCTACATATTATAGTCTTCCTGTGGAGTTAGGAAAAACAGTAACGGGGCAAGTGTTATGGTACAGTGGCTTAAGCCACTGCTGGGGACACCTGTATCAGAGTGCCTGGGGTTGAGTCCTAACTCTGTTTCCAATCCAGTTTCCTAATGTACCTGAGAGGCAGTAGGTGATGGCCAAAGTACATGAGTCCCTGAGTCCCTGGCACCCACTTGGCAGGGCCAGATGGAGCTCCTGGCTCCTGGCTCCAGCCTGGTCCAGACCTGGTTGAGGCATGTGGGGAGTGACTCAGCAGATGGAAGACAGTTTCCTCTCTTGCCCTCACTCTCGCCTTTGCCCTCTCTTGCTCTGCTTTTCCAATAAATAAAACTAAATAAAACAATAATAATAATTATGTACAGTCCCTGCCACAGAGGCTTGGATGGTGACATTTAAGAAAAAGACAAATGAAGTGGTGGTGCTGTGGTATAGTGGTCTAAGCCTCCGCCTGTGGCGCCAGAATCGCTGTGAGCACTGGTTTGAGTCCTGGCTGCTCCTTTTCCAATCCAGTTGTCTGCTATGCCTGGGAAAGCAGTGGAGGATGGCCCAGGTGCTTGGGCCCCTGTACCTGAATGGGAGACCTGGAGAAGGCTTCTGGCTCCCAGCTTTGGATTGGCTCAGCTCAGGCTGTTGTGGCCATCTAGGGAGTGAACCAGTGGATGAAAGACCTTTCTCTCTGTCTCTCCCTCTCTACCTCTGTAACTCTGCCTTCCAAAAAAATAAAATATTAAAAAAAAAAGACAAATGAAAAACTCGCTCCAGGTGATTCTGATGCGCAGTGGTGATTTATCAGTCTCTGCTCTGTGTGCCATGTTGCCTTTTCTCGAGTAGAGTTGTGACCAGATGTCGGAGGATTTCTTTAAGAGGTTTCCAAGCCAACCCGGACACTTCCAGATGCTCTTGGTAAAGAAGGATCTTCCTTTGTGGCACAGTCTCAAACAGGGCCTTCCTCCCACCTGGGACTGTCTCCCTGTCTGTTTGAAGGGACTTCACTGTTCTGCAGGCGCTCTCTGCCTGCTGTTGACACCAGTGAAACCGGCCAGTGCCTCTCCTCCCTCAGCCCAGTGTAGTTAGAACCAAAAATGTGCGATGAGATGGTTTTCTTACTTAAAGAGGGGGCTTTGTCACATTTTCAGGATCGAGAGATGCACTTTTTCATTTTTTGCTCCAGTCCATAAAATGAAACTCAAAAGAAAAAAATAAATAAATAAAACACACAAACTGGTGTTTGGTGTTTTAGTGCAGGGCGGTTTGTGAACCGGAGGTGGCTTCCTCTCTGGTTTGCTCACTCTCAGCTGGTGAAGTGTGCCTGCTTCCTCCTTGATGTCTGGATTACTGGGGGTGCTTCCAGCCGTGGTCCCCATACAAGCACCAGTCTGCTCGGGGTTAGCAGTCCTTGATGAAACAAGTAGAGATGAAGAGGAAGCCTTTAGAAACCCTTAGTGATTGGACAGTACTCTTGGCTGTCTGTTGAACTGAATAGTACATATAATACTGGAGTTGGATTTTGTTCATCCTTGTCTTTCTCAAAAATTTGCCCCTTAAATCTTTTACCAAAGTATTAAAATTGAGCCTTCCTTGCCTGGGAGGATGACTGGTCATCTCTCCTTCTTGTGTGTGAATATTTTCCATCCTCTGTTTTGAGGGTACAGAGAAGCCTACTGTCGGGTGGTAAATTTCAGGTTCTGCCAGTGGACTCAGCTGCCATCTACAACATCAAGTTGTTTTTTTCTTTTAATTTATTTGAAAGGTGGAGAGAGAGGGAGAGGGTTCCCATTTGCTGGTTCATTTCTCAAATGCCTGCAACAGGCAAGTCTGAACCAGGCTGAAGCCAGGAGCCTGAAAGTCAGTTCAAATCTCCCACGTGGGTGACAGGGACCCAGATAGCTGAGGCATCACATGCCATCTCTCAGGGTGCACATTAGCACGAACCTGGAGCCGGGACCGGAGCCGGGACTCACTCAGGCCCTCTGATAGGGTTTGTGCAGGCATTTCAAGCTGCTTCCTAACTGCTGGGCCAAGTGTCTGGGCTTGTAATACCAATTTCTGGACATACTTCTGACACGTTATTTGCTTCTTGTCCTCCGTAGAGTACAGCTACATTTGCAAATGGTCACTTAAGCCCTTGAAGACAAAGGGACGTTTTAGCAGTTGATTTTTAACCACTAGTAGAGTACAAAAGAGGAAAACAGTTGAGACTTTAGCAGCTTGTATTCTCAGTTTTTCCAGGATTCTGGCCCAGTCAGCCAAGCAGTTCAGCATTGTATGTATTCACCTGGTCTTTTTCTAAAGTTTGTTGAGGCACAAATACATCAGTGTTGACCCTTCTCTGTTACACAGTTCTTTAGGCAATCAGAGACTTCTTGCTTTTCCCCAGCTGGGATATGTGGGTGTTCTTACAGACGAGAAAGAGATGTTGCTTCACTCTGTGTTCTTCCTGCAGAAGCTACCAGGCAGATCCCCTCCCTTTTCTTCTATCATTATTGCTATGTAAGAATAAGACATGTTCATTACAGGAAATTTGGAAGATACAGAAAAGTATAAGATGGAAATGTAACTTTTCAGTATTCCCAGCACATGCAGATATAATCTGTTTGTCACTTTTGCCATGTTTCCTTCTCTAAATTTTTGTTTAAGAATTTTGAAATTATCACATTGAGAATGCAAAATTCTATGTGCATGTTGATGTATGCAGTTTATTTTTCTGTTTATGAATGTGGTTGCATGCTTGCTATAGAAATGTTTGGGGAAATAGAGAAAACTTATGAAGTAGAATAATCTAGAATCCTTTATCCCAGGGATAATTTTAAAACTTTTAAAAATGGGCCGGCGCCGCGGCTCACTAGGCTAATCCTCTGCCTAGGGGCGCCGGCACACCGGGTTCTAGTCCCGGTCGGGGCGCCGGATTCTGTCCCGGTTGCCCCTCTTCCAGGCCAGCCCTCTGCTGTGGCCAGGGAGTGCAGTGGAGGGTGGCCCAGGTGCTTGGGCCCTGCACCCCATGGGAGACCAGGAGAAGCACCTGGCTCCTGCCTTCAGATCAGTGCAGTGCACCAGTCGCGGCGGCCATTGGAGGGTGAACCAACGGCAAAGGAAGACCTTTCTCTCTGTCTCTCTCTCTCACTGTCCACTCTGCCTGTCAAAAAAAAAAAAAAAAAAAAAAAAACAGAGACAGAGATACAGAGAGAAAATGATCTCCCTTCTGCTGGTTCATTCCCCAAATGCTAGCAACTGCCAAGGTTGAACCAGATTGAAGCCAGGAGCCCAGAATTCAGTCTTGGTTGTCCATGTGGGTGGCTGGGATCCAACTACTTCAGACACCGCTTACTGTTTCCCAGAGTTGGAAACCAGGGACTCCAGTATGGGATACAGGTGGGATCTTAACTGCTGCTTCAAATGCCTCCCCCAGTCCTTAGGATAGTTTTAACTTTTCGCTTACATTTATTTACTTTTTGACAATTGAATTTGTATTTTAATTGTTCTTAAATAGACCTAATCCAGGCATGGTGACAGGACCTAGATGAAGAAGTCCTAACAAAAAACATAGGTTTCAGCTCATTTAATGTGGGAAACAAAGATGTAAAAAAATTATTTCTCAGGTTTCTAGGCCCAAACAGCATCTTCTGTTGTTCTCTGTAACTCTTCCCTTTTAGAGAGAAAAACTGCATTTTTATTTAGTAGTTCCCCTGGAATATCATCCCAAATGTGTTTAAAATACTGGAGGCAATCTTAGTAAGTGCTAGAAAGAATAGCACTGCTATTGTCTTAAGTGTCCAGTCAAAAATATTTCATGGTGGCTTCTAGGTAAGGGATAGACCAGGAAAAGGCAGAGTTCAGGAAAAGTATTCCCTGGGCTCTCTTTGCACTGGGGGCTGCACAGCGTACCTCACCACACCAGCTTTGGGACTGCGACAGCTCCCAGTCCCCTGCGATTGCCTTTCCCTCCCAGTTTCTACCCATCTTTGGTAGTGTAGAGTGTGTGTTAAAACCGCTTTCCCGCATAATGGGTGTGATTATGTCACCCTGAAAGCTATGTTCAAGTTCAAATCTCCAGTACCTGTCCATGTGTCTTGGGAACGGCATCTTTGCGGATATAATCGGGTGAAGATGCGGTCACACTGGATTTAGGTGGGCCCTCATGTGATGATTTAGTGGGCTTATAGGAACATGGACATCGGATTACACAGACAGAGGGACACACAGGGAGAATGCCACGTGGTGGTGGAGGCCGGGACTGGAGTGATACCTCCTCAAACCAAGGGGCACCAGATTGCTGGCAGCCACAGCGGCCAGGAAGAGGCAAGGGCGGTCCCTTCCCCGGGGACTGCAGAGCGTGCGGCTGTCAACAGCATCAGATCTCCAGCTTCGGGAACTGTGGGGCCGGGAGCTTCTGTGGTTTGCATCCTCCCAACGTGGTCCTTTGTTACCCTAGCCACAGGACCTTGGTAGCCATCCCAGAACACTGCCTGTTTTCTGAACCCTTTCAGGTTAGGCTTTCTGTGAGCGTGTGTACATGTATATGTGTGTGTATATATCAATGTTCTCTATAGATGGGTACATTTGGATCACACTCCTTTCCTTTAAATATTGACCTAACAGTACGTGGAAAAAAAAAAACAGTCAATATCACTAGCCATCAGGGAAATGCAAGTGAAAACCACAAGGAGCTATCGTGTGGTTTCAGTTAAAATGGCTATTGTTGAAAGAAAAAATGACAAGTGCTGGTGAGGATGTGGAGGAAGGAAAGCCTTATACACTGTGGCTAGGAATGCTGATTAGGGCGGTCATGGTAGGATACAATGTGGAGTTTCCTCTAAAAACCGAAGGGGCCGTGTCTAGCCTGGCTGTGATGCCTGCGTCCCATGTCAGGGAGCATGGGTTTTGCTACTGGGCTCTGGCTTCGCATTCCTGCTTTCCTCTGATGTAGACCCAAGGGGGCCATGGTGATGGCTCAAGTAATTGAGTCCCTGCCATTGACATAGGCAACCTGGGTTGAGTTCGTTGATCTTGCTTTTGACCTGGCCAAGCTCTAGCCATTGTGGGCATTTGTGGAGCGAACCAGCAGATAGGAGATGTCTCTCTCTCCCTCTCCCTCCCTCTCTCTCTCTCTCTCTCTCTCTCTCCCCGTGTGTGTCTTTGCTTCTCAAGTAAATAAAAATTTACTTAAAGCAACAAAAAATAGATCCAGCATAAGATCCAGCTATATACCTTCTGCATACATATCTGAAGTAAATGAAATCAGCATATGAAAGAGATACCTGCCCACGCATGTTCATTATGGCAGTATTAGCAATATCCAAGCTAAGGATTTAGCCTGGATGTCTATCAGCGGATGAATGGATAAAGAAAATGTGGTATATATGTAAATGGAATATTCTTCAGCCTTAAGAATGAAATCCTGACACTGGCAGCAAAATGGATGAAATTGGAGATTACGTTAAGTACAATAAACCAGACACAGACAAATGACATATGTTAGCTTGTATATGTGGAAGTGAAAACAGTCACCCATCTGGACTTAGAATAGGTTGGGAAGCACAAGTGGAGAGGGGATGGAATGAGTTTTGGATAACAGGTACCGAAACACCATCAGAGTATTGAGATCTAGTGTTCCGTAGCACAGTGGGACAACTGTGGTTCATAATAATGTATTCTGTGCAGACCTGGAAGTGAGGAGCTGGTAGGCACCACACACAAAGTAAAGATAAAGAAATTGGAAGACTGTTTGGCTGGTTTGATGGGTTTGTGTTGTGTATGTGCTGAAATACTATGCTGTAATCCATAAAATATGCAAATACTTTCTGTTAATCAAAATTTTTAAAAATCTATAGATATTGTTCTACAGATTTCATTTTGTATTGCAGAAAGTATACAGCTAACATAATTTTTGTTCTTTTTATAAGTTCTTTTTTTTTTTTTTTTTTTTTTTGACAGGCAGAGTGGACAGTGAGAGAGAGAGACAGAGAGAAAGGTCTTCCTTTGCCTTTGGTTCACCCTCCAATGGCCGCCGCTGCAGCCGGCGCACCGCGCTGATCCGATGGCAGGAGCCAGGATCCAGGTGCTTTTCCTGGTCTCCCATGGGGTGCAGGGCCCAAGCACCTGGGCCATCCTCCACTGCACTCCCTGGCCATAGCAGAGAGCTGGCCTGGAAGAGGGGCAACCGGGACAGAATCCGGCGCCCTGACCGGGACTAGAACCCGGTGTGCCGGCACCGCAAGGTGGAGGATTAGCCTATTGAGCCACGGTGCCGGCCCTTTTTATAAGTTCTTATTCTACCCTTTTATTTGTAAGTAAGGGTCATTGCATTTGTTTTTACCCCCCAAAAGTGGTAAAGTCTTTTGTTTTACCAGTGGTAATTTTTCCCTGAGAGCAAGAAAATACGTTCTGTGTGCAGGTGCACACAAATCTGCATTTTTTCAAAAGTTGTTCCTGTAATTCTTGGATTGAATCCCTGTTCTCGGATCTTCATTTCTGTCTTCAACCTTTTTAAACCTTGTCCCTCACCCCCCCCACCACCTACATTCAACATTACTTCTCCAATGTGCTTTTTTGTACCTTGTTTTATGGAATTTCAATTATTATTAACCTAGTACCTCTGTTGTGACTTTATCTTCTATGCAGCATTTTTATTTTCCTTGCAAACATTCTTCTCTTCATCCCCTTTTATCTTATCCTGTTTGTTGTCTGTTTCAGTCTGCTTTCTCTTTCACGATTTCTTTTACTGTTGCAAGAAGCCAAGTGTTCATGTATGCTACTGAGGATGCCAGCATTTGCTGAAAATTTCTTGTTCCTAGCTTCTTGAAATTTATCCTTTCTTCCCTTTTTCTTTTTTTCTTGTTTACTCATTGTCAAATGAGAAGAAATCCACGTAGACCAATGTTTGCTGACTGTTGGAATATAAGGATTGCCCCTTAGCCTGTTAGCCAAACATTTGGGTGTTAATGAAATAATTTCCTGAGTTTTAATACTGGAAACCAATTTCATGTGTACATCTGCCAGTTCAATTCTTAGTTTTCATATAATCCAAATCTATTTCCTTGAGATGGAATCTTCAATTTGTATCACTACCTGGCATCTGCATGCACAGAGAATATTAAATGGAATATTTAAACAAGAATAAATCATTTTCCACAGTTTTTGTCTTTATCTACAGTAAAGATGATTCTCTTTGGCAGAGCTCCATTGTCAGTGTTCCGCCACTTTCTGTTGAATTGTTGAATTTGCAGTGCTATTTCTAATGGTTGTGGGGTAAGCAGTGTTGGGGTGGGGTGATGAGCAGGAGGGCCACCTGCCTATAAGTCAGCATCAGTGTGATAGTGAGTGGTTGCACATTCTGCTTGGTCTGGAGGGTACAGGCAGTGCAAGGCCTTGTTGTGCCTCCTTCCAAATTAGCTCGTCACTTCCTCCCAGTGCAGCACGGTTCAACTCTTAAGTGAAGGTATTAACTCTGTTCCGTCAATCTTGTAGGAAGTGGAGATTCTTTAAAGATTCTAACAGCAGTTATATGTGGGCCTAGGTTTTTGATATCTTGAGGTATTTTTGGTGTATTTTGCATTCATAGGTATTTTGCTGGGAAAGTGGGAGAGCAAGTGTGGGACATGGCTAGTCAAATACTATGTTAACTGTTTTAAAAAAAATTTATTTGAAAGGCAAAGTTACAGAGAGGCAGAGGCAGAGAAACAGAGAGAGAGGTCTTCCATCTGCTGGTTCACTCCCCAGATGGCTACAACAGCTGGAGCTGAGCCAGTCTGAACCCAGGAGCCAGGAGCTTCTTCCAGCTCTCCCATGTGGGTGCATGGGTCCAAGGACTTGGGCCATCCTCCACTGCTTTCCCAGGCCATAGAAGAAAGCTGGATTGGAAGAGAAGCAGGTGGGACTTGAACCAGCACCCATATGGGATGCTGGCACTGCAGGAGGCAGCTTTATCTGCCACAGCGCTGGTCCCCCATGTTAAGATTTTAACTTGGAAGCCTGACATTGTTCCTCATTTTGCTTTTAGATTTCTTATTGACTTGTAATTTAGAGAATAACCTCTTTTAATCACATTTTTTAAGCTCTAAATGAAATTTTAAATTTAAATGTATTTGGCTAACAGAGATTGGGATAAATATTTATTGGCACAACTATTTATTAATGCAGGTTATTTGCTAATTAATATGAGATTAAATTTTCTTATATTATTGAATGGATTTTTTTCATTCTTTTGGTAAGACTCATCATATTTCAAAATTCTTACTTTCTTTTGTTAGCATATTTTCCTCTCTGTCATCCCCAGGTATATTTCTTTAAACACCCTGAGTCAGAGAAAGAATTTCAGGGACTCATTTAGTGTTTGAGCCAGTGTTTCTCCATCAGTTAACCTGTTCCCCTGGTCTGTGAGACAGGCCCTACTCCTGAAGTTTCTTCCATAAGGTATTCAGCGTGAGGCTGGTTTTCATGTGTTGGTGGGGTAGACCTTCTCAGCCCCTAGTAACTAATATGTTGTAGAAGATCAGTGATTCTGTGTTGAAAAAACAGCTCTATGTAGGGATAATGGTGGAGAGATTTTATTACTTTCCTACAATTGAAACAAAATTGTGCTAAAAAACTACAACAGAAAATTTACCATCTGAACAGCTGTCAAGTGTACCATTCAGTAGTATTAACTATATTCACATCATTGTCACTTTTTCATTACTGCTTTGACCTTTTAAAGCTTCTGGTCCTATTCACAGTGGAGAGTTGAGAATTAGCCTGATACACTGTGACCTGTTGAACAATCCAGCCTTTCCCCTGAAAAAACTGTAAGAGAAGCAAGTGAAGGCAAAACAAGAAAGAATAAAAGCAGAAGTGGGAGAGAAGTAATACAATTTTAGATTAGAAACGGGTCCTCCAGCAGCAGCAGTACTTGCAAATATTTCATTTCTTTGATTTTAAGGCACTAAGTGTAAGATTAGGAATTAGAGAGCTGGCTTCAGCGTGCCTGTGTTTTATCTGTCGTAAGATAGCTATTGACGGGAAGTAACTGCTGCGTTGGAGAAGCAATCTGGCGAGCAGAGGAGATCAGCGCCAGAGCATAGGATGTTGAGGGAGGGTAGCCATCCCCCCAGCCTCCGTTGTCTTCCTGGCCCACCCAGCCTTCCCTCCCCTGCCCATTGCAGAGTTACGAGTGTGCCTCGATTCTAGAGAATAGTATTTTCTTCCTAGAAATTATCTTTAGGTAGGCTGTTTTGACTCTCCACCATTACAGATGGTTGACAGCAACTGACAGCGTGACAAATGTACCCTGCGCAAACGCATTCTTAGTCACAATGACAGAATAGCCAACAGCAAGCTACATGTGTGAACTGCTAACCTTTGTGTCTGCTCTGAGCAAATGCGCAATATATGGACATGAGAAATATATGTCTGTTTAAGGTTCTGTCCTGTGAGGTTAGCTGTACAGTTCTACAGTCCGTTTTGTATTTTTTTCCCATTGGAAAGTGCCTTCTGATGGCATCACCGTTGTTCATCAATCTCCTTTCCATTATGGGAAGTCTGTTGTCCACCCTCGGTCAGTCTGTAAGTTTATCATGATATATATCTGGGAAGGCTTACTACCCATTCTGGAAGCAGAACAAACCATAAATATGAACGAGGCTTTAGAAGAGGCTAACATAAATCACTAAGAAAAATCTGTTGTCATCTCTGGGAATATAAAAATCACTGAATAATAAACAATGGAGCAAGGTTATAGAAATCATTTTATATGAAAGCAGAGATATATTTTGACTTCCTACAAGAAGGCTCAGTGATTTGAACATCATGGGTTGACCAGATTCAATGTGCAATTCTGTACAGTGGAAAGTTCTGCAGTACAAATCCTGGGAGATCGTAGGTGGTGTGGAACACTGATGCTTAGTAGCTATTGGAGACTGCAGGTGCTTTGTTTTGCTATCAAGATATCAAAAGACATCTGTACATTTTCTCTTTATATTTGCCCGTGGATAATAAGCGTATAGATTTTTAATCCTTTTAAAAATGAAATCTGTATCGAGCATTTCAAACACTGTAAGAGTACCTTTGCTTCATTAAAAAGTCATTTCTCTGAAATTAGTGATTAACTTTCGGGCTCTTTATTTAGAAAGCACCTGGAGAATTTCCTGGATTAGTTATTTTTTTTCTATCTAGTAATATTTCTAAGGAAAATTATAAACATAGGTTAGTAATCTTTTAAGCATGTGTTAAAGAGAATATTTTCATACTAATGGTATTTATGTCATTAATTAGCTTTGCTTCAGTAAACAGAATTTTTCGCTGAAGACGGCTTTCTTTGTAGCATGACACATATAGTTAAATGGATTCATGTCATTTATTCAGTGCACAACTTTATTTTGAACGCAGGATCATTTTCTTTATGAAAAGTGCTTTATTCATATCATTGGAATTGAGCAACTTCTGCAGATAATACGCAGCAGATGAGGAAAAGTGTAGGACACTGCTTGTTCTTAGATTGCTTCCTAGTTGAGGTCACACTAATACCATTTTTAACAGCACTGGTATTTCAAGACAATATATGACCCGGTTCTAAATTTGGTAATTCAGGTTGCTTTTAAATGTCAATCTTAAAACCCAAGATGCTTTGCTATTATGGTTTTACCCATATTCACAGTAACTGCATTGTAAAGATTCTAGATATTCAGTTTCCTACAGATCAGGAAATGTTTTTCTTAAACTGTTTCTAAGTGGACATTTCTTCCATGCTAAAATAATCCTTTTGTATTATGTTTTTAATTATTTCCTCAACACTCGTTTCATTTTTCTGGAGAAATTGCTTAGGTTCATTGTTGGATTGAAGGTTACGAAACAAAAATCCTTTCTTGCTACAACTGGAACATATTTCTAAGGTGGAAATAGTGATTATTATTGAATAGTGTTGTTTTCTTACCATCTTTCAACTCATCTAGGACAAAACTCATGCAAGCCATAATCTAGGATCCTATGAGTGATTTTCAATTAAAAGTATTATGGGTGCCATATGAGAAAATAATTTATTTTTAAAATTTGTTGCAGATAAAATCTTTTTTATTATAGAGAAGTCTGGGCTTCTTTGAAAGCTGTCCCAGAACTGATGAATCAGTCTATTGAAACATAGATATAGATATATGTGTATATCTATCTGTATCTGTCTATCTATCTATATATATATATAGAGAGAGAGAGAGAGAGAGACAGACAGACAAACATCAATGCTAAGGCTGTGCTAGTAGTTGATCAAGTGAGCAGGTGTCGACTGAAATTATCAAACTACGTGTATAATGTACCTAATTGGCAGTCCAAGGATCATGGAATTTGAGTTACTCTTATTTTTTTTTTCCTAAAGAAACCTTTTATTTACAGAGTACAAATTTCATAAGTACACCTTTAGGAATATAGTGATTCTTCCCACTATACCCACCCTCCCACTCGTAATCCCACCCCACTTCCTCCTCCCTCTCCCATTCCCTGGCCCCTTCTCAATTAAGAAAAAAAAAAACAAAACCGTTCCTTGACAGTCAAGGCAAGTGTTGTTCAAGTCATTGCTTCTCAAAGTGTCAATTTCACTTCCAGAGATTTCCTTTTAGGTGTCACAGATCAGGGAGAACATATAGTATTTGTCCCTTTGGGACTGGATTATTTCACTAAGTATGATGTTTTCTAGATTCATCCATTTTGTTGCAAATGACTGGATTTCATTTTTTTTTAACCGCTGTGTAGTATTTCGTAGAGTGCATATCCCATAATTTCTTTATCTAGTCTTCAGTGGACGGGCATTTAGGTTGATTATTTGTCTTAGATGTTGTGAATTGAGCTGTGGTAAACATGGGGGTGCAGATAACTCTTTTATTTGCTGATTTCATTTCCCTTGGGTAAATTCCCAGGAGTGGGATGTCTGGGTCATATAGTAGGTCTATATTCAGATTTCTGAAGTATCTCCAAATTGACTTTCATCGTGCTTTTACCAGTTCACATTCCCAACAACATTGGATTAGTGTACCTTTTTTCCCACATCATCGCCAGTATTTGTTGTTTGTTGTTATCTGTATGAAAACCATTCTAACTGGGGTGAGGTGGAACTTCATTGTGGTTTTGATTTGCATTTCTCTGATGGCTAGTGATCCTGAGCATTTTTTCATGTGTCTGTTTGCCATTTGTATTTCCTCTTTTGAAAAATGTCAGTTTAAGTCCTTGGCCCATCTCTTAACTGGCTTGTTTGTTTTGTTGTTGAGTTTCTTGATCTCTTTATATATTCTGGTTACCAATCCCTTATTTGCATTGTTCGCAAATAATTTCTCCCATTCTGTCAGTTGCCTCTTCACTTTTCTGAGTGTTTCTTTTGCAGTACAGAAGCTTCTTAATTTGATATATCCCATTTGTTGACTTTAGGTTTGTCTGCCTGTGCCTCTGGGGTCTTTTCTAAAAACTCTTTGCCTGTGCTAATGTCTTGCAGGGTTTCCATAATGTTCTCTAATAATTTGATGGTTTCAGGTCATAGATTTAGGTCTTTCATCCTTTTTTAATGAATTTTTGTGTAAGGTGTAAAGTAGGGTCCTGCTTCATACTTATGCATGTGGAAATCCAGTTTTCCCAGTACCATTTGTTGAAGAGACTGTCCTTGCTCTGGGGATTGGTTTTAGCTCCTTGGTCAAATATAAGCTGGTTGTAGATGCTTGGCTTGATTTCTTGTGTTTCTATTGTGTTCCACTGGTCTATCCATCTGTTTTTGTATCAGTACCAGAATGTTTTGGTTATAACTGCCTTTTAGTATGTCATGAAATCTGGTATTGTGATGACTCTGGCTTTGTTTTTGCTATATAAGATTGTTTTAGCTCTTAGAGGTCTCCTGTTTTCCAGATGAATTTCATCATAATTTTTTCTGTATCTGAGAAGAATGTCTTTGGTATTATGATTGGTATCACATTGAATCTCTAAATTGCTTTTGGAAGAATGGACATTTTTATGATATTGATTCTTGCAATCCATGAACATTGAAGATTTGTCCATTTTTTGTATATTCTTCTATTTTTTTAATGTTTTGTAATTCTCAATGTAGAGATCTTTGACATCCTTGCTTAAATTTATTCCAAGATATTTGATCATTTTTGTAGCTATTGTGAATGTGATTGATCTTAGAAGTTCTTCCTTGGCTGTGGCGTTGTCTGCGTATACAAAGGCTGTTGATTTTGTGTATTGCTTTTATATCCTGCTACTTTACCAAACTCTACTATGAGTTCCAATAGTCATTTGGATCCCCTATATATACAATCATGTCATCTGTAGGTAGCAATAGTTTGACTTCCTTTTTCCCAATTTGAATCCCTTTGATTTCTTTCTCTTGGTTGATGGCTGTGGGTAAAACTTCCAGGATGGTATTGAATCACAATGGTGAGAGTGAGTATCCTTATCTGGTTCCGGATCCCAGTGGGAATGCTTCCAACTTTTCCCCACTCAATAAGACACTGGCCATGGGTTTGTCATAAAGTGCCTTGATTGTTTTGAGAAATGTTCCTTCTGTACCCAATTTGCTTAGAGTTTGCATCGTGAAAATGTGTTGTATTTTTAAATGCTTTCTCTGCATCTATTGAGATAATCATGTGGTTTTTGTTCAAGTTTGTTAATGTGATGTATCACATTGATTGATTTGCAAATATTGAAACATTCTTGCATACCAGAGATAAATTCCGCTTGGTATGCGTGAATGATCTTTATGATATGTTGTTGGATTCGATTGGCCAGAATTTTTTTTTTTTTTGCATAAATATTCATCAAGGAAACTGGTCTGTAGTTCTCCTTTTCTGTTACATCTTTTCCGAGTTTAGGAATTAAGGTGATGCTGGCTTCATAGAAGGAATTTGGGGATTCCCTCCTTTTCAATGTCATGTCCTCCTTTGAATGTCATTTATGGTAGAATTCAGCAGTGAATCCTTCCAGTCTTGGTCATCACTTTGTTGGTAGGGTCTTTATTACTGATTCAATTTCCATCTTGCTTGTGGGCCTGTTTAGGTTTTCTATTTCTTCATGGCTAAATTTAGATAGGTTGTATGTGTCTAGGAATCTATCTTCTAGATTTCCCTGTTTCTTGGCATGCAGCTCTTTATAGTAATTTCTGATGATTCTTTTTATTTCTATGGTGTCTGTTATATTTCCTTTTTCATCTCAAATTTTATTGGTATCATCTCTCATTTTTGTTGATTATTTGATATGTTGGGTCTTCTATCTTTTGTGGTTAATTGGGCAAATGGTGTGTCAATTTTGTTTATTTTCTCAAAAAAAACAGCTCTTCATTTTGCTGATCTTTTGAATAGTTATTTTTTTTTTTTTTTTGGGTTTCAATTTTATTTCTTCTCTAATTTTATTTATTTCTTTTCTCCTTTGGGTTTGGTTCACTGTTGTTTTTCTAGATCCTTGAGATGCATTGATAGCTCATTTATTTGGTGCCTTTCCAATTTCTTGATGTAGCACTAATTGTTATTAGCTTTTCTCTTAACACTACTGTTGCTGTATCCCATATGTTTTGATATGTTGTATTGTCATCTTCATTTGTTTCTAGAAAGTTTTTGATTTCTCTTTTGATTTCTTCAGTGACCTACTGTTCATTCAGGAGCATCTTGTCCAGTCTTCATGTATTTGCATATGTTCTAGAGATTCCTGAGTTGCTGATTTCCAGCTTCATTGCATTGTGGTCTAAGAAGATGCATGGTGCGATTTTGATTTCTTTGAATTTGATTAGACTTGCTTTCTTGGCTAGCATGCAGTCAATCCTAGAGACAGTTCTATGAACTGGTGAGAAGAATGTATATTCTCAACTGTAGGATGGAAAGTTCTGTAGATATCTGTTAGGTTCATTTGGTCTATAGTGTCAATTAACTCTGCTGTTTCCTTGCTGATTTTATGTCTGGTTGATCTGCCCATTGCTGAAAGTGGGGTATTTTAATCCCTCTTTATTATTGTATTAGAGTCTATGTTTCCCTTTAGATCCCTTAATATTTATTTTAAATAGCCAGGTGCCCTGTAACTAGGTTTGTACACATTTATCACAGTCACATCTTCCTGTTACCATTACATACTTCCTTAATCATTACACACTGTCTGGGACGCCGTGGATCACTTGGTTAATTCTCCACCTGTGGCACTGGCATCCCATATGGGTGCCGGGTTCTAGTCCTGGTTGTTCCTGTTCCAGTCCAGCTCTCTGCTGTGGCTTCTTAGTCTCTTTCAACAGTTTTTGTATTAAAGTCTATTTTGTCTGATATTAGGATGGCTACACCAACTCTGGTTTCTGTATCATTTTCCATCCTTTCACTTTCAGTCTGCATGCAACTTTGTTCATGAAATGTGTTTCATGTAGGCAGCAAATAGATGTATTCCCCCCACCCCATTCATCCTGTGTCTTGTAACTGGAGATTTAAGGCCATTTAGATTCAAGGTGACTATTAAGAAGTAGTAACTTTGCCTTGCCATTTTTCCATACATATTCCTGTTTTTCACTTTGGATTTTCTTTGTACTTTTACTGGGAGATTTTCTTCCTTTATCTTCTTCTGTAGTGATGACCATATTTGTGTTTTTCTGTGTGCAGCACCTCTTTAAGCATCTTCTGTAGGGCTGGACAAGTGGTGACAAATTCAGTTTCTGTTTCTCATGGAAGGACTTTATTTCACCTTCATTTATAAATGAGAGTTTTGCAGGGCAGAGTATTCTATGTTGACATTTTTGTTTTAAAAATTGAAATATATCTCGCCATTCTCTCATAGCCTGGATGGTTTCCAATGAGAAGTCCATTGTGAGTCTAATTGGAGATCATCTGAAGGTAATTGACTTTTTGCTCGTGCACATTTTAGAATCTTTTCTTTATGTTTTGCTGTGGAGAGTTTGACTACAATGTGTTGTGCGGAAGATCTTTTTTGGTGTTGTCTATTAGGAGTTCTATGTGCTTCCTGTACTTGGATGTCCCTTTCTTCAAGTTGGGGAAATTTTCTGTTACTATTTATCCAAAAAAAAACAAAACAAAAAAAAACAAAAAAAACCACCCAGCCTTTTAATCTTTTCTCTCTTTCCATGCCTGCAGGAAATCCTAGAACCTGTATGTTGAGTCATTTGATAGTATCCCCTAGATTCCCAGCAGTGTTTTTTTTTAGTTTTCTAATTTCATCTTCTTGTTCTTGGTCTATACTCTGTCTTCTTAGTCGGATATTCTTTATTTTTTTAAAAAAGATTTATTTATTTGAAAGACAGAGTAACAGTCAGAGGCAGAGAGAGAGAGAGAGAAACAGAAGTCTTCCATCTGCTGGTTCACTCCCCAGTTGGCCACAACAGTTGGAGCTGTGCCGATCTGAAGCCAGGAGGAAGGAGCTTCTTCGAGGTCTCCCACATGGGTGCAGGGGCCCAAGGACTTGGGCCATCTTCTACTGCTTTCCCAGGCCATAGCAGAGAGCTGGATCAGAAGTGGAGCAGCTGGGACTTGAACTGGTGCCCATATGGGATCCTGGCACTGCAGGCAGCGGCTTTACCCGCTACGCCACAGCGACAGCCCTTCTAAGTCAGATATTATTTAATCTGCTCACTGATTCTGTTGTTAATCTTTCCATTGTATTTTTATTCTATTAAATTCTTCATTTCCAAGATTTCATTTTGATTTCTCTTTGATCTCAATTTTGTGGGAAAATTTTTTTTTCCTGTCATGTAGGGGTTTCATTAGTTCATGCATTTGCTTCTGATGACTTCTAAGTAATCCTGTGATCAGTGTTTTGAATTCCATATCTGGCATTTCTTCAGTCTCACCATCTTTACAATCTAGTATTGATGCGTTGTGTTCTTTTGGCGGCATCATGCTGTCTGCCTTATTGTTTCTTGAATTGGTGTGTTATTCGGCATTGGTTTCTTCTTTTTTTTTTTTTTTTCTGTTTTCTGTGGCAGTTTTTATCTTTGGACTATGTCAGAGTGGCTTAGTGGGTTGTCTGCTTTCAGGGAATAACTAGAGGCCTGCGGTGGGTGTGTCCAGGGAGCTCTGTTCAGTGCTTTTGGGAGGAGGGCATGTTTGCGGTGACATCCAGATTTGCCTGGTAAATTCACCTTTTTAAATTTTTTTATTAGAGAAAAGATTTCTTCTTGTCTGTTGGCGTAGACTCAGCTGAGCTCCTCTCCTCAAAGGAGACCAGTGCCTGGGCACTAGCCCCTCTGAGTATATTGTTCATTTGCTCTGCCACCAGGACCACAGGAAGGTTCTGTGCAGTTCTCTGTGTAAGCTCAGATTCCCCAGCAGTGCCCCTCGCCAGGTAGCCAGGAAGCCCTGATGGTGTGGAGCCTCCCACAGTGACCACCAAAGTCTCAGCCACACCGCGTCCTGCCACGCAGCCTCAGTGTTTTCACAGTCCCCAGCACTCAGCCCCCTGTCTGTCCTCACCAGACTCGGGAGTCCCCACTCAGCTGATTGCTGGGCACGGAAATGAGCTGGCGCAGCTGTTACATATGTCCAAAATGGCACCTGCTCTCTGTCAGCTTGTTGGAGGAAGCCTTTGCAGGGTGACTGCGGAGAGAGAAAATGTGCCCCCTCTTTGTTTTTCCTCCTCTAGTTAGGTGGGTACACTATGTCCCCCAGGGCTCCAAGCCCGACTCGCTCTAGGCTCTTCCTGCAGCTTTTGCACCAGTGGCTTGGGCTGCTGCATTTGGTCTCCCCTCACTCTCCAACACTGGTGTGGAGGCTCTCGGCTGCTGGGGTCCCAAGTTGTGGACGTCCTCGCCCTCCATGCAGGTCCACTGTGTTCCTCCAGTTTGTGTGGAGTTTGCTCTGTTGTTTTCTCCCTGACTCTTCCCTGAGACTGCACTCTTTGGCTTTTTTAAAACTATCTTTTCCTAGACTCTGGCAGCAAGCTCCTTCCCTACTCTGCCATTCCTATTTTGACTTAAAAAGCAAATGATCTGTCAGTCCTAGTGACATTTTTTAAGGATTTATTTATTTATTTATTTGAAAGTCAGAGTTACACAGAGAGAAAAGAGGCAGAGAGAGAGAGAGAGATCTTCTATCCTCTGGTCCACTACCCAGTTGGCTGCAACAGCCAGAGCTGCACTGATACAAAGCCAGGAGCCAGGAGCTTCTTCCAGGTCTCCAACACTGGTGCAGGGGCCCAAGGTCTTGGGCCATCTTCCACTGCTTTCCCAGGCCATAGCAGAGAGCTGGATTGGAAGAGGAGCAGCTGGGTCTCGAACCAGCGCCCATATGGGATGCTGGCGCTTCAGGCCAGCCCGTTAACCCGCTGTGCCACAGCGCCGGCCCCCTAATGACATTTCAAGCATGAAAAGCAACAGAATTTTATGCAACACGAGTAGTACAACTCTTCTCCTGTCCATCATATCCCCAAATCATACACCTTTGTTTAATAATCTGATAGTTACTATTTATAATAAGGTGACCCACTGATCCTATAAATTCTAAGAAACACATCATATGAGCAGTCTGTTTCTTTGCACTTTGAGCTAAACCGGAATGTCTTGGTTGATGCGTTATTATTTTCTTTCACCAGTCTTGATACATTCTGCTTTTGTCCATGACACTCTTATTGAAAAAATAGTATATTTTTATTAGTTGAAAATAAATGCAAAGGAAATTCCAATGACTCTAATTTATTGTAGCAGACTCGTTGTATTCATGGGAGGATCAACATGGCTAGAAACGTTTGGGCTATGCTTTTATGGGTTCAGAAGAAAAAACAGCCGCATCAAGGGCAACAATACAGGCAATGATTATTATGTCATTGTTGGAAAGTGTATCGCTGTTGTGGATGTAGACTCCATTGCCTTCCCGCAGCACACCATCGTAATTCACATTCGTGTGATCAGACGATTGGTTACATTCAGGGTGGTGAGAGACTGCAGATGGAGCTAGTGTGGTAGATTTGGTAGTAAAGAAGATTCAATGTACTAGGTATATGATGGAAACTTGGGCGACACCATGAATTGAAATCTGTGCATCTAAATGGTACAGAAAATTATTTGAACTTGGTGGTACACGTACCTTTCTGAGTCTCAGAGCTTATTGTGGGCTACAGTGGCTGCTGGTGTGGAGCCAGGTATTAAAGATCCCAGCGTGAAGGCCATGAGAGGCGGTGGTGTGGCGATCCTAGTCACTCCACATACAACTTGGGTGACAAGTGAGGGTTCTTAGGTTCATGCCTATCATGGATAAATCAGTCATAAATACTGTTTAGTAAAAGAAATGATAGTACCAGGTCACAGAATATGGAAAACAGAGATAACAGTCAAGTCGGTGTTGGGATCTGCTGCTTCCATGGTGCTTTGGAAAGTATAATCTGGTGTGATGTTTATAATATTTTTCAGGTTGGTTT
This sequence comes from Oryctolagus cuniculus, assembly GCF_051225735.1. Taxonomy (NCBI): domain Eukaryota; kingdom Metazoa; phylum Chordata; class Mammalia; order Lagomorpha; family Leporidae; genus Oryctolagus; species Oryctolagus cuniculus. Next base: position 169,215,399 of record NC_142869.1, read on the forward strand.
TACTTTCAGGGTTACTTGAGAAACTAATTTTGTGGTTCAAATGAATGGAAGATCACTGGAGAACCCTGAGAGCTCCTTTAGGGCATAAACTACCTCAGTGCACAGAACCTAACCCAGTGCCTTGCGTTCAATGAAAACTTGTTGAATGAATAGCTGGATTAGTGAAAAGTTGTTATTTATGTTGTTGTTGGAGAGGTGGTTGAATTGTGATTTGGCGGAGGGAAATGAGATGGCTTTTCAAATTAGTAGGGCTCTCCGAACAGACACAGATGTTGGAATGAGCTTATTTGATTGCCTGGGACATGAAAGAGATCATCTGATTAGAGGCCTGTGCAGATACTGTGGTGGTGGTGGTTTATAAGAGGTTGTTTTTAAAGGGCCGACTTTAAGGAATTTTGTGTTCTGTCTTCATTGAATCTCTGTCCTGGCTGTCTGTCTTGTTAGGTAAATCTACTTCTGTAGAATAGGGTACTAAATGAGATCAGACGTAAGGGTTTCATCTGCATAAAAACCATTTATTCAGTTGGTATTGATTGATTAAATACACACAATAAGACTCACTGCAGGCTTCTTTGGGCGAAACACAAAGGAGAATGAGACACTGTTCTACGGAGAAAATTCCTTCACAGAGCAGTTTCTGGTCCTGGTCCTGGTCCACAGCCTCACCATGTGCCATGGATCTCGAGAGGGTGCTGCAGGAAGCAAGTCTGGAAACCCAGCACACTCGTCTTCTGCAATTTACAGCTCGCCGTGTTGTACATGAGCATTCGCTCAGCTTGACTGCTTATCAAATGTCTTATTGATACGTGTTGGACTGAATCCAGTGTAACACTCCCAAACGCTATTCTCTGCAAGAAGGACCCCTTTTCCTTTAACCGTGACACATCCCATTGTCCTTGAAAGGCTATCACAGACTCTGCTAAGAGGATCTCATAATTTAGCAGAGGTATTTTATTAGAATAATCATTTAAAATTCTTCCTTGTTTCCTCTCTTGATCAGCTTAGATTGGGTAACCCTTTTGTTGTATTACTTTTTACTTAAGAATTTCTTTAATTACCAGTGACTTTGGTTTTATATCCAAATTTAGTAATAATACTTTTTTTAAATTTTTTTTTTTTAATTTTTTGACAGGCAGAGTGGACAGTGAGAGAGAGACAGAGAGAAAGGTCTTCCTTTGCCGTTAGTTCACCCTCTAATGGCCGCCGCGGCCGGTGCACCACGCTGATCCGATGGCAGGAGCCAGGTGCTTCTCCTGGTCTCCCATGGGGTGCAGGGCCCAAGGACTTGGGCCATCCTCCACTGCACTCCCTGGCCACAGCAGAGAGCTGGCCTGGAATAGGGGCAACTGGGACAGAATCCGGCGCCCCGACCGGGACTAGAACCTGGTGTGCCGGCGCCGCAAGGCAGAGGATTAGCCTAAGTAATAATACTTAACAATGATTAGAACTAATTCTAATAGCACTAGTGGCTGTAGCTAAAGTAGTAATTCTGAAGATCCATGTTTTGGTTTTTTAAGATTTATTTTTATCTGTTTGAAAGAGTTACAGAGAGAGGTGGAGACAGAGAGGCAGAGAGAGAGGTCTTCGATCCACTGGTTCACTCCCCCAAATGGCTGCAACGGCCGGAGCAGAGCTGCTCTGAAGCCAGGAGCCAGGAGCCAGGAGCTTCTTCCAGGTCTCCTACATGGGAGCAGGGGCCCAGGGACTTGGGCATCTTCTACTGCTTTCCCAGGCCATAGCAGAGGGCTGGATTAGAGGTGGAGTCAGTTGTTAGTCGAATTGGCGCCCATATGGCATGCTAGCACTGCAGGCCTGGGCTTTCACCCGCTACGCCACAGTGCCGGCCCCCATGGTTTTCTTTTACAGTGATACTTGGAGACATTTTGTATTGAGCAAATGCTGGATTTTTCTCAGAGTTTGAGAAGAAATAAAAGTATAATCAGAGAGAAACAACAGGGTTACAGAAGGGACTTCTTTTTGCATAAAGAATATTTACTTACTCTCACTGGCTAGATGCTACACCACAGCTGTTTGGATTCTGTGTTCTGTAGTTCTTATTTTCTTCCTAGAGCACTGTGTGCTATTCACCTCATTTATTATGGTGCTCCGTGAGTGTTGTACCTAGCTCCTCTTTAGCTAGTGAAGCTGAGATTGAGTATGAGGAGTTGGAATGAGGCCCTGGCGGGGTGGGGGGTGGGGGTGGGGGTGGGAGGGTGGTTAGGATTGCCATTCATCGTTTTGCAGATTGCAAGACCTCACAGATTTTGTGAGACAAGGGTTTCCTTTCAACTCTGATGACACCATAATTGATCAAATATATTCTTTTGAAGAATCATAAATTCTTATTGGAGTTTGAAGAGATGTCACATTCATTTGTCAACATGTCACTCCAGGGACACAGGTGCAGCAAATTTATGGAGGAGCACCTCGTGTTTCTCCCGAGCCACGTAAATATGAAGCAGCATTGATTGAAAGTGTGTGGCTTCAGATGACTCCTCACGGGGAGAGCAATTAAGATCGCTGTGTAGAAGGCATTCCAGTGGTAGCATAGGCAGCGTTCAGGTTTGAGGGGAAACCAGAGAGATTTCTGGAGACCTGCAGATGCCTTCTCAGAAAAGAATACTGGGGCATTTCTTCTTTGGCAGAGAGAACATTGCACATTTTTTGTCAAGTGCATGATTAACTTTGACATTTGGAAATGGAACTTCACGTAAAACTAAGCATGGCGCTTCTGCATGTTTAATTAAGATGTTTAGTTCCTGTCAAAGCTGATACCCACATCCACCCCACCCCCCATGCCCATGAAGGGCAATATATTCTCAACTTCTGAAATTTCACAAACCTGCACTTAACCTTTAATCGTCATTCCATTTACATAGAAATCTGATTAACAACTTTTAAAGTTCATGAGCTCCTGGTAAATGCAATTAAGACCTTTTTGGAGTTTGTTATTAAGAGCTGGCATTTAAAGAAGACTAGGGCCTGGCTACTGTTGCTGTCTTCTCCAAAGCAGATATCTTAAGCAGTTAGCAGAAAGCATGAGGTACATGAATTGTACTGTATCGCTTCTGAGTTAACATGGTTGGTATTTACATAGCATGTTCTCGTTCTCTTTCCTGTGACTTACGTTATGATGTGGGCTTGTTACTGAATGGGAGAAGAGGCCCAAGGATGATTAGATGGCGCTGGATCCGTTTTCATAGGTACTGGAGTTAAGCACATTCCCAGATCCCCATGTTCTCAAGTCATGTTTACAAACATTCACTCTCATGTCATGCAGAGACAGGTTAATCATCCCACTGCACTGAATTGATTGCATCTATCTATTGGGCTTGATAGTCTTTTTGAGAGTTAAATTTAGAAGCTGTAGTTATTAGAGAGGAGAGAAATGATTCAGGTATACAGCTGTTTTCTAAACTCTTGGGTAAGCTGTTGAACCATTGCTCTTTGGGCCATAGGGGTGAGATGGGCAGGTTAAATATTTTGGAGCAGTCGCATATACGTAAATCACAAATGGAGATGCACTGTGATATCTGGAAAACGGGAGTAAATGGTTGGAAGTAGAAAGGGCCTGACTGGGTCATATGGTACAAATCACCCAAGCTTCTCCCCCCACCACTTATGAATAGACTTGAACTCTCTGGATGCATACAATGCATTTCTTAGGTGCTTTATGTGTGCAAAATACTGTGGCTATTGGCATTTGAAAGGTTGACCTAAGAAAAATGGTGAAACAGTATTAGAATCAGCAAGACATGTTGATAAAATATATTACACATCACCGTACTATTAAAGAATACTTGAATCTTTGTGTATTTCTGTGTTGCTTGAATTTTTTAAAAGGATTTATTTCATTTATTTATAAGGCAGAGTTAGGGAGGGAAGGAGAGATAGAGGCATCTGCTGTCTTCTGGTTCACTCCCCAAATGGCTGCAAGGGCTGGAGCTGGGCCAGGCCAAAACCAGGAGTCAAGAGCTTCCTCTGCATCTCTCACATGGTTGTAGGGGCCCAAGGACCTGAGCCAAATGCTGCTCTCCCAGGCACATTAGCAGGGCGCTGAATTGGAAGTGGAGAAGCTGGGTCTCAAACTGGTGCCCACTTGGGATGCAGGCATTTCAGGCAGTGGCTTAACCCATTACACCACAATGCCAGGCCCAGCTGCTTGAAATGTTTATAAACATATGTTGTTTTAGATAAAAAAAAGATCCAAATAAAACTAAATATTTGGAAAAAAAGTAAAATAAAATAGGAAAACTGATCTGAAACAATTAAGTTTGAAGCTAGAATTATCAGTGAAGTAGTTCTACACTTTGGGACTCTAGAAACTGTGTTTACTATAACCTTACTTAAACCAGCAATGCAGTTCATTTGCTTAACCTTTTAAATTAGAAGCTAACCGCAAGTGTAGATGATAAATGAAATAGTTTAATCCCATGTTGTGAATTAACATGTAAGATCTCAGAAATACTGTATGTACATCAATCACAGACCTATTGTAGATACTGAAATTTTTTTCTGGCAATAAAATCTATAAAAATATTTTTTTGTTTAACCAAATTGTATATAGTTATTTCCCATCAATTTGCTGTCTCACTGACAGGATATTTATGTATTATTACCTTCAGATATAAAGAATTTTCCTTTTGATATAGATAGTCTTTCTTGTAGATTCAGGAACTGACAAACTCTGAAGTAGTTGATATGGGTAGCCCTTTCCATTTTCAAAGGATTATTGTAAGGTATTTAAGCTTGATATAAATTTGTGATAATGTGGAAGTATTACAGTGCCTTTCATTAAGTCATTCTGGTAAGTTAAGAGAGAAATACAGGGAAGTTAAATATCAGGCAGCATATTGGGGGTCTTGGAAAAGTTCATGGAAATGTGCATTATGAAAAAACTAAACATGGACTACAAAGTATTTTTTTGCAGCAAAATGCACTTACCTTTTTTATTTTTATTTTTTTTATTTTTGACAGGCAGAGTGGACAGTGAGAGAGAGAGACAGAGAGAGAAAGGTCTTCCTTTGCCGTTGGTTCACCCTCCAGTGGCTGCCGCTGCAGCCGGCGCACCGTGCTGATCCGATGGCAGGAGCCAGGATCCAGGTGCTTTTCCTGGTCTCCCATGGGGTGCAGGGCCCAAGCACCTGGGCCATCCTCCACTGCACTCCCTGGCCACAGCAGAGAGCTGGCCTGGAAGAGGGGCAACCGGGACAGAATCCAGTGCCCCGACCAGGACTAGAACCCGGTGTGCCGGTGCCGCAAGGTGGAGGATTAGCCTATTGAGCCACGGCGCCGGCCCTGCACTTACCTTTTAATTCCAGTTTTCCACATACCTTTTCAAGCACTTTGTGTGATGAATTGTCAAGGCCAAATAATTTTTGTGAATCTGGTACAAATTTAAGGAATGACTTTAGATAGATTGGTCAGAGAAGGATTTGTGCGTGGAATCAGAGCTGAACCAGTCCTTGAAGGAAGGTGAAGATGTAGTTATGGTGGGAAGATGAGACAGCCTAGGATGATGTGCATGTGTATTTAGAACAGGCAGTACCTTACTGATTTAGCCAGGTCCTCAAGAGCCTCTGGTGAATCAGTTGAGATCTTTGTGGACTCCTTTAAAAAAAAAAAAAAAAAAAAAAAGGAAATAGGCACTTTATTTGTATTTGTGTCTTGGTGCTGTATATCCTCATTACCTCCAAACCCCATTCTCTACCAATCTTCATACCTATTTTCTGAAAACCCAATGGGAAGATACTTAATACAGTTCCTTGCATGCAGTAGATAGAAAATAAGTGTTAATTGAACCTGGACCTACAGTTGTTATTCCAAAAGATTCCATTTTTGTTGAACTATAAGCAAGGTTTTTGTATATGTGTCAATATTCACATATTCCTGAAAAGCAATATGAAAGTGTCTTTAGTAACTGAACTGCTAATTGAAAATGCTGGGTGTTGGCCACTTAACTGAATAAACTGTCTCTAGAGGGTAATTTGGATCTTTTCCAAGAGGCATTAACTCTTTCAGGTCATTAGGGTAGCACTTATCTCATTGGACCAGAAATTTAATAAGTGGTATTCCTGTGATGTGAGTAATTTAATGGACCGCACAAAGCCTCAAGTTCCACCATGGGTGTTGCAGTTGTGGTCTGAGGGGCTCCTCTGTGACCAGGAAGCATCAGTACACAGCTGCCCTTCACAGCATCTTACGTTCCGTTCACGTAACCTACTTCTTGATAAGACGCTGTGTTAGCTGTTGACAGAGATACAAAGAAAAGCCTGGAAGTAAGAGTTAGCAGAGAAGGCAAATGACTACCAGGTGACATACATACTGCCATGTGGGTTTAAATTAGGGAGCTCATGGTTGCGACTGAAGATAGATGATCATCTTCCAGAACACAGGAAACATGGTTTGTTCACACAGTCTGCTCATTCATGTCTGTGCTCTCAGTAAATATGCATGCAGATGTATAAATATGAATAAATATATACATATAGGGGAAATGTGAGCCAAATCGATCAGAAGCAGTTTTTAAAAATGATTTTCATATCTGTACTGTTTTTTCTCCTGCCAGCATATGAGTTATTGCTGCCTGGTTTGATCTAAAGTGACTACAGTAAGGATTTGAAAACCAGGTGTGTGTGGAAGGGAAGGCCAGCCAGCATCTTAGGGAGATAGGCCCACTGGTTGCCTGGTAACCTCAATGTAGGTGTCAGTTTACTGGTGAGATACTGGCCTCCAGTTAGAAGAGAGGACCCCGACGTGTTATGCATTCATATCCAGTGGAAAGATTAAGGCTGATAGTTGTCATCCTAAGACCAAAGGGAAGTGGTATAAAAAGAACACTGCAAAAGGAGCTTGGAGAAGAAGGAGGTAGAGGTGACATTTCCACAAACAGAGCTTCAAAGCTGTAGCACCCACTTCTGTTTTCTCAAGCATGAGATTGGCAACTTCTCCGGGCATGTGGGCTGTGATTAGTAACGCTGACTGGAGCAAAGGAGTTTGTTAAAATCATTTCAGTTCTGCTTGGATTCACGATCTTGATCTCACTCCCATGTCTGATAGATGGAAGAGGTAGATACAGATTAAAAACAAAACCAAAAGCATACATTCAGACACGACAGACATCTTGGGAATCATTTAGGGAAGAGGGAACAGTCTAGGTTCATCAGTTGGCAGTGATGTAAAAAGAACTAACAGGAACCAACCGCAGAGCGTACAGATGTTGAATGTGGCTGTGTTGAGGGAGGTGCTAAAGAACGGCACAGAGACAGAGCTTTATTTTGGCAACAAGAAAGAAGCCATCAAAGGACTGCTTCAGAGGAACGATGTCACTGAGCATGGTGTGGCAATAGCTTTTGGGATAAAATGTCAGGAGAAATGCAATGCAGGATGGCTGGTTGTGAATAATCTAGGTAAGATACTGAGGATCTTACATGTAGACGAGGGGATAGACACGAGCTGTGTAGTACAAAGTCTAGAAGATTTGGAGGAAAAGATTGAGAAGAGTCACAGATAGCAACAGACTTGGCTTTGGCAGGCTGAGTTGTTGGACTCGTGCTTCAGCACTTGCTGAAACTCCGCCACGCTGTTTTCACCTGCTGACTGTGGCAAGGCCGTGGAGAACCCACATTCTGACACAGGCAGTGGCAGCGCATCTCTGGAGCACGAGAGTTCTGGTTATCATGTGAACTGTGGGAAGATGAGACAACGTAGGATGATGCGCACGTGTGTTTAGAGTAGGGAGTACCTTACTGAGTTAGCCAGGTCCTCAAGAGCCTCTGATGCATCAGTTAAGATTATTGTGGACTCCTAAAAAGGAAGTAGCCACTTTATTTGTGTTTATGTCTTGGTGCCATGTGTCCTCATTACCTCCAAACCCCATTATCTACCAATGGAAGAGAGCAAGAGCAAAAGTCAGGATTTCATGTATTCTGGTAGTTAGAGTGCAAAGTTTGGTGGTCAGACTCAACTGAAATGAAATGAAACATTGTGAAAGTTTCGAGAATGAATATTTGTAGAGACCTAGATCAGTGACTGGGGCCTTTTCGGTAGAGCAGAGGAGAGGAAGAAGCAAGAATGATAGCTGTCAGAAAGATGATGAGGACTTACAGAAAATCAGATTTGCTTATTTGGATGTTTAATAACACCTGTAAAGTGGTTGAACTCTTCAGGCATTGTCCTCCATGATTTAAAGTAATTACTCACTTAATTTTGATGGTAGTTCTGTCGCGTAGGCAATACTATCCCTATTTTGCAGACGAAGAAACTGAGGCTCTGAGACACAGTTAATATCATAGACACATTGTTCCTGTAATGCGTTAGAAAAGAAAAATTGATTCCTCACTTTCATACTGAAATATGATGCCAGTCTGTTGTTTGCTAAGCATTTTCTGTGTGTTATTTCTTTCATTCTCTTATTCTGTGAAGTAGGTTCATTATTACCCATATCTCACAGACGAGGGAAACAGGTTTAGAAATACTAGGGAACTTGGCGAAGTTCACAGAGCTAACACATAGTAGAGGTGATGTGAAGCACAGACTTTGTCTGTTGCTTTATGGCCTCTCACTTTGTTGTTCATGGGGTGCAGGATTCTCTTTGAAAGGAGTTCTCCAAGTGACTCATATACAGAGGAGTCTTCTCAGAATTTAGAATAAAGAAGCAATCAAGTGGGGCCAGCGCTCAGGTGTAGTACGTTAGGCTTCTGCCTGGGGCGCCGGCATCCCTTACAGGCGCTGGTTGGAATCCCGGCTGTTCCTCTTCTGGGCCTGGGCAGGCAGTCGAAGATGGCCCAAGTGCTTGGGCCCCTGCACCTGTGTGGGAGACCCGGAAGAAGCTCCTGGTTTCGAGTTGGCTCAGCTCTGGCCATTGGGGCCATTTGGGAATGAACTAGCAAGACCTTTCTCTCTGTCTGTCCCTCTCTCTGTCTGTAACTCTACCTCTCAAATGAATAAAGCTTTTTTTTAAAAAAAAAAAAATAACTATGTATTTGTTGGGAGGAGATGAAATGATGTGGTCAGAGAATTGAGTTGGAAACCTTGGAAATGGAGTCCTTCCTAAAATGAAATAGAGTAGACAGCATTGAAACTGAGGAAAGTGAGGAAGATTGTGATGATAGAGGGAGTCATTAGTGGGTGGTGTGGTGCAGTGAGGTGCGCCTCTGCCTGCAATGCTGACATCACATATAAGCCCTGGTTTGAGACCCAGCTTCTCCACTTCTGATCTAGCTCCCTGCTAGTGCACCAGGGAAAGCAGCAGAAGAAAAACCCATGAGAGCATTTCAGGCATGGAAAGCCAAGACACTGTGGCAAAAAATATCCTACATGAAAGATCTCTGTGAGTGAGACCCCAGTGGAAAGAAGGGGCCATCAAAGAAGGATGTACTTTTCTCTAAAGGCAGGCTCAGAGAACTTCTACTTTGCTTATGGCCTTGCCTAAACACTGATGGAGTTTGTGGTCACAAAAGGCTTCCATAGCCTTGGCAGCTCATGGCAAGAGCCTTGGGTGATCACTGACGTCATAAATACAAGTGCTGTTAAATTAACAATGGAAGTCACTGTGCACTTACTCCCCATATAGGACCTCTGTCCTTAATGAGTTGTACTATGATAATTAACTGAAAAACTTACTCTCAAACAGTACTTTTTATGTTGTGTGTGTATGTGGGTGGGTGCAAAATGTTACAATGTTTACTTGGTATAGAGTTGGTTTCCTGTATATAAAGCTAATTAAAAATGAATCTTAAAGGGATGGGAGAGGGAGTAGGAGGTGGGATGGGAATGTGAGGGTGGGTATGGGGGGTGGGGAGAACCACTATATATTCCTAAAGTTGTACCTATGGAATTTGCATTCATTAAATAAAAGCTTTAAAAATAATTATTAGGACAACTAGACAAAAGTACGAAAGAACTGAATAACAATCTGAATCACCTTGATGTCCAACACCATTATAACCCCGATTATTTGAAGATCACATGGCATATTTTCATGAGATTCTGTATTTTAGACAAGTTTTAATACTTCTAAATTACTGAAATTATACAAAGTCTATTCCCTGGCCACAACAGAATTAAACAAACAAATAAAAAATGAAAAGAAATTTTGGAATTTCCTAAGTTTTTGAAAATATGCTACTAAAAACTACTAAAAACACCATGTATGAAAGAGGAAAGACCTGAAATCAGCCATCTTATGTTTCTACCACATGAGCCAGAAAAACTCAAACATAAAGCAAGGAGAAGTTAGAAAATAATAAGACAAAATTGAAAATCAATAGGGCCGGCACCGCGGCTTAATAGGCTAATCCTCTGCTGTGGCGCCGGCACACGGGGTTCTAGTCCCAGTCAGGGTGCCGGTTCTGTCCCGGTTGGTCCTCTTCCTGTCCAGCTCTCTGCTGTGGCCCTGGAGTGCAGTGGAGGATGGCCCAAGTGCTTGGGCCCTGCACCTGCATGGGAGACCAGGAGAATCACCTGGCTCCTGGCTTCAGATCAGCATGGTGTGCTGGCCGCAGCAGCCATTGGAGGGTGAACCAACGGCAAAGGAAGACCTTTCTCTCTGTCTCTCTCTCTCACTGTCCACTCTGCCTGTCAAAAAATTAGAAAATAAAAATCTGAAGAAAAATGTAGTGATTAATAATGATTCTTTAAAAGATCAAAATCTTATAAATCTTAGGTATGCTGTCCAATTAAAAAATAAAAAAAATACTGAAGTCAGAAATGAAAGAGGAGATATCACTACAGACCCTACAGAAATTGTAAAACAATTATAAGGCAGTATTATGAGCCACTTTATGTCTATCAGTTAGATGATTTAGATAGAGTGGACAAATCCCCAGAAAGATAAGCACCAAAGCTGATTTAACAAGACATGGAACATTTGAATTTTCCTATAATAAATTAGTAATTTAAAGAGTTTCCTAGGAGTGACATTTTGGCATAGCTTGTTAAGCCAACTGTCTATCATGCTCAGATCTCATATGGGCTCTGGTTCCTTTCCCAAATGCTCCACTTTTGATCTTGCTGCCTGCTAATGTGCCTGGAAAAGCAACAGAAGATGGCCCAAATACTTGCACCCCTCTCCCATGTTAGAGACTCAGATGAATCTCCTGGTTGGCCTGGCCCAGCCCTAGTCATTGCAACCATTTTGGAAGTGTACCAGCAGATAGAAGATATCTCTCTCTATCCCTCCAACCCCACCTCTCCAGCAATTCTGCCTTTTAAATAAATAAATAAATCTTTAAAAAATTCAGATTGGGGAATACTTTTTATCATATTCTGTTAGGTCAGTATTACCAAAATTATCATAACAAACTTGAGCAGTCTCCCTCTGGGAAGGAAGCTAAGTTAACTACTCTGCCAGCAAAATATTAGCAAATCAAATCTAACATATACACTACATTATAAACCATGATCATTTGAGATTTATTTAAAAATCAATTAATGTACCATATTAAAAGAATAAAGGACCAAACCTACATAATTATACCAGTAGATACAGAAAAGCGCTGGACTTCAATTGATGTTTTACAAAAGGGTGGGGATACTTTCTCAGCACAATAAATTCATCTGCAGAAAACCTGCAGCTAGCATCATGAGGACTTTCTTAGATGAGAGGAGTATTCTAAAGTGATGGTAGAAATGCTTACACAGTGTATACATTTGCTTTAAAATCATTGAACTGTACACCAAATAGGGTGAATTTTATGGTACATTAGTTATACCTCAACAAAACTGTTTCAAAGCTATTATGGAATATAATTAGATTACCGATATTCCAGGATAGATGTCCTTCAGAGCACTGGTAACACTTTATTACTTTATAGACATATACTTTGCAGTTCCATTGCACGTGAGTTAACTAAATCATGAAAATCCCATCAGCATTATTTCCTTGTCACATTAGGTGTTTCAGGGTAAATGGGAATATTCATATGCTTCAGAAGTGTATCCCTAATTGAACTTATTGTCCTTACTGAGCCATCCTGGTTATCATTTGTGAAGCCACAATTTTTTTAACCCCTCAAATATGCAATTTTTTAGCCATTGCTTTTTTTCCATTTGTTTGCTGCTTTGCAGAATAACTGGTTTCTTTTTAATTTTTTCCTTTGCATCGAATCTTAACCCATTGTACAATTTCATTAGTAATGATGTTAGTTTCAAATGTAAAGCCTCCTCATTTTATTTTTCTTGCACTATCTTGGTCAATTGTCTCTTCTTGTTCTCTTGCCCTTATAGAATCTCCTTTATGATTTGTTTGTTGCCAGATGAGTTTACATAAAGCATATTTATTGCTGTTTCATTCCCCTGGTTGATACTTTTTTTTTTTTTTTTTTTTTTTGCCTCTTCATTTTGTATTTGGCTTCAGTACTTGAACTTAATGCTAAAGGTCCTTGTTAGTGGACCACATTTCCAGCTTACCTCTCCATCTTCATTTTTATGCTACCTGAAAGATTTGCTGTTACTGAAGATGCCCCACATTTTCCCAGAACTCTTTGTTTTTCTTGTTGTAGCTGCCATTTTTTAAAAACCTTTTGCACACATTCTTAGATTCTATTTATGTCCTTCTAGAATGCTAAGATCTTGAAGCCTTTTTTCATTGTACTAATTGGGAGCAGTCTTAACCTCCTGTAAATGCTCTCAGCCATTTCTTTGTCCTGATGGTTTACTGCTTTCTCCTTTGTATTGTTGTCATTTGTGTGTGTCTCTGTTACTAGATAAGCACCTACAGGGAAAGATTTATGATTGAGTCCTGTTTTTACATCCAGCACAATACGTTGCATATATTATGTATTAAATAAATACAATTCAATGTGAAATGAATGGAAATATTCTTTTGGGAGGTGTTAACACTAAGTGTTTTGTTAAGACCTCTTCTGTTGGGGAAAAGATAAAAAGTCAAATCTAAGCTTTTCGATCTAGGAGTTGCTGATCACCGGTTCAATACAGGATCAGAAAAAAGTGTACTCTTGGAACTTCTTGGTTTGTATTACTCTGAACACTAAAGTAATGAACTATTCACAAGACCATACTAATAGTGGTTTTAATTATACAGTTGCTATTGATAATGAGTATAATTAAGCAGGCAGCCATTCCATTTTCAAAATGACTGTTTATTTTTCCTTTGATTTCCTTGCTGCAGAATATTTTAGTCCTCTATACAATGGGGAAATTAGACTGCTATATTGAAAAAAAAACCAGCCTTTTTCCTTTGTTATTAACATTTCTTTCACTAGCAGGTCTCTGGGGAGGGGGCTGCTGCTAGTGTTTAGTAATGTTAAATGGAGACTTAACTTAAAAATACTGCCTCGCTGTCTCTGGTGTCACATTTTCAGGAGTCAGGGAGATAATTTGAGGGTCTTTACCGCGGATTGTGCCCTTGGCCCTCTGGGATTCCCCTGTGCGGGTCTTCCTTGCAGCGGGTGGTGCTTTCTGCCTGGCTGTCCTGCTCCGTGAGAACCCAGTGTGCTCTCTGGAGAAAGACAGAGACTCCCCCCTCCTCTGCTTCTCTTCTTCCAGGCATCCTGGCTTCAGTTGCTGCCTAATTTAGTTCCTCTCTAGGGCCTTCAAGTCCTTGGTTTTTAATATTTTTTTTAGCTTTTATTATTAAAAGCCTGAGAAAGAGTCTAATGAAAATTGCTTTGCTGTGCCTGAAACATGTACTCTTGGGCATCTGCATTCTAACAGAGCAGACTATTACAAATCATATTATTTAATATAGAGACATTCAAAAGACTGCCCAAGAGGGGTGAGTCTGAGCCCATGTTGGGAACTGAAGGTCATTTTTTTTTTCGCTTTACTATTGCTCATGTCATAAGAAATGGTCTAATTTTCTCATTCATCAAGGAGGGCTAATACAGTATGGCTTTGCCGTAAATATTAAATATGCAGAATCCGTAGTCAGGAGAATTAGATTCATATTGTACAGATTGAAATCTGTGCAAATTCTTCCTCCTGTTTTCATGAGATGCAAGTATTCTGTAAAAACTGTAATTGTGTTATAGATATAACTAGGTGCATTTAATATCTATCTAACCATAGGTATCAACCCATTCAAGCTATCATAAGGAAAATATATTAGAGGAAACAGATATATTATGGAACCAAAAATCTAAGAGCTTTATTGATGAGACTTATAAAACGATGGAAAACACTTGAAGATTCCAACACTGAGATCTGTCTTCTGGGTGCATATTTCTCTGTTTCTCCAGTCGTCTAGTTCATTCTTTATTTTCTCTCTGCCAACTTACTGTCTTTGATTGGGGCAGCCACTTGGTGTCATGTGGATAGACAAAGGATTTCCGTCCCCTCACTTACACTGACCAGCAGAGACCGGACTGACATATTCTTGGAGAAGAGTGTCCAACTTGAAGGCTGGTGGATGGCCTACTCTGGCGGACATTTCAGCCGTGCTGACAGGGTGGTATCACAGGAATATAAAAGCATGGCCACCAGATTTTACCATATTTCTGGAACAGTTCTTAGGGGAAGAGAGGGTTTTGTGGGCTGGGAAGTTATCTGAAATGGATCTAACACATTATGTACCTAGGAGAGTCCAGGTATTTAAACACAGAGCTGCTTGGATAAATGGGGGAGCTGAAGATAGGAATATTTCAATTCTTACCTCATAAATCCTATATTTAGTTTTTTAAAATTTTTTTGCTTATTTGAGAGTCAGAAATGGAGTGTGAACCGGAGAGTGTGTGCATGAGAGTGTCCCCATCCACTGGTTCACTCTGAATGCCCATGATGGCTGGTGCCGGGCTGAGGCTGAAACCAGAAGCTGGGAACTCAGTCCAGGCTGCCTGTGTCGGTGGCAGGGACCCAACTACTTGAGCCGTTCCTGCGGCCTCCCAGGTGCATTAGCCAGAGGGTGGAGCCAGGAATTGAATCCACCAGGCACTCCAGTATGAGATGCAAGTACCCAAACTTCATATTAACTGTTAGGCCAAATGCCTTATTTTAGAGAACTGTACATGTATTACTATAAGCAGTCACAGGCAATAAATTACATAGAGAAGATTCACAATCCATTAAATATCAAAGATTTATTGATGAGTTAGGGATTCACTCAGAATGACGTCAACAATGAAACAGAAAGTTAGAAGTCTCAAAATTGTGGCCCTGCATTTTACATCTGAGATTGTTGATTAACATCTTAGTAACTACTCATCAAGTTTTATAACTATTCATCAATTTAAAGTGGTATGTATTTCTGCTTTGATCACAGAGGTATCCAACATACTACATTCTCAAAAACAGACAGTGAATCCTGGATATCGCTGAGATACATACATTTTCAAGCACTTCGTATTTTTATGTTTCCTGTCTTTAATTTTACAGATGTTTCAAGTGAAACTATAACCACCCATAAAGTGTCACCTGTCTTTAAACTCTCAATCAACAGTAAGTCACAATTGCTGGCATACAATGAGCTGGCCTAGTCTGAAAGCCTGAAATCCAGATGCACAGTTTGTTCATGATGTTTTTGATTTGGGCTTTTGGGTTAGGGATGCTCAGCCAGTCCATGTCAAGATTCTCAGATCCCACTACTCTGAAATCTGAAACTTCTGGCCTCAGGGTAACTTCAGGAGAAGGGAAACCTGGTCTGTATTTTAAAATAGGGAAGTAATTAGTGCCTGAGATTCTAAGGAATTTCGAGGCAGTAAGAATATGGGATTATCCTACAGATTTTCTGTGGGCAGGGTGTATTTGTTGTCATATAATGCCTTTTGCCCCAGAATTTTGATCTTGGCTGGTTTTCCTCAGGAAAAATGCAACCCATAAAGCTTGCTTCCTTTTATGAACATGGAAATTTGAACTCATAGATGTGTACTTAGAATATTTATCTTCAATTTCGAAAATGCCATACATTCTTCACCATTATGTGTAATCATAAAGAAATGATATGGTTCTATTTTAATTTGGGTGTAACATCTGCTGGTTGTGTTAAGACTGTGCAGTAGAAAATATGACCTGATTCAAACACATTTCAAGAGCCTTAGAAAGGGGACCCTTGTTTTTGAGATATCTCACAAGTCAGTTTCATCTGTTTCGGGGGTGAAGTAAAAATCTACCTGATTTTAAAATGGTATTTTCAGGCTCCTGGTAAATGGAATTAGGAGTAAGAGGAAAATACAGTGAAGCCAACGAACATCACAATCATTTAGCCTGTGGTTAAAATCGTGCTTTCTTTATGTTTCTTGTGTTACTGATTTTTGCACTGGAGACTAACTTACAGAATCCATTGTATTTTGGAGACTATCTTTTATTTGCGTAAAACAATATAGACATTAAGACTTACACATTTTTTAAATTTTCATAATTTACATTTTTTGATTTGCTCATATCAAATATTTGATATGTTGTTTGGCTCTGTGTGGGGAGCAGGGCCTGTCTCCCGCAACATGGCGAAATAAGTACTGAGACTACTGAGACTAGACTAGACCACTGAGACTATTAAGACTAACTCTATGCATCTGATCTCCCATCATATGGCGCTGAGAGAGAGTAAATAAATCTTACACAGCTGCTTTGTTAATTAGCTGATTCTTGACCCAACCCCTTAAAAGGGGGAGAGAGACAACATGCGGGACGGCCCCCGGACCCCCTGAGAGAGCCAGTCGGAGAGCTCGCTGGTGCCACTCCTCCGCGAAAGCGGGGAAGCGGCAGCAAACCCGGGAAGGGCCGGGGAAAGAAAACCGCGTCCGGTGTCGTTCCTCCGCGAGCGGGGGAGCGACAGCTCTGTGAGTGAAGTAAAGAAGTAGAATGCTTTAAGGGCGATATAAGTCGTGGTGTCAGGTATATTTCCATTAAATAAGGGCTAATAGTATGAAGGCAGTTTTTACTGAATACTCTCATTGAATGCTGTGGAAGATGGGTTCTTTAGGGACTCAGGAAAAGGGTGACAACTGGCCTAGAGTGGCCTTGAAACATTGATGAGAACATCGGAGCTGCTCTTGGAAGGGCTCGTTGGGGTTTATTTAGGAGAGGGTAACCCAGGCGTTTCAGAGATGAGAAGCCCCGTGTATATTGGGAGAAAAGGTATTTCTTGTGCAATGCAGAAGCTTCTTCATTTGAGGTAATGCCATTTGTCTATTTTTTTTTCCTTTATTGCCTATGTTTTGAGTTCTTATCCAAGAAAGCTTTGCCTGTACCAATGCGTTGTAGATATCTTTCTGTGTTATATCAATTTGAGGTTCCGTTCTCATTAATAACCATCTTTCGATTGGAGATTGTTGGAATTCTAAGCAGCAGTGCCAAATCTATAATACAATGAGTCCCTCAGTTGAGTTGTCAGAAAATTCCATGGTCTCCCTGACCGTTGGGTAGTATTTGGGTAGTATATGAGTTTTGCCAGTATGCAAATAATACTACAGTGTCTCCATAGACAATTTTTTAAAAACTGATCTGTTAACATGTTTAGTCTTTCCCAGTAGAATCTTCATTGTATAGAAATAACCAACAAAATAAAATATTTACTGCCACTGATAGGTACAGTCTTTTTAAAAATTATTGTGTTTTATTTATTTGAGAGGCAGAGTGACACACACAGAGAGAAAGACCAATACACAGAGTATCTCTCTGCTGGGTCACCCCACCCCCCAGTGCCCACATGAGCTGAGGCCTGTCTGAGAACAAAGCTGAAGCCTGGAGCTGGAAACTAGGTTCAAGTCCCCTCTGTGGCAGGAACCCAACTATGGAGCCATCGCTGGTGCCTGCCAGGGCCTGTGTTATCAGGAAGCTGGAATCAGGAGAGTACTGAGTGTGTATTATAGAGATAGAATTGTTGTAAAATGCACCCAGTGCTGAATCGTGTTCACAAGATGCTTCATGATGCTAGTGTTTAAAGTGGTTCCTCTATCTGTACTGAATGAGTGAATGGTTAAGTACAACCTGGAATCTGTGAAAGGTTTTATTTGAGTCATGAATTGCTTTGTTTGTCCGCCTGTACTCTATCATTTGTGAATTTTCGTATATTTGAAATTAAGTGAATATTTATAGAATTGAGTTAATGTGCTGTAGTCCCAGGCTAGAGATTCTTAGAGTCGCAGTGAATTCTGTTCCAAATGTGCCATTTTCTTGTACATTGGTGGGAACATCTTAGGATTTTGATCTTGGAAATGGTAGAATAGTTGATTCTAGCCCCAGCCTAAACCAATTGACTCTAAAGTGGGTTGATTTTATAAGCAGAACCTATTGGCAGCAGTGATTAAAATAAAAAAAAAAGGCAGTTTCTTGCCTTGCGTTGAAGCTCTTGAGATGAGTGGTGGCCCTGGAAATTCTTGGCAGATCAGGACCTATTAGCTGCCTTTGGCTTCTCCTCCTATATTTGTTCTGTCCTTGGCGGTTTGTTTGACGGCTCATCTCCTGTTTACAACAGGTCGCTTTTCTGCACTTGAACATCATCTTCCCCATAGTCTGAGATCTTGGCTTATAAAATGCTGTGCTTTATTTTTTTTCCTTTTTTCTTTTTTAAAGATTTATTTTATTTATTTGAAAGAGTTACAGAGAGAGAGGTCTTCCATCTGCTGGTTCACTCCCCAGGTGGCCGTAATGGCCGGAGGTGAGCCATTCCGAAGTCGGGAACCAGGAGCTTCTTCCAGGTCTCCCATGTGGGTGCAGGGGCCCAAGAACGCATCTTCTACTGCATTCTCAGGCCATAGCAGAGAGCTGGATTGGAAGAGGAGCAGCTGGGACTAGAACCGGCATCCATATGGGATGCTGGCGTTTCAGGCCAGGGCTTTAACCTGCTGTGCCACAGTGCTGGCCCCAAAATGTTGTGCTTTAAATGAGATAATGCATCTAACTGCATTTGCCTGCTGCATAGTAAGCTCTGTTAATATTAGGCATTGCTCCCAGTGCTGCTGCAGTGTAGAATAATGAGAATTGAATTATTGTCGCTCCCCGTCTTCGTGGAGGAGCAACACAGGACCCTGCGCTGTTCTTTTGTCTGCTCGGCCCTCCCCGGGTTTGCTGCTGGTTCTTCCCGGGTTGGCTACTATCCCTTCCACCTCCGTGGAAGGGCAGTTCCCCCTGGCCACTTTCCCCACTTCCGCAGGGGAGCGGCACACCGCCGGCCGGCTCTTCTCGGGGGCTGCACGGGTGTTCCTTCAGCTACATGTTCCCCTTAGATGTTCCCGGTGCATGCCGTCTCTCTCCTCCTTTATAGTCCTCCTCCGCCAATCCCAACTCGGCTGCCCACACGCCGAGTACGCTGCTCTCCTCCAATCAGGAGCAAGTCCTACAGTTTATTGGTTGAACTGGAGGCAGCTGTGCGGAAGCTGTTTACTTCTCTCCCAGCGCCATATTGTGGGAGAGCAGATGCATAGAATAAGTCCTAATTCCAGTAACTCAGTCCAGTCCGGATTGCTCCCCACAAATTATGATGAAAAAAAAAAGTTGATTAACTCAGTTATCCAGTATATAGTAGATGCCCATAAAAATGTTTCTTTTATTTCCCAAGTTCACATGCCCACCATGCCCTGTTCCCTGTGTGTCAGGAACACGTAGATGACTTTCTGACTAAATGAACATTTCTTCACATCTGCAACTAGAAAAATGAGTAGCCGGGTTAATACAAGGGTACTTTAAAAAATTCAAGGAAAAGGGAATTAAAAGATTTATTTGGTCCAAAAAAATTGAAATCCATTCATATGAGAGATTTTCAAAAAGTTTTTGGAAATGCATATGATGAAAAAGTTGCAAGGATTTTTAAAATCTTGCACAGAAAAAAATTACCTATTATTTCCATTTCCATGACCTTTTTGAGGTTTCCTCATATACTTCTGAACTTCAAGGTTAAATTTTAGATTTAGATTGGCATGCTTTTTGGATGGTTTTTCTCAATAACATTACAAATGTGTATATGAAACTCTTTATTTGGTTGTACAGATGCTGTTGACGGAGTACTTGGATATGAAAAACACTCGTACGGCCTCTGAACCGTCAGCTCAGCTAAGCTATGCCAGTACTGGACGAGAGTTCGCAGCCTTTTTTGCCAAGAAGAAACCTCAAAGGCCAAAAAATTCCCTTTTCAAGTAAGTATCGTTCATTTCGCCAGTGAGGTAGCAGGTGTCAGGAAGTGTTAGCTCCAAGTGGGACGACTTTCCGCTTTCCTCACAGCCAGTACTTGCCCTAGCTAAAGTTGAGTTGGAGAAGTTCTAGGGAGTGAATAGATACTCAGTTTTGTTTACTTTCATGATCTGTAAGGTGAAGTGCCTGTTTTGAAATACGGCTACTGGCTGGTCCAGAACTCAATAAAAATGTCTGAATTTCTAAAGCCACCTTTCTGAAGAACCTTATAGAAAACTAACAGAGGTGAAGTTCCCTGCTTGATTTTAGGGAATGTTGTATGAAACGAAGGGAAATGAAATAGGTTAGCCTTGAAATAGCGCCAAGTGATATGAAATAACCTTTCTTAACAAAGTCATACAAATCTTCCACCTAAGCAGTATTAAACTGCTTGAGTAACAAAGGAACAATCGAATTTTTTTTCTAAGTACTGTTCTAGTTAATTTGATTAGGCCATGTGCTCAGAGTGTACGTGTATGTTTGTATGTGTGTGTGTATGTGTGTTGGTAACCACCAGCTGCTGTTGATTGAGTGCTTTCCGGGTACCAGGTACTGGACTAGGTGAGTGTCTCAAAAGAGTCACAAACACTAGTTAATTTGTTTTATACCAGATTTGAGCACCAAAGTACCCAGCATTTGCAGTCTTCGCTAGCCACAGTGCTAAGCATTTTCCATGGGCTGTCTCCTTTATTCATTACAACAACTTTATATGCAAGGATTCCATTTTATAATTTGCTTGTACTTATATATTATTGAGTCACAAAGAGGTTAAATATAAGATCACAGGGCTAAGAAGTGGTAGAAACAGGATTTAAATCCTGGTGGTCTAACTTCAGACCTATGTGTCCTCCTGAGAGGTTAATAGATATTTAAGAAGCTGTATCTGTAAATATAAATGTGTATAAGAAGTATCATTGCAGTGTTGTTGATTTTTATTTCAGTACTTGGAGGCTATAGTACATTTACTTGATTTTCTTTTGAGATTTGTTTTCCATTTAGGTTCATAGTGTTCTTAGTAATTGAGGGAAATTTCCACACTTCCTTTACCTTGTGGTCTAGTAGAGAGGAGATTTGATGCGACCCAGCCTGGAATGAAATACATCGTGTGTATTGAGTGCCTTCCTTTTAAACCAGTTTTATTCGAGGGTAGATGCACTTACATGTTAAAAAGCTTTAGGCTGCAAGTAATGTAAAACCTCACGCAGAGCGGATTCAGCCCCAGGAAACTTATCTCAGCCAGTAAGGGCAGACATTTCCAAGTCATGGAGGACCTGGCTCTTTCCCTCTCTCTGCCTTGTTGTTCTCAACAATTCAGTGATGGTTTCTGTAGAAGCACAATGTGTTTGCATCATTTGCAGTCCGATGGAGAGGATGATGCCAAGGAAGTAGGATGTGATTCTTTCTTTCTTAGGACTCTTTCTTTTAAATTTATTTATTGGAGAGGTAGAATTGTAGACAGAGAAAGGTCTTCTATTCACTAGTTCACTCCCTAAATGGCCACAACAGCTGGAGCTGGGCCCATCTGAAGCCAGGAGCCAGGAGCTGCTTCTGGATCTCTCATGCAGGTGCAGGTGCAGGGGCCCAAGGACTTGGGCCATCTTCCACTGCTTTCCCAGGCCATAGCAGAGAGCTGGATCAGAAGAGGAGCAGCCAGGACTAGAACTGGCACCCATATGGGATGCCAGTGCTGCAGGCAGAGGCTTAGCCTACTATGTATGCCATAGTGCCAGCCCCTGTAGGATACTTTTATAATTTGTTTTAGCATATATACACTGAATCTCTTTAGAGCAGTTTTAGGTTTACAGAAAAGTGGAGCAAAGAGTATACAGAATTCCTTTGTATTTCTCACCGCCACCCCATTTTCCTATTAATATCTGCCATTCGTGTGGTATACTTGTATTTGCTACTTCTGAACCAATATTTATATACCATTATTAACTAAAGCCCATAATTTACATTAGGATTTATTCTCTGCATTGTTCCATTCTAATGCTTTGACAAATACATCATGTCACATTATCTACCATTATAGTGACACAAAATAGCTTCAGTGCCCCCAAATTATTTGTGCCCCACCTGTCCATCCCCACCTTCTCCCTGATCCCCAGAAACCACTGTTTCTACTTTCTCCATGGTTTGACCTATTTGAGAATATTATAGCCAGCGCCGTGGCTCAATAGGCTAATCCTCTGCCTTGCGGCGCCTGCATACCGGGTTCTAGTCCCGGTCGGGGTGCCGGATTCTGTCCCGGTTGTCCCTCTTCCAGGCAGCTCTCTGCTGTGGCCCGGGAAGGCAGTGGATGATGGCCCAAGTGCTTGGGCCCTGCACCCGCATGGGAGACCAGGAGAAGCACCTGGCTCCTGGCTTCGGATCAGCGCGATGCACCAGCCGCAGCGGCCATTGGAGGGTGAACCAACGGCAAAAGGAAGACCTTTCTCTCTCTCTCACTGTCCACTCTGCCTGTAATAGAGAGAGAGAGAGAGAGAGAGAGAGAGAGAGAGAGAGAATATCATACACCTAGGACCATTCCACGTATTTCAGGTTAGCTTCTTTCACTTAGCAATATTCATTCCAGGTTCTTCCATGTCTTTTGTGTCTTGACCCATATCTCTCTGTTTTGCCAAATAATATTCCTTGGCGTAGATATGCCAGAGCTCGTGTATCTGCTCACCTTTGCAGGAAATCGTGGTTGCTTCCAGCTTTTGGCAGTTGTAAATAAAGCCCGCTGTAAACACTCACGTTTGGGTTCTTGTGTGGACATAAGCTCATTTGAGTGAATACCTGGAAGCATAATTGCTAGATCATGTGCTGAGGTCACGTTTAACTTTGTAAGATGCTGTCGAGTTGTCTTCCAAAGTGGCTGTACCATTTCTGATCTTTCCAGAAGACATCAATTATTCATGATCCGTTTATTAATCCTCTCTGCCAGTGAAAAAGCCCTCTGCGCATGCCCCCCAGGTGCTAGGATTGCCTTTATGTGCCCGTTCCCAAGTCCACCACTGGAAGGGGAAGCCGACCGCGGTGGCTGGCCTACACCCGGCAGGCTCATCTCTGGTGCCTGGTCTCCAGCTGAACAGGGAACCACTTTTCCACAGCACACAGCAGAGGAAGAGAGGGAGGGAGGAGGCGGCATGCCCAGATGCAGTCAGGACCGTGCCAACAAGCAAGGCGAGAGGAGGAAAAGGGCGTTCACAGGCGAGGGAGACAGCCTGGGGAGCTGCCGAGACAGGCACTCCTGTCGCGCACTGTCTGCTCTCCTCTCCCCGACCCTCCTTATTTTCTTTGCTTCTCTCTCACCTTAGCGGTCAATGTCAAGGCTTCTTGGAGAAAGCAGGCCTCAGGATCTTTAGATTTCATGTTCTCAACCATCACCCTTAACTTTTAACCTCAGACCACGTGAAGGCTACTTCAAAAAGTTTGTTATAGGTGGAATGAAGAGATCTTTATTCTGGTTCAACAAGAATTTTTTTTTTTTTTTGACAGGCAGAGTTAGACAGTGAGATAGAGAGATGAGAGAAAGGTCTTCCTTCCATTGGTTCACCCCTCAAATGGCCGCTACACGTGGTGCGCTGTGCCGATCTGAAGCCAGGAGCCAGGTGCCTCCTCCTGGTCTCCCATGCGGGTGCAGGGCCCAGGCACTTGGGCTATCCTCCACTGCACTCCCGGGCCACAGCAGAGAGCTGGCCTGGAAGAGGAGCAGCCAGAACTCAAACTGGTGCCCATATGGGATGCCGGCACCGCAGGCAGAGGATGAACTTACTGTGCCACGATGCAGGCCCCAAGAGATAACATATTTCAAATTCACATTATAGTCCAAGACTTAATGCTCCCCTGAATAAAGAGTCTAGAAGTATGAAGGAAAAAGACCATGGTTCGGGGCTGGTGCTGTGGTGTAGTGGATAAAAGCCTCTGCCTCCAGTGCCAGCATTCCATACAGGCACCAGTTCATGTCCTGGCTGCTCCACTTCTGATCCAGCTCTCTGCTATGGCCCGGGAGGGTGGTAGAAGATGACCTCTGCACCTGCGTGGGAGACCCGGAAGAAGCTCCTGGCTTCGGATTGGCACAGCACTGGTCATTGTGGCTAGTTGGGGACTGAACCAGTGGATGGAAGACCTTTCTCACTCTATCTGCCTTTCTCTCTGACTCTCCTTCTCTCTCTGTGTAACTCTGACTTTCAAATAAATAAATAAAAAATCTTTAAAAAAAAAAAAGGACCATAGATCAACCAGAACATAAGCAAGGACTACTAATAAGTTTTTGAAATTCTCATATACATTTTCAAACATTTGGCCAATGTTCTCAAGTTTTGGTATTAAAAGAAAAAAACAAATTGTTGGAAATGAACGAGTTTACTTAAATAATCATTACATATTTTTGGGGGGAAGTAATAAAAACTCACCACTACCCAGAATTGGTCTTATTATCAATTAGTCTGTTTCTAGTCACAGTTCTATTAGTGAGCTCTGTGCCCGAGTGGGTCTTCTGTCTTTGTAGTCCCTGTTGCCTTTGGCTATAAAATAAGGAGGTGAGAATTAATACTGTCTATGGATTTTTAAAAGATTTATTTATTTATTTGAGAGGCAGGGTTACAGAGATAGAGAAAGAGAAAGAGAGAGCGAGTAAGTGGGCACCAGGACCTTCATCCAGGTCTTGCACGTGGGTGCAGGGGCCAAAGACTTGGACCTCTTCTGCTGCTTTCCCAGGCTCATTAACAGGGAGCTGGATCAGAAGTGGAGCAGCCTGGACTTGAACTGGCGGCCATATGGGATTCCGGTACTGCAGGCCTAGACTTCACAGCACCGACTCCTGGGGCTTCTTCTGTTGTAGAATTCTATCAATCTGTGGCTTGTTGCTAACATGGACAGAATTCCTCAACAGCAGAAATTTATCAAGTCCCAGAGGATGAAGATTTGGGGAGCTGTCATGTCTGCGTATCACTCCTGTGAAGGACTTTATTAGCTTCTTCAGTTGCCCTGGCCAAGATTAATGAAGTGTATTTAGGTTCTGTATCATTGTACAGTATGCGCCTCTCCATTCCTTGCTTAGGAGTTTATTTTTCCCCCTTGCAGTCTCTGATCAGTAGCTGTCAGCATGCTTGTCGGGAGGTCCCTGGCTGCCTCTCTGCCCTTGGCTAGCAGGTGGCCCCTTTGAAGTCCTGAACAGTTTGCCTTCCTTCCGGCTGTTGGTGCCCTCTTGGTTCTTAGCGGGGTGCAGAGACGGGATCAAGTAAGCCTACTGTTTCCCTCGCAGACTCTCTCACTCATCTTGGTGTTCATCTTCCCTGTCAAGGAATGGATAAAAAGGGCACAATTAGGGGGCCGGCACCGTGGCTCACTTGGTTAATCCTCTGCCTGCGGTGCCAGCATCCCATATGGGTGCTGGGTTCTAGTCCTGTTGCTCTTCTTCTATCCAGCTCTCTGCTGTGGCCCAGGAGGGCAGTGGAGGATGGCCCAAGTGCTTGGGCCCTGCAGCTGCATGGGAGACCAGGAGGAGGCACCTGGCTCCTGGCTTCAGATCAGTGTAGCTCCGGCCATGGCAGCCATTTGGGGAGTGAACCAACAGAAGGAAGACCTTTCTGTCTCTCTGTCTCTCACTGTCTATAACTCTACCTGTCAAATGAAAAAAAATGCACAATTAAGAAAATGCTAGAGCCCATTCTCTGCTGCCAGAAACCTATCCCATTATCCCTGTTGCTCTTCCTTTCTGTGGCTGTTTACCCCTTGCGGGCAGTAATTCCTACTCGGCTTCCTCCTTCCATCAGCCTATTACCCTGCCTTTGATTTTTTAAAATTTTTTATTTTATTTTTTTTTAACCTGCCTTTGAAAATCTCAGGTTTGACATGGAATCTCATAGCACTTCAAAGGCTGGACTGTTGGACATAGTCATAGTTTTACTTGTAATTTTTTACTACCTACAAGACTCTCTTAAGACTGATTGCTTCTTTTTTTTTCATTTGTATATCCATTACTGCAGCTTTCGGAGGCTGTTTTCAGCCTGAGCCTGCCCCCATGTTTGTGACCTCTGCAGCAGTTCCTGGGTGGGTGTGAGCGAGCATTTGGTGGCTTATTAGATTGGAGAGTGTTTTATGTGGTGGCAGGTGGCAAGTTACCAAACCAGTGGCCATTTAGAAGAGATATTATTATTATTTTAGGACCTTTTGGGAGAAACTGTGGATTTTTTTTTTTTTTTTTTTTACTTTTTTGGTGTCATTATTCAGTGGCATTTCTCGTGTTCCCTTGGTACCGATCTTTTAACTGAGAGGATTACAAATTCAGAAGTTGTGCTCCAGCGAGCCGGCATGTCCACCATGGCAATGGCAGGCTTTGATGGGACGCTTCTGCTGCTGTGTGTGCAGGCATCCGGGAGAAGGAGGCAGGTGGTCTAAAGGAAATTTGGGGTGGATAAGGGTTGTGCCAGCTGAAACGGAACAGGCAGCATATCCCAGGACTGTGAGGGAGGAAAGTCGGGTGGACTGTGCTCTGCGAGCTACAGGCTGAGGCAGCTTCCCTCTCTCGATTATGGAGTGTCAGGGAGTGCCCCCTGGACGGAAGGAGGATGCTTTTGGGTCTGTAGCTGGACACTGCCTAACCATTTGTTGCCCGTGTTTCCTCGTAGGTTTGAATCCTCCTCCCACGCCATCAGCATGAGCGCCTATTTGCGAGAACAGAGAAGGGAGCTCTATAGCCGGAGTGGAGAACTTCAAGGTGGGTGTGGGTGATTGGACCTCTCTAGAGAAATTAGGTTTCTGAGGGAAGACCTGAAGCATGTATGCCATGTGATTTTATGACCTGCATTCCCAGGATTCTTTCTGGTTACAGCGACAGTTGCTTTTAATGATTATTTCCACATATTCTGGAATACAGCAGAAGTACCTGATATTTTGCACAGGACAAATGCAACCTCTGTCATTATTGAAGGGAAAAGGGATGCTTCTAAGTAGGATGGTATAAATTCCATTAGATGACAAAACGTTTCTTTTTGTCCTTTTTTAGATTGAAACATGAGGATTTTATATTTTTTTTAATTAACATTATTTTTTAGATTCAAAGTAAAATTGGGTGGAAACCATAAAGGGTGCCTGTGTACCTCTGTCCTTACACAAATACAACGTTGTTCACTGTCCACATCCTGCGACACCTCGAGGGGAGAAGTTAGGGCATGTAATCGATGGGACAGCGGTACAAGCAGTCACTCAAATTCAAGCACAAGCAGTCAATGAGGGTACATGACGGATACCGGGATCTTTTTTGTTGGGAAGAAAGGTGAGCTAGCTCTGCTGTAGCCATGAGCAACAGGCTTCATTTCCTGCAGTGCTGCAAGGTCCCTTGAGAGAAGTGTAGCACAGCGATGCCGAGTGAGGGCTTCTGGGCCCAGGGCGCCTGCATTTGAGCACCTGGCTCCCCAGCACTAGCAGTGTAACCTTGGATGAGTTGGATAACCTCTGTGCCTCTTTCCTTTGTCTTCCAAGAGGGATAAAAATAATACCCCGCCCCCAAGGTTGCTGTGCAGCCTGGGGGGTTAGCTCTGAGTGGGGTTCATGAGCGTCTGTGACACGGGCAGCATTGTGCCTACCGTGTTTTCAGCTGTTAGGTGTTTAGCACTGTGTCTCAAATGTTTTCACCCACGTCGTATTGGCTTCTTGCTGTCCTTGGGCGGTCAAATTCCATGTAGTTTTCCAAGCTGAACTTGACTGTTGCTTCTCCTGATGAGCTTTCCTGCTGGCCCCTTCTCTCTGTAACTCTACATACACACTCCGGGGGTGGGGCCTCCTTGCGCTCCTACCACGTCTCTGCTGTTCTCTTTCTGAGAACTTGCTATCCTGTGTTGTGGGTCCATGCTCCTTTTCTGTGAGTTTGCACAAAGCAGCGTCTCTGTGAGTGAAGTACCGTTTTATTTCCTGTGTTTTCCACAGTGCCTGCTGCAGTAGATGTTTGGTGACTATCGGTTGGCACAGCAACAGTTTGCAGGAGGACAGTTCAGGTCTACAAGAGGACAACTATGACTGAGAGGCAGTAAGGCCTTTGAAAAGAGGTGGGGCGCTCACGGTCCTTGCCACTTTCATAGGCTTCCATTCCTTTTGAAGTGTAATGAGAAATACGGGGTATACCGCGTGCTTTTGTATTCCGCAGTTACGTCATCCATAAACTTTATTAAGTAGAACCTGCTGTATATAATTGAAAAACATTTTTTAAAAAAATCCAAGTACTGTGCAGACAACTATTAGTTTGTGAAGATGGCGAGTGGAAGAATCACTCTTCCCAAACTGGTAACTGCCATCTTTCAGAAAGTTCATTGAAATAATGAGAGTTTCCAGAGCGCGTCCCTTGCACTTAGCACTGTTGAGCAAGATGGAAGGCAAACCGCTGGTTACAGGACAAAAAAGCGGTTGGCGGGCTCCCCTTGTTCATAGCAATCGTTAAGAAAGACTCTGAGCAAGGGCTCCGGCAGGTGCTGGGGTCACCGCCAGCTTCCGTGGAGGTTGGATGCGCTTCTTTCGGATGCAGAAGCTTCTCTGATGAACGTTTTCACCTTTCAGCAGGAAAACAGAGCAAAGCACCCTATTTTCCATTCAAAACTGCATCCTTTTTCAGTTCTTCCAGGAATCTGACTGGTGCAAAGACCGCAGCGATAGCTGCATTTTACCGTGTTCTCAAGAGGCTGTAACTGCATGGTTCAGGCTATCCTAAGAGACTTGTGAAAGCTGTTGTCTCTCCTGGTAAAGCACATGGCTACAGGTTTTGGTTCATTGGGTCAACTTGTCCTTCTGTTGCAGTGGCTGGCAAAGAAATGCTCCAGAAAGATCATCAAAGTAACATTCGAAAGCCCCGATTTCAGAAAACTTAAGTTCCTGACAACTTTTTCCATTTATCATGCCATTAAAAATTGCTACCGAGTCTAGCAACATGCAAGAGGGAAAAAGATTGGACAAATGAGATTGCTTTGGGCTTATCAGCCCATCTCAGTTGGCTCTACCTGTGCTGATACAGATGGGTCACTGGTGGCAAGCAGGCTAAGAAGGTGGGGCTGCCGTTTCGGACAGTGAGACCACAGATGGAAGTCAGTGTGTGTGTGTGTGCATGTCTGTGTCGGGCATGGGCTTGCTGTCAGGCTGAGCCTCTGCTGCTTCGCTGTCTTGTAGGAGAAGAAAGATGCGACTTTGAATGAACATTACACTTGAACAGAGCTTCTCAGGTTTACTGTGTAATTCTTCATAAGAATAAGATGATGGGTGAACATACTATCTTATGAGGGCTACAATAAAAACCACACACACACACACACACACACACCTATATTAGAATCCTGCCCAAGTAAGCTCTTAGGTTCTGCATCCCCCTGAGTACAGCTTGATTTTAGCTGAGATGGTCTGCAGAGGCTACTTAGCACTAGGTCCAGATGACCTCCACACTATGGCTCCGGCCTCATCTGACCTTGTCTCCTGATGTCCTCTGGCATCCTATCCCCATCCTAAAATTCTTTGTCGTAATGCTTAAAACAATTTAATCTTCATAATGCTTTTCTTAATACATCTGTGTCTTGTTTGCTTGCTGACTTGATTTTCTACACTTCTCACTTGGAGCCCAACCTTTATTCCTTGCTGCATATCCATGCCTAAGAATAATGCTTGGGTAGAATTAGACACTTAAAAAACATCTGATAATGGACGACTGTACCCTTAATATCCACTTTTTGTAGAGACCAGTGTACTTATTTGCAAACCCTAGTGGAAACTTTAGTTCACATAGTAGGAGTCCTGTGATTTTTTGACTCTTTTTTAACCTTAATAAAACTCATGAATGATTGAATCATTGAATTTATGAATGGGAGAATCATTGTCATGCATTCATGTAGGAATGTATACTCAGTTTCGGTTACAGTTGCTTTGGGACTGCTTAGTATTTCTGTTTGTACCCAACAGTGATACTCTTTTGAGAGTATCATGTTTATTTCCTGTTAGTTTAGGGAGTAGCGTTTCTGTAACCCTGACATTAAAATACTCTACAGCCCTGGCTACCCAAGAACTAGCTTCTCTAAGAGGGTCTACCTGATGCGGTGAATATGGAAGTACTGGCCTAAGAGAAAATGGGGCGCCTATGCTGACCTGTCCTAAATTTTCTGACTTTTCCCTTCTAATGTTTTGTTGGTAATTGGTGAACACTTAATGATATTTTATGTAATTAGTCTATTTGGAGGTGCCTTGCTTTTAGGTAAGACAGCTTTTGAGATAGATTAACCAGGGGCTGACGGTCCCTTTTCCAGAAGGATTTATAAAAGGATCTCTTAAAGAGCAAGTTGTTCTGTGAAGGAGCATTTAAAGGCAGATTCACTCCCGCACACATTTTCAGGAGCATTTTGGCTGCATTGAGGTGCGTTGTTAAGGGCAGCAATTTTAGACTCCTGCCGCATATTTCTTCCCCAGCCTTACAATCTTGTAGGGCTTGATGTTTTGAATTTTGATTAGAAAATTCGTTGTAGCCTTTTAAACTTCACTTAATGACTTTATTAATAACTATGTAAAAATATATAGGGAACACAAAAAGAATTAGTTTTCTTTAAAAATTGCATATAATTATTTCAAAATAACTTTAATCTTTCTAAGTTATCTCTTCTGTTTTAGCCTCTAACATACTGTGCAAAAACTGGTTCTCCTTCTCTTTGTGTATTTATAACCTCACTTTTAAAAAGGATGGTCTTAGCTTACTTATCAGTAAGATTTGTTTTATAATGAATTATTAGAGATTTTTTGTAAATGTTAATTTCTGAATTTGTTCCCAAGAAATACTAAGGTGTATATATATATATATATACACACACACACACACACACACACACACACACACTTTTCTCAGGTCATGAACAGATCATTGCATCACTTCAAATCACTTAGGAAATAAAAGTATTTTATGCCCAGCTTGCTTTTAAGTGTATTGCCTTGTAGTCTTAATCTGTGTGGCGTAGAAATTTGCTGTATCTAAAAATGTCCTTTAGTCATGGATTTAATTTACTTGAAATGGATTTATTTTCTGAATAATCCTGATTCACTCAGAATCCTGCCAACCTGGTATACAAACCACTGGTAGCTGAACCATGTGGAAGAGCCTAGAATTTAAGAGAAAATGAATTTTAAGGTGCAAAACCATCACAAAACCCATTACTTTGGAAAGCCTAGATACTTCTCTTGAAATGCAACCTTTGATTATCACACAGAACCCACTGGTGACTGATAACCTTATTTAAAAGATCCATTCTATTCATTCAATCAATCATACAGTTCTAAGAAAAGAAAGAATACTGTTAAATGAAATATAATATATTTGAGTTTTAAAAGTGTTATAAATGACTACTTCTGTATCTATTTTTAAAAGAGCAAACACATAGAGATAACAAAAAACTTCTAACAACATACAGCAGAAAATTTGAATTTACACTATACCTCATATTTTTCATCATTTTATTCACATCAGGTTTTTTTGCATCAGTAAGATAACAGTTTTGCTTATTTCCTTAGGCTTTAGGGCCACAAGAAATCAGAATCTTGGGAACTTCCTACTTTATACGCACATAAAATGTCAGTTATTCTATGTTGAGCTTTTTTTAAATGAAATCTAACCACAATCATTTATGTCATATATTGAAGAAAGTAATAATTAGAAACTGTTGAAAATGTAAAATAACAGGTTTATTATTGTCCCAGTGAGGCACAATTTGTAAGATAATTTTACATTTTCCAAATGAAATTTGGATTATTTCAGGAATACTGACAGTGTTAGTAGAAGTTGCCTTATCTAACGTGGTTTGTTATCCAAATTCACAAGACATTGACATAAATATTCCTGTAGCTAGAAAATAAAGCAGTGGATTTTAGTACTAGGAAGTACTTTGGAGCTCATCATCTAGTGCTTTTCAACTTGTGTTTTAGGGGCCGGTGCTGTGGTGCAGTAGGTTAATCCTCCTCCTGCAGTGCTGGCATCCCATATCGGTGCGGGTTCTAGTCCTGGCTGCTCCTCTTCTGATTCAGCTCTCTGCTGATGGCCTGAAAGAAAAGTAGAAGATGGTCCAAGTCGTTGGGCCCCTGCATCCGTGTGGGAGACCCAGAAGAAGCTCCTGGCTCCTTGCTTCCGATCAGCTCAGTTCTGGCTGTTTTGGCCATTTGGGGAGTGAACCAGTGGATGGAAGACCTCTCTCTGTCTCTGCCTCTCACTGTCTGTGACTACCTCTCAAATAAATAAATATTTTTTAAAAAAGAAAATTGTGTTTTAGCTGTAGTACTCTTCTTGTGTTAGTCTTATTTTACAGTTGAATCTAGAAAACAGATTGAGTACAGATCGCTTGACCAAGTAGTGTTGAGGGTTCATATTCCCACTGTCTTGGGCCGCCGCTCCATCTCCCTCTTCCTATTCCTTTGGGTAGGCATGCAAGGCACCATTACCAGACCCTGAAGACTCTCAGAAGCAGGTCCCTACACAGGGAAATTTGGTGTGGGAGGGAGATGATGTTACAGATTTGTAGGAAAGGAAAACCAAATCAGTAGAGGTCATTAAGACAACTGACTACACATATGGTTGGCGGTGAGGGGACAGGATTTTTGTTTCTTAACATTTAGGAAAAATAAAGTTTAGCAAATTGAGAAGTCACATGTGTAACGCAAAACCTGTTGAGAAGAGTGTTTATAACCACAGTGCTTCAATAACAAAATCCTAGAGACAGTTAAAATGCCCCAGAAGAGGAGGATGGATATATAAATTGTGGCCAAGCCATGTAGTGGAATACATGTAGTGATGAAAGCAAATGAAATGTACTAGACATGGACTTCGTTAGATTTCAAATGTAGGCCTTCCATAAAAGTGTGTGTATTCCATTTGCATGAATGAAAAGTCAGAATTAAGCAGAATTGAATAGTGTATAACTTAAGCATACATTCATGTTTAATGGACATCTGCAGAAGGTGACATGGGGGATATAAATATAAAACTCAGCAACAAGGTCACCCCTGGAAAGAATGCAGGAGGGGACAAATAGAGTAGCACATGAGCCCCGAGTATTGTTTTTAAGGCTCACTTATTTGAAAGAAGAGTTACAGAGAGAGAGGTCTTTGATCCGCTGGTTTACCCCCCAAGTGGCGGCAGTGGCCAGAACTGAGCTGTTCGAAGGCAGGAGCCAGGAGCTTCTTCCAGGTCTCCCATGTGGGTGTAGGGGCATCCTCTAATGCTTTCCCAGGTACATTAGGAGGGAGCTGGACTCGAACCAGTGCCCATATGGGATGCCGGCACTGCAGGCCAGGGCGTTCACGAGCTCTGCCACAGCTGAGGCCCCCAGGCCTCAAATACTGCAGTTCTGTCCTCTTTTATAAGCTCAGTCTTGGAAACAGTATTGTTTTGTTGCTTTTTCTTCAACTGTGCAAGCATCATATATACATATATGACACATGTCCCGAAAAGTGCAGACATTCATTTAAAGAAAAAAAAAAAACCTCTCAGGGCTCCAGAAACAAAGACAGTGTGTGTAGTTTAATGTTCCTGTTTAGAAATCTTGACCAAGTGTACTCTTCTGTGACAGTTGGGCTGGTTCTTTGACTTGCATGGCTCCACACTAAAGCTGGGAGCTGTCCCTGCAGTAGTGCTGACTGTGTGCTGTGGTTCAGGCGAAGTCAGCGTGTAGTCAGGAGGAGACTTCCCGCTCCTGTACTTGCTCCTACCTCTCCCTTCTTCTCGGTCTGGGGTTTTACAGACCTAGCAGGATTGGAGGCAGTAGCCACTCTTCTTTTTGTTTCCTGTCTTTTCCAGACTTTATCTTTACTGATTGATCCTCACTAGGCTCTCCTGGTGCAGTCATGAATTGAACCAAGGTTTGCCTTTGAAAGACTAACATCCCAGAGATTGGCACTTGCCACCCAACAATGGCTCTCCCTATCTCTAAATTAATAGCTCCTTTGGCTTTTGAATAGGAACATGGCCACTTGAATTACTAACGTTTTAAAGCTTTCCCTGTAGCTGGCCATGGGCATGCAGCTTAACTGTGGCCACTAGCAGCTGAGTAAATTAGCGTATGTAACATCAGGTCATGCTCTTAGAGGAAGAGGGAGGCTTTCCTTCTCTCCCAGCCTAGCGCAAGTGAAGCCACAAATGTCAAAGGAACGCAGCAGCGAGCTGTTGTAGGCCATGTGGGTGAGTTAGAGCAACAAGATCAACCAAGTCTGAATTTCTCTGTAGTGCTGTGCTTTTGATGCCTCTTGGTCCAAGATACTATCTCAGCTCAGACTCCTTAATAAAAGAGGAGTAAACTCTGCCTTGTTAAGTCACCAGTGTTTCAATTCTGTTATATCCAATGCTGCTCATAGCATAATGATTTCATTATGTCAACAGCTGATAATGGCACCACGACTCACATGGTGACAGAGTTGTGCATGGGCAACTAGGATGTATGAATGCATGTTGGAGAAGGCAGAGAGAGGCTTCCACAGATGTTTAAAGGGCATAAGTTCAGTTATAAAACATGAAGAGAGAGAGGTCAGGCATTGGACACAGAATAGATAAACATGTGAAATATGAATATAGGCTATTCTCTCATAGAGTTTCAGAATGTTTATCAGATGTAAATTTTCTATAAAGCATGTTTATATATTAAGTGTATATATACACAGATACACATATCTACATACATACCTATACTGGTTATAATCTGTTATTTCCAGCAACCAGAAATAGAAAAGAAAGCCGGCGCCGTGGCTCAATAGGCTAATCCTCCACCTTGCGGCGCCAGCACACCGGGTTCTAGTCCCGGTTGGGGCGCCGGATTCTGTCCCGGTTGCCCCTCTTCCAGGCCAGCTCTCTGCTATGGCCAGGGAGTGCAGTGGAGGATGGCCCAGGTGCTTGGGCCCTGCACCCCATGGGAGACCAGGAAAAGCACCTGGCTCCTGGCTCCTGCCAGGATCAGCGCGGTGCGCCGGCTGCAGCGGCGGCCATTGGAGGGTGAACCAACGGCAAAAGGAAGACCTTTCTCTCTCTCTCTCTCTCACTGTCCACTCTGCCTGTCAAAAAAAAAAAAAAAAAAAAAAGAAATAGAAAAGAGACCCAATTTATCTTGCTTGAATGGTTTTGCCGTTTGTTCATCTTAACAACTAAGAGATCAAGAACTGCAAAGAACTAGTGATGTAATTGTGATAAAAGGGACGGTAAATCACTACAACTGAGCAAAAGCTAAATGCCCTCACATGGTGGATTGTTTTGGAGTGGTATCCGAGTGGTATAGCCATGCAACTTTATTAAAATTCCTGTAGGAAAAGCAGCGAAGCTTTCAGCGTAGCTATCACAGCATCGAGCTGTGTTAGAGTCTGCATGAGAGATGAGATTGGGAATATTGGCAGGGACCGAATCATGAACTATGTACCCCTAAGGACCAACCTATTTTAGAGTTCCTTGGGTTAATCTGCGAGTGTGCAGATTGAGCCACCGCAGGTGATGGCAACTTGGTTCTCTGTGGAGATTCTAGAGTTCCATGTGTGCACATCTGATTTCTAACTTCTAATTCTGGTGTGGGTGAAAACAAGCGTCAAGTTACTTTTGGCTTCCCCACAACTTGAAACTTGCAAAACCTATATTATAGTAATATGCGATGGCATTATGGATGCTCCATGAATATTGTAATAGTCATAATATAGGATGTTCATTCCTAGAATTGTGATGACATCTACTGAATTCCAGCCAGTAGATTTGCATATTCATGACCACTTAACTCAAATACATCCCTGTTTGTTTGCACATTAATGTCTGATTTCAGCACCAGTTAACTAATTTACATATCCCTGTTCAGTTGGTTAGTGATGTTCATCTATGGAATGTTGGTACAGCTCTGTTTGCGCTTTGAGTGGCTTGGGGGAATATCATGATTTAATGGAAGGAGCACCTGTTACTCAACCTACCTGCACTGTACAAATCTAACTTGAACTTTCTGAGCTCCAGATACCTCATCTATTTAATGAGGTTAACAGCACTTGGCCTGCCTACTTCTTAGGGTTGCTGTGTCAGGTGACACTGGAGACGATTGTGTATGGTCAACATTTCTAGGCCGGCTGTATTCTGGGCCCTGCTTGTAGAACATCTCCCGCATGAGGAGGCACTCTAGGTGCTATCAGAGACAAAACAAACCAACAGTTACAGTTCTAGTAAATATTTTAAGTGCTTTGGGGTGCGTGGAGGTGAAAACACTGAACGTTTCCTGGGGGAAGTCATAGAAGGTACTACAAAGGCAGAATCTTTATCATGACTTGGAAAGACGACTTAATCAGACTGAACCAGGGGAGGGAACTCTGCAAGCAGGGAAATGAGGGTGTACATCCATGTACAGGTGTTTCATGCAACTGTAGGCTTTTTGCTACGGTTGAAACATGGAGTATGTGGGACAGATTAATCTACGTAAGGGGGACACAGAGGCAGATTTTAGAGGACCTGGTGTAGATGAAACGGAATTTGTTCTTGGGGTGATAGGATTCCTCCAAGGGGTTTAAAGCAGGAGAATGACATAATCAAATGTGAATTATAGAAAAAAATCTTCTGATGTCTGCTTGGAGGATGAATTGAGTATAATGAGATTGGAAGCAAGGAGGCAAGTTGTGTTGTTATTTCAGGTAGGAGCCTACAGAAGATGATGCCAGCTTTTTCAGAGAGGGTGGAAGAGATCCAAAAGCTAATTTGGAGGTAGAATCAATTGGGCGTGATATTCTGTGAAGGGTTTGAGCAAGAGATACGCGTTTTGGCTGATTCCCAGTTTTCCAATCTGGTGACTTGGGTGGGATATAATGATATTTGTTAAGATAGGCGATACCAAAACAGGAGTTGTTTTTATGGAGTGTAATATAGGGGTGTAGGTAGCTTTTTTAGCATATATTTTCTAAATTTTTCTGCTAGTTTCATATCTAGCTAATCTAATATAATTTTGACAGTCTACTGTATCATTTTTTTCCCTTAACTTTAAGGTTGTGATTATCCATAATTATTTTCCTTCCTTGGTCCAGAATATTGGAGTTTTTCCCTCTTCTTGTATTTTTAAATTCAGAATATCACTTTTCTTATTCCTAGGCTTTGGGTAATGTATTCATTTTAGTATCCATTTTAGTCTCTGAAGAACATGAATTTTAAAACTATTATTCATAGGTGTATATTGTATTTTTATTATTAAAATCAAGCTATCTGTGATTTTGTGCAAGTATGTCCAGTTTTCTTAAAAGATGTGTCTATTTACTTGAAATAGTTAGAGAAATAGAGATAGATCCTCTATCCACTGGTTCACTCCCCAAATGACAGCAAAGGCTGAGACTGGGCCAGGTTGAAGTCAGGAGCCCAGGACTCCATCTGGATCTCGTACGTGGGTGGCAGTGAACCAGGCCCTGGGGCCATCTTCCACTCCTTTACCAGTTGCACTAGCAGGGAGCTAGATTGCATGTAGAGGAGCTGGGACCCAACCTGGTGCTCCTGTTGGATGCTGGAGTTGCCGGCTGCGGCTTCACCCACTGCACCATAATGGCAGCCCCACCGTGTCCAGTTTTCTGAGATGTGAAGGGACACA
Source organism: Oryctolagus cuniculus (assembly GCF_051225735.1). Lineage (NCBI taxonomy): Eukaryota > Metazoa > Chordata > Mammalia > Lagomorpha > Leporidae > Oryctolagus > Oryctolagus cuniculus. The sequence continues at coordinate 169,253,027 of NC_142869.1, forward strand.
GTTGAATAATTTCTGTGAATGTCTTCAGTCTCGGAAACTCCAGGTTCTTGGATTCTCAGCCACGTGCTCCCCATCTGTTCCTCAGAGCACAGTCAGTGGACTAGTTTGAGGACTAGTCGGAAGGGCAGAGTGCGGTCCCTGGAGTCAGACTCAGCTAACGAGTGATTGGGATTGATTAATTTCTCTGTGTCGCTTTCCTTTTCTGTGAACTGTGGGGGTAATATACCTTAATTGCACAGGGCCATCAGGAGGAAGATGTGAGTTAACACAGGAAATACCTTTAGAATTGTGCCCTACACGTGTTAAACACTGAATAAATGTAATTGATTTTTTTTTCTGTTACTCCCAGCACCCGGCAACATTCTGCGAAGAGAGGAGGTACTCACTAAATGTCTTTTTAAAATTAATGCATGAAGAAGCACATTAAGAGAAAAGTGGATTCAATATGCCTCCTAGAATACTCCCTGGAAACTCTGTTTTAAACTCTTCTTCTCTTTTCTCCTTTTAACGAAAGTCGTTCAGAGTAGGGAGAACATGTGTTCATCTCCGCGTTGTATTGGCGAGAGGCATCAAGTGAGAGTCTGGGTGGATGTGTGTCGACGTCTGGTGAAGCAGAGCCACACCTGGTGGCTTTGTGCAGGTTTTCTCTCCCTGGCCTGTAGCTGCCCTAGAGGTGAATCTCATGGCATAATGAACGTGGCTGTTTTCTCCTCAAAAGCATTTGGTCTTCAGGGTCAGGGTCACTGATTCTGAATGTGACTCACCAAATACTTGAGAATGGTTAGAATATGGAACATAAAGGGATAAAATGGGAAAAGGACATCTCTCGGCTTATGAATTACATCGGAGTGCTTCTGTGCTGTTTTATATATTTGATGTTCTGCCTTCCTCTTGCTTCTAGTTTGAAATCACTTCTTTGCTGCTTGCGAAAACAGAAGTAAAAAGAAAAGTTGTACTCCATCTCATGGCTTACTAACAGTTCTTAACCTAAAAATGTTAGAGCTAACAGTTGTTTCAAATTAATAACATAGGGGCCGGCCCTGTGGTGTAGTAGGTTAAGCCTCTGCCTGTGGCTCTGACATCCTGTAGGAGTTTGAGTCTTGGCTGCTCCACTTCTAATCCAGCTCTCAGCTCATTCCCTGGAAAATCAGTGGAAGATGGCCCAAGTTCTGCCAACCAAGTGGGAGACCTGGATGAAGCTCCTGGCTCCTGGTCTCAGATCGGCCTAGCTCCAGCCATTGCAGCCATTTGGCGAGTGATCCAGAGTGTGGAAGACCTCTCTGTCTATCTGTCTCTCTCTCTCTGTAATTCTGTCTCTCAAATAAATAAATCTTAAAAAAAATGAGTTTAAAAAAATTAACATAAAAGGAAGTAAATTGAAATTATCTTTTGAAAACACAAAATTCTCCAAAAGCAGACAAAGAACATGTATGACTGCACATTATAGTTCCCCAAATCAATATATGTGAATAATAGAGATTTCCTAAATATGAATTGACTGGTTCAGTTACGGACTTTGAGGAGTCCCACAATCCAACAGTCTGCAAGCTAGTGACCCAGAAAAGCCAGTGCTGTGGTTACCATCCACATCCAAATTTCTGGAAATGGGGTGTGATAACGCAGGCATCAGTCTAAAGCTGAAGGCCCACAAAGCAAGACATGGATGGTGTAAGCTTTGGTTGGTGCTGAAGGCCCAAGAACCCAAGAGCCATGGTGCCCAGTTGCAGGAGGAGGGGACGTCCCAGCTTCGTGTCGTGACACTGAGTTTGTCCTTCTGATTTCGTTGGTGGATTCCTCCTGATTTTCCCCCTAAGTCAGGTTAGTACTACATCAGTGAGGGAAAATCTTCTTTACTCCTTCTCTTGATTCAAGTTTCTGGCATAGCAGCTAAGCTGCTGCTTGGGAGACCTTCATCCTATTTCAGAACCTTGGTTCAAGGCCTGGCTCTGAGCCCGATTCCTGCTTCCTATTAACGTGCACCCAGGGAGACAGCAGGTGATGGCCAAACTACATGGATACCTGCCATCCACATGGGAGACCTAGTCAGTTTCATGTGCTGGCTTTGGCCTGGCCCAACCTTGCTGCTGTGGGCATTTGGGAAATGAGCCACAGGATGGGCAGTCTCTGTTTCCACGTCTATTTCTCGCCATCTGTCTGTCTGCTTTTCAAATAAAATGAAAAAAAATAAAATAAAAAGTTTATGATGTGAATGTCATCCAGAAACATTCTCACAGCTAACCCTACAAGGAATTTTTATCAGTTTACCAGCTCTCTGGGCATTCCTTAGTTCAATCAAATTAAAACATAAAATTAACCATGGTGGGTTGAAGCAAAATTTAAAAACTTTTCTCCGCTAATCTGAAAGGCAGATTTTTGAGTTGGCCTGTAAGGCTAGCAGTGGACTGTGTGTGGACACCATTCCACACAGCGTGGTTGCGGAGAAAGGACCAGTAGTAGCAGGGCTCTTGCTGGGACAAACCATTCACTCACTTACATCTATCTCCTTTTCTAGATTTTAGGACTCTTATTGAGAATCAGTGATTCAAATTCTACCTAAATATCTCATGAATCATTTTTTAAAAACTTCTTAAGGTCTTTTGGCACAAGAATTCTTTAGTCTCTCAGTTGGCTGGTTGACTGATCATTTCTAAACTGTTTATGCCAGTTAACTCAGTAGAATAGATAGACTCTCGTCTAACTGATCCTAAGAAGTTGAAAGCCTTTGCCATCCACAGATCATAGTCAGTGTGATTTTGTTACCTTCACCTTTAGGGTATTTTTAGGTAAATATAATGCCCAAGGGAAATAACTGGCTCATGTTCAGTGACTTTTACTTCCTTTGTCTTTCCTACATGATTTCTTTTTAATTGTTAGCCATAAGTGTGACGTTTTATACTTTAAAATTTGTGATTGCTGCAAGTACTCTTAGAAGTATTAATAGATAATTAGATAAATAAAATTGTCTCTGATACAGGAGCTTTAGGTTCCAATAAATGGAATCCTTCCTTTTCTTTCTTTCTTTCTTTCTTTCTTTCTTTCTTTCTTTCTTTCTTTCTGTCTGTCTGTCTGTCTTTCTGTCTGTCTTTCTGTCTGTCTTTCTGTCTGTCTTGTCTTTCTTGTCTTTCTTGTCTTTCTTGTCTTTCTTGTCTTTCTTGTCTTTCTTTCTTTCTCTTTCTTTCTCTCTCTCTCTTTCTTTCTTTCTCTCTCTTTCTCTCTCTCTCTCTCTCTCTCTCTCTCTTTCTTTCTTTCTTTCTCTCTCTCTTTCTGACAGATAGTTAGACAGTGAGGGAGAGAGACAGAGAGAAAGGTCTTCCTTCCATTGGTTCACCCCCCAAATGGCCGCTATGGCCGGTGAGCTGCACTGATCGGAAGCCAGGAGCCAGGTGCTTCCTCCTGGTCTCCCATGCGGGTGCAGGGCCTAAGCACTTGGGCCATCCTCCACTGCCTTCCTGGGCCACAGCAGAGAGCTGGACTGGAAGAGGAGCAACTGGGACTAGAACCCGGCATCCCACTGCAGGCGGAGGATTAACCAAGTGAGCCACGGTGCCAGCCCCTCCTATTCTTTCTTTTCTTTTTCTCCAGAAGCACTTTCTTTCTTAATATTGTTACTCATGTTTCATTTTTTTTGTAAAGGTGACTGTATCTACAGTGAAATGTGTGACATGCACCTTCCTAAATGTAGCTAACCGTTTGCATATCTGTTTCTCTATGTATCCACAGATACATATCTATCCATAATCACCTCCCAGATTTTCCCATTCTGTTCCTAATCAAAACTATATTCTTAAGGTCCCCATTATTCTGATTTCTAATTTTTAAAGACTTATTTATCTGAAAGAGAGGGAGAGACTGAAATTTAGGTGTTCTGTCTACTGGGTCACTCCCCAAATGTCTGTAACAGCCATGGCTGGGCAGGCTGAAGCCAGGAGCCAGGAACTCCATCTGTATCTCCCACGTGGGTGCCAGGGACCCACCTGCTTGAGCCATCATCCACTGACTTCCCAGACACGTTACCTGGAAGCTGGATTGCAATCAGAGGAGCTAGAATTCAAACCGGTACTCTATTGGGGGATGAGAGCATCCCAGACAGTGGCTTGACCTGCTGTAGCACAGTGCCGGTCCCTGTCCTGATTTCTAGTGCCATCACTTAGTTTTGCCTGTTCTTTCTCTATATTAATAGGTAAATACCGTGTAGGTGTGGCTGCTTGTGATCAACATGATTTTACTGGTGTCTGTTTTTTTATTATTATGTAGTACTTCATTCTATAATTATAGGGCAATTACTTCTTTTAGTAAATTTTCGTTTTGATATTGAGACTATTATAGAGGATTTTGCTATTAAGTTTCACACATATGCTTTCATTTCTCTTGAGTGTATATATCTCAGGATGAAGTGTCTGGGTCATGAGATAGACATATGTTCAGTTTTAGAAGAAACTGACAGGCACTCTATAAATATGGACATTAATTAGGATTTCAATTGCTCCACTTTCTTAATAGCATGATTTTATCAGTCTCCATGTCCAGCATTCTGGTGAGCATATCGTTTCCCTCATTTTTAATTAGAAATAACGTGTAGGTTCTCCCTACTTCTTCTGCTTTTCCCTTTTCTCATTCTCAACAGTTTCTGAATATGGTTGTTTTCTTCATGGGCTACATACCGATTCACTGGTGGACAGTAAAGTTTCTTAGAGTTGAGTGATCTCGTGTTCTTTTAGTTGAAGTCTTCATCGTGTGTATGTAGGTACCACCCGGAGCTACTGGGAGGCCTTTCCTGCTACCAGTCACCCGCTGATTTCCTAGCCTCCTTGAATTTGAAGACACACCTATCTTTTCTCGTCTCTCTTCACCATTTTTGTGGTCAGTGGCTTTCTGTGTTGAATTATGTCTTCATTCCGCATATCCTTCTGATGCTCCCGCTGGTTGTAGGCATAGTTCTCCAATATCCCCAGTGACTCGCTGCATGCCTGTTACTCCTCCCTGTGTGTGTGTGGTATCTGTGCATATGAGGCATTATTACTCCCATGGCTAGTCTTCATTATATGATAGCAGTGAAAGGACTTCATGAATTTGATTTGTGTCCCTAATGATTTGACTTTGAGTTAGTCAGAGGGGAGATTATCCAGGTTGGTCCTGACCAAATGGGACAAGCCATCAGAAGAGATGAGAAGTGGTAGCCCATGCTCCTGTGTTCGCCTTGAAGAAGTAATTCTTGAGAGAAGAGTGGGCCATGTGCTAACCACCTGGGGATGACCCCTGCGCAGCAACCAGCAGGAGAAACCTCCGTCTGACAGCCACAAGGAACAGAACCCTGCCAGCAACCAGAGTGAAATCTTTCGGACACTTCAGTTTCAGCCCATTTGTAATCTGTTTTCTCATTCAGCTGCTGAAATGCTTTATGTCACAATAGATGAGTTTGCAGTTTCTGGAGTTTTGTGTTAATGGAATTATGCAGTGCACAATTTGGTTTGTGGTTTCTTGTCTTCCTCATAATGACTTAGACATACATCCATACTGTGGTATGTATCTGTGGTTTGTTCCTTATTGCTGAGTAAGACTTTATGGTCTGGATATACCACTTACTGGATATCTCTCTGGTTTCTGCAGTACATTTGGGTTGTTTGCAGTTTTTAGTTATCACGAATAATGCTGCTATATGTCTGTGTGGGGCATGTGTTCTCAATTCCTTTAGTGATACATAGAAGTGAGATCGTAGGGCCCTATGGTTAGCATGTGTTTAACTTTTTTCAGAAACTACCAGCTCTCTAAAGTGAGTATATCATTTAATATTCCCACAAGCAGTGTACTCCAACAGTTGATATTGTCAGCTTTTTAATTTTAGATATTTTCTCCATGTATAATAGTATCTCATTGTGGTAGCTTTTTTTTTTTTTTTTTTTTTTTTTTTTTTTTTTTTTTTTGACAGGCAGAGTGGACAGTGAGAGAGAGAGACAGAGAGAAAGGTCTTCCTTTGCCATTGGTTCACCCTCCAATGGCTGCCGCGGCCAGCGTGCTGCGGCCGGCGCACCGTGCTGATCCGAAGGCAGGAGCCAGGTGCTTCTCCTGGTCTCCCATGGGGTGCAGGGCCTAAGCACTTGGGCCATCCTCCACTGCACTCCCTGGCCACAGCAGAGGGCTGGCCTGGAAGAGGGGCAACCGGGACAGAATCCAGCGCCCCGACCGGGACTAGAACCTGGTGTACCAGCGCTGCAAGGCGGAAGATTAGCCTACTGAGCCGCGGCACCGGCCCGCTTGTCCATTTTTAATCTAGCATTTTATTGATGCAAAATGCCATGCAATTGTGGATTTGGTACTTCAAATTAGAATTCACCCACAACTCTCTGTCCTGTGGTAATTAGTCAACACCTCTTATTCTATGTCATTTCATTTGGAATAATTTGTTTTTTTTTTTTTTTAAGATTTTTAAAATTTATTTATCTGAGAGGTAGAGTTACAGACAGTGAGATAGAGACAGAGAGAGAGGTCTTCCTTCCCTTGGTTCACTCCCCAAATGGCTGCAACGGCCGGAGCTGTGCCGATCTGAAGCCAGGAGCTTCTTCCTGGTCTCCCATGCGGGTGCAGGCGCCCAAGCACTTGGGCCATCCTCTACTGCTTTCCCAGGCCACAGCAGAGAGCTGGATTGGAAGAGAAGCAACCGAGACTAGAATCGGCGCCCATATGGGATGCCGGCGCCGCAGGCGGAGGATTAACCTAGTGCGCCACAGCGGAGGCACCCATTTGCAGTAACTTGTATCTACCTTCATGAACTTTTTAAATGTAGAGAAAATATGTGTAACTATTTTACAAGCCAATGGGAAAGCCACGAATATGTTTATATAAATGTTAAAAATAGTGTTTACTAAAAATACTAATTACTGTGTGTCTTTATAGTTCTGGCACCTCCCAAAAGTTTGTGAGTATCTGAGGCAGTTCTGCCCTGAAGCTCAGGGTTGGCCTGTCCTGGCTTTGTTGGCAATCACAGCAGTAGGGCAAAGTGCCGCCAGTTAAGACTTCCTGTTTTTCTTTAGGTTCCAGCATGGCAGAAAGTGGTATCTTAAACTGACAACCTGTAAATTAGAACTTACAGGATGCGAGACCTACTCCAGGGAAAATGAAGTTACGTATAGGTGGCTCGCTCCATTTGAATTAATCAAAGAGCTGCTGGTGTAGGCCAGCTGTGTACTCTGATGACAAAAACGAATCTTGACATTTGGGATAATGAAAATTCCATTCAGCACCTCTTTAGAGAGATGTATGATAATATATCGTCAGAGCAGAGGGAAGGGCAAGGCGCAACCCTTGTCTTATTAAAGCAGACACTGTGACAAGTGGACATTGCTGGTTTCTAGGAAAAAAATATCAAGGGAAATCTCTTTTTAAAAAACTGATAGGAATAGCTGTTTCATGGAAGGAAGGTGAGAAGAGTGGGCTTTTGATGCCCGACCTCTCAGACAGTTGTGTGGATCCTTGATTCCTAGATTCATGGTTTGTTTGGGGTACAAGGCAAGGCAGGAAAGATCTAGAAAGGAGACTCACTTTTTTTGTTTGACAGTGTTAAGGTAATCATCTGGTTCCTACCTCATAAGCCTACTTATTATTTCCTCTGCGTGTGTTTTTTCTAGTTTAGCAGATTAGCTGCACTGTCTCTTCAAAGGCTATCCAATCAAGGAGGGGTTATTAAAACCAGGGCGATTTATGACTGAGAATTAATTAGAGAAGCATTTTCATGCAAAACATCCAATTTTTTGATTAGCAATAGAGCAGGGCCGCAATTAACACTCTAGGAAGCTTAAATTTCCAGCTTTTTGATTCTCAGGAAATGAGATTATCAAACCAGGGTCAGACACTTGACAGCAAAGCAGGAGTGAGGGGAGTGTGAAATTATATGTTAAAAAAAAAAAAAAAAGAAGAAGAAGAAGAAGTCGTCTATTGATTTTGATTTCGAGATTGCTACTAAGGCCGTGAAAAATTCAGAAGAGAAGAACAAAAACAAGAGCTGAAGCCTGATTCTTTAGGGGGTCTGTGGGATATGCAAAGTATCTGTTGTTCCTTTATTATCACTTACTATTCACTCTTTTTTGCAAATGGGTTTTTTTTTTTTTTTGATATCCAGTAGCTGAATAAATAATTAAATGTTTATATGCACTGGAGAGAAGCCAAAATGTCGTCTTTTAGAAAGTGACGTTTCTATTTCAATGGAAGTTTGGTATTTTGGGAGTCTACTTATTTTCATTGGTGTTTTTAAATTATTTTAAATCACTTTTAACATAGTTGAGGGTATTGAGTTCTGTCAAGCCATGGATTACCACTTGGTGATAAGTGACCTTTGTCAAGTTTAAGTGCCTTAGATAAGAAGTAAGGCCACCCCACACCTGCTCTAAAACAAAGCCTATTCTGTCATCAGTGTAATTGGTGTTCCCTAAGGAGCCACAACATAATGGAACTTCTTTTATTCTTGAAAATATTTTTCACTCTCTCTCCTCTTAATTTAGACATTTAATTTCAATTGAGAATAGAAGAACAATATATCTTTTGTCTTAGCTCACTCTGCTGAGTTATACCTCAACTCTTCTTTATTCATTAGGTTCTAAGATGCTTAAACAAACGGACGTTGTCAGTGTTTCCGAATTAGCCAAGCTCCTCTCCACTGCCCTATTTTCTTTTCATAATACAAAGCTTTTATTTAATAAATATGAATTTCATAGGTACAATTTTGGATTATAGTGGTTCTTCCTCCTACCCCCAAACCATCCCTCCTCCTGTTCCCTCTTCCATCCCACTCTTCATTAAGATTCATTTTAATTATCTTTATATACAGAAGATTAACTCTATACTAAGTAAAGATTTCAACAGTTTGCACACACACAGACACATAAAGAATAAAGTACTGTTTAAAGACTAGTTTTACTGTTAATTTTCATAGTACAACACATTAAGGACAGAGATCCTACATGGGGAGTAAGTGCACAGTGACTCCTGTTGTTGATTTAGCAGTTGACACTCTTGTTTATGGCATCAGTGATCACCTGAGCCTCTTGAGTCCACAAACTGACATTATTTAGACAGGGTCATAATCAAAGTGGAAGTTCTCTCCCTCTCTTAAGAGAAAGTTACCTCCTTTTTTGATGGCCCTTTTTTTCCACCAGGATCTCACTCACAGAGATCCATCATATAGGTCATTTTTTGTCACAATGTCTTGGCTTTCCAGGCCTGAAATGTTCTCATGGGCTTTTTAGCCAGATCTGAATGCCTTAAGGGCTGATTCTGAGGCCAGAGTGCTGTTTAGGCATTTGTCATTTCATGAATGTGTGTCCTTGCTTCCCATGTTGGATCCTTTTTAATTATGTCAGTTATTAGTGGACACCTGATCTTATTTATGTGATCCCTTTGACACTTCTATCTTTACGATCAGTTATGAACTTAAACTGATCACTTTAACTAGAAAGATGGCGTTGGTACCTGCTGACTTAATGAGATTTTGAGCCCCATCACAGCTTTGTTTTCATACTTACTCTCATGACGCTCTGCCTGTCCATAAACAGTTGTGCATAGTACACTCTGAGTGCTCCAATAGGAATATAAGATCTTTATGGATCGCGTGCTTGTTGATACTAGGAGCACCATTGGCCTCCAGTTCTGAGTTGGATCTCAGTTAAAGAGTTCTTCCTTGGTTTGGGGTGGGGACGGTGATAAAAGAAGGTTAGTAACTTTTGTGAATATGGCATCTCTTACGTTCTCCCAACCTAAGTTTCTTTATTTAGATAAAAGGTGGGAACATTTGCTAGAATATTTTGAAAATGACTTTGTAAGCAGATTATAGACTACACCATCCATGAGTGGAAGAGAGCACTTGGCGTGTACATAGTGAGAGATTTCTGTCCATGCTCTTTTCTCCTTGGAACGTCTCTCATTTAGGAATGTGACTCATTGACCCAGTGTATCATTCTTGCCATCCCAGTGTGGATTCTCAGCTTTATATGTCAATCTCGGTTAATCCTCTTTCCTTTGTTGATGGAAAATATCTGTCACTGGCTGGATGAAAATTGGCTACAGTTTAATCTCAGGGAAAGGCGGAGGAAAAACTGCCAATCAGAAGCTAAGAGTTGATCTTGCCAGGTTTGTAGCCCTCAGTACCAATGCTGATCTTCATGTTTTGGGATGTTGATAATTATTTGCTTTTTGGTGCCCAATACATTTTTGCTGAAAGAATTTAGAGTGTGATATTTATAGATGCCTCCTTTGTTAGGAGATGTGTTTTCATTTCCTTCTCTGTGATATAGAGAGCCCAGAAATGAATTAGAAGTTGTTAACAAATGTGCGTGTGAGCTGGTGGGAGTGTTATGGGAATAGCCTTCTGAGAATATGTGACACCTAGTAGTATGTGCACATTTCTGGGAGGACTTGGAAGAAGGTATCTAGTTTTCTAGTTTTCATTGGTTTCACAAAATGCTAGTGTTACATGAAATTGCACATTCATATGTATGTATTCAAAAATTTTTTCACACCAGAGTAAATTTATCTTTTAATTAAATTTTGTATGTACTTTTTGAAGTACCTCATATTTATAAACACATACACGTATTCACAGATACATCTGCAAATACAGTTCCCAACTTTGAGAACCTTACTACCTATAGAAGAAAACAAAACAACTTCAATGACAGCACATAGAATGAGGTCCTTTTGTAGCAAATCTGAACTATACCTGTAGCCCTATTTAAGTGTTCATTGGCACTTAATATTAACACAAAATATAGGCAGACATAATTGAATTTCTAAGAACTGAGAAAATTAATTTGTGGAAGCATAAATAATTATGGATCATTTCAATGCAGACGAACATTATTTGCTGGAGTGGAAAGCAAGGCCATTCTAGGCTCATTTTATTTCTCTAATATGAAGTTTATTTTTAAAACTGCAGCTTGCTATCCCTCAATCAATCAATTAATTAAAGGACTTGATTGACTGTAAGAGGCTCAGAGAGGATAATAGCTGTATTATCACGTGGAATTCCTAGTGGTGAGGTGATGGTGTCAGCTGTCCTACTGGCAATATTTCAGCTTTACTTGATTTGTTATGTGTTCAGTTTATAGAGTGGTGGATGACAGGGAAGAGTGCTACTTACACATTTTTGCTGTCAAAAATTGGAAAAGAATGCTCGTACTTTTTAGTATGATATAATCTTAAATAGTGATTGATAGGTTTATATGATTATATATGTCTGTGTATAGACATTTAACCATAAAATACATAGATGCCTATTATTGACATTTCTTCCAGTAAAATTACATTGTTATTGAGTGTCAGAAACTTTCTTTTATCTATTCCCTCTTCCCACTGACTGACTTTTTATAAGGATTTCCTACGCTAGCAACAAGGAAGCCCATTTTCGTAGGATCATAATCCATTGAATTTATGAAATTAAATTTCGTGACCATGAAGGCCAGGGAAATGAAAAGTTGCAATGTCAGAGTTCAGAGCAGTGGATTGGGAGATTCAGGTTAGAAAGTGAAATACATGAATCACCTGTCTGTTGGGTGGAAACCCTGGAGTTGATGAGCTATTAAAGTATGGAGAAAATGGGTGTGAGTGGAGGGCGGAGGGAGACTGGCTGCAGAAGACTAGCTTCTCAGACTTGGAGAGTCTTACATAAGTCAGGGAGGGGCTGACAAGTGGACAAGGGCGGTTTCCTGTGTGAGAATGAGCCGCTCTAGGCTTTTTAGATGACTCACATAAATAGGATCTTAATGATCTCCAGTAACCATACTTTTACGCCCGTTGCCCTTCTGTCGGTGTTGATAGCTACATTTTTGTCTCTGAGCCTAACATATCCAAAGTTACGGGTTTATTTTAGTGGTTTAATAGTTTTCTCTTAATTGCAAGGTTCTCAGTTAGAATTGTATGACTTTTCAGCCACCATGAAAATGGTCAGTGAAAACAGAATCCTTGGCTAACTCTGGCATCATGCCTTGAATGCAAATATTTTCTACTAGTGACATGACATGAACCAGAGCAGTGGAAAATCTTACAACATTAAGAATGTCTCTTTAAATCTTACATGAACCTCTCTGTGGCCTAACTAATTGCCACACCTTCAAAACTACTAAGGGATTCCATGTTTGTTCTGATTCTTGTAAGAATTTAGTGCTATCACAGATAATGTCCCTGTTTTCAGATTCCTCTCTAATTGCTTGCTAGTGTGATAACAAAAGCTGAACTCGCTTAAATAATGCAAAAAATGTTCTAAATGATTAGTAGCTTGGATGACTTCCCACATTCCTCTGTGGGAGTTTTAATTGCTAAGATTTTGTGGTTGTGTTCAACTTAATTGCCGTTAACTACTGCTGAAGTCTCCCATGCAGTCAGTGTCCATCAGAAGTGTTCGATATGAGATGAATGAACAATGCTTCCTTTGTTCAGTTAAATATGGAAACGCTTTCCAATGGCCTCCTTCAACTTCTACCGCTTTTTCAACTATTTCATAAAAATGAGAGACACGCTGCAGAAGTATTTTCAAAAGTACTTTTTTCGCATACTGGTTGGCTTACTTAGTTGTTGTATTATACCTTACTTGGCCGATGGGTGGTAGGTTGTCATAGAACACCTAAGTCGATTAGGAAGATAGATTGCTTGATGGTGGCATGTGACGGAGTTAAGGTGTAGATAAAATCCCATGGTAGAATTGAACGTACTCATGTATGCGACTTGGAGTTTGGATGGATGTCAGTGATAGTAATCCATTAAGAACATTCTGCCCTCCTGTGGGACTCCTTTGGGACTAATAAGTACTTCTGAGTTCATCCAGGATGGTGGCTCTAAAACTGTGTGTGTGTGTTGTTTTTTTTTTTTTTTTCCAGAAGTGTTTAGTATTGTGCAAGGAGAGCCATAAGTATTGCCTCAGCAGTCACAGGTATCACAATTGATCAATCAGAATTCCCAGACCTCTCTTGAAAGCTTCAAGAGGCTTGAAGGAAGCTCAAGTTTGTTTTTGTTTTTGTTTTTTGTATGTTGAGATTTCACACACACACGCATATTTTCTAAATTTTGCCATGTCAAAATGTTGCAGTGAACACAACTTTAAAGTAGGAATCCTTGGATTTATAGATAATCCTACTGAAATTTTGGTAATTAACAAATTACTTGCCAAAATCTTACCAGTTTACACTCCTTTCAAAAGTATGTGAAAATATCCATTTCTTTACATACTTGATATCCCTTATATTATCATTTAAAAATTTTTGAACTTAAAAAATTTCAATTTTAAAAAATTTAGAGTTTTACTGACTGACTTGGAACATAGCCCTGAATACTAGCCATATGTAGCATATTTTTCTACATTATTTGATCTTTTGTTTGTCATTTTTATCTATATTTAGTATAAAACTATTTAGCTCTTTTTAAAATTTTTATTTATTTTTTAAAGATTTATTTATTTACTTGAGAGGCAGAATTAGAGAGGGGGAGAGAGAGAGGTCTTCCCTCTTCCGGTTCACTTCTCAAATGGCTGCAACAGCTGGAGCTGGGCCAATCCAAAGCCAGAGCCAGGAGCTTCTTCCAGGTCTCCTACACGGGTGCAAGGGGCCCAAGCCCTTGGGCCATCTTCCACTGCTTTCCCAGTCCATAAACAGACAGCTGGATCAGAAGTGGAGCAGCTGGGAGTCGAAGCAGCACCCATATGGGATGCTGGTGCTGCAGGTAGAGGCTTAACTTACTATGCCACAGTGTCAGCCCCTATTTACCTCTTTATAAAAAAGATTTATTTATTTGAAAGGTAAGGTTATGGGGGTGGGGAGGGAGAATGAATCTTCCATCTGCTGTATCTGCTGTTCCACTCATGGAATGGCTGTGACTGCTGGGTCTGGGCCAGGCCAGAGCCAGGAGCCAGGAGCTTCATCTGGGTTCCCATTTGAGAACAGGGTTCTAAGTACTTAGGACATTTCCTGCTGATTTCCCAGATGCATTAACAGGGAGCTGGATCAGAAGTGGAGCAGCTGGGAGTGGAACCAGCACCCATACTTGATGCTGGCATTGCAGGCAACAGATGAATTCACTTTGCCACAGCGGCCCCAAAACTATTTAACCTTTTCTCTCTTTCCTATTTATTTTATTGGGCTCTATGTCCTTCATTGTTTCTCTTACATGGCTTTTTAGGTTCTATTTATGTATTCTGGAGGTAAATGTGTTATAAATACTGTTCTCCCCAAGCCTGACACTTTGATATGGTTTCATTTTTGAGAAACGATAATTTTTCTAAAAATAACTTTACAACCACTCCAGTAGTGTTTTTAACATGATTTCTGTTAGATGGATAATAGATTTTTTTAAAAAAAGATTGTACAGTAAGTAGATATTGCAGTTTTCCCTGGATAATGTGTTCTGGTTTCTCATAATCTTTACAAACTTTGTGTCTTGACTGAAAATAATTTTTAAATGTGACAGTTAGCATCTTGCATTGTTATGAATGCCGATCAGTTTATTTGGCAGATTAAAATTTCCCGATAAGATACAATTGCAAGATGGATGTCATCTTCTACTGAATCTCATTACCAGCAAGCCAGCTTGGCTTTACTTCTGTTCTTCAACCTAGACTGTTTTTGTGCACTATGGTCAACACAGTCTCTTTATCAGAGCGCTGTGAATCAGCATCACATGTACTTTTCACAAGGGACAAACAGATGTTCGCCAGCTGCTGAGAGCTGAACCACAGCAGAGCCAGTAATTAGAATTTTGGGCCACGAAGGGTGTAACTGTCTTGTCTAATAATACGTGGCCCAGCACAGGGCATGGGACTCATCCCTGTATTATATTCCTCGAGGCATTCACGCAGCCTTCCCACCTGGCTGATGACCAGAGCTGCACGTGGCTGGAAGAACTCCAGAACGACCAGTGGACTTGACCCATCACGTAATGGCACTTTTTGAATCTGAGGGGCCCTTTAATTTCTGTGTCTTCAGTGAAGGATAAAGCAGGACATGTGTCCTGAGACATTAGACATTGTTCTTCATCCTTAGGATTCATTAGGTAGGAGGCGGGGTTATTAAGGCACAGACCCTGGGCCTCATTACCTGGCTTTCTGACTTAGTACCCAGGAGATTGCCGCTCTCACATTCCGATGTGCTGCTGATGTTGCTGGTTCAGGCAACACTAAGAACCACTGCCCTGAGAAATGAAGAAAAGTCTGCCAGTCACAAGAACGCTGTTGCCTCCGACAGACTGCTTTGGTTTCCTCTTTTTTTAAAAGATTTTATTTGTTTATTTATTTGAAAGCTGGAGTTACAGATGGAGAGACAGAGAGAAAGGTCTTATATCCTTTGCTTCACTCCCCAAATGTCCACAACGGCCAGAGCTGGGCTCATCCAAAGCCAGGAGCTTCTTCCAGGTCTCCCATGTGGGTGCAGGAACCCAAGTGCTTGGGGCATCTTCCACTGCTTTCCTAGGACATAGCAGAGAGCTGGATTGGAAGAGGAGCAGCTGGGACTAGAACCAGCACCCATATGGGAGCTAGCGCCACAGGCAGAGGCTTAGCCCAGTGTGCCATAGCTCTGGCCCCCTTTTGTTTCCTCCTTAACACTTTTTCCTTGGACAATATCAAACCTAACAGAATTATATGTGTGCATTAAGAGTTCATCAACCTTATGCCTTTTCCTCTGGGCCTAGAACAATTTGAAAAGAGACATTTGCATCAAATGACATAAAACTTGTAGGTGTAGTAATGAATTAACAATTGGCAGACTTTGTAATTGGGTATTTGTATAAGTCTACTTTGGGTTTTATGCATGAATTACATAATTGGACGCTGGAGAATGTTTAGGAAGATGTGAAGGCATACATTCTGCAATCCAGCTTCATGCTAATGTGTCTGGGAAAGCAGCCAAGATGACCCAAGTGCTTGGGCCCCTGTGCCCATGTGGGAGACCTAGAAGAAGCTCTGGAATCCTGACTTTGACTTGGCCCAAACCCAGCCATTGCAACCATTTGGGAAGTGAACCGGCAAATGAAAGACCTCTCTCTCTCTCTCTCTCTCCATCTCTCTCTCCATCTCTCTCTTCATCTCTCTCTTCATCTCTCTCTTCATCTCTCTCTTCATCTCTCCCTTCATCTCTCTGTAACTCTACTTTTCAAATAAGTAAAATGAATCCTTTAAAATAATAAAAAATACATACTTGAGAAAAGATATTATCTGGGATGGCGTTGTGGTGTAGTGGATAAAGTCACTGCCTGCAATGCCAGCATCCCATGTGGGCTCAGGTTGGAATTTTCGCTGATCCACTTCCAACCCATCTCCTTGCCAATGACCTGGAAAAAGCAGCAGAAGTTGGCCTAAGTCTTTTGGCCCCTGCTGCCCACTTGAGAGACCTGGAAGAGGCTCCTGGCTCCTGATTCCTGGCTTCTGCTTGGCCCAGCCTTGGCTTTGAAGGGTGAACCAGAGATGGAAAATCTCTGTCTCTATTCCCCTGTCTATGTAACTCTCCCTTTCAGGTAAATAAACAGATCCTTAAAAAGAGAGAGATTATCTTTGTGCTAGATGTTTAGTTCAATATAAGTGTTGAATTTCTATTCTAGTCTTTCTTTAGATTGTATTTGGGCGACAGCAAATTTTAAAGGGCATCTGGCAGAGACTGCTGGTTGTTTGGTCTGCATTCATACAGTCAGTGCCTTTTCGTCCTCTCCACCTTCCGATCGTATTCTAGGCAGCAGTGTCTCCAGCAGCGCCTTGCTCAGTGTCTTTGCCCTTGGATGTCAGCAACTGGAGGTCAGGCAGGTGTAGTTGGATAGGGCTTCTGAGCATGCTCTCACCTGGGAAGTGCTGTAACCCCCCCCCCCCTCTTGTCTCCTTGGGATCTGGATGTGATGGCTGAGGTTAGAATGGCCATTCTGCACTATGACGCCACCTTGGAGCTGTAACCCCCCCTCCTCTTGTCTCCCTGGGATCTGGAGGTGATGGCTGAGGTTAGAATGGCCATTCTGCACTATGACGCCAACTTGGAGCTGTAACTCCCCCTCCTCTTGTCTCCCTGGGATCTGGAAGTGATGGCTGAAGATAGAATGGCCATTCTGCACTATGACGCCACCTTGGAATTGGAAGCCAAGCACTCACGTGGCCAAAAGGCTTTCTTGGTGATGGCAGATCCAACATTGCACTGTGGACTCTGTGCCTTCAAATCGAAGAGAGATAGAAACCCATGTCTTGTCTAACCAACTTACTTGGATTTTCCATTTTTTATAAGCACACTTGCTGTTTACATTGAACATGACTTTTTTTTTTTTTTTCTTTTTTGAGGACAGGCATATCTTTAAAACCTGAGCTGTTTTCATTGCTGACCTTAAGATTATAAATCATTCAACATTATGGCTGGATTCCTGTCATCTTACACCTTTCCTTTTTATTTCTTTGATACTCAGTGGAACAGCATAATTTTGGCAATCAGATAAATAAGTTTACTGAGACATAATTAACACATCATAAACTTCACCCATTTTTAGTGTCCAATTTTTTTTGGTGAAGTTACTGAGTTATGTAAACATTATCTAAGCCCGCTTTTGAACGTCTTTGTCAGCCCATTTACATGGTGCTTCTTGCCCGTTTATCTAGAAAGTTCTGAGCCTCAGACAATCCCTCAGATGTTGGTCTGGAGTTGTGAGCAGTGCCACGAAAAGGTCTAGAACTCTTAGAAATGCGTAGTACAGGACCTCTTGTAGAGCTGGAGTCGCAGGGGTGGGGGGATTTCTGAAGGATCCGAGTACAGCGGGGACAGAGGCAAGAGAGAATCCTGGGAGGCAGGGAAGACAGTTGGGAACTCTCTGAGTCGAGAAAGGGTCCGTACGTACAGGACGCCCCAGGATCAGATTGGCCGAGTGGTGCTGTGACGCGTGGGCGTGCCTAGAGCACATGTGATGGCATTGAGCAGTGTTCAGTGCAGTCCCTGTGGGCTGCATTGAGGTTCATGGTTCTCTCTCTTAAGGAGGCCTTTGAGATGGAAGATAAAGTATATGGAACTTTGAGCCGCATTCCTGATGTTATTTTTTATCATCAAAGCTTTTAGCTATTTTCTAGAAAAAGCTTTCAAAGATATTTTATGTACTTCCTGAACAAAATATCTTAAACATACTTTTTATTGATAACTCCAGGTCATAATTCTGAATGTCAAACAGTACACTGTATGAGATTTTAAGACATTTTGTTCTCAAATGATTGAGCACCCTGTCTTTCTGTGTTCTAGGATCTGATTTTTATTTAATTTAATTTTCATTTCTTTTCCTCATTGCCAGATACTTTTTTTTTTCTGCTCTCAGGTTATTTTCTTCTAGTAATCTTTGTCCCCTTTCCTTGATTTCTACTTAGAAATTGGATATAGGAAAGCGTCGCTCTGTGTAACGTAGGAGTAAATGGACTTGCAGTGTGCAATAAGGCTTCTGAGATTCATAACATCTGTCTTGTCCCCTGAGAGACCATTTTTGTTTTCTTTCAGTTCTAAATTATTATCTGGTTTCATAAAATTGCTGGATGTGTGAGCTGTATCTGCTCTCCAATTTGTAGTAATTGGGCAGAGGAGAAAATTGGTTGTTCCATTGGGTGGTATTTTCCTACCACATATGTAACTGGCTCAAGGGCCCATATCATGCTTATTGACTTCTGTGTTTGTTTATTGAGCATTTGTTATACATAGACATTGTTCTAGGTGCTTTACATGCATTAATGATATCTATAATATTTCATTACTACTGTGTAACCAGCTTCATTGATTAAGTTCTCATTGTCAACCCACAGAAATATCACTTTATTTAACACAAGTAGTATGTCTCTTCCTTGTGATTGCTAAAAAATCTGGAATAAATCCTTTTTGTAATATTTTATTTTTATTTATTTGAAAGAGTCACAGAGAGAAGCAAAGAGAGAGAGAGAGAGATCGATTGATCGATCGATCTTCCATCTGCTGGTTTACTCCCCAAATAGCCATAATGGCTGGAGCTGAGTTGATCTGAAGTCAGGAGCCAGTAGCTTCTTCTGGGTCTTTCACATGGGTGCAGGGGCCCAAAGACTTGGGCCATCTTCTACTGCTTTCCCAGGCCATAGCAGAGAGTTGGATCGGAAGTGGAAGAGCCAGGACTCAAACCGGCACCCATATAGGATACCTGCGCTTCAGACCATGGCTTTAACCCACTGTGCCACAGTGCTGGCCCCAGTGTAACGAATCTGAAAAAAGAGGTGCTTCTTAGTAGAATCTGATAACCCCTTTGAGATCCAAATTATTGGGCAGAGGCTCCTTAGTCTGGATTTAGAGAGTGAACATAGAGGCAGCAAAAAGTCCCAAAGTTCTTAAAAGATGACCAGTAAAAATATGAAAAAAAAATGTAAAGAAGATTAGGTTAATTTTTTTAAATGGATCAGTGAAACCCTGAAGTCCTAGACTCAAATATGCTAGGGACTAGGCACTTGTAGTGGCTAGCTTTCAGTTATTATAACAGAATACTTGAGACAGCTTGGCTTACGAGGAAGAGGTTCATTTGGGCTCGCTGACCTGGAGGTCCAAGGTTTGGGGGCCTTGTCTGGTGATGGCCTTCTCACTAGCAGAACTCCATGGCAGCACAAAGCGTCATCATATAGCAAGTGACAGGGCCAGCACTTGTGTCTGTCTCCTCTCTCCCTTTTCATATGAAACCGTGAGAATTCAATCAGGAAATTCGATTCTATGTAACAACCTAAATCATTTCCTACAGGCCCCGCCTGTAAACACCATAGTTGGATTAAGTTTCCACCATGTCAGTACCTCCCAGTGGGGATTAAATTCCGGCACATGAAGCTTTAGGATTTATCAAAGCACATGCAAATCATAGCAGTACAATTGTGAGCAAGACTTGGAGCCTAACAGGAAATGGTAGATTTACTGTATTATAGTAGATTTTGTCCTCTGCATATAAGGACTTTTATCCCCTGATGTGTTGTACTAAGGATATTTGAAACTATTTTTTGCCCCTGCTACCACGTTAGTCGTATTGGCAAACCAACTATAGCTCTTAATGCATTTGTGTTGAAAGGATGAGTTCTTTAGAGCCTGTTGTCTTTTAGACACAGCACTACAAGATAACTTACTTTGAATACGAGCTGTTTATTTTTGGCATGTGATTTTATTGTTGCTTTTAATTATTATCCTGAGAAATGGACTAACTGGATACTTTTGGGGATTACTTTCATGTCAGCACACAATGCAATATATCGTAAGAGCTTGAGGATGGTGAGCTGCAAAACCTGTGTATCAGCCAGCCATGGAGTTGTTGCATCATTAGCACAAGATTCCAGTGGCTCTTGTTTGTCATCAAACCAAGATTTTTTGCATAGTAAAGACAGATTCTGCACTACAGGCACTTTCTAAAGAATTCACTGACAAATCTTGTTAAAATTAGTAATTTTTATCAAAATGCTGTCGGTATCTTGTCAGTAACTGTGGTTTCATCAGTTTGAATAGAAAGTCTGTTTGTTGGCTGCTCCTCAAAGCAGTTGGTGTACCATCTATACATCTTTGAATTTAAGTGTCCAGTGGCAGTGTTTTACAGTGCTGGATGGATTCTGATGCATTACTGTTGAAAATGCTGCCTCTGATATGGGTAATGTGACAACCTCAGCACTGTGTGAACATGGCAAGGATTTAGGGGATGTTTTGTTGTGTTATTTTGCCTTTGTTGTTTAAATTTTTAAATTATTTATGGTAAACTTTATTTTCATTATTACTTCATTTAAAATAATTTTGTTGTGGGTCCATGCTCTAAGATGAGCACAAAAAACATGTATCCTAAATCTTCTCAAGAGAGTTTTTTTTATATTATTCCTCTGAGCAAGGCATGGGGTTTCAGGGCCTCCAGTGTTGACACTTAACATTTTACAGCTTGAGATAACATCAGTATACAGGAGTCTAACTATGTGAAGATATCATTAAGTTCTTTTTTTTTTTTTTTTGATTTATTTGTTTATTGAAAAGGCAGAGATACAGAGAGAGAGAGAGAGAGAGAGAGAGAGAGACACAGACAGACAGAGAGATAGGTCTTCTACCCACTGGTTCATTCCCCAGATGACCACAACAGCTGGAGCTGGGCCTATATGAAGTCAGGAGCTTCTTCCAGGTCTCCCACATGGGTGCAGGGGCCCAAGCACTTGGGCCATCTTCCACTGCTTTCCCTGGCCATAGCACCTGGATCGGAAGTGGGACAGTCGAGTCTCGAACTGGAACCCATGTAGGATGCCTGCACTGCAGATGGCAGCTTTACTTGCTATGCCACAGTGTTGGCCCCATTAAGTTTTTACATACTTGCTACCTTTGTAGGTTGTAATGGTAGTGACTAATAATTCCCCCTGGCATTCTCAGTGTCATTTTTTGAAGGTAAAAATGTAGAATATGGCTGGCGCTGCGGCTCAATAGGCTAATCCTTTGCCTTGTGGCGCCGGCACACCAGGTTCTAGTCCCCGTCGGGGCGCGGGATTCTGTCCCGGTTGCTCCTCTTCCAGGCCAGCTCTCTGCTGTGGCCAGGGAGTGCAGTGGAGGATGGCCCAAGTGCTTGGGCCCTGCACCCCATGGGAGACCAGGATAAGTACCTGGCTCCTGGCTTCGGATCAGCACGCTGGCTGCGGAGGCCATTGGAGGGTGAACCAACGGCAAAAGGAAGACCTTTCTCTCTGTCTCTCTCTCTCTCACTGTCCACTCTGCCTGTCTAAATAAATAAATAAATAAAGTAGAATACATGAAAATTCTGTTCTTACTTCCCAGAATACATTGAAGATAGTGGAAGTATGGAGATTTTCAGTTCTTCATGAGTCTGTCCTGAGACGTGACTTCTACTGATGGGGTCTATTCAACA
The DNA here is from genome assembly GCF_051225735.1 of Oryctolagus cuniculus. Lineage (NCBI taxonomy): Eukaryota > Metazoa > Chordata > Mammalia > Lagomorpha > Leporidae > Oryctolagus > Oryctolagus cuniculus. The sequence continues at coordinate 169,274,876 of NC_142869.1, forward strand.
TACTAATTCCAAGTTTGTTGACCATCAGTGAACGGGCAGCTAGCGATTAAACCTTTAGGCATGTGTTTCCAGACAGGTGGAATCTTATTCCTGAACTGCCAGCCAAAGTCTCACATGTAGCTAGGAGAATCCAGATGCTCCTCAGGTCTTGAGGCAGGTGGTAAGCACCCAGGCCTGCAAAATCCCTTAAGAGGAACCCTGCACCAGGGACGGCACACCACCTGCCTTGCATAGCCAGTGATCCCACCAGCAGCACCTCCAGAGCTGTAGCCAAAGCCAAATTCATGTAAAAGTGCTTGGAAATGCTCTCCAAGGGCCTGAGCTTAAGGCTCAGGGCATATAAGACATAAGGTTAGCTATTTAAAAAGCAGCTGTATTGGAATATGATTCACATAACACACAATGTTAGGGATTTTAAGGACTTTCAGAGTTTTGTAACCATCACCACAATTTCAGAAGACTTTCATCATCCCAAAAAGAATTCCTGTACTCGTTAACCATTATTCCCTGTTTGCCCACATCTCCTTGTCTTAGAGATTCACTATTCGATTTGTCTCCCTATAGATTTACCTTTGCTGCATGATTCACATAATCAATCAGTAAGTGGTCTCTTGTAACTGACTTTTTTCACCAAACATAATGTTTTCTAGATCCATCCGTATTCTAGCATGTGTCCATGCTTCTTTGCTTCTCTTTGGTGAATACTAGTCTACTTTATGAACATTGTCTTTATCCATTCATCAATTGATGAATATTCGGGTGGTTTCCACTCTTCTGCTGGTGTGGATAATGCTGTTATGAACTTTTCTGTGCTAAATCTTGCATGGACACGTGTTTTCATTTTGCTGGGCCATACATGGAGAAGTAGAAAGGTTGAGTGATACAGTAACTGTGTGTTTAAGATTTTTGGAAACTGTCAAACCAGCTGTCTTTTAAAAAATAGGATTTTAATCATGTACAGTAGAAAACATTCATTGAAACTGTTAGTATTTCACGTCATTGTCTTCTGGGTAAGTTGTTTATTCTTTGTCCTAATGTATGAACCATTCCACTGTGAATTAGATCAGTCATAACATCACAGATGGCTAATGTCAATATACGATTTACACATAAATCTCCCTAAATCCATTCATTCCCATTCTTATACCCCAAAATGCATACATCTGCTAAATATTCTCCTCATGAGTCAAGTTATATGAGATCTATCGTAGCCATAAAGATACTGATTCAGGTTTGGATAACATGAGCGTAAACGAGATCTTCACAGAGTAGTGGGAGTTCTGCCCACTCAAATTACAAATACCTTATTTGTAAAAATGGTATCACGAACATTAGAAGACGTGTTTGTAACTGCAAAGGGAAAGAGTGGGGTTTAGAAAGCATGGGGTTGAGAAGCTGTACGAGTTACAGCAATTCCAGGTGTCTAGAAGAGAGGCTTTCAAAGCAATTTGTAGGGAATAATTGAGAAAAGTCAAGCACGTTAGCACCTTCTATTAATTTCTTGCTGATGTAGGAAACCTACAAATACATGACTAGTTTGAGCATATTAACAAGGATAATATATTACTTAGGATTTTCCCCCTCTTTTCTCTTTTGTATTCTAAGAATTTTGAGTCTTCTCTGAATTATGGTGAACTCAACCTAAAAATTAGTCTTTAATTGTGCAAATGCATGTATCTGTTAGCTTTTGCTGTGTAACAAACTACCCCAAACTCAATAGCTTAAAACACCAAACAATAGCTACTGGGTTCTCAAGACCTGGATTGGCTAGAGGCAGGTGATCTAGAATGTGTCAAGTCTGGGGGCTGGGGCCTTTTTTCACATCGCTCCTCATCGTTCAAGAGGCAGCCTGGGGCTTATTTGCCTGGTAGCAGCCCCTGCACTTTTGCATGCTTCAAATTACCTGGAGCGGAAGGGCAGAGAAAGGGACTCCATGTCTGGTTGGCAGGTGTTGCAAGGTCAGAACGAAAATTGGTGTGTATGCCAGGACAAAGATGGTAGGTAAGGAATTTGCTTGTTATAATCTTCTACACTATATTCTAATTAAAATTATTCGTACTGTGTCTCCTGTTTGCTTTCATCCTTCTAGGACAGTTTTAGATTTCTATCCTGAGGCAATTACATGAAATGTTGAAAAAAATCTTCACTAGAAATTATGCTCATTAGAGCCCAAAACAGTTGAAAATAGGGACAGAAATATATTTTTTTAAAGATTTATTTACTTACTTGAAAGAGTTACACAGAGAGAGAAGGAGAGAGAAAGAGAGAGAGGTCTTCCATCCGCTGGTTCACTCCCCAATTGGCCGCAATGGCTGCAACCGCGCCAATCCGAAGCCAGGAGCCAGGAGCTTCGAGCTTCCTCCAGGTCTCCCACTCAGGTGCAGGGGCCCAAGGACTTGGGCTATCTGCTGCTGATTTCTCAGGCCATAGCAGAGAGCTGGATATGAAGTGGAGCACCCGGGACTCGAACCAGCGCCCGATGGGATGCTGGCACCACAGGTGGCAGCTTTAACCACTATGCCAAAGGATTTATTTATTTGAAAGGCAGAGTTATGGAAGGAGATGGAGAGACAGAGAGAGATCTTTTTTTTTTTTTTAAATGTTGTAATGTTTCTTTTTTTTGGCCAAAGAAACTGTTTAATTAATGAGTACAGATTTTATATGTACAACTTCAGGAATATAGTGATTCTTGCCATCATACCCTCCCTTCCACCCCTCCCACCTCCTCCTCCCTCTCCCATTCCCAGTCCTGTTCTCCATTAAGAAGAAAAAACAAACAAACAAACCTGTTCCTTGACAGTCATTCCAAGGGCTGCTTCCATCCGCTGGTTCACTCCCCAAATGGCCGCAACAGGCTGGACTGGGCCAGGCTGAATCCAAGAGCCTGGGAGTCCATTCAGGTTTTCCGTGTGGTTAGCAGGGCCATCTTTTGCTGCTTTCCTAGGTGCATTAGCAAGGAGCTGTATTGGAAGTGGAGCACCTAGGACTTGAACGGGGACTCATAGGGGGTTCTGATGTGTCAAGTGGTGGTTTAACCCACTGTGCCACCGTGCTGTCCCCCAGAAATAGGTGTTTTTCACCATGCTTAGCAGCATGATTCATAATAATTGACAGCTGGAAGCAACCCCGAGTGTCCCCCAGTGGATACCCTGATATATAAAATACATCCGTAAGTAATGGAAAGTTATTCAGTCTTAGAAAGGAAGGACATTTGAATACATGCTGAAATATGGATCAACTTGGGAGACCTTACAGAAAATGAAATAAACCAGTCACTGAAGAAAAAATACGTGGTTCTGCTTCCAGAAGATACCAGAGGAGGCAGCACGCCAGCAGGGGACCTGATCTTGGACTGTGAACCTCCAGAATGCTGTGAGGCAAAATAAACTTTGCTCCTTCCTTGAAAAACAAAAAAACAAAAAGCAACACACAGGAAGGTACCAGAGGAGTCAGATTCCAGGAAAGAGAAAACAGAATGATGGCCCGCCTACGGGTAGGAGCAACGAGAAGCTACTGCTGAATGGTTAGAGCTTTAGTTGATGAAGATGAAGAATGTTCTGGAACTGCATGATGACGGTAGCCATACAACAGTGTGAACATATTTTATGCCTCTGAACTACACCCTTAAAATTGGTAAAAATGGTGACTTTCCTATTTTAGCACAGTAAAAAAAAACATATTCACTGCAGCAATGAAAAGTTGGCAACTACCATAATAGAGAAGTTGCAAGTAATTAAATTTTTCATCTAAGTTTTAGAAAGTACTAGTTACTAATTTAAATTTTAATGAATGTTTAATAAGAAAAATACTTAAATACATAAATTTAAATAATGCAACCTCAAGTATGTCAGTAAAATTTAAAGAGACATTTATTACTTTTCAATTGTGAGAAAAATTGTCGTTAAAATAATTAGGAGAAAAAGAGCGTACCCATGAGGAATCCACATAGACTTCTTGATGGCAGACAAAAGAGTTTGGTGAAAGTCGAACACAGTCTAATTAGCCTGCAAGCGAGGATTATGATCACTTTATGGAAGCTGGCGGTGGTAGGGGCCAAGTCTGCCAGCAGGCGCCATCAGCAAGCAGTTTCACGTGAGTTCCCAGTGCGGCGTGAGCAAATAAACACCCACTTCCGTTTCTCCAGCTCCTGTGTGCATGGTCATTCAGTGTGGCATGGCTGCAGCCAGTAAATGTTGCTGCAGCAATTTTGGGAAAAATCTGTTCAGTTCACCACATGCTATCTGACATGGTTAAAACAGCAAGTCAAAACAGTAAATTATAGCATGTCGGAACGTATAATGATGCATGTTAAAAGTAATACTTACTAGATGTTTGGATACACAGACACTTTTTGCTTAAAAGTAGTGAAAGAACTCTGAAAGGAAACGGTAAGGATATTGCTATATAAAAATGCACAACTGTGACGGCTGCGCAGTGGAGCAGTATGTTAGGCCACAGCTCACGGACGGACGGTGCTGACGTCACACATTGGCACCCTGGTTCAAGCCCTGGCTGCTTTGTTTCCATTTCCTCTGCCTGCTAATGAGCCTGCGGAAGTAGCGGAGGATGGGCCGAGGACTTGGGCCACTGCAGACCTTGATGGAGTTCTGGGCTGCTGGCTTTGATCTGGCCCGGCCCTGGCTATTGAATCCATTTGGAGAGTGAAACAGCCAATGGAAGTGGAAGGTCTGTCTGTCTGTCTGTCCGTCCGTCCCTCCCTCCCTCCCTCCTTGACTCTTTCACTCTGCCTTTTCTTTTTTCTTAAAGAAGTACAACTTTTTATAATCCAACATACAAAAGCAGAAGCAATTGAGGCTGGCCTTATGGCTCAAGAAGCTGCCGCCTGCAATACTGACATCCTATGTTGACTCAGGTTTGAACCTTGGATTCTCCACTTCTGATTCAGCTCCCTACTAATGCTCCTGGGAAAGCACCCAAAGATGGCCCATGTCCTTGGGCCTCTGCCACCCATGTGGGAGACCTGGACAAAACTCCTGGCTCAGTCCTGGCTGTTGAAAGCATTTGGTAGTGAAATACCAAATATTAAATCAATCAATCTCTCTGAACTCTGACTTTCAAATGAATAAATAAATCTTTTTTTTTTTTTTTAAAGAGCAAATAAACTGAATAAATTACAACCAATATGGCAAAAAGGCCAAATGTTCTTCACAGATCCAAGTGTTTTGGGGGTTGCACCATAAGACCTATGCAAGCATCTTATCCCTGTGCATGCCTTGTTATTTTATAATGCTATTTGTGTATCTTTCTTAACTGGGGTGTGTGTGTGTGTGTGTTTGTGTGCATGAGTACTTTATTCATGTTGGTGTTCTCAAGTAGAAATACAATCTAGCCCACAGTACTTCAAAAATATCTGAGTATGAATGAATTGAAGTCAAGGACCCTTATTTTTAAGGTCTAAAAGGCTTTCAAATGCCTTGACAAATTGATGAAGTAAATTTGGGTCAAGTATAAAAAGTTTTATTGTTTAAGTGATATACAGTTGTAATATACAGTAAGTTTTTTGCTACAAAATAGTTTAAAACATGAAATACATATTCCAATTAAAATTGAGTGGCCAGGAGCTGGTGCCAGTGGCATAGTAGGCTAAGCCTTCACCTGCAGCACCGGCATCCCGTGTGAGCGCCAGTTCATGTCCCAGCTGCTCCACTTTTGATCCAGCTCTCTGCTAGTGACCTGGGAAAGCAGTGGAAGGTGGCCCAAGTGCTTGGGCCCCCGAACCTGTGTGGGAGACCTAGAAGAAGCTCCTGGCTCTGGATCAGTGCAGTGCCCGCTGTTGTGGCCATTTGGGGGAGTGAAGTGGATGGAAGATTCTCTCTAACTCTCTAACTCTCTCTACCTCTCTTAAATAAATAAATAAATAAATAAAATCTTTAAAAAAAATGGAATGGCCATGGAAGTCACCTTATAAAATGCAAATAACAAAAATTATTAGTTCTTATAGGTTAGTTCCGGGGAGATCTTTCTGCTGCCATCTTTAATTCTCCCCCTCTGTTGCTGAGTGCTGCTTGTCAAGCCCCCTACTTAACTTCTCCCTTGACCCCTCTCTTTCTCTCAATTACCCTTCCCTCTCTTTTCCTATCTCTGAAATTCTTTCCCCCTCCACCGCCTCCCGCCCCCCCCCCCCCCCCCAGTAAGCACAGTGAGAGTGCAGTTTAGAGTTTCATTTATCCCTTTTTAGATTGCACAAGGATGATGGAAAATAAGCTTCCAATGCTGGGTGATTGCTGTTGGTGATGAAGTATAAAATGAAGCAAAGCGTATTGTGTGAAATGTTGACCCTTCAGGGTTTTTAAGTGTACATTTTTATGCGGTCTAGATGGTAAACTGAGCTGGTTTGATGTTGGCTACTGGGAATGACAGTGTTTATAAAGTTTCAGAATTGGGCTTTAACTTTCATTGTGTTGTATATGCATATTCTAGTAATATTCCTTAAGAGCTGTTTTTATGCTATTGGAAGAGCTAGTAGAAAATCTGAAAGCTTTAGAAATTAGGTGAGTTTTGTTTAACCTGTTCTTTCCTGTTAGTGGTGATTAAGATTTTATGTTTGTAAATCATTTTCTCCACAGTAAAGGAGAATAAAATTTTTATTCATGATTTTCTACTGCAAATATTTTTTTGGTATTCATTTAAAAATGTTTTTTAAAAATAATAAAAAGTGGCCCAATGTAAGGCTCTTCGTCTGTAAAATCTGAAACTATTTACTTCTGTATTTTCTGAAATTTGGACTGCCACCCATGCATTCCAACAGAAATGGAAAAATGAAAGAGTCTGGAATTATACCCCCAGAGAAAAATGCACTGTTTATTACTTGTGATTTATTCTGGTTCTTTCTCACGTGTATCTGCACATCCACCCCTCTGGTATCAGTGGTGCACATCCAGTTTTCCTTACGACTGGATTTAAGTAGCTTGTCTTCGTCTCCCAAGTTTCCCGATCAAAATCAGCAGAAGCATTTCATCAAAACTCATACTTGTCTTCCTCAGCCATTTACATAAATCTTAAGAAGTGAAAGTAGAGTTTAATACCAACCTGCAATAATGACTTACAGCTTAATTTTTAAAATCATCTGAGGAAAAGATCTTCCAAAACAAACATACAAACAAACCCCCAGCTGCAGGTGCGAGCCATCATTACCTTTCCTGCGTGTTGTGCCTTCGATGTGTTTGGAAACTCTCGGAGGTGCATAGTGTGTGATTTGTTTGAGTTTCAGCCATAAGTTAGTAGTGATTTTTCTCCATTATGGACTTTACACATAATGAATTTCAGGAAATACACAACAACAGCTTCTTCTGCTTGTAGATAAAGACAGTAATATGATGGAGTGATCAAATACAAATGCTCCTTTAATTTATTTTACCAAGACATTTATCCATGTTTTATTTATAAGGCAATTGAAGTCATTCATTTTGCATGGAACCTTTCCTCTTCTGAATAACAAATAATATATTATCATACATACTGCATTGGAGGAGAGAGGGATGAAAGCCATACTTGAAAATAAAAGTTTAATATTTTGGGCTCATTGGGCACAATTATAGTGGTACTATCTTTGTTTTCAACTGAATCATAATTGTGCAGATTTTTTTTAAATGGGATGACATATAGCACAGAGTAGTGTAGAAAAATAGAAAATTCTTGGTTTGAAGAGGGAAAAGCTTTCCTTTTTGTAAGCTCCAGAGCATTGTGAATGCACAAAATCTGTCTTGGAATTACCCTATTCTAAGATCTTTGCATATGCATGGTGTTAGATGGTTTCATTTTATGGGTGGCTTGAATGAAACGGGATTCTACCTGTGCAAGGATCTATGATGTGGCCTTATAAAAGGCCTGGCCAACTGGTTTGCTTTTAACTCTTTTTAACCATTAGCCCATTTAAGAACACTGGCAACATTTCATTTGGGAACCAAGTCAGGTCGACCGCTGGTGTTTAACTCACTATTCAACAGTGCTTGCTGTTGCCCAGTGCCAGCGAAAAGTGTGTATGAAGCCACAATATGATAATTGTCGGGCCGGCGCCGTGGCTCAATAGGCTAATCCTCCACCTTGCGGTGCCGGCACACCGGGTTCTAGTCCCGGTCGGGGCGCCGGATTCTGTCCCGGTTGCCCCTCTTCCAGGCCAGCTCTCTGCTATGGCCAGGGAGTGCAGTGGAGGATGGCCCAGGTGCTTGGGCCCTGCACCCCATGGGACACCAGGAAAAGCACCTGGCTCCTGGCTCCTGCCATCGGATCAGCGCGGTGCGCCGGCTGCAGCGGCGGCCATTGGAGGGTGAACCAACGGCAAAGGAAGACCTTTCTCTCTCTGTCTCTCTCTCACTGTCCACTCTGCCTGTCAAAAATAAAAAAAAAATAAAAAAAATAAAAAAAAAAATAAAAAAAAATAAAAAAGATAATTGTCACTCATCCTCTGTTAAAATCCCAGGTAGCGGGTATAGTGTGTCACCACTTCACATGTACTGGCCACTTGTTCTAGGATGTTTTAAAAGAATAGATGAGGCCAGAAAGAAAAGTTCAAAGCTGAATGTATCATCAAACAAATGAAAAAATTGCAGACAAGTAGTTTTGTAGCTCTATTAAAGTAGACTTTGTTTTAAAATCAGGAAGAATGTAAATGTTTTAATAGTTAGCAACTCCCCATACGTTAGTTTGGAGATAGCCATGCAACATTCAAATAGTAGTTTACTGCCATGCTATTCTTTTTTTTTTTTTTAATTTTTTTTTTTAATTTTTGACAGGCAGAGTGGACAGTGAGAGAGACAGAAAGAAAGGTCTTCCTTTACCATTGGTTCAGCCTCCAATGACCGCTGTGGCACGCTGCGGCACGCTGCGGCTGGCGCACCGCGCTGATCTGAAGCCAGGAACCAGGTGCTTCTGGTCTCCCATGGGGTGCAGGGCCCAAGGACTTGGGCCATCCTCCACTGCACTCCCAGGCCACAGCAGATAGCTGGACTGGAAGAGGGGCAACTGGGACAGAATCCACGGCCCGACCGAGACTAGAACCTGGGGTGCCGGTGCCGCAGGCGGAGGATTAGCCCATTGAGCCACGGCGCCGGCCCACCATGCTATTCTACAGCACAATTGCAGACGTCCTGTACAGAGAAGTGGTCTAATCTGAAAATTAGATTATATATGCCCCTTTCAAATCTTACTTGATTCAAGAAAGCTAAATGTCACACTTAGAACATGGAGTAGGTCGGCAACTCTTTGTAGAGAAGGATTTAGAGTGAGGGAAGTGTGAGTGTCTCCTTGGAACTGTGCCTCTGGAAGGTTATTTGCTAGTTAGGGTGTTCATGCTGCAAGGGCTGTTCCTGGAGTGCCTTGTAGTGCCCTTCAGTGGTGCCCTAGCTAGGATTTTGGACTGAGGCAAAGGGGCTTCTGGATCCTGCGCTTGGTAGATTACCAGTGAGCTGTCTGTCCTTTTTTGCCCCACAACGGCCACTGCTGGTAGGTTAATATTTCCAAAGATTGTTGGAAATTCTTCCGGTTGAGACCAAATAGGCTATCTCAACCTTCTGCAGGGTTTATGATAGTTTCCAAGGGAGAATAAGACAGTGTGCTGCTTTTTTATAACTTGTATGTGGATTTCAGAACACAGCAATATGCATGTGTGTATACTGAAAAATATTTGTTCATGATAGGGTTTGGGCTGTGCTTTTGGTGGACTGCTTGAGAGTGTTCTATTTTTTTCTCTAAAGCCGATATCTTTATCTTTTCAAAATCATGGACCCCTTAAGAATTCATATTACAGGACTGTAATAGTGGCCCACTGTATGAAAATACAGTTAAAATAACTACCGAGACCTAGTGGCAAGTCTAATGCCACTACAGTCTCAACCAAGTTATAGGCACGGGTGTGATTTTAGGATGTCTTATGCCTGTCGTAAGATAGGAAAATATTTGTGATTTCCAGTGGTGACAAGGCTGTAGGTATTCTAATGCTATTGAAGTTATCTATAATCACAATTGCAGTGTTTAGGTTCAATAGAGGTAAGTCAAACGAAGATGTGTTTTGTCCCCCATCCAAGGCCTTGTAATCCTTGAGTTCTACACATTGATCCTGGAGTAAGAAGCCTTTCCTACAGGGATTCCTGCTTGTCTGGTGAGTGTTTTTCTTGAGTCAGGACTGTTACTTGCCTTTTGTTCCTGAAAGGCTGGCTTCTGCACACAGCAGCGGATGAGGCCTGTGATGCCGCCAAGGCTTCTGCATCTTCAGCTTCTTTGGCCAGAAGAGACACATAGTACATTATTTTCCTTTCTTCGATAATTGGCTTTCTTCACTTGAGAGACCAATGCAATACTGTTACTCGGGCTGTTGAGAAATTCTTATCCTTTGGAATAGTATAGACCAAAGCATAAATCAGTTTGTCAGAAATCCCTAGTCTTTTTCTTTCCAATTTGCCCAAATAAGTCCATCTCATTTATAAATGTTAACCACTCTTTCTTCACCCTCGCTGCTATCAGGTTAGGAATTTGTGATATAGGATCAGCAATTTGAAATAAACCAGTTATTCACTGCAGTAAGACCAAATTGATTATTAGAGAATTAAAAAAAAAAGGCGGACCTAAGATCCTATGCAGTTCTTCCCATTGCTCCTGCATCAGTTTGTCAGGAGAGAAGCTTGCCAGCATGCAGCTTCCTGAAGCCAGCAAATGCATCCTGACTCTGCACTTGGATTCACGGAAGCATTTCACTTGGCTGGGCACTGGAGAGAATCACCAATGAGAACACTGCTAGTTTAATTTTACTGTCGAAACCCAAAAAGATTTAGATAGTCCTAGCAAAGGGAGCAAAGTTGCAGAGATTCTAACCATAATAAAACCCTCATTCACTGGATTTTTCTTGCATCAGGCTGTATTTGATTTAAAATAAACAATATCTACTTGAGTCATTCAGCAGGCGAGTCTTCTATGTGCATTAGCAGGGGCTAGAACTGGCAGAGGCAGACTTTTATTTGATTCACGTTAACACAGGTTCTTCCTATGGTAAGTCTGTTCTTATTGAGCCCTGAGCTGTAGATAGAGGAGTAAGATCTATTTGTGTTGGAACATAATTTTGGTAAGGCTGGAAAGCTACTGTAAAGCCACAGAAGAAAACTTTGATTAAAAACCCTGGTTAGAATAAGTTTCAAATTGTGGATAAGAGGAAAGTTATATGTCAGTAAAGTCACAGTTTTCAGTTTATTTTGTGAGGCATGGAAAATGTGACTGATTTCCCATTAAGAAAAATGGCCGAACTCCAGCTGTTGGCGGCATTTGGGGAGCGAACAAGAAGATAGGAATTCTCCATTTCATCCTCCCTCCCTCCCTTTCTCTCTCTCTCAAAAATAAAAATAACAAGTAGATAAATAGATAAATAATTTTTGCGAAAAAGAAATGGCTGTACTTGAAAGTGCTGTGTATAATAGTCAACAATAGGAAACCCTGCCAAGCAGTCATCAATATTCCCAATTCACATGTGGCACTGTTCTAAAAGTCATCAAGATTCTTTCCTGTTTGCTAGCAAAAACATGCGGGAGTGATGGAGGGCGGAGGAGTTTGATGCTGTTGTTCACTTCTGTTGCGCTCTTGGTGGGGCTTCATTGAGTATTGCAGTCATTCTCACTTCATTTGCCTCTGAGTCACCTGGTGGGCACCATCCCCAGATCTGGGTAGCGGTGGGACCCAAACATATGCATGTGTAGTAAGTTATGAGCCACACGTGGGGACTCACTGCAATATGTTATCATTTAATTGTTTCCTAGCGGTAGCGATGACTCACCGGGTCCTCTCTGGCTTGGTGACAGATGGTGCCTGCACGGCCTGGTGAAGTGCCTTATTAAGAACACGAGGGAGCAGTGCCACAGCTGAAAGAAGCTGTCTGAAGCTGAGCTCTGGGTCTCGACGTCGCGAACATTGGTAGTCCTTTAGCTTGGAGATGGACCCGCCATCGCAAGGTGGTGTCTCCTTATGGTCTTAGCAATCATGAGGATTACTGAGATGCTAATGTTTTTAATTGGCTGTGAGAATTCTGATTTTACAAATAAAGTCAATGTCACATCAGTGATCGTGCCTTTGAGTTTGACATTGGTGATGCCCTTAGCAGATACTGTATGAATTGATACCTGTCTATATTATTCTGGTGGCTTATCATCATATTCTAGTCAGATGGTCATCACTGTCTGTTGGTTACTATGAATCCAAATCGGGAATAGAACCTCAGATCCCTTTCTTTGCTCATTTGCATATTAATTCATCAACTGGTAGATGTTTTACTATTTTTATGTCAACCAGGACACTTAAAAGCTGCTTGGATTAAGAGGGCATATGGGTACTCTCTATGTTATCTGCTTAATTTTCTGTAAATTTAAAACTGCACTGAAAATAATGCCAATTAGTTTAAAAAAAAAAAGCTTAAGGGCCAACACATGTGTCTGTACAAAAGGAGAAGAGATGAGACAATGCGCGTAAGTTGGACAGTTATTGGAGAACAAACGCCCTGAGTGGGGAAGGTTTTCTTTTGCCTGTCTCAAACCCCTGTTCATTTATACACCCAGACATCAGCAGATGTATGATTTAGCATTTGCCCTGCAGCTCTGGCTCTGGGGGCGGTGGGTGGAGTTTTTGTGTATGGATTCTCTGCCGCAGTGAACTCTGTCATTGTTCTGAACAGCTGGGAATGGAGGATAGCTCATTAAGACAGGAGATGTTATCCAAGCCTCCCCTGGCATCCCGAAGAGTAGTGAATATGTTTTGCTTCCCCAGATCTGAAGGATTCATTTCGTTACCACCTAGTGCTCTCTTGCGCTTACTGAGAAACTCTGCTGGCCCCATTGCCTCTTTGAGTGATGTGCACGGTGTACACCAGCTGTTCCCTTTTAACCTCGTCATCGTCTTCGGCTTTTCATTATGCTTATTGTATATGCTGTGCCTTTTATTTAAAAAACTAAAAGCCCAGTGGAATTAGTACCTATTCCTTGTTCGTGGAGCGAGGAGAGCGTTAAGACCAGGTTTCACAGCCCACCCCTGCTCCTCCCACACCCTTGCTCCCTTGGGAAGCAGCTTTGTCTGGGGGAGGATTGCAGGTCCTCCCGCTTTTCAGGGCTGGAGCTGGGTTCTTCTTTAACGTCGGCAGGTGTGTTCAGGCTCCTTAATTTGACTGTAGCAGTAAATGTGTAAGCCTAAGTAGTATCCCATTTTGTAGATGAGGCGGAAGGCATCAGAAAGCCCCAGTCCCCCCTGGCAAATTGCAGAGCAGGGATTCGAACCTGTGTCTTCCTGGCTCTGTCACTCCTCTCTACTATTTATTTACACTTTTTGTTGAGTTATATATCAATTCAGATGTCTACATTCGTTTCTCTTGTGGCATCCTTGTCTGCTTAGTGGACACAAGTATCTACTCAAGCAACCTGAGGAATCATGTTAAAAATGTGACTTTGATCTGGAGATGCAGAATCCTATCTAGGTCATCATTTTCCTATTTGGAACCTTACTTAGTGTTTGCAAATAAATAGAGAGGATCGGGAATAACAACAGGGAGCTTTCTTTGTATTTGGGAAAGGAAAATATTGACATCTCTGCTGAAGTATGTTGGGAGTTTACAGTTTGTCAGCCACATGCATGCATTATTTAATGTGATCCTCTAGGAGGTATAGGAGCAGATGAGGAAAATGAGGCCAGAGCAGTTAAATAAGATGCCCAAGGTCAGCTAGCCTGCCAGGGTACAACCATGACCAGGGCTGCCTTCTCCTTCCAGAGTGCATGCTCTCAGGCACAGCCCTGCACTGCCAGCAGAGTTTAAGAGGTGGGAGTGATGTGACATAATGGGTGTATTGATTGAGTAATTTCCATCAGAAAAGTGTAACAGAATGGATATACACTGACCTGTCCTCAAATGCTGATCTCCTAAATAGGAATTAGAGTAGTTGTAAATTTATTTTGTGTGCTTTTTATTAATCAAAAAAATCAGTTGTCTGATTTCCAAGTCATTCTTTTTGGGTGTAAATAGGAGAAATGAGGTTTGGGGAATGCAGGAGAATAAATAGGAGAAACAAGGTTTGGAGAATGCAGGAGAGGTAAAGCAGAGGCAGTGGAAGGGTGGCGGTCGCCTACTCACAGCCCCACCAGGCCAAGTGAGGTGAGGGTTCCACTGGCAGTTGCATGCCTTGGCATCTGGGAGGAAGGAGAGAGCAGTGCCACCTGTGTAACCTCGAGTGTAGCGGAGGAGCTTGCCTTCATCAGTATTCCTAACATGTCCCTGAGGTGTTTGGCATTTCTGCCATCATTGGGAGACTCATGGAAGCAGGAGTCAGTACAGACTGGAGTCACTGAACATGTGGATGGGTGAGAAACACTTCTTAGTACACATTTTCTACAGATACTTCTTAGGATATACATTTGCTGCAGCAAAACAAAACTGTAGGGAACAAAGAGAACAAAATGAAATTATTAGTATGGAAAATGTTGTAATTAAAAATAATAGTATGGAGGCAGGTGGTTGGCTTAGTGGCTAAGACACCTATTAACCCACCTGTATCTTATATCCAAGTTCCTAGCTTCAGTTTCCAGCTCTGGCTCCAGATTTCAGCTTCCTCCTAATGCAGACGCTGGGAGGCAGCAGGTGATGGCTTTGGTGGTGGGGTTCCAGCATTTCAGTGGGCAGCTTGGATCGTGTTCCAGTCTGCCAGCTTCAGCCTGACCCAGCCTAGGCCATCGCAAACATTTGAGTAGTGAACCTGCAGAAGGGAGTTCTCTCCCTCTGTTTCTCTGTCCTTCTGTCTCTTTGCCTCTCCGTTAATGATGGTACTGGGATGACATCCATTATTATTCCTAAGGTCTTTGTCTGTATTAACTCTTGGACCACAGAGTCTACCATATTATCTTATGGAATCATTAACTGTGTTGGAGAGTATCTAAACTTCTTTAGGTAGTTTTGGTATAATAAACCATATCATGTCTAGCATTTTAGATTTTTGATTTAGGCTGCTTGGCTTCTAATAACAGATCCATTAACTGGATTTGTATTCTATTTTAAAATTTTGATAGGGGGCTGGCATTGTGGCACAGTAGATCCAGCCACTGCCTGCAAACTTGGCAGCCCAAAGGAGTACCACTTGGATTCCCAGCTGCTCCACTTCAGATCCAGCTCCTTGCTCCTGTGCCTGGGAAAGCAATGGAAGATGGCCCAAGTTCCTGGACCCCTGCACCCATGTGGGAGACCAGGGTAGAGTTCCAAGTTCCTGGATTCTACTTGGCCCAGCCTTGGCTGTTGCAGCCATTTGAGGGAGTGAGCCAGTAGATGGAAGATCTCTTTCTCTCTCTGTCCTTGCTATCTGTCTTCAAGTCTGCCTTTCAAGTAAATAAGTCTTTTTAAAAAGGGTTTTTTGATATGTAAGTGAGAACACTAGTGGAGTCCTTAATATGGCACTGAAGCCTAGAATGACTTGACTTGTCCCTGGTCAGAGCACATGGCACTCCACTTCCCAACTTTTCTTTGAGACCCAGGCAAGGCTTAGGTGCAGATCTTTCAAATTCAGGATTTAAAGTTAGTAAGAAAAAAAGATAAGGATAAAGTTATTACATGAAAAATATTGTAGTCCTTTGGGACCTTAATCTTTCTTGGAGTTGTTGGTTGAGAATTCATTTAGACTGCTTCTTTGTAATGAATCTGACTTTTAATAATGTGGTAGTTTTTTTATTTAAAAATTTCAGTTTCCTGTTGCCTTTGGAAAATAGTTTTGGAGAACAGAGGCCTGGGAGAGCTCCAGGGGCCAATACCAACTGCAGTTATCCTTTGGTGCCTGTGGTGATTGATTCCACAAATCCCTGCGGATAACACAGTCCCCAGACGCTCTGGTCCTTGATGGTATATGGTATTTTCATGTAACCTGTGCACATCCTCCCATATAAGTAGGGGAGAGGAATGTCCAGCCCACAGGCCATATAAGACCCACAGATTGGGGGTGGCACTGTGGCTCACTTGGTTAATCCTCCGCCTACAGCGCCGGCATCCTGTATGGGCTCCGGGTTCTAGTCCTGGCTGCTCCTCTTCCGGTCCAACTCTCTGCTGTGGCCTGGGAGTGCAGTGGAGGATGGCCCAAGTGCTTAGACACCTGCACCTGCGTGGGAAACCAGGAAAAGCACCTGGCTGCTGGCTTCCGATCGGCACAGCACGCCGGCTGTAGCGGCCATTGCGGGATGAACTAACAGAAGGAAGACCTTTCTCTCTGTCTCTCTCTCTCTCTCTCTCTCTTTCTCACTGTCTAACTCTGCCTGTCTAATAAAAAAAAAAAAAAAAAAAGACCCACAGAATCATTTGGTCTGACCCTGCCAAGGCAACTGCAGATGGGACTCAAAATGCAAAAATAGCAGGCTGATTTTCAAGTTGACTACTCTGTGTGGCCCACGGTTGATGTTGTAAATACCCAAATAGCCCTTGGCAGAAGAAAGATTCCCTGCCCTGTGTTTCTAGGTTACTTTATCTAATACAATATAAATGCTATGTAAATAATTGTTAAACGATAGAGTTTAGGGAATAATGACGAGAAAAACACATCTGCATATGTGCAGTACAGATGATTTTTTTTTTGATCTATGTTTGGGTGAATCTGCAGATAAGGAACCCATGGTTATTGAGGGCCAACTCACTGTGTGTTTCTTCCTTCCCAAAATATTCTCAACATTTTCAATCCCCTTTAGCTTAAACTTGACTTCAGTGTCCTTCATTAGCATCCGGCACACCATAATTCAGTGTTTTAGATAATGGAAAGGGGAGATGGGCTCAGAAAGGCTAGGTTTAGGATGAAGTTCTTCAGTGGAAGCCTTCTGGGCTGCATTCCCCTGCCGTAGAGAGAGGAGCAGGGTAAGCACACGGAGCAACAGGTGACTCCTGGTTTTGTAGAGTACTGGGTGCTTTCTGTTTGTGGTGCTGTGGTGGCGACTTAATGCCAGGAAATGAAGCGCAAAACTGAAAAAAAAAAAAAAAACAACATTGTGGGGTGGACGTTTGGCACAGCAGTTCAGATGCCAGTTGGGACACCCAAATCTCACGTTGGAGTACATGGGTTCAAATTACAATTCTGTTTCAGATCATAGCGTCTTGCAAATGCAGACTCGAAAGAGCAGGTGAATGCTCACATAGTCCCCTCTATCCACATGGGGGACGTGGATTAGGTGTCTGGCCCAACCCTGGCTGGTTTGGCCACTTGAGGAGTACACCAGCAGATGAAAATCCGGCAGTCTCTCTCTCTCTCTCTTTGTCTTTCAAATAAAAACATAAGATAAAAAGATAGCACTATGCTAGGCAAAACCCTGTTTCTGATACTCTTCCAGAAGTGAATGGGACTTTGGTGTGGTCAGGTGAAACACTGGCCACATCCAGTCTTAAGGCTGGAAGCCATGTTTGAACCTTAGCATAAAGGAAAAAAAGAATTATTTACTCCAATTTAAATTTGTTCGGAGGCGTCAGTAATTGACTTATTTAGTAGCAGCAAGGTAATTCAGATAATTTCAGAAAATTTACTTTGGAGAAGGAATTCTAATAAAGGACAATTTAGACAATTATATTATGCATGAGAAATTGCTTTGCTACAAAAGCAGTAAAGCAGCTGAAGTTGGTTAGGGTTCACAACGATAGATCCTCTCTCGATGCAGACTGTCCTCCAAGATTTGAGGGTGAAAATGACAAGGATGGAGCATGACCCAGAAACAGCACTGGCAGTGATTGCCACTGGGAATACAGTAATTGAAGATTTGCCTGTGTTGATTGGCTTGCAGGATCTGATTACAGAAGCTCTGTGCAGTGTGTCTTGTTCTTTTATCTCCTTTGTTACCTCCTTTCAGCCATGCTTATAAAATACATCTTGATTTTTGGATCATTAGAAGGCCACTTGACCACATCTGTTTGGTGTTTTCCAGCAAAAGTTTTCAATCAGTGTCATTGTCAGCATACAAAATGTGGAATACATTTTGCTAAAATTCTGACACAGAAATTTGTAGCATATAATATTCGTTTCTTATTTATTTGTGGGCCCTCGTCCATGCTCATGCCTTGTTGATCTCTGGTACTCCGATGACTATGCAGGCTGGAACATCATATGCAATTTGTGAATGGTACTAGGTGTGGCTTTAGAATGAGTCCTTGATGCAGGTTAACATTTTAAGCAAATCTATCTTTAGGAATTAACTTCAGTACTCCCGACAGGGAGAGTCTAGTCACTTTATTTAGAACTTATCAGAGGTCGAATATATTAATGGACTTCTTCTGTGATTATTTACAAAAGGGGGTGGACAGCCTACTCCACTCTAGTTCTGGCAGTAGCCGCTACAGCGTAGGTTATTAATGGCCGACTTCTCACTGGAGGTTTTCTTTGTTATCCTTAAAGAGGTGGTGGTGCCCCTGCTGACTGTGCCATCTTTGTGTGGATTTACTGTTTGTTTTTGTTGTATTGTAAGTGTGCAGTGCTGCCAGAAACATTGGTGGAGGGATTAGGTAGACTGTTGGAAAACAGAAATGTTACCAGCTTAGCAGGAGTACACTTTGACTCTAATAGACCCAGGTCAGTGAGTCTTTTGTTTCTTCCGGTGTTAATCTGTGGATGTAACCTCAGTGGCACAGGAGCACATGGTGAGAAAGGGGAGGGGAAGGAAAGTGTGATAATGCCCTGAAGGCAGTGGGTCTTCGCATAAGGTGGGATGGGAGAAGTCCACATGACCTGAGAATGCTTTTCCTAAATTACTCAGATGAGATAATTTGATTTCAGCTTTGAGAAACACTTGGTTTGTTTCTAGTGTGCCATGTATTTTCATAACCCAAGCTAGCTCTTACCTATTGACATTTTGCCTTCCTCAGCACGTTAGTTCTGTGTATTCATGTTTTTGCTAACGTTTCTTACTTAGGACCGGATTTGATTAATGACTGCATTTAAAACGTGTTAAACGATGTCACATGGAAGTGTATATTGGATCACATTTATGTCTCATCATGCTTTTGGTGTTTCCAAGATGCCTGTGTGACTCTGATTGTTTCCAAAGCCCTTCCGCTTTGTCCTGGGTTGAAGAACCTTAGCTAATTTTAATCAACCCTGAGCTGTCATTCCTGTTCATCACTGTCACATTAGCATCACTCCTGCTCATCAATGTCACATTAGCGGCAAATCTGAACGTGCTGATTAGTAAAGTGGGTGGAAATCACAGCTCTGTGTGTGTCCAAATAGCTTCTCATCACCAGGGCTTGTGATGGGGTCTGATGGCTTAATGCAGGCCTTAATCAAGGGCTGAGGAATGTTTTCTCTGCAGTTTAACCTGGTAGTATTGAATGACATTAACATGTTCAGGCCCTCACACACATGCCCACAGAGCAGTAGTCTCACATCAGTGATCCAAGTCAATCAGGCTGCCTCAAACAAAGGAAGGAAATAAATGGACGGCGAAGACGGCTTCTCTTGCGATTTCCCGTCAGCAAACATGAACAGCACATTGCCTCCCGGTCTCGTGGAGCTGCACACGGCCAGCGGAAGAACTGCGTGCCACTAACCTGCCGTCTGTGGGGACGTGGGCAGAGAAGGCGTGCGGGCCACAGGGCCCGAGTTGTGTTTAGACCCGACTTCTTGCGGAGGATGCTGGTTGCTAGTTCCCCGCAGGGCTCCTGCAGCTGCGCCAGCAGCTTTGGGTTCCCGAGCCAGTCACACTTGCTGTGTGGGCTCTTCTGGCATGTCTGTTAGAGTCAGATACTCCATGTTGAGTTCCCACTGTGAAACCTGATGTCCTTGTAGACCAGACTTCTGACCTCGCCGTGGGAGGGAAGTGTCATTGTCCTGACTTCACGGATGAAGGTCTGGCTGGTGCCTTAGCCAGTCGTAAGGTCCTCATGTGAAAGCAGACCTTGGATGTGAGCCTTTCTGATTCCACGTGTAATGATTTTGTCTTTTTTTTTTTTTTAAGATTTGTTTTATTTATTTGGAAGAGTTACACTGAGAGAGAAGGAGAGGTGTAGAGGGAGAGAGGTCTTCCATCCGCTGGTTCACTCCCCAGTTGGCTGCAAGCCAGGAGCCAGGAGCCTCCTCTGGTCTCCCACACAGGTGCAGGGGCCCAAGCACTTGGGCCATTTTCCACTGCTTTCCCAGGCCACAGCAGAGAGCTGGATCGGAAGTGGAGCAGCCAGGTCTCAAACCGGTGCCCATATGGGATGGGGGCGCTGCAGGCAGTGGCTTTACCCACTACGCCATAGCACTGGCCCCTGGTTTTGCCTTTCAACCACATAGCAGGTGCCTCACTTACGAGGCTGAGGTGATGCTGGATCATTCTAAGAACTTCATTTTTTTTAAAGGCCTTATACCTGGACATTTGCAACCACACCTAATTGACTGCGGCTCTGTGACTCTTAGCTCCATTCATGATAAACACGAATTCTGGAAGCATGGAGGAAGACCAGGCTGACAGCAGCAGCTGCCCCAGCCTTCTCTGAGAGGACCGCAGGGTTTGCTTTCAGACCGAGGACAGCGTGAGGAATCAGGACGCCATCTCTGTTGGGGGAAACCAGTCCTATGCATTTTTTTACAGTAAAAGTAGCTTGCATAGAATGAAAATTTTTTTCCTAACTTAGAGACTTTTATGTTCCTTTTTGGCTGCAGCCCCTGGCGCCGTGCAGGAGTAGCTCTGGCTTCCAAACATGCTGTGTGCTCCTTGTTCCCAGGGTAGCGGTCCCTGCCTGAGTAATTTCTGGCACATGCTTTGTTGCTGTTGTAAACTCTGTACAAACCTATCCATTTTCTCCCAAGATCTCTGTTCCGATCACATCACCGCTCTCCTTTCTGATGACTCAGATTAATACAGTGCTACCACATTTGTTTCTTTTATCTTCTGGGCCTCGCTGGGCTTTGTGCTTTGCTTCTATTCTGAGTCTTACAAATTCTGTTCAGAAAGAGAACTCGGAGGCAGCGGCATGAGGTAATGGATAGAGTGTGGGCTTTGGTGACAAAGACCTGAATTTGGATTCTTTCTCCACTCACTGGCTGTTCGTGCTACTGTAACTGCCTCCAGCCTCACCATCCTGTCTGTGATAACAGGGCTTGATTAGGTTGTTGTGAGGCTAGTGAGCACATCCTCAGGATAATATGTGGCTCTGTCCCTTCAGTCCTCAGAGAAAGGGGTCAATAAATTATAAGGCTCCTTATGTAATACTGTTTCTCCCACCTTTTCGTTAGATGGTTTCCTTCATCCATCCCTCCCCCTTTCTTTCTTGGTGTGTCTCATCTTCTTACCCTTTCACTCACTCATACACACACACCCATCCTAGTGATTCTTAGATGACGCTTACCCACTTAGAAGTTGGTTTGGGGGCTGACATTGTGGCGTAGTGGGTGAAGTCACTACCCGCTACTCCTGCTTCCCTCTTGGGTTCCGTTCTGTTCTAGTCCTCACTGCTCCACTTGTGACCCAGCTCCCTGCTAATTGCCCGGCAAAAGCAGCAGAAGATGGCCCCAGTGTTTGGGCCCCTGTACCCGTGTGTGGTCCCGGTCCAGTGCTGACCATTGTGGCCATCTGGAGAGTGAACCAGCAGATGGAAAATCTCCCCCCGCCTTGTCTCTGTAACTCTGACATTCAAATGAAAACATGTCTCTCTCTCTCTCTCTTTTTTTTTTTTTTTTTTTTTAAGAAGTTTGCTTTGGGCCGGCAACATGGCTCACTTGGCTAACCCTCCACCTGCGGTGCCTGCACCCCGGGTTCTATTCCCAGTTGGGGTGCCGGATTCTGTCCTGGTTGCTCCTCTTCCAGTCTAGCTCTCTGCTGCAGCCCGGGAGTGCAGTGGAGGATGGCCCAGGTCCTTGGGCCCTGCACCCGCATGGGAGACCAGGAGGAAGCACATGGCTCCTGGCTTGGGATAGGTGCAGTGTGCTGGCCGTAGCGGCCACATGGGGAGTGAACCAACGGAAAAGGAAGGCCTTTCTCTCTATCTGTCTCTCTCTCTCTCACTAACTCTGCCTGTCAAAAAAAAAAAAAAGTTTGCTTTGACCAAGCTCTGGTCATTGGTGTTAAACACACAGGATTGTCAGTATTGGTTTTGAACCAGCCTTCCTCGGCAAAATGTGATGGGGAACAGTTTCCATCGTTCTACTTTGCCCAGTCCTGCCTGTGGCTCCCATGTCACTTATTTTAGCTGAACTTGTTTCTTGCTTCCTGTCACACATCTTTATCCTAGCTTTAGGAGTAGGTTTGGTTGTGAATAACAGACTCAGCCTAAGAGTGTACAAACCACATCGGATCTTAGTTCTTACCTAAGACATTCACAGTCGTGCGCTGGGCTGGTGCCTTTGAGCCATGTAATCCTGGCAGACCCAGCCTCGTTCTGTCTTAGCATTCCGTATGCTGATGGCTCCTCCTGGTCCAGGGTGGGTCCCTGAGCGTTTGCGTGGTGTCTTCATGTTGGCCAGCAGGAAGTAGACAGGACAAAGTAGGACATGAACTTGTCTCTGGAAACCGCCCAGTTGACTTCCTCCTACGTTTTAGTGGCCAGAACTTTATCACATGACCGTATTGTGATGCAGGAAAGCCCCAGAAATATAGTCACGCTCCTGGAGGAAGGAGAGAACGGATGTTTGAGGACGGCGAGCAGCGTCTGCCCTGTTGGCTTCTGTGAGAGACACAGTGTCCTAGCTGCAGCTTCAGGAAATCAAGTCCTCTCCTTTTACACCATGTACGCGGCTGCCTGTTCACCTCGCGGCCCGCAGTCTATCTTGTTAAATCCACGCTGTCTAAGGAACTAGAATAGCCTTTGTGGTCTATTTTGTTTATTTTCTTGCCGAGAGGGAAGTGTCTCTTCTAGCCAGGTTCTCTGTGCTTTCCTGAGTCAGTTGCAGGGATCACTCATGGTGGGCCTGGCTGGGTGATTGTCTCCACAGTCCTCTGAAAATACTCCAGCATGTGAAGTTTCATTTTGTCTCCAACCAGAATAATGGAGGCACGGCGCTCTTCAGTTTATGTCTAATCGAAGCGTCTCTGGAAATGTATTCCGTATTTCAAATATTTCAGTGCTCAGGGTGGCCATGAAGGGCCTCTACCGTACCTGCACTGCGGGTGTGCTTGTGGAAAGTCTCTGGAGCAGTCGCAGCAGCCCACTCTCGTGGGTCGTCATGTTTCTTCTACAAACCCACGTTTCCTTTCTTGGGCAGCAGCTGTTAGAATAGCCTCCCGGGTTTTTTCACATACTTTGTTGTGATTGAAAGATCCGTAAAGCTGGAAGCGTGTTTCCATTTTAGGAGAGGAAGCGGCAGGGTTCAGAGGTTGAGGAATGCGTCCAAGGCCACGTGGCCAGGAAGTAGTAGACCCTTGACTCAGGCTCAGGTCCTCTTAGGTCACCGTCAGTTCCCTTTCCACCATGGTACAAGAGCTGGGAAACAAGAGCTTTTTCTCTCTCACTATGAGTTTTGAAATTGTCTGTTGCTGCCTTTTCAGGATGGGTGGGTCCTCCCTCACAGGAGAACCCTGTTTCTACCGGCTTGGTCGGCTGCTAGAGAGTTGCTGTCCTTTATTCGCTGTTAATCGGGTTTTTCCGCAGCATGGCATAATGAACTTCTTCCTCATCCTTAAGATCCTTCACCTTTAGAACATTTTTATTTTGTTTTTAAATTTATTAATTTATTTGAAAGCCAGAGTTACAGAGAGAGGGAGAGACAGACATAGAGAAAGATCTGCCATTTGCTGGTTCATTCCACAGGTGGCTGCAATGGCCTGGGCTGAGCCAGGCCAAAGTCAGGAGCCAGGAACTTCATCCCATTGGGTGGTAGGGGCCCAAACACTTGGATGGTCTTCCACTGCTTTTCCCAGGTGCATTAGTAGGGAGCTGGATCCCAAATGGAGCAGCTGGGACAGAAACTGGTGCCCTATAGGATGCCAGCATCACAGGCTGTGGTTTTACCTGCTATGTTACAACACTGGCCCTTTTTATATATACATATATATATATATATAAATCATACTTATATATAAATATATTCAATATATTAAATAATATATAATAAATGCATTATATTAAATATATAAATGTATTTATATAAAATATATTATATAAAATATAAATATATATAATATACATTATATAATATAAATATGAATGATTGAATTTCTAGTACAGAAAATGTTGCATCCGTGCTGTCAGGGAACTCAGAATGTCTTTAGTGATACATGAAGGAAAAATCATACTTGTCTCAGTGAAATTGCTGTATGTGTGAATTTGGTTTTGTTTTTCAGGTACTCCTCTTTATCCAGTATACTTTTAATGTGCACTGATCCTGACCTGTCATTCTTTAGTGTGGAAATGTTTACGTGCTTGTTTTTCTTTCCCCCATGTATGTTTAGGACTGTTGTGCTCCGTTACTTCTAGAAGAGCAATTTGATGTTTTTTACAAGCATGCATGGACATAACAAGCACCGTGTGTGAAAGTGCACGTGCACGCTCACACACCTGCACACATACACACGCACACACACACATACTATACCATTTTCGTATTACAAAGAGTAGGACAGACGGCAGTGGCAGAACATCTTGCCTCGCATGGAAATGGGGCGGGTCATAATTCTTTACCCTGTCCTACTGAAGCACTGGAATGCTTTGGATGGGTCACAGATTATTTTTCTTTTTGTTGTCTTCAGCTGGCATTTGACAAGAGCCGTGCCTCCTGTATCACACTGGGTCCTTAACCTTACCTCTTGGGCTCTGTTTTTTCATTTTGCAAAATGACCAGTATCTCAACTTCAAAGTGAACTCTGAGTAGGGACTTGGGGACCAGCTTCCTTCTGCAAGACTAGCATAAGAGGGGTCAAGATCTCAGTTGCGTTCTTGGCTTGGCAGATTTAAGTGAATGTAGACTGTCTAAGGACCTATCAGGAAATGCCATTTGCCCCAAATGTAGGCTCTTCGTAAACCTAACCATAGTATTAATGTGGGTTGTATGATTCAGTAATTTGTAGTTTTTAAAAACTTTACTTGTGTGTGTGTGTGTGTGTGTGTGATGTGGTAGTTTTAAATTTAGGAAAGGAAATTATAATGTAATTCTATCAGCATGAAAACTATCCCTGTATTCCATCATGGATGAAACCTGAATTCTGCTGTATCAGGTGTATGAATCCCTGGACCTGAGATTTTCTAACATTATCTTAGAGAATTTGTACTCTCTCTCTCAAAACACCCTGAGGAGGCATGCCTTAGGGGCACATCTGTGGAGGTAATGGGTTCACTATAGGTAATCTCACAGAATCCCTTCCTGCTTTGTGATTTGTTGACAATTCTATAATTTAGGTATATAAAAACATAAAACAAAACAAAAACCAAATCAGCCCTAGGAGCAGCAGCCCGCTATTTGCTGTTGGTAGTGTTTAGCACTCTAGAAGGAAGGCATTAGATAAACATAAGGCATTTTTTGCTATTACTATTGCCATTGCTTGTTATCATTAGTGTAGCACCTGTCTCACTAGTGCCATTGCTTACAGGAGATGCAATTTTGCTCCTGATGGCTGTTTTTTATCATTATATAATTTGTAGTAAACCACATACTATCTAAATGTTGCTGTTGGATTTCTTTTTGCTTCAAACTTCAGCGTTGGAATACTGGTTTTTGTCCATTTGTCACTGAACCACTCATGGAAATTTCTGAAACATATGGTACTAGGTGTCTAGGAAAAGAAAACATATTAAAAACCAGTGTAGCTCCAGCTGATTACCCCGTCAAAGTTCTCATTACTTCAGAAAACTATTAAAATAACATTAATAAGTTTTCCATGCATGGCTTCATTTTTATAACTAATTGCTAGATTGCTAAGTTGCCTTTATATTCACTTTTAAATTTACAAATGCAGTTTTCAAATCTTGCTTTCACTTGCTAATACATAGCTTTTGAAATAAATGTATGTGTGTGTTTTCTGGTAAACTGTTACTCCTTTTTCGTTCAAAAGCTTTGGGTCTCTGAAAGCTTCCTGCCAGCAGTTATCAATTTGCCTGTTCTAGAACAATGTGAGTATGTGGACCTGATAGACTTTGCCAGTTTCACTTGCAAAGATAATAGCTTCCATTGTAAAGTGGAGAAAGACTGTTACACAGGCATGTTTATTAACTCTATTTGCTTCTAATCAGAAAACTCAGAAAGTATTTTGATTGAAATTTGAAATCCTTTGTTTATGAGGCAGTCTCGCACAAGGACTGAAAACTCTTCTTGCTAGCCATATCCCCTTTCATTTTTAAAAGTGTTTATTTGTTTCATTTGGGCACACATAAACACACACACACACACACACAGAGGGAGAAAGAGCGCAGGTGCTAGTGAGCATGAGCAAGCCAGCTCCTATGCACTGGGTCATTCCCCAGATGCTTGTAACAACCATGATCAGGTCAGGCTGAAGCTCAGTCCAGGTCTCCCATACAGAGACTTGAACCATCACCTGCTGCCTCTCAGGGTGAATATTTGAGGGCAGCTGGAATCTGTAGAGGAACCAAGACTCAAGCTCAAGCACTCTGCTACGGAATATGCGCGTTGCAGTCGGTGTCTTGACCATGAGACCAAATGCCCAGCCCCAGTTCCCCTTGTCTCACGTTATTGGCCATTTTATTTTTAAATGGTGAAACATGAACGTTTTCTCACTAAAATGGGTAACGGTAAGAAAAATCACAGCCCATCTTTTGGATCTTTGTAGCTACGTGAAATGATTTTTTGAGGAAGAATGTATTTTGAGTCATTTATATTTGTAATCTGGTGTACTTTGGTTTAATTAAACAAGATATGGTTATTATTGGAAATTATTCTACCAATTTTTCAGTTTGGGAATTTGCAGGCTATAATATAGGAAGCATAAGTTAGGCATATATCTTCTCAAAGAATTAGGCCCACATTGCTATTGGCTTAATTTTTCCTGTTTGAGCATCCATCCATCTTGGTTATCTATTCATTCTGTAGTCCTGTGGTTACAGTCTCCCTTGATAACCTTTGAAAGCTGTTGACCATAAACATTTGAGAACAATGATGTATGATGCCTCATAAAATGGTTGCCCCATAAATAGTTCCTTGAATAATCCACCAAGGTAGATTTCTGTTCAAAGAAAAGTTCTAGGCCTTATGTTTGGTGATTAAGCAGTTTGAGAAGTTAAATTTCTGGGCATTGCTGGGAGCAATCTTTTGGAAAAGAAGTTTCCCCAGACACTTTATTTGTACCCAGTGGCTGATAGGTTAGCAGTGAGGGAGGCGGACACTTGGGTCCCTTTATGACAATTGTACATTTTTGCACCTTAATAGATTCAAGGGCCCAGAACTCTCATTCTCATTGTTTTCATAGTACACAAAATGTGCATTTGAAAAACTTACTTTAAACATTATTTTGAAATACTGTATCACCTGGTGAATGTTCATTTAAAGGTGTCTGTGAAATGATTGGAAGTAGTCTGAAATTGATACATGGAGGCATTAAATTCTCTATGTGATTATTAGTACCACTTTTATTTTTCTTGTATGCATTCAGAAAAATGTGTTATTCTGCAAAGGAAACACAGCAAAAAAATTTATATGCGAAGAAATATGCACTTTGCGTGAAACATTGTTGTTTAATAAAAGCTTGAGTGTTAGTCCTAACACTTCAGTGCAGAAAAGTCCACTCCTCTGTTGGCAAAAAATAAATAAATAAATAAATAAAATAAAATAAAATAAAAAATAAGAATAGAGAAAAGGAAATGGAAATGCTAATTGCCTAGTTTGATCTATTTACAAGTTTATGCCTATTGGAATTTTATGGTACTCTATAAAATATGCCAATATTACTTGTTAATCAAAAATGTAGACAAAGAAATACGAGCTCCTAAAATTATTTCTAGGGATTTCCAAAAGCAATTGGCTTTTGCCTGTTCTCAAATTTTGTTTCCATTTCATGTTGCCTTGTCAGAGTTTGATTTTTATACTTAACGTGTCCGCTTATGCGCAGTATGTTTCTTCCTCTGACAGTTTTAACTTCTTCACCTAATGATAATTCTCTGGAAATCCTGTCTCTTCATCGGATTACGGCGTGCGAGAATTCCTGGGCCCACCTTATCTCGCTGTTGGAGAGAAAATTTAATTTGTGCAATAACATTTTAAAAAATTGTTGACAGATGCAAATGAAAAGTTGGAGGGTTCTCAATATTAATCTGAGTGGTCTTGACCTGGATTTATGTGCGTGACAGCCGTAGGATGATCAAGAAAGCCGTCGGCACCTTTGCTCACTTTCGTACCACAGACATGGCAGGTGGAGGACACTGGGAAACCTGAGCTGCTTCGATCTGTCCTGGAGCTGTTGGTTGGCCTTGGACTTTGATTCTGAATGGTCTGATAAAGGATTTAAAAACTCTTGGGTACTGATTTTAAAAGGTGATGGGAGAAGTTATTTTTTTCTTTCTTTTTAAACCATCTCTTCCAAAATTCACTTTGTATGTAAATTGAATATTCTGTCATAATCTCTGTAGCCTGAGGTTCCCCCCTCAGGCAAATGTTTATGTTCTCATTTGACCTTTAATATATAAATATATTTGAGTCTCAGGTTGTCTTGAGCGTCCAGATACAGTTGAATTAATTCTGTTGGCTCTGCCTGGGCTGCTATCAGTTGGTGCTCTGGGATGTTGAGTTTCAAGGGTGCATTCCTAGACTTTGGGCGTCAGATTGCTACCGTGAGCGAGGCCTTCCTTGATTGTCCTGGTTGCTTCCCTCAGTTCCCACTTGACTTGCAGCCTGGGGCAGCTCACCTGCAGTCGGCTTTCGTCCGTGTCTCTAATAACTGTTATTCCGTTATCCTTGCTTCTGACTCTCCTCCAGCCACCGTAGTCCCAGCTCCTTGAAGCTGTATCTCTATACTACCTTTATCCAGATTTCAGTCCCTGCTGTGGCTCCTTCCAGGGCCCCTTTAGAAGGAGGCAGCCTGCCATTATGAGACGAACCCACTGCTGGAAGTGTGCTTGTCCTTTATCCTCTGAATCAGGCACATTCTTTGAGATCTTCAGACCGAAGCCTCCATGGGAACATTTATTATTCGTTCAAATATGGCCATAAAAATCGACTTTGCAATCATATTGAGTCGTCCTGACAGTGCTGTGAGTGACAGAAGCTAATCTTATCTGCTGGCTAGCATTTTAAAATGATAAATGGACCCTCAGTCTTTAGTTAGCCTGTAAATGAAATTAGGTTTATCTTATTTCCCCAAGAAATAGCATTACTTAGAAAATTTTGAATTATACCTTTCTGAATGAAGTTAAATAGCCAAGGCTAGGGGCTACGTTTTGATTATGATGATATTCATATATATATATAAATTTTGGCCTGGCTTTTATCAAACCAAACAGTGGTGCTGTGGGAAAATCAAAGTAGAAAGAACTCAGCATATATTTCCCGAAGAGAACAAAAGATTCCTTGTTATCTGTGCTTGCAACCCAAGTTAAAAACTACACCCAGGTAGATGGAAAAATACACACACAGAGTAAATTTTACCTGATAATTTACTTTGATAATTTTTTTCAGATCTAAAATAAAATATAAAACTGTGATCATCACAGCATGTTTGAGACTAATGTCTTCATTGCTTTGTCTGCCTTTCTTCTAGTCACCTAATCATTTGAAGATGAAGTTAAATTGAAATTTAGAACAATTCCTGCTGATAAAGTGACTTTTGTAGTGACTCCTGCCATTCATTTGTTTTCCCAGTGGGAAACTGATTTGCCTGCCTTCCTCACATGATTCTGCTCTTTGTTTTGAAATTGTCTTTCCTTTGTCAGTCAGGATCAAAGACTTTAGGAGGCATTTTTGTCAACCCCTGTAACAAATTAAATTAGGTCGCCTCCCTGTGTTGAATACCTGTTTCCTCTGTGTTTGCCCCAACCTCCGCAACCCCAGCACTGTCACCTGTCTGCCCCTTGCCTCGATTCCTGGGCTTTGCAGCCTTGCTAGTAAGTTTGTTTAGTTGACATTTTGTCAGCTGTGAGGTTTAGCAAAATCAAGGCAATGAGAGTGAAGCCCATCAGGACACAGCCATGTGCGGGGGTCGTGGGGGCCGCGGGGTGCACGGCAGGGGAAGCCAGGGCGTCCCCTCCAGTTGTAGATTTCCTTCTCTCCTTCTGCTCATCATCTTCGGGACACTGTGTGTTATACATGAAATGGCGTGGAGAGAAGGTTGGAATGTGTAGGAGGGTAGCTGTTCATCTTCTGTCTTGATGATTGTGGGTGTTTTTTGTTTGTTTGTTTGAATCTCACTTTGAGCCTTTAAAATTCAAGGGATGAAGGGTTAGGGCTTGGGGCCTAGCGGGTAAAGCCACCACCTGTGACATGGGCATCCCACCCGTATGTGCGCCGGTTCGAGTTCCTGATGCTCTACTTCCAATTTGGCTCAGTGCTGATGGCCTGGGAGAAGCTGTGGAAGACCCAAGTCCTTGGGCCCCTGCCACCCACAAGAGAGATCCAAAAGAAGCTTTGGCCACTGGCTTCAGCCTGGCCTAGCCCTGGCTGTTCCAGCTATTTGGGGAGCAAACCAGCGGATGGATGATCACTCTCCTGCTTTTTCTGTAACTCTTTCAATAAAAAAATAAATCTTTAAGAAAATAAAATTCCAGTGATGGAGATCTTGATCTGGAGCTCAGTATTTGAAAACTTGCACTGGGTAAAAAGATTCCTTCAGCAATCATACTGCCTGTGTGATAGCTAAAAATTCATCAATAGGAGATTTTTCTCCTCCCCAGCTTTGGATGGAAGACTCTTACATTAGGACTGGTGTTGTAACACAGTCAGTAAAGCCACCATCTGAAAATGCTAGCATCTCATGTGGGCGCTGGTTTGAGTCCTGGCTGTTCCACGAACAATCCAGCTTCCTGCTAACACTCCTGGGAAAGAAGATGGCTCAAGTCCTTGGGCCCCTTCACCCGTGTGGGAGACCTGGATGGAGTTCCAGGCTCCCGGCTTTGGCCTGGCCCTGCCCTGGCTGTTGAGGTCATTTGGAGTGAACCAGTGGATGGAAGTTTCTCTCTCTCTCCCCCTCTCCCTCTCTCTCCCATCTCTCTCCTATCTCTCTCCCATCTCTCTCCCATCTCTGTAACTCTGCCTTTCAAATTAATCTTAAAAAAAAAAAAAAAAAAAAGAATTCTCTCTTTAAAAAGACATTATTGCATTATAAAGTGGGGGAAAAGATATAGTTTGACTCATTTGTTGGTATCATTAGGGAGCAAAATATCCCCCAGAAGTGTGTCTTCCAGGTTCTAGGTAACTGATCCTGCCTCTGGGGTCACATGGCTCTGTGTGCCGAGAGAATTGTTGGGCTTCACGGAGCCTCGCCTTCCTGTTTTTCTTGGATTAGCTATTGCAGAGGGTTGTTCTGAGGGTGGGTGTGTGTGTGTGTGTGTGTGTGAGAGAGAGAGAGAGAGAGAGAGAGAGAGAGAAATGCCCAGGACTGCACTTGATAGCCAATTTACGCATCCTGTGCTCTTCATTTCGTCCTGTCAAATACCATGCTTTAATTTCATTTCTCTGGTACTCACATTCTCAGTGTCGCAGAACCATTTAGACCTGTCAAGTGTTTCATCCGTCTTCCCTTCCATGGTCACTACAGGTTCTCCAGTCCAGGTTCTCTGTATCACTCACTCGAACTGTTTTCTTTATGAAGGAGTCTTAAATGTGACCCACCTTGCTTACTCTCCCGAAATTTGAATTCTACTTGCAGCATTGCTTTTTTCTTTTTTTTAAAGATTTATTCATTCATTTGAAATGCAGAGTTACAGAGAGAAAGAGAGAGAGAGGTAGGTCTTCCATCTGCTGGTTCACTCCCCAAATGGCCACAATGGGTGGAGCTGGACCAGTCCGAAGCCAGGAGCTTCCTCTGGGTCTCCCACACAAGTACAGGGGCCCAAGCACTTGGGCCATCTTCTGCTGCTTTCCCAGGCCATAGCAGAGAGCTGGATTGGAAGAGGAGCAGCCGGGACTCAAACCGGCACCCATATGGGATGCTGGCACTGCAGGTGGTGGCTTTACCCATGTGCCACCGCACCAGCCCCACTAGCAGTGTTTCTTGAAGTTGTTTTCTGGTACGTATGTATTACTGAAATGTACTAGTGCTACCCTGTGTGTGCTTGGAGAATGTTTAATTTCAGTCTCATGTGGTTGCCCCTCTGACACGTGGGGTGGGCTGCACCTGGCTCTGAGCTTCCCTTTCTGGACTGGGACCTCCACTCCCAGTGTGTGTTTCTGGACTTCCAGTGCCCTTGGTGTTCTCGTTGATATTCTTGGCTGTTCCTATTACCAGTGAGTGGCAGGATTCTTGTCTTTGCTCAAGAAAGAATTCAGGCGTGAGACAGAGCAGTGGAAAGTAAAGTAGCAGAGTTTATTAGGGAAGGGATGTCCGTAAGAATGGATGGGCACCTCTCCAGACAGGACCTGAGAGAGAGTGCCCAGTCGCTCAGACTGGGAGGGAGCGGGGTTACATGGTTGAGTGGAGAGATTACACCTGGCCAGGCCAGGCGGGCGGCTCAGCAGAGAGGCAGAGGGCTGAGCTCACAGTCTGGTTGGGGGGGGGGGGGTCTTTGTCTTCACACATCTCCTCCTGAAACAAAGGATTTTATGGCTATAAATATTAAGAAGCTCCTATCTGAGTTTTCCCCTGAAGGTATCAGACAGCAGGAAGCCTAGCTGGCACCATCCTAACCCAGGATCCATCCTAACCCAGGATCCAGAGCAGGGTGTTTGAAATGCAGATACTGGGCTGCATCTGGGAGATTGTGGAAGACTGTCAGGCAGAAGGGGCGGCGGGGACCCCCACCTGGCAGGTTATTGGGTAGGAGGGGGCAGGGCAGGATGTGAACACTGGGCTGCCCCTGAAACATTATCGGGATGACTTTGAGATGCAGTTGCATATTCTGGACATAGATGTCTTTTCTTTAGGCCTTTGTTACACACACATAAGTTCATATCTTACTTCCTACCTAACATTCCCACTGATTTAAGTCATTCAGGTCACTCTTAAAATGGATTCTTAATCTAAAGGAAAGCTGGGTGACAACTTCTCTTTATCTATATATGTCTATGTAATGTGTAATATTAAAGTAACAGTGATTACTCTACAGTAACTCCTTGATCCATAATAGTTTTTAGAAGTTGTTTGGTACTGATTTTAAACTTTACCTGTTCATTTTACTTTGTTTTTTTTTTTTTTTTTTTGAAATCAGGCTTATTAAGAGATGATTTACATATGTAAAATTAACCCTTTTAAAAAAAGATTTATTAATTTATTTGAAAGGTAGAGCAACACACACACAGAGAAATCTTCTATGCACTGGTTCGCTGCCTAAGTGCCCATAACAACCTGGGCTGGGCCAGGCTGAAGTTAGGTTCCAGGAACTCCAAGCTGGCCTCGCACCTGAGTGGCAGAGGCCCGAGTACTCGAGCCTGCATGGACTGCCATCTGCAGGTGCCTGAGCAGGATGCTGGATCAGAAGCTGAGCAGAGCTGACTCTCACTGGCACGTGGGTAACCCCTGTGCTGCAGTAACCTTGTCCACATTCACACTTGGTACGTGGATAGCTGGATGAGTGTGGGCTTGTAACTGTCACCAGCACTGAGATGGACATGCGTGGGTCACTTCCGTCATTAGGAAGGTTCCCGTACACCTTGGCAATCATCCTTCTTGCCCTATCCTCTCGCCCCCTTCTAAGTCTGTGTTCTGTAGATAGCATTCTATTCTTGCATGTTTGGTTCTTCTGCTCTGGTATAGAATTGGATCATTTTTGTGTTAAACTTTGATCAGTGCCTGGTTGCCTTGTCCTACACTGTCATGATAGTTTTGGATGCTAATTGTTTGTATGGTCTTCCAAGTCTCAGGACACGCGGGAATGCAGCAAGTATTTTGGCCGTGTTCCTCTTGCATGTTACTGAGACAGGAAAGACTGACCAAAGACAAGAACACGGGGCAGAAAACACCCGTGTCTGGCCCCAGGGGACATTCCCGAAGCTGACGTTTGTTTGCTGATCCTTCCCGGTTGGTGTTGTACTTTAATTACCCCACCTAACTCTGTTACTGTTCTGTTTGTATTAGTAACCATATTTTAGCCACAGACAGCATGAGGAATCTTGGCAGATACCTTGTTGAAGTCAGGAATCCAGTTGTCAGCCTGCCTGTCCTTTACGTGGTAGTCTGGTAACCATGACCGCCTACTTCCATGAGTTTTAAGCTGTCCGGTATATGGTTTGTTGGAATTCACATTGTCATTTATGTTCCCTGACAGTTAACATTTTAAAGTGTGCATAACTCTTTCCATTAACCATAAGTGGTACCAAACCAGTGGATTCTGTTTCTTGATTGGCTGTTTGTTATTAATCAAAACTTGCATTAAAAATGGTTGTAAGACAGTTGTATTTGAGTTGCAGGCACACTTTCATCAGCTGCACTGGCCAGGCAGAAATGGTGTGTAGGAAATCATTTCCATGAACTCGATGGGCTTTCTGGGGGCAGGCAGCACGTCTCCTTTGTGTACTACAGTAGCATCAGGATCAAGCAAAATGCCTGGCATGGGACCTGCATTGTGGTGTAGTGGGTTAAGCTGCTGCCTGCCATGCTGGCATCCCATCAGGGTGATGCTCCGAGTCCTGGCCACTCCTCTTCTGATCCAGCTCCCTGCTAAAGCACCTGGGAAAGCAGCGGAAGATGGCCCAAGTGCTGAGACCCCTGCACCCACGTGGGAGACCTGGAAGAATCTCTGGGTTCCGGGCTTCAGCCTGGCCCAGCCCTGGCAGTTGGAACCATTTGGGAAGTGAACAAGCAGATGGAAGATCTCTCTCCTCACATTCTCTCTCTTTCTCTCTCTGCCTTTCAAATAAATAAAACAAATCTTTTATAAAAAATACCTGGCAGATAGTAGGTAGCCCCTAAATAAGAAACTCTGTTTGTGTCCCAACTCTTTGGATTTCAGGAGCTCCTGGTCCCGCTGGGGCTTGTTTTATTGTACATGTGTGGCCATTACTCACAATAACAAAGTTGTTTTTCCTGCAGGAATATAAATAATAAAAGTTTTTTTTTTTTTCTCAAAATACGGCTGTACGTTTAAGACTGTAAAATCCGTATCTCTGAGCAAACCTAGCATTTAATGACTTCTCGCTTTTCCCCTAGAGTAAAGAACAGCTTTGCTGGCTTTTTATTACCACCCACAGTATTAGCAGTTATGGGTCTTTTATACTTTCTTTTATCATCCATTTTCACAAATTACCAAAAAAAAAGTGGTACACACTGGAACTTGACTGAGATGCGAGTGCTTTGGGTGCTGGCCACAGTTCCCTGATCCTGTAAATGACACACGGCTGCAGCGTCAGTGCCCCTGTGGGCTCTGAGAGGCGTCAGCTTCCCTAGGGGGCCGGTCCAGTGCTGATTCAGGTGTTGGTGTGAGCCTATTTTGTAGATGTGGTTTGAGTGCATAACTGACTGACTTCAATGGTAGCAGTTGAGCCTGGATAGTCTGAGTGGGCCTGATCCAGAGAACCCTCTGTAAGGTGGACCTGCTGCTCTCCTGGAGCCTGGGAGTGCTGGTCAGCAGCCGCCCAGAGAGCTGGAGTCTTCCCTCCCCAGCCGGCCCGGGCCTTTCAGACTTGCTGGACAGTTGCCACCTCCGGCTTGCATTTCTCCCTCCAGCGGCTTCCTTGGAGCAACCCTGCCTACAACTTGACCTTCATCTCATGGGGGATAGTGTAACGCACAGGGTGGTTCCTAGTTAACCAGGCTCTTCCTCGGTGGCATGTTTGGAAAGCCTCTTGCTGTCTGAGAAATGCCTGTGCTTTTTTTTTTTTTTTCTCCAGTTTCACAGCTGCCTTAAACGATAGTAGTGTGTACTATTTTTTTATTTTGATTTTTTTTTTAATTGTCAAGTGTTACCTCCTAGGGAAGGTTTCTTTGTCATTTTTCTGGTCCACAGAATAGGGACATAATGGGTTGGTCATTTTTGTCATTGGTTATCTCTTTGAGAGGAGAAACGTAGCCGCCAGGCGTTTTGGGCCACTCTGTATGGCTGGCAACAGTGCAGGGTTTCCAGCCTGTAGGGGCCTGTGCCCCAGGCCAGGGAGTTGCTACAGACGGGATGCCGGCTGCTCGGAACCCACAGTCCAGGATCCTGTCACGTGCTGATGGAGCGACAGCATATGGGGGTCCAGACGGTGTTTCTCCTGGGGTTTATTCCACCTGTAATCGAACTGATTCTCATTCATTTACATTTGTCCAGAAGGTACACAAACAGGGAAGCGAAAATAATATGCCTGTGTTAAAGTGCTGAAGTTTGGTATGAGTTACTGTTATTACAGTAATTACCCAGAAAAAATAATTCATTAAATGCGAGTGCATTAGTAACATGGCAGTAGTGTTTCTGGCACCTCATTAACAGCGGGGAGCGGTGTATCCATTTCAGCCTTGCGGAGTGCAGAGGGAAATTAATTTTTTTATTTTATTGAGTCCTCATGAGAAGATGAAGTTAGATCATTTTAGACGTTTTTAAAAGTAATAATAATAATGAATTTAAATATGTTTTCATGGTTCAGAAATAATGGTATTGTGAATGGCATTTGGCATTTTGATTGAATAGAAAAAGCAATAAAACTGGTTGTATTCTGACTGCGTGATATTGCAGTTGTTTTATATCATTAAGAACCTTTGATTTCAGAAACAGGAAAAAAAAGAAAACATGGCTCTATTGAACCATGGTTTTCAGACCTCATAAAAATGCCTCTCTAAGCTGGAGGCAGAGTTACTGGTTTATGTGTCAGGTAGCATTGGTTCACACTGCGTCTTAAATGCTTTTAGCCTCTCTTCAGAGCAGTTGTTTTTAGACAGGGCAGAAATCATTGAAGGTGTCTTTGTGTTACTGCTGTCATGTAGAACCAAGGAGGTACCACCTGTTAGTCATAGAGCAAGCACTTGAGACTTTTAACTGTGGTTTTATTGATAGCCAGCGTGTTGGGCAAGTTGAGGCATACTTACTGATATTTGAAATTATTTATGGCCAGATACATTAGGCATTACCTCCTTTGAGCTGTAGGCACCCCCAGGAACATATGGCAGTTTGGACAGGGCCCTGGGGCTGAGACTCAGTGGTGACTTAGGAAGAGAGCGGTGAGGAGGGCTGATTCCCCCAGCCGGTGAGTGAAGGGATCGCGTGTGGACAGTCAGCTCACTCAGCCTGTGTGGCTGTATCTGCCCCCGCATTCATTGCAAAGCACTGAATACCACATTTTCTTGATCAGGAAAAATACTTCATTTTTTTTTTTTGCATTTAAATGTTTCTGCAATCAAAGTGCATCTTATTAATGTACAAAGGTACTTCAAAAATTCACGGAAAATGGATTTAAATGATGCATTTGGGTGCAGAAATTAATTAGAAATTCACGCATAGCTTTTTCATAATACACATTTTGTGCAAACTTTCTGAAGATGCCTTGTATACACTGTTGGGCTTATGATCGTCTTCAAAAACTTGTATTAAGTTTCTGAATAAAATGTGGTTTAATGAGTTACTAAATCAAGGACTGAACAAAAGTTACCCTTCCTCGTGTCTGATCTGTTCACATTTTGTGTTGTTGAAGAATTGTACCGAGCCCTAGGACTACCCTTTGCTTATAATGCTGGGTCAGTGACATTGAGCAAAAGCAATATCGCAGATACTGATTCCGCATTGATAGAATAGGGACAGCATTACATAGCCTCATTACTTTATGGAATAATTATGAGACTTGAATAGTATAAAGGATACAGAGTGTTTTGTAAAATGAGATATATATGTAGAAGGGATTGTTATATCACAGTACAAGTATTGTATAGCTTTTATCTTCTTTTGTTCCCACTGCCGCCACCAATGCAGGCCTTCTGATACATCACAGTTGGATTATACCTCTTTTGCTAAATAAATTCCCATCTCTGGATTTTCTAGAATGTGTTGACTAGTTCTGAGATAATGTTCAAAATATGTTACTTGAGGACAGCACTGTGGCGCAACGGGTTAAGCTGCTTTCTGCAGTACTGGCGACCCATGTGGGTTCCAGTTCAAGTCCTGGCTGCTCCGTTTCTGATCCAACTCCCTTCTAATGCACCTGGGAAAGCAGCAGAAGATGGCCCAAGTGGTTGACTCAGATGAAACGTGGGAGACTCAGATGAAACTCCTGGCTTTTGGCTCTGGCCTGGCCCAGACCTGGTCGTTGTGGCCATTTGGGGAGTGAATAAGCGGATGTAAGATCTCTCTCTCTCTCTTTCCCCCCTTGTCTGTAATTCTGACTTTCAAATAAATGAATAAATCTTTTTTTAAAAAGGTGATCTTTCTTTTCAGGCTTTTTCTGACACCTGTCTCCTCTAGCACTGCCGTCTCTTGATGCTATTTTGTGGCATTTCACCCCCTGAACCACTTGCTGTTCCTCAGGCTGCCACCCATGTGCCTTTGCATGTGCTGGTGGTGTTGCTACTGAGAGACCCCCCCCCTTTTTTTTTGTTTTAAGATTTTATTTATTTATTTTGAAATTCAGGATGCGATAGACTTCATAAAGTCTGATCAGTCTTCCAGGCCCATCTCAAAAATGCCTTGGTCTCTTAGTTCCTCTCTGCGCCCCACCCCCACCTTTATCAGACCTGATTTTTCTTTTCCAGAAATGGAACAGGCAGTGGAGCCAGGGGTGAGGGAGGGTGGCCAGGAGAGAGAGTGTGTGCTCAGTTTGATTATCTGTTGTTGCCCTCACAGTGGGAGATGAGGTTAGACTTGATTTTGCTGTTGGAGAATTGGGGTTTGCATGTTTTTGATCTCAGTGATGGCTTCATTCCCCTATGCAGGTCTGTTGCATGGGACTTGAATGTCTCCCTTACCTGATAAGTGGAATAGATTTATAATATGTATCTCTAGGCTCTTGTGTTTTATGATACACGTAATAAAAATTCAAATCTTATAATGTAAATTCCTTAGGAAATATGCCATTTAGAGGAATGGACAAGCGAATTATCTTGAAAGTGGAGAATGCAATTTTTATGTTGAACAGCTTCCCTGATTATGTGTTATATAAATTTAGACTTCTGTTAGCTTCTCTTATCTTAAGTCATACTTTATCCCATGTTAGGTGGTATTTTCAGTAGAAAAATGGTGATATTACTGCTCTGGCTTTTTCCTGAAAACAAACAATCTTTTGAGACTGTGCAATGATAGATTAATGAACTTTGGAGTTTCATCTCAATAATGTAATAGTCTTCTCTAAAAGTCTTTCTTGTTAAAATGAGTTGAGTGACAAGAATCTTCTAATTGTCAACAAAGCAGTCATGTATGTTCAAATTCTAAGTTATTAAGCTGTCGACATCAAAAGTAGAATTTGCTTTATAACTCTGTGTCAATTTCAAATTCAGTCGATCTCTGGCAGTGGAGTCTTACTGCTCTGCCTTCTGACCCTCGTACGGTGCTGGAGCGGTGTCTGTGCCAACCCAGCCGATCTGTCCTTGAAATCGCAGCGAAGCTGACTTTCTTTAACAAAATCACCGTGACTCAGAGTGCCAGTCACAGGGCTCGCTGAAGGTTGCTGATTTCATGGCCACTGTCACTTCCTCCTCCTCATTGTACTTGGATGGGTTGTTCTCTGAGCCATGCTACTGCAGGAACCCTGTAGCATACTGCATTTCCCTTGTCACCCGTGCCACCCCCGCTCCTCATGCTAGCCTCTCCGACAGAGTACAATGCTATATTCCATTCCAGTAGCCCCTCACATTAACAGTTACCACATTGTATTGTCAACTTTCTAATTTACACATCTGTCACCCCAACTGGACTGTGAGATCCTATGGACAAGGAAATCATGTCTGGTTTTTCTTTTCTTTTAAGATGTATTTAATTAATTTAACAGAGAGAGAGAATATGAATCTTCCATTTGCTGGTTCTCTCCTCATATGGCCATAACAGCCATGGCTGATCCAGGTAGAAGCCAGAAGCTTCCTACGTGGGTGGCAGAGACGCAAGTGCTTGCTCCACTGAGCCCTGTGCGCCACAGTGCCAGCCCCAGGAATGATGTCTTACTACTTTTGTGTAATTCTATGTCTTGCACGTCCACGTAGTAAGTGTCTGTGGATCCAAAAGATAGATTAACAGTCGTAGCCTTCCTCCTCTTGTAGCTCCCCTTAGGTATGGCAGTGTGTCCCGAAGGATACAGAAAACTGCTATGAATAGAAGATATTTGGGAAAGCAGTGGGTTAGAAATTATTGGAAAAATTGAGTCTAGCCTGTAATTCCCCCTGGGGTATGGATTAATTTCTATAACACAGAATGGCCTGAACAAGTTATTTATCTAAATAACACTGAACAAATATCTATTGAGTCCCCAACAGCCTAAGGGACTTTGCTAGACCTGACTATTTTTTGTACAGTCCCAGGAATGTAAACAGCTTGAAAAACTAGCGATAATTAAAATGGCATTTTTCTTGGCTGGTCACTGAGTGTGTGGTGGTTAAAATGATGGTAGTACGTGAGCTTCGTGGTAACTGTTTCCATGTCTCATCTTCAAAGATAACTTAGACCCTTATTCTCTGTTTTGCCACATTTTATCTTACAATAGTAATTTTTTGAGTAATGTCCACATTGCAGTTTGTAAAAAATAATTCTTTTGGTTTTTGCTGCACCAGAATGTCAGAGAGAGAGAGAGAAGAGAGAGGGATATCGATATCCTGTCTGCTGGTTCCTTCTCTAAATGTCCACGGTGGCTGGGATCTGAGCAGACTCAATACAGCTTTCCCATGAGGCTGGCTGGGAGGAATCCATGTGGATGGCAGGAACCCACTTGCTTGAGCGATCACTGTGCCCTCCCAAGGTCTGTATTAGCAAGAAGCTGGTGTCAGGAACCAGAGCCAGGATTCTCAGGTCCTCCCATGTGAGGTGCAGGCATCCTATCTCACATCTTAATCACTAGGCCAAATACCGGCCCCTCATACATGCACTTTATTTTTATTTGTTTAGTGAAAATAAAAGACACTGATGTTGTTCCTTTAAGAACCCAGCTTTAGGGGCCAGTGCGGTGGCCCAGTAGGTTAATCCTCCACCTGCATCACCAACATCCGATATGGGCGCCAGTTCTAGTCCCGGCTGCTGCTCTTCCAATCCAGCTCTCTGCTCTGGCCTGGGAAAGCAGTGGAAGATGGCTCAAGTTCCATGTGGGAGACCCAGAGGAAGCTCCTGGCTTTGGATCGGCACAGCTCTGGCTGTTGTGGCCATTTGAGGAGTGAACCAATGGATAGAAGACCTTTCTCTCTGTCTCTTTCTCTCACTGTCTGTAACTCTACCTCTCAAAAATAAATAAAAAGCCGGCACCGCAGCTTAATAGGCTAATCTTCCACCTAGCAGCGCCGGCACACCGGGTTCTAGTCCCAGTCAGGGCACCGGATTCTGTCCTGGTTGCCCCTCTTCCAGGCCAGCTCTCTGCTGTGGCCCGGGAGTGCAGTGGAGGATGGCCCAAGTACTGGGGCCCTGCACCCCATGGGAGACCAGGAGAAGCACCTGGCTCCTGCCTTCGGATCAGCACGGTGTGCTGGCCGCGGCAGCGATTGGGGGGTGAACCAAACGCAAAGGAAGACCTTTCTCTCTGTCTCTCTCTCTCTCTCATTCTCCACTCTGCCTGTAAATACATACATACATACATACATACATACATATCTTAAAAAAAAGAACCCAGGTTTATATTCAGAAGCCCTGGTGTCATTTGAAATCTGCATAGAAAGAGCATAGATGTTGGATTCAAACTCCATGGTTTTGAATTTTGGTTTTCTATTCCAGCTGTCTGGTCTTAGGCATCTTTACTTTAGCGTATCATTGCTATTTTGTCATCTGAAAAATAAGGACAATCGTGGCACCTACCTCATAGGGTCTTTGGGGAGATTAGATGAGCTAACACACATGAGATTCTTCATCATGACTGTTAGCTTTTAAAATATCAGGGTACTTCAAAAAGCTTGTGGAAAAATGAAATTAAAAATATACTTTGCTGCAGAAAAGGTGAAATTTATACTTAATTTTTTTGTAATGTACATTTTAATGACCCTCTTCTATATGCATAATATGTGAGTAGGGTTTTTTTTTTTTTTAAGATTTAATTCATTTATTTGAAAGAGAGACAGAGAGGTAGAAAGAGAGAGGGCTTC
Source organism: Oryctolagus cuniculus (assembly GCF_051225735.1). Lineage (NCBI taxonomy): Eukaryota > Metazoa > Chordata > Mammalia > Lagomorpha > Leporidae > Oryctolagus > Oryctolagus cuniculus. The sequence goes on from NC_142869.1 coordinate 169,317,029, forward strand.
CCTCCGCTGGTTCATTCCCCAAGTGGCCACAGTGGCTGGAGCTGAGCTGATGTGAAGCCGGGAGCCAGGATCCTCTTCTGCATCCTCCATGTGGGTACAGAGACCCAAGGACTTGGGTTGTCCTTCGCTGCTTTCCCAGGCACATAGCAGGGAGCTGGATTGCAAGTGGAGCAACCAGGACTCCAACTGGTGCCCATATGGGATGCTGACATTGCAGACTGGGGCTTTAACCCACTGTGCCACAGGGCCAGCCCTTATGTAAGTAGTTTTGTTGTACAAATTCCAGTTTGGCATACTCCTACATTTTGCCAAATTTTGAATTCCTTATCTTCAGTTCTGCTGAAGTTATGCTGAATTGGCCAGACATGTTAGGTCATTTCTGATAGAAATGGGATACTTGCATCACTTAAAACTGGCAATTGCTTGGGGTGATTTTTCACTAACCTCATGTTTCCCTGTGCATTGTTGCCAGTAGTTAAGTTGTTGCAATGCAGCTTGGTACCTGTGCTCTTTACTATGTCGCCAGATATGTTCTTAATGGATTGTTGTAACTGTAATAAAATTCAGTCTTTCTGAATCACTCGACCTGCTTTCTCCTGGAAGGCTCTTTATTGGGACCTGACAGATCACCTCTCTTGAGTCTTCAGACATCCTGGCTCTCTAATTCTTCTCCATAACGAGTTTTGTGCTGCATGATAAAATATTCATGTTAAAATAGATTCTAAACTAATTATCTACAGCCAGCAGTTGCCACTGCAGTCATTTGCTGTTAGCTTGGCTCAAGTTAATGGCTTGTATTTCAGTACAAATAGTCCCTTCTGGCTTTTTCCTGTTGCTGCTTTTTATCCTAAAAGGAATTTCCATACATATCTTGAGCTAATTCTTCTTATTTTTGAGGCAGATTTCTTGCCCTACTTTTTCCTCCTCATTTTGTTTGGTTTTAGTGTCCACTTCCTTATTGCCCACCTCCGTCTTCAGTCCCTGCATCACTGCCCAACTCACGGCTCCTTCACTGTCCAGAAAGAAAACACCAAGTAGCCATGTTACATTTAATAGAATGTACCATGTCAGATTTCATGAAAGCAATGAGCATGAAGTACAGCAAGGAGGGGGTCTAGTTTCTGGGTTTAAGGGGTGTGCATATCTACTTAGATGCTGAAGACCTGCAAAGGCAGTACTATCATGGGACCTAAGGACTCTGGGCAGAATTGTGGGGCCGGCCATGAGCCTTGAGGGAGGTAAGGCACTAATGGAGTATTTTTCTGTGTTGGTTGCTGGTGGGAATGGTGGGTAAAATGTTGAAGGAGTGCATGAGTTCAAGAGCACAAGACTAAGGATGTGATCTTAGGGCAGCCCACAGTTTGATGTAAGATAATGAAGAGCTGCACCCAGGCCAGCCAGGAGACCTTTCTGATACCTGAGGTTCCCTGCCCAGGGCTTGCTTGCCTTTTTTTTTTCTTTTTTAAGATATATCTATTTGAAAGGCAGATAGGCCAAAGGAGAGGAAGAAGTGGGAGAGGTGGGAGAGAAGGGAGAGGGAGAGAGATCTTCCATCTGCAAATTCACTCCCAAGTGGCTACAACTGCCAGGGCTGGGCCAAATTGGAGCCAGGAACTCCATCCTGGTCTTCTACATGGTTGACAGGAGTCCAAGTGCTTGGACCATCATCTGCTGCCTCTCAGGTACATTAGCAGGAAGCCGAATTGAAAGAGTAGCTGCGACTTGAGCTGGCACTCGGATGCGATGTGCTGAACCCTCTGTGCCACACGCTGACACCTGCCCCTCCCAAGGCTTTCTTACATGCCTTCTGCTTCCTTCTTTGTTAGGGAGTGGGCGAGCAAGAGCAAGGAGAGGGTGTGAATGGACTAAGTCAGAGAGAGAGAGTGAGAGAGAGTGAGTCAGTCCTTAGATGCAGAGCGAGTGGGCCTGCTTTGCAAGCCTTGAATTGAGAGCCTCTCCTCTCTGTGGAGAAGAGCAACTGACTGACTGACCGTACCTATTTAACTGGAATGTTTCACTGCAAACATGGAGGCTGATTCCTTTAGCACAGGTGAAGCAGCTTTTATCCCACGTGGTTTTTTTTTTTTTTTTTTTTAGAATATTGTCATCATCACACTATGTAATCTGCCTCATCTGCTCTCCCCACCCCCACCCCAAATAAAACAAACTTGCAAAAATTGTAGGTATATGTTGACTATCTGCTGGTTACATGGTACAAGCTATGTGCATTCTGTTAATGTCCTTGGGCTTTTATGGACTCTGAGTTAGTGATTTGATTTTTGAAATCAAAGCTTTCTATTTTTCATGAACTTTAAACAAAATTAGTATTGTGTTTGAAATAAATAGAGTTATTAGATTCATCCTCTGAGGGCCCGTCAGGATGGTGAGTTACAGATACAGGGGGAATAATACATACATGATTTCTGTGCAGCTCTGACTGATAAATAAAATCTTGCTGATATAGCAACTGGCCAAATTCAGTGGTCTGCTCTCCAGTGTATTTAAAACAACGCAAATACGGGGAGTTATTAGTGTGATAAATGCTTTCCCTTCACGCGTGGTTTCTGACCTAGGTCATGTGTTTGTTAATTCATCTGCCTTTCATTCCTTGATCAAAGCAGAAAAATGCCTGTTCGAGCACCCCCAGTGAAATGCCTGTTGAAAGAAGTGTTCGCTGACATTTTGATTCTTTGTTTTCTTAGTAAAAGCATTTTTGTCATATAATCTGTTAAAAATGTAAATCTTGAGATATTTATAAGGGGAAAATCTAGTAACAGAGTTGCGGTTTTTCTGGAGTGGATAATGGGAATTTACAAGTTACTAAGTATCTTGTTTTGTATTCAGTTTCTAGGCATCATTTCATAATCATCAATTTCATCAATTAAATGCACAAAGTAATGCTTTGGGATGGTGAACTACCTGAGGCACTGGCGAGAGGGCTGTGCCACACTGACAAACTGAACGGGAAAAATCCGTTCAGACCGCTCCCCCCTTTAATGTAGAGTAATAAGTTTAGAAATAACAAATAAGTGTTCTTCGTGTTCTTCAATTCTCTTACTCCTTGTTTTCTTCAATTTTGAAGAATTAATATGGATTTTTTTTTCAGATAGTTTCTTTCCATAGACTATGGTTATACTCACTGAAGAGAGATGAGATGTAAATTGTATTGAATGGAAAACTGATCATATATAGTATCAGAGTTAACGCTTCAAATCATCTAATGACCTTTAATTTGCTCAGAGGGGGAGTGCTGCCTGGGACTGCTTCCAGCAGAGGCCTGCGGGGCCTGAGGGGCCAAAAAGTCCATGCCCCACTGCCCTCCGGAGTCCCCGGGCCAAACACAGGGACGTGCAGCGTGTTCAGACCAAAGGGAGCAGGAGTAGTGCATGAGGCTACACGGTCATTACATTGAAGGCTTTTCAGATCTGTGATTTTAAGCAGCCAAACCCCTTACTCCAAACATTGAGCTTTCTTTGATATATATTTCAGTATCTTTTCCTTTGCAAATTGCCTATTCAGTCTCCTTTACTATTGTTTTGAACTCAGTGATGTGTACACACGACATGTATTAAGTGTGGCACAATTATTGTTCCGCAACTTGGGGCTTACCTGTAAAACTTCATGTATAATCTCTACACATATGCACAAATGTGATGTGTGTCATTAAATGAAAGAGGGGGTGGGGCCCACCTTGCAAAGGCTGTCCTGTAAGGCCCCCAAGCCTCCCATTAAAACCCCCTTCTGAAAATCTTATCAGAGCAGGTGTCAGACCCCTGCCTCCCAATGTCTTATTCCTGTGGAAAGATCCCGAGGTAGGGGCAGGGGTGGTAGTGGTAAGGGTATTGTTGAGGACATAGGGCTTATATTCTAATCTCTATTCCAGGTCCATGTCTCACACAAAGATAAGATTTCTAAGTTGAGACATGTATAAGGTGCACAGAGTGATAAGATTTCAAAGATTTTAACAGATGAGAACGAGAACACACATCCACGTATGAGTGTGGAGAAATACCCAGTATGGCAAAAAGAGGTCCCTCCCCAGTGCCTGACCTCTTTTACAAGGTAGGGTGTGGAGCCCTGACATGCATGAAGCCACTTGGGAAGTTGATGATACCTCTGTAAGTTCCACTGGGCGCTTAATTTTCATATTTTTAGGAAGTCTTCCTGTTCTAGGTCCCAAGTGAAACAGGTGCATACTGGGAAAGGGGCATTGTGATTGACAAGCAAAGGGATAACATTACGATGTGAGGCTTGCAGGGACATCCTGTTCACTGAGACCTGAACTAACTACGCAGGTATGCCACGTCACTTTCAGATAGAAAGGCCTGTGTGTGGCTGCAGTGTTGTCTCCCAGTGTAAATTCCTTACACAAAAGGATAGCTTTATAGAGCTGTGTTGGCCCAGGGCTGCAGTTTCTCTGAATAACCAACTTGAAATGTGCCAACGAAATAGACTCGGTAAGATGTTTTACTCTCACACTCAAATTCAGTGTATCCATATTTGATTTAGGCCTTTAATCCATAGGGAATTAATTTTTTTGTATAATAAGTGAGAACTTCAATTTTTTTTTCCTGCTGTAAGATCAGTGCCCCAGTACCTTGTATTGTCCAGTTATGTCATTTTCCAATGTTTTGAAATACATACTGATTTCTAAGTGTAGAATGAGGGTTTCTTGATTTCAGGTTAAAAGCCCTAGCCTAGTGAGCTTAATGCAAATAGGGTAATTATCGTTATCCAGGAGAATGGACTTCTACTTACAACCACAGAACAGGGTGTGACTGGCCCTTGGGAAGAAGCACAACTGGGGCCTGAAATACCATCAGGTTTCATTCTCTCTCTCTCTCTCTCTCTCTCTCTCTCTCTCTCTTTCTCTCTCTCTCTCTCTCTCTCTCTCTCTCTCTCTTTCCCCTCCCTCCCTCCCTCCTTCCCCCTCTCTCTTCTCTCCCTCCTCTTCTCCCTCCCCCCTCCCCTCTCTCCTCTCCTCTCTTTCCCATATGTTGGCTCCATTCTCCTTTCTCACTGTAGACTTTTTCTGCCTGACTTTCACCTTTCACTGTTTGTGTCACCAGCCCACGGTGTCCTGGAAGCAACGTCAGGTAAGCACAGCCAGCTGCAGCTAGAGCCGTGTGGACAAAAGGCTAACCCTTCCTTTCATGCCTACTCTGCCTTGGGTACAGGGGTCTGATTCCAGGCTTGCTAGAAATTATAATTTACCCACTTCTCCATGCCTGATCTGATTTAGTGCTGTGTCAATTCCTGTAGCTTTTTGTTGTGCTTACAAAACTGGAGGACAAGTATGCATACTTTCTCATATTTTTCCCTTGAAAATGTTTATTGGCTTGGGTTTATTCTTTCAGATGAAATTTAGAGTCAGCATGTCAAGTTCCATTACACATCCCATGTTTTTTGATGGGACTATATTGAGTTTACACATTTTTAAGTAGGAAATTGGCTTCTTATTTCAAGATTTATTTTTCCAGAATCTGGGTATGCTTCTACATCTAAAAAAAATCTTCTTTATCTTAAAGTAGACATGTCTTGGGTATTTTAATGTCAAATGAATACTCATTATGAATTTCAGTTTAGTCAAATAAAGCTTCATGGAAGAATAATTTAGAAAACTAGTGAATGAAAGAAAAAGTAAAGATTTCCTGGGATCCTGCTCTTCACATTTGGACAGCTATGGGAGTTAGGTGTTTGGTATACAGCAAGTTGGTGTTTGTATTAGGAATGCCATCGCTAGAAAGTAACTGGAAACCCGACAACAAAAGAGTGTTTAGTAATTGTTCATCATTAAAGAAATCTGAAGCTCTTGGTCGAAGGCTGAATTAAGACAGAGGTGATTCTGGGCAAAGCTTTTGGCCTTTCTCTGCTGGTCGCACAATGCCACTAGGGTGGTCCTTATGTTCATGTTTGTGCCAGGAACGTAAGGGGGAGTTGGGTCAGGTCACCTCCATTGACATCAGGTCACAGGACCACTTCTCCAGGTGGGTGAGGCTGATAAGCAAGTCTCTGGCATTTTTGGACTTGGTTGTGCCAAGTGGTGTGGGATGGCCTGTGGTTGCCAGTTAAAACCAGCTGCCTTTGTAAAGAAGGTGAAAATCACCCAAGGAAATCTGTCAAGTTGTAGAGAGTTTTGCACCTTAGAGAATTTTCTTCTGTGTCGTCTTTAACGGCTGTTTCTCTCTGCCCTGTAATTCATTCTTTTTCTCTCAAAAATTCGAAGCAGGTGTAGGAACCTGAGGTCTAACAGGGCTCATGCATAATGTTCATTTATTCCCAAGAAATTAGCTGGGAGTCCAATTGGGAGCAACATGGATTCTTTTACCTATGGGAGCCAAGTGCATAGCATTAAACAGCAAGCAAGGTTGATTGCCTGGATGCGTGGTAAAAGCAGCCTAGCATTTTCCCAGTGTTGTAACAAGACAACAGCATCAGCTCACGAACACAGGCCACAGCCGGAGTCTGCTTCCAGTGGCCTTTCCCACCAGATTGCTGGAGATGTTTCCCTGGCCCGGAGAGTCCCACACCAGGGACCCTACCCAGGACTAGGGTGTTCTTTCTTGTGGGAAAAGAGCAGCATTAGGAGCCTTCCCTGTGCTCAGAAAAGATCCTTTATAGTTTGTTTCCATTCTATTTAAATGCCATTCCTTGACAGTCAGAAGTGGATTGCCTTGAGCATGTCTCATTCAGTTGCAAAGCTGCCTTTATTTTTTGTTTATTGGCTTTCTTCTCTGAAGAAATCCTTGAACTTGTGTGAAGGGTGCATTTGCTGTCTTGGTCAATTCTCCTGCTGGGGTGGTGGTGGTGGTGGTGGTGGTGGTGGTCTCTGCTGGGGTCTCCCGGTCTCACTGAGCTCCAGCCTGACCTCTGGAGTAGGCTCCTGTGGTGCTGTCTGATTCCTGGGTTCTGCACTGCTAGGCTCCTCTGCTTCTGGACATCCGCTGCCTGTGTGTCTGGCTGTTGTGGGTCTCTAAACCCCATGTATCTGGCACTTCTAGACTTGTTATTTTTATTAGGTCTCATTGCTTCGGCAGGGATGGCATACCCCTGACAAATAGAGTACTTTCATACCTAGGGAAAATACTCGCTTTATTTTAACTGTGGCTGTTTTCATAAGAGCGTGAAGAGCTGGAAAATTGCAATTAGTTTCAGATAAGCACAGCTGAAATATTCTTGTTTTGTGCTGTGGCCACAAGTTGAAAGAAAAATAGAGGGTACCGAGTCACTATAGTCTCTAAAGATACACCTAAAGCATTGTGGGGTGTAGGTGGGATACTGGGACCTTGTTGCAAAATCCGAAATAAAAGGATCTTAGCTTGTCCTTAGTCATCCTCATGCTTCCTAATAAGAACTTTTAATTTTTCATCCCTGAGTCATCACATTTATGTGTTGCTAACCCCCCTCTGACCAAGCCAAATACTTTCCTAATGAATTTTAATAATAGAAAGACTCATTAAGAATGCACTGGTCTGCTGGAGTAGACTGGTGACACATGAAGTCATGGAGGGATAATGAAATGATTTTGGACTTTTCAGTGCCACTTTTATATTTAAAATGGGTATTTCAGGCCAAAGAGCGCTATTTGTGGCCAGCATTTGGTGAGCTGAATGTTACATTAAATAGTGATGTATTTCATTTGTTTAATTTGTACTGATGCAGCAACACACTCTGGTGATTTTTATTTTTTTAAGACTTATTTTTTTCTTGAAGGCAATAGAAAGTGAAACCTCCCACTCACTGGTTCATTCCCCAAATGGCTGTAACAGCCCAGGCTGGGCCAGGGTGGAGCCAGGATGAGGAACTCCTCGGGGTCCCCCTCATGGGTGACAGCTGTCCAAGTCCTCGGGGCCATCTTCCTCTGCCGTCCCAGCAGGAAGCTGGATTGGAAGTGGAGCAGCTGGAACTTGTACTCGAGCTCCAGCCCAGGCTCCAGTGTTGCAAGTTGTGCCTTAATCAGCTGTGCCACATGCTGACCTCAAGCTGGCCCCAGCTGCTCATTTTTAATGGCTATTTTTTAAATGGCATTGAAAGGCGTGATGTTTTTTGAAAAAAGCAAAATGATTTTTGAATTTTTAAAGCATCCTAAATGAAATGGGCTTATAAAAAAATCTCAAGAAGTATATGTTTTCAAAAAGTGGATCAAGATTGAGCAAATATGCTCTCTCAGAAACATCTGTAAAGCATTGAATTTAATTGCCCTACAGCTCTGGGGTTGGCTGTGGGGTATCCAGCTGTGTTTCTCTACTTTCTCTCCACCTTTACACGTCACTTTATTTCCCCTTTCCTATTGTTGCCTGGGTCAGATGTGTTTACTTAGAGAAAAATCAAAAGGCTATATTAGTGGTTTCTAGAAACGTAAAGGTAAGTGTGGCTATCTGGTACAGATTTTTCCTCCAACCACCTATGAACAATTGGATTTAGTGTGTACCAGATGTAGCCTCCTTATGTGCAGCTCCAGGGAGGGTCGCCTGATACATTGTCTTTCCCATTACATTGTATTTGGTAAAACTAAGTGACTTGTTAGTTGGAAAAAACGTGGATGAGTGCTAGACTAGATGAAGAGTTTGCAAAGTCGGGCCTTAAGTCAAGTTTGCTTCCTTACATTTTTGACATGATTTATAAGTTACATATTGGGTGAAGATAGAAATTTGTTTCTATCAAATTGCAAGGAATTAAATTACATATTGAGACCAGTGCCTGTGACATCAGCCCCTTTGTCCAGCTGAATTTTCCTGCTGGGTTATTCTTTGAGACATGATTCTGTAGAATTGAGTTACTCTAGAGAAAAATGAAAGTGCCCAGAATGTTTTATTCTTGTTGACATATGAGTCTGATATAAATTGAGCTTTATGGGAAGATCCCTTGCTTCACAGAAATTGTTTTATTTTGCCTTCTCATTTAGCTTTTTGTCCCTCTTTCTCTTACATATTTCAAATCAGAAGTTAAATTAGGTACAATAAAGATGTTTTAGTCATTTTCTGGCATCCTTTTAACCAAGCCCAGTACACCATAGCTATACTAAATCATAGGACGTGCTTGTAGCTTAGCAACTTCTAGTGATCAATTTTGAACATAAGCCTCGGTCAAAACGTTGAATTTGGTTGACCAGTAGCAGACAGGTGTAAACATCTACTCATTTAATAATTTTCAAAGCTCTGTAGTGGGAAAAGCTTTTTAACATGATGTAGGAATCAAAGAGGCAGATTAATTCTACTCTGAGTGGGAGGAGGCCTGTTCTGACTTGGGCATTGCTATGCGCTGTTCTGGGACGGCAGCCTGAGTCCTGTGAGCCCAGGCTGCTGTGGCTGGCTGCAGTGTTCCAGCAGTTCCTCGAATTCAAGGCTCACCTGGCCAGTGTCAGTCACCATGGATCTGCCACAGGGAGTGGGGGATGCAACAGAAATCTCCAGTTTGGGGAGTAGTTTGAGTTAGAATCCCAATGAGTGGCCCTGGAAGAGTCATCTCCTACCTTCAGAACCAGAGCCAAATAAATCAGGTCACGAGACCCATTCCCTAGCTAGAAGCCCATCCCCGAGGATCGGTTGTGCCTGGTGGAATTAATGAAGATGGTGAGTGTCATGGGCCCTGCCAAGCTTGCTGGATTTAGGGTTCATCTTTACTCTTAGTTTTCTTATCTGTGAAATGACAGTGAACAATGATCATAGCTTAGTCCATGAGTTTCTTAAGTGATCATTAAAAGGGAAAACTCTGTAGGGAATATTTAAAACAGTGCCTGAGAAACAGTGAGTGAGTGACGAATATCTTTGCAGTTGCAGAAGGAATGAGAGTTTTAGTTTAGACTGCAGGCCTGATTAGAGATGGCGAAGTCGAAGGTAGATGTTCTGCATCTGAAGCGGCACGGGGATCGCCTGGAGGAGCTGTTAAGGCACTGATCACTTAAGGTCACTTGGTTTCTCCTTCAGAGTAGTTGACTCAGTAGCTCCAGCTTAGCCTTGGCAAAGTACATGAGAGCCAATAGGTTTGAATTTTTGATGCAGAGTAACTAATTCTTTGTATCTCATGCAACATTCGGAACATAATTATACCCCTAAAATTGTGTATCTGAATTTCAAATTTGACTGGGTCTCTTGTGTTGCTTTTGCTAAATCTGGACAACCTAATCACTGTGGGGCATGTTTAGGTTTGTTTGTCTAGTGAATTCCTTCCCAAGTGATGCTTGGTTCAGAACCACACTTTGGAAACCTCTCAGTGCCCACAGCCAGGTGGAGTAAGGAACATGTTAACAGTCATTTACAAACAACCATAGCGTAAAGTATAAAATTCCCTGAGAATGCAGAACATACCCAGGATAAAATGCAATACTGCAGTGTTTCAACAGTGACAATTTAGGATTGAGATATGTGCCATACTATAAAGGCACATGAGTTTAATAGTGTTTATACAGGCATATAAAATGCACGTTACTAAGTGAAGTGAAGATGGAGATCTATCTTTGTAGCATGATTTTAATTTAGCCACATCTTCGTGAGTTTCAGATGCATGCCCTTTCAATGCCAAGAATTATATTTTGGCTTTGGAACAAGAGGGTCCCAGGGCCGAGCCTTAAACTCATCTGTATATCCATTATCTTTCTTTAAGTCATAGACCTAAATAAATAAGTAAATAGAAGGTCATACACCAGGCAGTGTGGGAAAGGTTATTTGACAGGCTTTAGAGTCACCCCTCAGTTTTTTATCTGTGTAATGGGGACAGTAGCATCTTAGCTGGTAGGTTTGCAGTGAGCATCATACACAAGAGGGCCCATGAAGCATGGTGTCAAATGTAGGAAGCATTTAAATGCAGGTTAAAATAAACTTGTGATTAATAAAGCTCAGAGCTTCAGTTTAGTGGATAAGTTTTTAAACCACTGTTAACAAATTCTGAGTCAAGTTGGATTTTTTTTTTTCCCACCAAGAAATACCACTGATTTAAATGTGCAGGAAGATTGATAGACTTGGTTGCTTACTCTGCCTCCTACCAGAATATGAGCTCCATGATCACGGTGCCCATTCTTGTTGTTGGCTTTATCCTTAATGCATACCACAATTTCTTTCCCATAATAGGTACTGAGAAAATAAAGGATGATGGCCATTGATAAATGCTTTCAGGAAATTATGTTAAAACTATTTTATAGTTACGAGAAGGTAAACTTCTCTTACTGAGAGATTCTGTTCCTTAACGTTAGAATATCTCAGACAGACCTTGGTGTACACACAGAATCATACAGGATGTCGAGAAATGGAAAGGTTTTTTATATGTTTTTGTATTTATTAAATGTACTGGTATGAGAATAAAGTCCCTTGACCTTTTTTCCCTTTCTTTTTAACCTTTTAATATACTACATTGCCTTAAATCTAACTGTATTATCTTTCAGTTAGTATATTATAGAATTTTTATATAATGCTTTTTATACTCAGATAGTGTTTCATTGCATTGGTGCACCATAATTTAGATAACTAGCTCCTACTGATGGGCTCTGAAGTTTTTCTCTTCCTCTGTTGTCACAAGCAGTGCTGTAGTATAGATGTGTTTTTGTGCATGTGTGACTATATCTATAAGACGAACTACTGGAAGTAGAATTTCTGTGTCAAGTAGTATGTGCATTAGTAATTTTGATAGACACTGCTCTATTTCCCATAATGATGGTTGTACTTACACTTTGGCCAAGGAGTGTTCTTCATTCTGCACATTCTTAGTAATACATTGTTCTCAAACTCTTGACTCATTCCAATTCAGATATACTAAAAAGTGTTGGAATTTATATTTCTGTTAATTGTGAGACTATGTTGACATACTTAAGAATTTCTTATGTTCTATTGGTTCTATTATTTTGAATAATTTTTAATTGTTTCTTTTACCTGTATTAATTTGTAGGAATTGGCATTAAAGAATGTTGCGTGTTGAGATACGAGTTTCTAGTTCCTTTACCCATTTGTACAGTGCCTTTTTCATAGTTTTTGCCATGTAGAAATATTTAATTTTTGTTCTATTTTATAAAAGTTTTTCTTCTATGGCTTCTATATTCGTTACACAGTTATAAAAGACTTCTGCCAGCTGAGATTATAAAGAATTTTTGTCATGATTCCATCCATTACTTTTAGTTTCATTTTTTACATTGAATTTTTTTGATCCATTTGGAAATTGGTTATAAAGTATGAGTTTTCTGACTTCTGCTGTAAGTCTTTTTTTCTGACCTGAGTGATTTAACCAATTTTATTAGAGATTGTTTATGTGCTGGAAACTTTCGAGGATGCCTTCTTGTAGGGCAGTGCCAGTGTAGAATGTGAGAATTTCAAAACCACACATAATGAAGCACTTCTTAGAGTGCAATGGTGGAGATGCTTGGGAGTACAAAGAAAAGAGTAATTCCCACCCTCCTCCTCTCCAGGTATAGGAAAGAACAAGATTTATAAGAAGGAAGTATTTAGACCATACTCAGTTTTGAAGTGATAAGTGTATTTTAAAAATTGCCAGCGTTGTGACACAGTGAAGCCACTGCTTCTGATGCTGCAATCCCAAATCTGGGCTGCTCTGCTTCCAGTTCAACTTCCTGCTAACGCTCCTGGGAGGGCAGTGGATGCTGGCCCAAGTGTTTGGGCCTCTGCACCCATGAAACACAGATGGCGTTCCTGGTTCTGGCGTTGGTCTGATCCAGCCCTGGCCCTTGCAGCTATTTGGGGAGTGAACCAGCAGTTAAAAGATATCTATCTGTCTGTCTCTTTTTCTCCACCTCTCTCTCGCTTGCTCTCTCTCTCTCATGCTCTTTTAATTCAATCAATAAATAAATCTTTTTAAAATTGTGTTTTATGCAGGTGATATGATTCTGTATTTAGAAAAACCTAAAGAAGTCACTGAAAGACTATTAGGACTGGTAGACAGACATTCCAGGGAATATATGGTTACTAGTGGCCAATTTGTTCTTTAGCACACCTAGTATTCTACATCTCTGTCTCAGCCAGAATGTTCATGACACCTGTGCCTGTCAGCGGTGTGCACACTTTTGTTTTTCTGTTCACTACTACGTTATAAGATAATGACAGAATGCACTGCAATATCAGATGGTTGTTTTGCTATGCGGTACAAGATGGCTGTGCTGCTGAAATTGAATTGCAGGCTGGCAGGAAAGGCCTCTGTGGACTGACTGAAAATATTTGAGGTTTCAAATTTGGCAACTAAAAGGCAGGTTAGTAGTGTCAGTACATAGTGTGTAGTGGAAGACACCGAGTGCGCGTTGATAATCTCATGCGTGTAGAAGCACTGGAGACTTGTAATATTGTGGGGAGTTGGGGTGACCAGGTCTCTCTACACTGTGGACTGAGGAGCTGAGGTCTTACCTTCTCAGCAGTTAATGATCATCCAGTTCAGTCACAGTGTTTTATACCTTAGGAGAGTGAAGCCCAAGGAAGTTAGTTTTCTGTGTGTACGAGACAAATTTGATGGCCGAGATGAATAGTGAGATGTTTCTGACTGGTTTTATTGCATTCTTTGACCATGTGTTCCTCTGCCATAGCGGTTCTGTGTTTTCGTTATGCCCCATGTGATTCTTGGCAAAAATGTGGTTTCCTCATCTCCAGTCTTGGGATTTTAGATTGAACAGATCTGGGAGCTGGACCCAGGAATCTGCAGGTTTAAGTAAGTTTTCACTGAGATGCCACTGGTCCCTTGCCACCTTTTATGAGAACGGACTGTGTCATGCCCGAAACTGACGTGTGGATGGGCTCTATATGCAGGAGCTCGGGGGACCAGGATTGTTATCCAGTCCTCAGCTTCTTTTTGAAAGATGGTTTTACGTTCCAGGAAGTGAAGTGACAAACACTACCTAAAGTTTGGAGAAAGATTTAAGAAGCATCTAAAATGAACAGGTTATGTTTCTCAGGGTGGTAGATGCTGATTTGTGACCACAGAAAAATTGCACCATGGGCCCCTTTAACTGGACATCTAAAAGAAACACGATTATGACATCTGAGGTTTTAAATACTGTTGTTGGACTTGGAGCTGATTATAGCTGGTAATTTGAATGTTGGTCTGGCCACACTTTCCCGTCTCCCCTCTTTGAGCAGCCTGGGTGGCCTTTCCTCCCTAGACAGCAGAATTTAGAACGGTTTGGAAGACTGCGGAAGATACAACTTAACGATATTTAAAATTGAAAACTAAAGTTTTTAACAAGTGGTTATTAAATGACCACTGCGTATCTCCCAGTCACGTAATGGTGCTGGGGAGAGACAGGTTCTCACAGAGTAGCGACCATTTCCAGAAAATACCACCAGACAGAAGAGAGCTGAGTGTGGTGGAAATTACTAATAAAAATGGATACTTCTAGAAGGAAGACATCTTTGTCTTTGGGCTAGAATGAAATACCACACTGTAGGTGATTTTTTTTTTTTTAGATTCGTTTAATTGAAAGGCAGAGTTACAGAGAGAGTGAGAGACCAAGCAAAAAAGGTGTTCCATCTGCTGGTTTACTCCCCAGATGGCTGCAATGGCCAGAGCTGGGCTGATCTGAAGCCAGGAACCAAGAGCTTGTTCCAGGTCTCCCATGAGGGTTCAAGGACCCAAGCACTTGGGCCATCTTCCACTGCTTTCCCAGGCACATCAGCTGGGAGCTGGACAGGAAGTGGGGCAGCCAGGACCCAAACTGATGCCCATATGGGATGTGTGTGCCATAGGCGGAGGCTTAGCCTACACGCCACAGCTCCAGCCCCATTGAGGGTGTTTTATAAAGAGCAGTGGTTTATTTTCAAAGTTCTTGAAGCTGACAGTTTCTAGATCGTGACGCCAGCAGGCTTGGGTGTCTGGGGAGAGTTGTGTCATCTGAGGGGAGGAATGCAGTGCGCTTCCTTACAGGCGGAAGGTGGACGGGCACGGGGGCCAGCACCTGCCAGGAGCCTGTTTGACAAGGGTCCTCTTCTTAAATCAGCCCTCCCCACCTAATGACTTACGCGAGGCCCTGCCCCTTCACCCCTTCATGGTGGAACACCTGATTTTTGGAAGGGACTCACTGAAACCATGGCAGCAGGTTAGGATTGGCTGAGAAGGTGGACATGGAAATTTTCTTTGTTAATGAGTCATTGATGGAGAGAGTCTAATGGAAAAGGCAGTAGTGTTTACAAATGAAGAATTTCAAGTGCCAGTAGGTATCAAAGGAGGCAGACAATTATTTGAATGGCCCTACCTGTGCTTAGAGGTGCTTGAGAACAACAAACAGTGCCTCTTCTTTTGTTTCTGCATTAGTGCCGGCTCATAGTGTGATCTGTAATGCTGTCTAAATTTCTGCAGGTTTACAGCAATGCAGACAGTAAGTCAGAAATGTAGCAGTGAATAATTGAGTAGACTAAAACATGGACTTGCCTGGAAAAGAAGACTGGAACTGAAAAATCAATAAGCTTAGGGAAAAACTTGTAAAAGCTTACTCGATATAAACATAACAGTGAATCAAGGATCATAAACATCCAAGGTGCTTGGATAATCGTTGCACATTGAACAGCAGATGTTAAAAGAAAAAAGTATTGATAGTTTTCTCTGGGTGCATATGAAAGATTTCTGGCATTTGAAAGCTTACAGCAGAATAAAGGAAGTACAAACAAAACTTACATGAAAGGAATTCCTCCTGGCATGACAAAAATCACTTTAGTAAAATAAAACAATGAACTTTAAGGTACACATATTCCTGGCTTGAAGAACTGCTGGGATTCTGGGGGGCCTTTTGGGACATTGTGCGGGGACAGCATGGCTGTGATCACTGAGTGATAATCCCAGAGCAGGGATGTCTGCATGTGCTCTATGGTGAGTGAAGAGGGCTCAGCACTCAGCCTGTCACTCCTAGCTACTAGACTATTCCAGTTTAATAAACTTGATGTGTTACCATGAAAACGCAAACTCTTTGAGGGAAGCAGTCTATTATTATTTTTTAATTAGATAGATTCCCCTCACCAGGAAATATAACTGAATTCTAAGATAATAGATGTATTTAATGCGATGGCCATATGATAAAGCACTTACTACATACACACAATTGGAAAGTATAAATTCCCAAACAAAAGTATGTGGTTATAGGAACTGTGGTGATACATGAGTGGCTAGATGTTGAACAAAGTTAATATGTTGACTTTGAAGCCTAATGCTAGGCCTCTAAGACACCTAAAACTATACATAGTATCTCAGAGATGGAAGGAACCCCTTTTTTGTGTAGTGATAAAATTTATATCTGGAGAGGTTAACTGACTAGTAATTAAGTGGCAGGAGCAAATGGGAACCGGTCTTTGGGGCACTGGTTCAGTTAAATCATCATGTTGCTTAGGAGAGTGGAGACCGGTTTCCAGGGCTGGACAGTACACACAGGGCTGTGTTATGGTCCCCATCACCTTCTCTGACAAGTTCTCACCTTTGGTCCTCCACCTGGGCCCGTGCATCTGAGGAATTAGCAGATGCAGCTCTAGTAAGGTGGCCTCAGGGACCTACAAAGCTGTGGCAGTGCCTCTGCAAGGTGCACAGTCCTGCAGAAGTTCATGGGCGTGGGGCCAGCCTGGGATGTGATAGACAGTTCTTAGAGTTGTACGCTCGTGCATTAGGTGCAAACTAGTGATGTGTTAGAGACCTCATGTGTTTGTATTGTGAAGAGATATTCTTCGGCCTTGTTAAATCCTATAACACCTTTGGTTACGTGTTATTTTTCCAATTATTATATCTGTGCATATAAAATGTTTGATATTTTCAAAGCACTGCTTAACATCATTATTAGGTGAGGCCATTTTATTAACAGTTTATGTAATTGTACATTGTTCTCTCTGATACCTGATGTGAATAGTGGAAAGTATATAGTACATATAAGGAGTAGCTCTGGTTCTTGAGGACAGCCAGAGTGTGTGTGTGTGTGTGTATGCGTGTGTGTGTCCACACAATCATATAGTCATATATACTTACATATTTAAAATATGAGCATTTAAACATATGTTCACATTTTTACCAATGTACATCCATTTACATACTTTTTTAGACATTTAGGGAGAATATTCCACAAAGTCTTGAATATAAGTATCTTCACTAGAGTGTCCTTTTTTTTTTTAAGGTTTATTTATTTATTTGAAAGTCAGAGTTAGAGAGAGAGAGAGGGGTCTTCCATCTGATGGTTCATTCCCCAGTTGGCCGCAGTGGCCGGCCAGATCTGTGCCGCTCTGAAGCCAGGAACCTGGAACTTCTTCTGGGTCTCCCATGTGGGTGCAGGGGCCCAAGGACTTGGGCCATCTTCTGCTGCCTTCCCAGGCCACAGCAGAGAGCTGGCTTGAAAGAGGAGCAGCCAGGTCTTGAACCGGCGCCCATATGGGATGCCAACGCTTCAGGCCAGGGCATTAACCCACTGCGCCACAGTGCCAGCCCCTCACTAGAGTGTATTCTTAAGAGTAGGCTTTTTTTTCCTGGCTTTAAATTTTTTTTTTAATTTACTTGAAAGACAAAGAGACAGATCACTCATCTTCTGGTTCACTCCCCAAATGCTTGAAATAGCAGGGGCAGCGCCAGGTCAAAACCACGAGCCAGCAACTCTGGTCTCCCCCATGTAGGTGGCAGGCATCCAAAGTCCTTGGGCCATCATCTGCTGCCTCCCAGGGTGCGCGTTACTGGGAAGCTAGAATTGAGAGCTGAGTTTGGCCTTGAACCCAGTTGTTCCAGTATGGATGTGAGCATCCCAGATGACATCTTCTTGTTTCTTTTTGAAGATTTAGTTATCGGGACTGGTGTTGCAGTGTAGTGGGCTAATCTGCCTGCGGAGACAGAGCCCCATATGGGCATTGGTTCAAGTTCCAGCTGCTCCACTTCCAATCCAGCTTCCTGCTAATGCACCTGGGAAAGCAGCAGAAGATAGCCAAAATGCTTGGGCCCCTACCCACATGTGGGAGACTCAGATGAAGCTCCTGGCTCCCAGCTTCAGTCTGGCCCAGCCTGTTGTTGCAGCCATTTGGGGAGTGGATGAAAATCTTTCTCTGTAACTCTGCATTTCAAATAAATAAAATAAACCTTTTAGGAAAAGACTTAGTTATTTACTTGAAAGTCTCAGTTAGAGTGATGGCCACAACAGCCAGCGCTGGGCCAAACCGAAGCCAGGAGCTGCATCCAGGGCTCCCATGTGGGTGGCAAGCCCAAACACATGGGTCGTCTTTGCTGCTTTCCCCAGGCTATTAGCAGGGAGCTGAGTCAGAAGTGGAGCAGCCAGGACCACCTGGCATCCATATTGGATGTGTCACAGTGCCTCTCCCATGCGGCTTCTTAACTGCTTTTCCAGATGCCAATCTCAAAAATTGGCATTTTTATTTTTATTTTATTTATTTGAAAAAGAGAGGGAGAGACAGAGAAATGGATCAAGATCTTCCATCTGCTTATTCACTCCCCAAATGGCCACAGTGGCCAGAGCTGGGCTAGGCTGAATCTCGGAACCAGGAGCTTCATCCAGGTCTCCCATGTGAGTGCAGGGACCCAAGGCTCTGGGCCATCCTTCTCTGCTTTCCCAGGCACATAAGCAGGGAGCTGGATGGGAAGTGGAGCATCCAGGACTCTGAACTCCAACCAGCACCCAGATGGGATTCTGGCATCGCAGGTGCCACATACAACACCACAGCAGCAGCCCCAAAGTAGGCATTTTTAATAACCTTGTCATTCTTCTCACCTTCCAACCACTAAATATTATCTGGTGGCTGAGCTGATTTCGGTACTGGGTAAGATAGTGTTTTCTCTGAAGGATCGTTCAGGTCAGGGTGCCTTATGTGTGTCTAAGTCTATCAGTTGGCCTCCAGGGCTGTGCACCTGCAGGAGAGATGAAGTTCATGGTCAGTGTGAGCGTGTCAGTTTCCTCACCCTTGCTAACATCGTGCTGAGGTCTCAGGCTGGCTGCTCTCCTTGTTTTCCCTTCAGCTTTTGCTCGTTATAGCTTCCTCTCTGGCCTCTGCATCCCAGTGCATCTGAAACGTTGTCACCTGCAGAGCTGCCATTTGGTGAGGGTTTGAACCCTCTGAAGAGTTAAAAATCGTCCTCATCTTCAGCGGTGATGACGGCTCTGTTGACACTAGCTTTTGGACGGGATGTTATGATAAAGTTGGTGTGTTTGTGCCATGAGTGGCCTGATTGCTTCTTGCGTCGCTGTGTTACCTGTGGTATGGGTGTAGAGTTCCACAGGATCTGGTAAGCATGGTTAGGGTTATGCACGCTTGCTGGAGACACAGATGTCAGTCCCCACTTAGAGTTTCAGAGTGAGTTCTTGTCCCCCAAGGAAGTCAACGTATGTTGCTCGTTTCCTGTGTCATTTACATTCACTTCCTGGGGTTTTCTCACTGCCCAGGCAGCAGGTTGGTCAGGTCTTGCACCCCTCAGCTCCTAGTCACTGTGCCCCTCTTAGTGTCTCTCCCAGTTCTACTCCATTCTTTACAGCGAAGCTCTCTGTGCGCATTGATTTCTTTTTTTTTCTTTTTTTAAATTTATTTATTTTTATTTTTATTTTTTTGACAGGCAGAGTGGACAGTGAGAGAGAGAGAGACAGAGAGAAAGGTCTTCCTTTGCCGTTGGTTCACCCTCCAATGGCCGCCACGGCCAGCGCGCTGCGGCCGGCGCACCGCGCTGATCCGATGGCAGGAGCCAGGAGCCAGGTGCTTTTCCTGGTCTCCCATGGAGTGCAGGGCCCAAGCACCTGGGCCATCCTCCACTGCACTCCCTGGCCACAGCAGAGGGCTGGCCTGGAAGAGGGACATTGATTTCACATAGGGCTGGAAGTGGTGATGATAGCTGTTGACGGTGAGGACTTGTCCGTCACAGTGTACGGGTCTGGTATTGCTCTGTAACATTGAGAACAAGAACAGTTAGTTTTTGAAGATGCGCTTGCTTGCTTTTCCTTACTTTTTAACCTTTTCAGCTTTTAAAGGTGCAGTCAACCATTTAAAGGTGCTAAGGGATGTTTGCCAACACTCCGCATGTAAACTGAAATTTTAGGTTCTTCTTTGCTATAAAACAGGCTCTTTACTGTTTTACACGGTCATAACTGGAAAATTATCTCCATGCAAAAAAACTCCCCATGTTTTCCCTCCTGTATTCCTGTATTCTTGTTGGCCATTGTCAGACAAAAAGTGTAAGGAGATTTTTTGTTTTAAATTCTTACTGCAATTCTAGTGGAAACCTTGGTAGCAGATGGTAACTGCTCTCGTCCTGTCAAATACATACATGAGTGCACTACTGGAAAAGACCAAAAAACCTCCCCTCCACCACCTTCAAAATCTGGACCCTGGAGCATGCGGTACAGAATACTGCCTTAGATGTCGAGTACATCGCTGAGTTGAAGCCATTTCCTTGACTGAAGAATTCTGCTTCAGCTGGCAGAGTGTGGCAAGGAGATGATGGTGAAGGGAGTGTGCCCATTGTCAACAAAGATCCAGTTCTGGGAATGAGCAAGCCATTTTTTTTTCTCCTTGAAATTGACATGGTAATAAGCAAAAGGCTTGGAAATCAGAGTGGGGCCTCTGGCCCTGCAGCTCCCTGGATTGCCCAAAAGTGTTACAATAGGAAAATCCTCTGGCACGTGGTTCCAACAGCCTCCGATTCCCCTCTTGCGTCCCTTAGCTCCAGGTTTGTCTTAAATGAACCTCTCCCTGGTCCCAGGCGGCCAGTCTGTTCTTGCATTCCTCAGTTCTGATTTCTCTTGGCAGGAGGACTAGATGTGGTTGACAGATGATATCTGAGAAGGGCTTTGGTAATTGCTCGTTCTGTTCGGTGGCTGTGTTGCTGACAGATGGGCACAGTGAATATTGAAAGTTTCTGGACCTCGGCACACTCCTTCGGCTCGTGAGTGGTGAGGCTTGCCAGCATTTTCTTCATTCTCTATTAGCAAATTTGAAAAGAATCGCTTGGATCATCGCATTTGTTTGGACCTGTAACGAAATCACATTTATGGCTAGGGTCTCTCACACCTCTTGTACTCCCCCTCCATTGTATGTTCTTTGGAATCGAGAAAATTCTCAAGATGTTAGTGCAGGCTGGCAGGAGTGGATGCCAACAGTTCTTACAGACTTGTTAAAAGATTTATTTCTTGCTTGAGAATTACACATATGGCCTAGAATGATAATATTAGGATCTGTGTTGGTTGAGATAATTGGCAGATCACACCTTGAGCGAAGGGATTGGTTGGCTTGTCTCTCGCATTTTAATCTGTTAGCTCCGTCACAGTCAAGTTGCCATTCTGTAGAATATTACTATACTTTTATGGTTTTTTTTAAATAATTTCCCCCATTTATAATGGGGGCATCTGTTAGTTGAATTTGAAAAATCAAAGGAATTATCTTACATCGGCCAATTTAGTAACAGCCAGCAAAATCAAAATGAGCAAAGGAGGGGATCCCCACAATCCCAGATCCTATAAAATTGACTTTTAATATGGGGAATAAATGACCATCTTGAGAATGCTAAAAGTAGTCTCATTCAGTAGAAACCGGAAGAGTCAGAAATGGGAGGTGGGCCTGCGAGAGCACTTGTCCACTTGCTGGCCCACAGTGTCCTGCGGCAGAAGTAGCCGTGAGGCCTTCACACCCACCCAGCCCTCCTGGACAGGCAAGTCTGTGCCACTCTCCTTGCTGTGAAGGGCAAATTCACTTGTTCAGCTTCAGCGACAGCACATGAGAGGGTGACCTTCACAGTGTCCATCACGGTGGTAATTACTTGTGTGTAAGCATCGGCATTGTAAAACATGACTTACGTAACATGTGATTCTTAGGATGATGACACGTATGTTTACAAAAAACACATTAAGATTAAATTAGCTTGCGTGCTTTTTGCTTTTTGGATCTGTTATTTGCCGTGTCTGTATATGAATGTGAGTGAGAAAGACAGTATGCCCAGGGTTGGGTGCAGTATGCTTTCATTTCTTTAGAAATGAAAAAGATATTTTCTTATAGGCACGCAAACTGCTATTTGGCAGTCGCATTCCCGATGTAGTTTATGGTCAGTGTGTTCTTAAGTTGTACCGGTGATGGCGTTGGGGTCAGACCTGTATACACAGTGTTACCTTCTCTCGCTGCGAAATATTCACACTATTTAGTACACGCTTAAGGCTTTAGGAAATTCGCAAATATTTTATGAAGTCACAAACTTGGACTGTTTTCTTTTTTCTCTCTTTGTGGTAATGAATAATGTTTTCCTTTATGAAAGAGCCACCATTAGGAGCCTTGTCAGGCACTTCCTCCTGGAAGCTGTTTCTGTAAGTTATTCCAGTGTTGATTCTAGAGTCAGAAAGCCTGTTGGCTAACGTTTAGCTGGCTTTATAGAAGAGGTAGTGAGGTCCCCAAGGTTAGGGACTTGTTCAAGGTAGTGCAGCCATGAAGTCAATCTGGAGAAGAACCCAGACACTCTCGTCCTGCTCGAGCCTCTTTCTCCCGGTTGTGCTACCTCTGGTTCCACTTTTGTTCTGAATGAGTTGCCTGTAGAAGGTCAAGAGTGTACAGTGTTTAGTCTAATGTAGCAGCTGCTGTCAGTGTTTTCAACCATGCTTTAATATGACATTATAGTTCAGATGTTTTAGTTTTCCATAGTCCATACATGTAAAAAAAACTCTTAATACATATTTATTGGTTGAATAAATGAAACTAGTAGTTTTCTCTTGCATATGCAGTTTTTCTGGCTTTACAAAAATAGTTAAAATCAGAAAAGACACCAAGATGGCTCTTTCTGGCTTATTTGGAAGGACATTATGGCATAATGAAATAGTAGAACAATCACATTATGCAAAGTAGATATTCATGAATCAGACACAAATCAACATGATAGAGATGAGAGATTTTCAGGACAATATAAGTGTTCCGTTCATCACTGGTTCATACGTAGATGCAAGTATCATTCTATCTGAGTTTACACTTGAAATTATAGTACTTCTCTAATGCAATTTTCTCGTGGAATTCAGAGAAAAGGAAGCTCATGAGTCTGTATTCCCCGTTTGGCCCTATTTCTCCCCAGTGTGTAAGTTTCCCATCTTATCAAACATTCAGTGGGATTTTCAGTATCCTCAGTCAGTAGAAAGAGAAATCTTCCAGTCTCTTGTTCTTGGGTTACTGAACATGGTTTCATATATTTTGTATCTCAAGATCAGTGAGAATTAGAATTGCTAACAGAACTTTGGGCCATTTTTTCAACTTTTATTTAATGAATATAAGTTTCCAAAGTACAGCTTATGAATTACAATGGCTTCCCCCCCATACCGTCCCTCCCACCCGCAACCCTCCCCTTTCCCACTCCCTCTCCCTTTCCATTCACATCAAGATTCATTTTCGATTCACTTAATATACAGATCAGCTTAGTATACATTAAGTAAAGATTTCAACAGTTTGCTCCCACACAGAAACATAAAGTGGAAAATAATAGATGATTTTTTAAATGATGATGAAATCAGATCAGACCTATTGTCATGTTTAATCCCAGTGAGAGTCAAGTTGGGAATTGATAATTTCTTTTTTTTTTTTTTTTTTTTTTTAACACAAGATCAGTTTAGTATACATTAAGTAAAGATTTCAGCAGTTTGCACCCCCATAGAAACACAAAGTGAAATATACTGTTTGAGTACTCGTTATAGCATTAAATCTCAATGTACAGCACATTAAGGACAGAGATCCTACATGAGGAGTAAGTGCACAGTGACTCCTGTTGTTGACTTTACCAATTGACACTCCTGTTTATGGCATCAGTAATCTCCCTATGCTCCAGTCATGAGATTCCAAGGCTATGGAAGCCCCTTGAGTTCTCCGACTCTTATCTTGTTTAGACAAGGTCATAGTCAAAGTGGAGGTTCTCCCCTCCCTTCAGAGAAAGGTACCTCCTTCTTTGAAGACCTATTCTTTCCACTGGGATCTCACTCACAGAGATCTTTCATTTAGGTTTTGTTGTTGTTGTTGTTTTTTGCCAGAGTGTCTTGGCTTTCCATGCCTGAAATACTCTCATGGGCTTTTCAGCCAGATCGGAATGCCTTTAGGCCTGATTCTGAGACCAGAGTGCTGTTTAGGACATCTGCCATTCTATGAGTCTACTGAATATCTCGCTTCCCATGTTGGATCACTCTCCCCTTTATTTATTCTATCGGTTAGTATTAGCAGGTACTAGACTTGTTTATGTGCTCCCTTTGACTCTTAGTCCTTTCATTATGATCAATTGTGAACTGAAATTGATCACTTGGACTAGTGAGATGGCATTGGTACATGCTACCTTGATGGGATTGAATTGGAGTCCCCTGGTATGTTTCTAACTCTACCATTTGGGGCAAGTCAGCTTGAGCATGTCCCAAATTGTACATCTCTTCCCTCTCTTATTCCCACTCTTATGTTTAACAGGGATCACATTTCAGTTAATTTTCAACACTTAAGAATAACTGTGTATTAATTACAGAATTAAACCAGTCATATTAAGTAGAATAGACAAAAAAAAAAAAACTAAGAGGGATAACGTATTAAGTTGTTCATTAACAGTCAGGGCTATGCTGATCAAGTCACTGTTTCTCATAGTGTCCATTTCACTTCAACAGGTTTCCTTTTTGGTGTTCAGTCAGTTGTCACCGATCAGGGAGAACATATGGTATTTGTCCCTTTGGGACTGGCTTATTTCACTCAGCATGATGTGTTCCAGATTCCTCCATTTTGTTGCAAATGACTGGATTTCGTTGTTTCTTACTGCGGTATAGTATTCTAAAGAGTACATATCCAGAACTTTGGGCCATTGTATTTCGTATGACCACTGCTAACTTGAAATCATACCATGATGTAAAAGATGTATAACCTTGATGTACTCAGGTGCATTTGGTAGCTCTTTGAATTAATAGGTTATGTACGCCAGCATATCAAAAAAGTTGCTTCACTTTTGGGGTCTGTCCATTAACTTGCCAAAGTGTTTGTGGTTCGTTAGTTTAGTAGTTTCATAAACCAGTTGGTGTACCTGTGAAAATTCTTAATCTGCTTTTCAGTGTCAGTGTTAGAATTTCCCAGGACCTTGGAAGAGGCAGCAAAGAAACAAATCTTTTTTTTTTTTTAATTTTATTTATTTATCTGACAGAGTTACAGAGAAAGGGAAAAACACAGAGAGAGATCTATCATCTGCTGGTTCACTCCCCAAATGGCTGCAATGGCTAGAGCTGGGCTGATCTGAAGCCAGGAGTCAGGAGCTTCTTCCGGGCCTCCCACAAGTGTGCAGGGGCCCAGTCACTTGAGCCATCTTCCACTGCTTTCCCAGGCCTTAGCAGACAGCTGGATCAGAAAAGGAGCATCCAGAACTTGAACTGGCACCCATATGGGATGCCAGCACCGTGGCCCTGGGCTTAGCCCACTACACCACAGCGCCGGCCCTGAAATCTTTTTTTTTTAAAGATTATTTATTTATTTATTTGAGAGGTACAGTTACAGACAGAGAGAGGAAGATACAAACAGAGAAGGAGAAAGGTCTTCCATTTGCTGGTTCACTCCCTAAATGGCTGCAACAGCCAGAACTGGGTTGATCCGAAGCCAGGAGCCAGGAGCCAGGAGCTTCTTTCGGGTCTCCCAAGTGGGTGCAGGGGCTTGAGCAATTGGGCCATCTCTGCAGCTTTTCCAGGCCATAAGCAGAGAGCTGGATTGGAAGAAGAGCAGCCGGGACAGGAGCCAGCGCCCTAATGGGATGCCTGCGCCACAGGCAGAGGCTTAGCTCACTACACCACAGCGCCCTCTCCGGGAACAAATCTTTAATAGTATTAGATTCTGTCTGTCCTCCTGGGCTCCTGGTGAGGAACAGGTGTTGGAGTGGTTGAAATTAGTTTGGAATCATGAAGAAATAAAATACAACTCTTTGAGACAGCTGGGGCAAAATGACTTTGCAACACTGCGGTTACTTTGCTGCCATCTGAGATGCTGCTTGTGTTCAATACTCTTGTTACCAAACAGCTCTAGGATTACATAAATAATGAATGGATCCAAAATGCATGGGGTTTTTTTTGTAATGTAGATGAAGGTAGGATGTCATGGCAAGACTTATATTTGCATATTAGAATGATTTAGTGATCTTCTTTAAAGAAATAAATGGCTATGAATATTCATAGATTCAATTAAAATATTAATGGTGTACTGATACTTCAGTTTTAGGTCTCTAGCCATCCATAAAGAGTTTCATTTTCAACTTGATTAACAGAGAGGGGATACTTTTTAGCATAGAGTTTAATATGCTGACTTTTTGTCTCTGAAATGAAATGTAGTACCTGACATGTGTAAATAATCTGTTTATGATTTGCAGTGCATCCTTTATTTTGGTAAGGAAAGACTATTCTCTGAGTGTAGAGTAAGGCATAGATCTCCTATGAATGTGTTTGGATAGTAAAGTACTCTTATTTTTCTGTTATTTTTAACTGGTAAAATACAGAATATATAATATTTAACAACTCCACCAGGGAGCCAGGAACTCCATCCAGTTCTCACATGTGGGTGGCAAGAACCCAATTCCTCGAGCCATTACTGCTGCCCCCGGGGTCTGCATGAGCAGTAGGTGGAACTGGCAGTGGAGTGTGGTGTCCGACCTAGGAGCTCCATTGTGGGCTGCTGCATCTCAACTGGCATTTCAACCGTCAGGCTAAATACCTGCCCCGGTGTTGTTTTCTGGTGTGTGTGTGTGTGTGTGTGTGTGTGTGTTGTGTGTTAACGAGTGCTTAATGTCCTGAAGGTTCATCCATGTTACAGCATGTGATAGAATTGTCTTCACTTGGGGCTTGCCCAGTAATCCTTCCCATGTAGGTACCACATTTTGTTGACTCATTTTGTTGGCTTCTTTAAGCTTTTGGCCGTTGTGAAAAGTACTGCTGTGAACAGATACATATGTTCAGTTGTTTCAGAAACTTTCAAACTGTTTTCCATTCGGCTGCACCATTGTACTTACAGCGGTTCCAATTTCTTCACATCATCGCCAGCACTTAGTTTCTGTTTAGCATCTAAATTTCTTTTTTTTTTCATGAGAAAAGAATTTTATTATGGTATCAAAATCTTACAAATACTCATTTTTTAATAAACAAAAATGTTTTTCTCCCTAAAATGTAAATATCTAGTACATACAACACATTCCAGGTTTAGAAACACCACTCATTCACTCGCGGAAGGTGTGCGACTTGGTGTATTTGGTGGTAAGAGTTTTGTCTGTCTTGCTATAAAGCACTTCACCCTGCCAATCAGGCCATTGTCACTGGGTTCCCTTATCTGAGTAGAAACTCATTCCTTTCTGAGGGACTTTGGAGATGGGCCCAGGCCACAGGGAAGGTCTGAAACGTCTACAAGTCATTTGGCTGCAGGAAATGTCTTCTAGAGACTTGGAGGCAGTCATTCTTCACTTTGTGCTCCAAGGCATTGCTCGGTGAACTTCTTCCCTTGATCCTCTCCACGCTGGCCTCGAGCGAGCTTGAGCTGCTCCACCACGCGCTGCAGGGCGCTCACGCTGGCCCCAGAAGACATGGCGGCGGCGCTGGGCTCTGGCGGCCGCATCTAAATTTCTTAAACAAAGATTTGATTTCACTTATTTAGAAGGCAGAGTGACAGAGAGAGAGGAGGTAGAGTGAGATATCTTCCATCTGGTTATCCACTCCCCACAGCTGGGGCTGTGCCAGTCCTGAAGCCAGGAGCCAGGAACTGCATCCGGGTGGCAGGGCCCAAGTGCTTGGGCCAGCATCTGCCTTCCCAGGTGCATTGGCAGGGAGCTGGGTCAGAGGCAGAGCAGCGCCGGCTGGAACCGGCACTCTGACGTTGGGAGGGCAGGTGACCGCTTCTCCTGCTGAGCCACAGCACTGCCCCTAACACATGGAGTTAAGTGACGGAAGTTGGACTTGCTTACAGTAGAGATGCAAACAGTGCAGAAAGATGCAAAGCAAACCTGAAAATTTCTTCACTCCCCCTTTAACTCCCAAAACCTTGACTGACAGGTTTTGATTGACTCGGGCCCCAGCTGGGTTTTCACTTTCCTCTGTGAACCTCCTGGAAACCTCTTTAAGAAAACCTTCGCTCACACACCTTGCACGTCACTGCTGCCCTTTGAGCTGCTCCTTTTCCGGTGCTGCCTCCTGGTGTAGTAGTAACTTCCCTTTGGAGGATGCTTCCGAGTGTTGATTTGTGTCAGGCACTGCACTAACCATCTAGTTTTCCTCTTCGTGGCACCGACAGTGCCTAATGGAAATGATACTTCTGCAAAAATTAAAAGAACAAAAACAGGAAAGAAGGAGGGGGCTTGCGGAAGGAGTCAGGGTCAGGGGAGGAAGTGCAGTTGTCCTGTTAGAATTATACCTATCGGCTCCCCACCCAAGAGACATCGCCCCGTATCAGTGAAGAGTACCTCGTCGCCCCACGTCAGCAGGAAGTAGCTCTAAAGACAGATCATCGTCCCTCTACCCCTCCTGGACTGTTGGGACTAATGGGGAATGTTAGGAAAATGGCACAGTTTTATCTATGGCGTGATCTACACCCTGACACCATCCTAGGCTCTAGCCCCCTCTGCCATTGCCGGAAGCCAGGGGGCCACATGGCCCAACCACCAATGTCAGCCCCACCCCCATCCTAATGGAATTCGCTGCTCTTACTTCCCTGCCCCCTCCATCCACCCAGGCAAAGTTTTAAAAGGACCTGCTCCTGAACACGTGGCACTCTCTCTCTCTCTCTCTCCATCTCCTGACCTCTGTCTCTCTCTCTTATGCTGTCCTTCTTCCTCTTTTCCTTCTTCGCCCCTTCCCTCCAGTCTGTCGGGTTTCCCCTGATAAACTCTTTACTTTAAAAAAAAAAAAAAAGAATTGTACCTATGAATATGAGAAATTGTTCTTTTTATATTAGTAAGAGATCTTTAAGAAGATAGAATAAATTAACACACATGAACAGTGGCTGAGGACATTGTAAGGAGGTAGCTAAGGCCTCTTTACTTTTCAGTTCTTGTGAGTAGTCTCCCAAGGCTGTGGACGTGCCTTCCCCTATCACATCCGCTGCTGGGCAGTCCCCAGGCCTAGGAGACTGCTAGGAGATGTATCCCTGCTTCTGAGAGGAGATCACAGGATGTGTGCACCTGCCTACTGTTCTCTGCATTGTTAGTACTAGCTTCCTACTCTGGAAAGTTGAAGTTGGGAGGAAGCTATGAGATGATCCAGTAAGAATTTTGTTTTACAAATGAGAAGACTTACTCAAAATGCTGATAGTTGTTTGTTAAGAACAAGGTTTTAAAACAGTGCTCTTTATTTTTCATAGCTAATTGTTAAAGGACCCTTTGTTATAGATCCACAGGTGCTTCAAGAAAGTGCACGAGACTGCTTTGCAAGCTGCCTTAATCCAATTCTTTGAACATATTGAATCAAATAGAATTAACCTAATTATATCTCAGGTGTCCTTATGCTGTCACAATTCCTCTACTTTTTAATTTTAAACAAAGGATGTATAAATGGAAGCTTTCCCTAATATTATTTACAGGTGCAAAAATGATTAGATACCTTGTCATTTTGGTGTAAATATGAATAATGATCATAGGGCTAATGATTAAAAATTCACAAAAAATGCATTTTAAATAGCAATGAAAACAAATCACAAGGATTAAATTGCCCTATTTTGCAAAGTAATCAGAAAAATTTCCAAACAATAATTACATGTTGAAAAAAAGGTAATAGAGTCTAGAGAAGTATGAGAGAGTTCATGGATTTTTAAAAGCTTGGTTTCCTGCACTGAGTGGCATCTTTTATGTACATGTAGATATTAAGAAATATCAGTATTACTTATTCCTTGGTGTTTCTTAACAGCTTTATTGGAACGTAGTTTACATCCCATGTCAGTCACACATTCCGAGGCTACCATTCAGTGGTTTCGGACTATTCACAGAATGCGCAGCCATCACCCTAAGCCTAATTTGAGAGTAGACTTCTATTTTTATAGTGGTTTGTTTTATCATCTGTTTCCCCTATTCTGACCAAGACCCTTTACTTCATTTACGTTTGATTTATTTGAGATTGTTTACCTTTTTTGACCCCAGCTATTAATGCTGATTTGTAAAAAAAAAAAATAATAATGATATAATAATTTATATATTATTTTATATTATTTATTAAATCTTCCATCCATTCCCCCTAATGCCTGTAACAGCCAGGGCAGGGCCAGACCAGAACTATGAGCCTGGGACTCAATCCAAGTCTCCCTTGGGAGTGGCAGGCACCCGGGTACTTGCACCATCACGGCTGCCTCCCAAGGTGCTCATTAGCAGGAAAGCAGGACAAAGGACAGAGCCAGAGCTCAAATCAGCACTCCACTATTGGCTGCAGGTCTCCTTAGTGATGTCTTAAATGCTGTGGTGCCACATACCCACCCCAGCTAGAACTGACTTTGTCCACATTGTCGGCCCTCTGGGGGACAGAATTCTCTGCACTTCCAGCTGGTTTTTCTCACGGAGCTGCAGCCTGTTCATTTCTGCATCTGTGCACCATTTGTTGAGGGCCTGCTGTGTGTGGAGGAATGTTGGCCTTGTTGGGAAGAGGCATGCACACCAGCAGTGGTGGCAACACCAGGACTTGGATGCTTCTGTGTGTGTAAGTTCAGGACTTCCTGGCAAGCTAGAGAAGGGGACTGGAATGGTGCAGGGAGGAGTTAGCTAGCCGGATGGTGTAGAGAAGGCCAAGCAATGGGATACCCCTATGAGGAGTTTGAAAGACTTGAAAGAACCAGTTGCTCTAGGTGAAGGGAGACAGCTCACTGAGTGGCATGAGAGAAAAGTGAGAGGTTGTGCTGGAGAGACAGATAGGAAAAGGCTGAGTTTTCACAGACCTTGTAGGTCTTCATAAGGATTAGCATCATTATACTGGAGGGAATGGTAACCATTTTTGGATTTTAAGTGAGGCAAGAAATGTTAAAGCCAATGAGTGATTCTTAAGCAGAAGATTGGGTAGTCAGAGTTTTAGCAGTGGTTTTGAGGAGAAATTTGGAATGCTAAGGCAAGGAACCTAGGTGCCTGGTTATGAAGTGACTGTAGTTGTTCCATTAGAAATGACGTGATGTGGCTGTGTCCGGGAGGATGGCAATGATTAGGTGGAGAAGGGTGGAAGGTTAGAGGTGGGGGAGTGGGAGGTGAGTGCCGCTCTGGGCGGCTGGCAGGCAGAGAGTGTAACTCGGGGAAGAAGGGCAGGATGTGGAGGGGAGGAGATCAGATCTAGACTTGCTGAGTGTGAGAGGTGTGAGCTATTCAGGTGATATGAGAGCCACCATCACCATCCT
This sequence comes from Oryctolagus cuniculus, assembly GCF_051225735.1. NCBI lineage: Eukaryota > Metazoa > Chordata > Mammalia > Lagomorpha > Leporidae > Oryctolagus > Oryctolagus cuniculus. The sequence goes on from NC_142869.1 coordinate 169,348,264, forward strand.
TTCTTCAAACCCCCCCTTTTTCATAAATGTCCGTGTTATTTCAAGGTAGCTCAACATAGTTGCAATCCAAATTTGGGAGTCCTCTCTGAGATTTATCTTTGCCTGATCTGTCACCAAATTCCTTTCTTCCTTGCAGTACCTTTCAAGTCTGTCCTTATTTTTAATTAAACTTATCTTTTTATCTTTTATAATTTTTATTTTTTACTTGAAAAGTACAGATACAAGAGATAGAGTGAGAGAGAAATCCATCTGTTGGTTCACTCCCCAAATAGCTGCAATGGCCCGGGCTGGGCCAAGCTGAAGCCAGGAGCCTAGAATTCCATCCATATCTTCCACATGGGTCACAGGGGCCTAAGTACTTGGGTTGTCATTTGCTGCCTCCTAGGAAGGACTGCCCCCCAGCAGTGGCTTAGCCTGTTGCTCCACAGTGCCCATCTGTACCCATTTTTTTTTCCTCTTCTCATACACTATTTTTCAAGCCTGTGTTTAATCTTTTGTAGTTTTTTTCCTAACCTGTGTTCTCATCTCTAGATCTTTCAGTCTTTTCTTTATTTTAAGATATCAAAATTCTATGAAAGGTTTCAGATAAAAGTATTCTCCAGTTTGAGAGAAATTGGAACGTGTTCATTTATAGCACTATAGATCCTAGCATTTGAGGATCTTTGAAGTTTCTAACTTGCCTTTTCAACCATAAATCTCACCACAAACTTTAGGTTTCTGCCATTTTGTAATATTAGATTCTCCTGAGTTTTATGTCTGCCTTTTTGTGTGCTGTTTCTAGTCCATTCTCCATCATGCAAAAGTCAAACTCAACAATTCGAAAAGAAAACACAAGATTAAATCAACCCCAAGAGAAAAAGACAAACTCTAGCACGAAAGGGTCAGGGATAGGGAGGGAGCATACTATTCTAGTCTAGGGGAAGAGAGCTTAAAAAAAAAAAATTAAAAACATGGAGACAGTACCATCTCAAGAAAGAGTTAAGGAGAAAACGACAGAGGAAAGTGCCTGCAAATTAGAGGGACACAGTGGACCCACGTGCAGGATGTGGACACGCACAACTCAGGACCCCAGCAGCCGAGAGCCTCAGCACCAGCTTTGGAGAGTGAGGTGAGACCAGACTGTAGCAGCCCAAGCCACTGGTGATAAAGCTGCAGGAAGAGCCTGGTGTGAGTCAGGCTTGGAGCCCTGTGAAGAACAGTGTACCTGCCCCAACCACGTGGCACTGCCGTCCTGTGACTAGCCAACAACAGGCAGGTGCCATTTTGAACATACATAATGGCTGTGACAGCTCATGTCTGTGCACCCAGCAACTAGACAAATGCAGGTGCCTGAGTCTGGCAGGAAGAATTTGCAGGGGTGGGGTGCTTGTGACTGTGGGAACCTTGTGTGCTGTGACTATGCAAACACTGTGGCTGTGTGTGAGCATGCAGAGTGTGACTGGGTCATTGGGCAGTCACTGTGAGTGGCTCCATCCTCACACTCGGGACTCCCTGATTACCTGGTGAGGGTCACTGCTGCAAGATCTGTGCTCACACCGAGGACTGCACGGATCCTTTGTGTGGTTCTTGTGGCAGTACGGATGAAAATTTTACCCACTGGGGCCAGCACCCAGTCATTGGTCTCCTTGAAGGAGAAGAGGTGAATGTGAGACTATGCCAACAGAGCTGATCAAACCTCCCTTCTGATTAAAGAAAAAAAAAGAAGAGAAATTTACAATGCACAATTTGGTTGTCACCTTGGATGTTCCCCTCACCCTGGAGCACTGAATGGAGCTCTTTGACCACACCCAGCACATGCCTCAGGGTATTCACTGAAAGGGCAGACCCTCCATTAATCCACAGAGGCGTAGTCCAGAGAGGAAAGCCATCACAGGGAAAAAAATAAATAAACCAACAAATATCTCCACAAATGCCTGAAACTAAACACAGCAATTCAAGAAACAAGAATAATGAAGAAAACGTGATGTCCCCCAAAGGAACACAATGCTTCGGTACTAGAATATGAACGGGAAGAGGCTCAATAAATGTCAGAAACAGAATTCAAAAAATTGACCATAGGATTCCTTGGAAGTAATCAGAAACAAATCCATGAACTAAAGAAATCCAACCATGACCTGAAAGCAAATTTTTCTTATGAAATTTAGAGTTTAAAGAGAAATTAAAACAAAATATTGGAAATGAAAAATTCAGTAGAACAAATATAAAACGTGGTGGAAAGCCTTAACAACAGACTCATGAGGTGGAAGAAAGAATATCTGAGTTAGGAGACAAATCTCTGGAAATTTTAGTTTTAGACAAAAAAAAAAAAAAAGAAATTAGAAAACTAAAAAACACTGTTGGAGATCTATGGGACACTAATAAACAACCCAATATCCGATACTTAGGAGTTCCTGAAGGTGTGAAAAGAGAGCATGGATGAGAAGGCCTAATTTTTAGTGAAATGATTACAGAAAACTTCCCTAATTAGGAGAAAGAAAGGGATGGTCAAGTACAGGAAGCACATAAAACTCTTAATAGACATGACCAGAAGAGATCTTCACCATGACACATTGTAGTCAAACTCACCACTGTAAAACATAAAATATTCTAAAATATGCACAAGATAAATGCCATATTACTTTGAGAGGATCTCCAGTTAGACCCACAGCTGACTTTATCAGAAACCCTACAGGCTAAGAGAGAAATGTGAGATATATCCCAAGTCTTAAGAGAAAAAAACTGACAACCCAGAATACTGTTACCTGCAAATCTCTCATTTATGAATGATGGTGAAATAAAGATCTTTCTAACATACAGAAATTGAAAGAGTTTGTCACCACTGATCCAGCCTTACAAAAGATGCTTAAGAATGTGCTATATACACAGAAACACAAAAATATGGTCATCACTATGAAAGAATGAAGGCAGAAAATCTCCCAGTAAAAATACAAAGGAAATCCAAAGTAAACAATAGGAAAATTTATGGAAAAACAGTAAGGCTAAGTAGTTAGTTACCATTAGTCACCTTGAATGTAAATGGCCTCACCTCTACAGTTAAAAGATACAGACCCATCGACTTGCTGCCTACAGGAAACACATCTCACCAACAAAGATACATGCAGACTGAAAATGAAAGGATAGAAAAAGTTATTCCATGCTAACAGAAACCAAAAAAGAGCTGATGTAGCCATCCTAATATCAGACAAAATAGACTTTAACACAAAAACTGTTAAAAGAGACAAAGAAGGACACTATGTAATGTTTAAAGAATCAGTTCAACAGGAAGATGTGACTATAATAAATGATAAACACACCTAATTACAGGGCACCTGGCTATTTAAAAAGAAATTTTCATGGATCTAAAGGGAGACATAGATTGCCATACAATAGTTATAGGGGGCTTCAGTATCCCACTTTCAGCCATGGACAGATCAGCCAGACAGAAAATCAGCAAGGAAACAGCAGTTAAACAGATATGTACAGAACTTTTCATCCTAGAGTTGCAGAATACCCTTTCTTCCCAACTGTGCACGGAACTTTTTCTAGGATAAACCACAGTCAGGCCATAAATCAAGTCTCAGCAAATTAAAAAAGTTGAAATCATACCATGTGTCTTCTCTGACCACAGTGGAATGAAGCTGGAAATCAGCAACTCAAGAATCTAGAATATATCCAAACACCTGGAGACTGAACAACATTCTCCTGAATGAACAGTGGGTCATAGAAGAAATTATAAGAGAAGTCAAAAAACTGTTGAACAGTTTTTAATACTATTTTTCTACTCTTTACTTAGTGTAATCTTCTGTATATAAAGTTAATTGAAAATATCTTAGTAAAAATAAGAATGGGAATAGGAGAGGGAGGACATGAGTTGGGAGTGAGGGTGGGACAGTGGGTATGGTGGGAAGAATCACCATCCCTGTGCTCCTAAAGTTGTATTTCTTAAATACATGAAGTTTGTATACCCAAAATAAAAGGTTTCTGCGGAAAAAAAGAAACAAACGCAACAATTCAAGTCTCACCTCCTTTGAAGGAGGCAGTGTGTTGTTGAGTAAAGAGCATTGTGCGGACCCTTGGCCTGCCACTCATTGCTGTCCCATTGCCAGCAGCTTACTCTACTGCACCATGGGTTCCTTATTTGTGAAATGGGCCACTGCGTTGGGTGGATTCATGCACACGTGTGTCATGTAGCACAGTAGTTAATTCCGTTGGCATTTGTCCCTTGGGGTCTTCTCCTTTGTTCATTTGTTCATTCAAGAAATATTTGCCCAGCATGGCTCCAGGAAGTAGGGGCACAGCAGTGGACAGAGTGGACAAACATCTTGGTTTGTGTTCCAGAAAAGAAGATGATGATAAACAAGAAGAGGAACACACACACACACACAGTTTTAAGGAAGATAAATAGTAAGGAGGAGAATTGAAGGAAGAGAGGAAAGCATGAGATATCAAAAGGGAAAGCTGGACCCTAGGATGAATGACAAGACTTTGAACAAAAGTTTTTTCTTGAAAAATCTTGGAAATACTGGTTCTATTCTTTTAAGAAAAACATTTATTTATTTATTTATTTATTTATTTGAAAGACAGAGAGATCTTCCATCCACTGGTTCACTCCCCAGATGCCTGTAATGGCTAGGTCTGAGCCAGGCTGAAGCCAAGAACCAGGAACCCCTGGTCTCTAACATAGGCGACAAGTCCCAAGTACTTGGGCCATGACCCACTGCCTTGTCAGCTATGTTAGCAGAAGTTGGAATGAAAGCAGAACAGCTGGGTCTTGAACCAGGGCTCCCATCCGGGATGCCAGCATTGCAAGCTCTGCCACTACACCAGCCCCTGGACGTATTCCTGGTGCCAATCTCTGAGCTGCAGCTGCTGTCTGGATTCCATGTTCCATTAGCTTTGCCCTTGGCTTGATTGTGGGCTCCTTGTGCTGAAGGGCACTGTCTGTGAGCTCTCTGTGTTCTGCACCCCAGTTTGATTTGTGGTGGGGGCATATGATTCTGAGAAGGAATTGGTACACTAGCACAGTATCCCTGAGGATGATGGGGAAGGCAAGGCCCACATCTCAGATGGGGCTGGTAAACCTGTGATAGTTAAATATTCAGTACTTTTGTCATCCGGTTTTTATTAGTCCACACAGTTATGGTTGCAAAATGAGAACCCAAAGAATAAAGACTACTTGCTGATATCAGCTGTTATTCGTTACTCTTGGGAGATTTTGAATGCAGTTGGTAGTGCCACGGAGTTTCATGATGAAAATGGGATCTATGGGGAACACTGCTGCCATCCAGGACTAACTGAAGCCCCAGAGCTCAAATGCACCTGACCTTGTCTGGCCTTGGAAAGACCTCATTTATCTTCTTGTAAGGTGTCTGCACGGCAGACTGAACAAAAATCCTAAGTAAAATGCCCCAAGTTTTAGTCGCATTGTCTGAAGCCATCGACAAAATGGGATGGCTTGAATTAATGACCAGTTAACATTTGTCCTTGGATTTCCTTAGCCCCCAGCATGCCAGGCAGGATAACGCAATTGGAAAGAGGAACTCAGGATGTGAAACTCTGATTTGTGGTTCCAGGTTTTCTTCCAAAGGAAAGTTAACCTGAGAAAAAATTAAATTTCTTGTCAGCAATGACTTGAAAGCTATGTTGCTATTGCTTTTGTTCGGAACTTTGGGGGAAAAAAGTCCACCAAATACTACACTTTGATTAGTTCTAGCAGTCCTTTTTCTCAGTGGGGAGACGGTACACTAATTTCATAACACACACACACACACACACACACACACACACACACAAGTGATGCCTGAGCTTTTACCGAAGTTTGAGTTTGTTTTTCCCTTGGGGATTTGACATTTTCTGTTTCTTGACATTTTTCTCATTGGTAGACATACTTCTTTGTATTCTTGCCCTATATTCATCCCCTAAGGGAAACCATGTATTTTATCTCCTGGAAGGCAGGAACGCCTTCTGTTTTGGACAAGCCATTTAATTGTTCAAATAAATCCAACTATAGTGTAATAGACCAGTCATTAGGAACTGGGCCATGTGGCAGCCCTTAGATTCATGAGACTCACATTCTCAGTTCATTCCAAAGAAGAAATTAAATACCATGTACACAAAATGAATCGTTTCTTTTTCTCCCCCCTTCCTCTCCAGCCTTCTCTACCCTTTAAAAATATTAAGTAGCATTCTGAAAACAAACAACATACTGTTCATTTCCGTATTTATGCTTTTCTATCTTGGAAATAATAATTTATTTGTCATTAAGTACCTTATTAACAGATTTCTTTGTTGCCATTATTCTCTGTATTAAATGAGATGTCCAAATAAAAGGGAAATGGATACAAAGCACTGGCTGTTTGATGCAATCCCATATTAACTGACAATTACATACAGGGACTCTTGAAGAATGCATAATATGCATGGGAAATGAATATTATGAAAAAACTATGCATGGATTTCAGAGTAGCTGTGGAACCAAAATAAACTTATCTTTTAATTCCATTTACCAAGAACTTTTTGAAGTACCCTAGCACCTGTGTGTGTGTGTGTGTGTGTGTGTTCAACACACTTTCTAGCAACACTGTCTCTTTCGATTGTAGTCCCTGTATTTGTGTAAAATGCATGCCACCACATTGCTGCTAGGACTTTCAGACTACCTGACAGTGTCTTTGTAGAAGTGACTTCCCTCGGGCTCACAGGTTCCCAGATAGAACAGGCATCTCACTGGGTCGTGGAGGGTGACAGTTACGTGATGATTTTGAACAGCCCTTGTCTTGACGGTTGAAGAACTTTTGTTTTGTTTTCCTTTTTTTTCTTTTTCCCCACATATTATTTGTTGAACTCTCTACCTAGTGTAGGGTTAATCTTTATGAGTATAAAGTTAACTGAAAATAGATCTTTGTAAAAAATAATAAGATCTTTGTAAAAAAGTAAATTTGTATATATGAAATGCATTAAGTTTGTACACCTTAAATTTAAAAAAAGGAAAGGTGACAGTTTGATTTGGGTAGTGCAGTCATGTAGGTTTGGGAATTAACTCGGGGACTTTTATTTGCCCTGTACTGAGGTAACAAGGCAGATACAGGTGGACAGAGAGAGAGAGTCGGAGCAGAGCTGTGTGTTGTAAACACGGAGAGTTTACTTAGGGTGTATTGGGGCTAACCAGCTTTTCTATTTTTTCCGACTGGAGCTTTTGGAGTCACCCCCTGAGATGATTATTTGGATTACAAGATCTGGATTTGAGGTCTTTGCAGGCTAATTGGAAAGCGTTTCGCTTTGGTCAGTAGAAGTGTGTGCAGGAATGTTTACCCCTGGGATTATCTGTAGAGGCCTTGAGAGATCCATCCAGCAAGTAAATTGGTAGATATTAATCAAAAGTCAATCCTTCAAAAAATTGGCAAAATCTTCTCTTTTCTTCTCAGTTATTCTTCTCAGTCTTAACTTGTGAGGCATGGAGGGGGAACGTGCTGTGAGCAGTCATCACTTCCAGACTGCGCTGTGTGCTGTTTTGTTTTGTCTTTACACGCGAAAGAGTTGAATGAATCACACATAGACAAGGAGAGATTTGTCAAGGCAAGACTGGAGCTGGTGCTTCATTGTTCTGGTGTGGACTCTGACATTTCTTCATTAGTTCATCGTATCTCCAGTTTACTATCTGAAATTAACTCTGGTAATCCTTACCCAGCAGGCAAAACCCACAGAGCCTGGGACAAATCCAGCTAGAACCCTATAAGCCATAGGCCATCTTGCTTCCCGAATCAGTAATGTGTGTGCAATTATAAAATGTGAATCAGTGTGTCTTCTGGAGTCTGGATTGAAAAAAATAGCTAGTGAAGTTCAATTTTATCAGAATTTATGGTAAATAATCGTAGGGGGTCTTTTTCAGAAAAAGTTCAAATTACAGAAATCTCTCCTAACCTAGATTCTTCAGTTTTGCTTCCCACACATCAGAAGGCTTTAAAGAACAATGCTTTCCTTCGGTTGTTAACTCCCGAACTTTAGCGTCCCCAAAATTCTTTTGCGAATGTTTCTATAGTAGATGAGCAGAAATATTTTGAGCAAATATAATAAAGTATATTATTAAAAATTATACATAAAATGAATAGCAGAAAACAGCTTTGTATTTTATTCTGATTAAATATTCATACAAGAATAAATATGTTCTAATTCCATCACAGACCAACATTTTATGTGATTGCATTAGGATGTAGTAAAATGTAACTATTAAAACATGATCAGTGCTGTGATGTCTAGATGCAAGATAAAAATAAACAATATTTTCCCAAGAGGAATATTAGAATTAGAGTACCTAATTGAAAGTTATCCTCAAAGCAAAGGTAGGTATTGACCATTCTGGGTGCCCTTAAGGCAAAACTACCCCAACCTGAACCAAGAGAATCTTAGAATCCAAGAGTTGCCTGCACCTTTAAAGAGGAACCAGTTGGATGTAGGGTCTGTGGTACTTCTTTTTATCCAAAAAAGGAAAATGTGTAGGTCTTTGTAGATCACACAGACAATAGGTAAAATCGTAAGTGGGAGAAGATGGAAGCTTGTTAGGATGTAGAGTAGAAAGAGAATGAGAAAGGTTTCCATTTGAAGACCTTTCTCTCTTTCTGTGAGCAAATATTATCGAGCCCCTGCCATGTACTCTCCTTTAGCACCAAGGTTAAAGCAGTGAACAAAACAGACAAGGTCCCTGCCAACGCAGAACTGTTGATTGTCCTGGAGAGTGGAGGAGACAGGAAGTGGGTGAGCAGGTCTGATGACAGGAAGTGCCAACAAGAAAGCTGAAGCAGTTAAGGGGATGGAGTGACGATGGGGTTAGACACAAGTTGCCATTTCAGGCCACATGGTGAGGTTTGAGCAGGAAGTCCAAGAACCATGCTGGTGTCAGCGGAGAGGAGGGGACAGTGAGTGAGGAATAGCCAAGAAGCCGGTGTGGATGGAGCGGGGAGAGTGGGTGCATGAGCTCGGGGAACACTGAGCCAAGTATGCTGAACGGGAGTGTCCAGGACAGTCAAGGGAGGTTGGCAGTCCGGAGGCCATGAGAAGGAGGAGGTGATTGCTGGCCTGTGTTATGGTGCGGATTCCACTAAAAGTATGGACAGGGCTTGGTTCCCACAATTATGCCTTTCTTACACAGTCTCTTCTTACCTTTCCCCTGTCCTTAGCTCCTTGCTCTGAGGTCCTTAGCTTCCATGATTAAGTTCTTTGTACTTTTCTTAGGACCTTCTCCCAGATGTCTGTTTTGCGTTCTTTGATGGATTTACCTCTCGTTTTTCAAGGTGCACTATTCATGTTGTGGGTGTTTTGTTTTGTGTGTGGGTATCAAAAGCAGCCGGTGTATTTTTATCTCTTTCTATGTGTCATACCTGGACACAACAGTCCACATACCTGGCTGTATCGAATTCTTACCTTTATGCTATACAGCTACTGTCATCCTCATTTTACTGATAGGAAAATTGATGGTCAGAGAGATTGGGGTATTTGTGCAAGGGCACAGCTGTTTCTTGAACGCTGGTCTTTCTAATTCTAAAGCTTACACTCCGAACAACTAATGTCTTCCCACTAAACCTTTCCACCTTTAATTTTTTTTTTCCTGAGAGATCGATAGGAAGGCCCTGATTCTGGATGTCACATCGTGCCTGCTCGCTGTCCTGTGTCCTCTCAGGATTTATATAAGAGCGGATGCCCAGGCTGTAGCATTTTTTGTCTGCCAGTCTTTCGTCCTAGCTGATCAGTGTCGCTCCTGGCAGCGTTGCCCATTCCCCCACACTACCCTTGGCCTTGCCCTTGCTTTCTGTCACCTTGAGCCTAACTTTCCCCTCCTCCACTTCTTCAGTTTTCTTGTGAGTCGGCTGCCTGTGCCATCTCTTGTCACTTAACTGCAGTTAAAGGAACACTGTTGGGTAATTTTATTTTGCATTGCAAAAAGAAGATGCATCAAGGATTTATGAGAAGTTTTGTTGGGAGTGCTGGCTGCTTTCTTATGTTGCCTAATGTTCTGCCTCATTTTGGAGAGAAGACAAAAACAAGCTAACTGTGTTTTAAAAATAAGGAGAATGTGCATTGAATTATTCATATTTGTAACACGAATTAATAGTAGAACGACTTAAAATTAGATTTTCCTGTTTCTAAATTCCGTGCTTCATCTATGTAATAGAACCCTCTGTTTCTGGAGCTCAGCTGTGTAGCTGTTACTTTGTTGATAGTTGTTTGTCGTATTTTGGAGCTTGGTAAGAGAATGCAGTGATTCCGTGGGAAATTTGCTTCTCCTCCCCGTGAATTTTACTTCCATGATAAGCACAACACGAAATCTGTCAAGTAGGTGAGCTCCAGGTGCATTACAGGGCTTTACCTTTGCTTCTCCATAGTCTCATGCTTCCTTTCCAGCTTTTCCAAATGTGGGCTTCATCTTCAACCCCAGATGGACACGCGTGTATCAGGCACACAGCTTTCATAGGCATCATTTCTCTCAGGAACCTCTACAAGCATCAAGCCCTCCCTCCGCCCCCCGCCCCACCTTTGAATCTCCTATTTAGAGAAGCGAGTGAGCCTTCAGGAGCGTACCCTCTGTCTCCTTAAGCTGAATTTGCCCAGATGCATCCTAAGCAAAGACATTGGCTCAGCTTTCCTTCTATGAGATAGGCTGATGTGCAGATGATGATCAGGGTTGTTTTAAGAGGAAGGAATTGGTGGGGAAGGATGAATTTGGGTAGGCAGCCAGATTTTCAGTTATATTTCTATCAGTGCACACGAGTGCTCCTCTGCCAGCCAGATTCCCCGGGTCAGGCCTGGAGAATGGTGTAGAGATAACTGACGTTACTGGAGTGCCCACTTTATCTGTGTGGCTGAGAATTTGCTGCATGTAGCAAAGACCTGGAGTGAAGAGCACCTACACGGTAGATGCTTCCTCTCTCTTCCACGTCAGCATGGAGTGCAGGACTGGTGTGATGGCCTTGTTCCACAGAGTTCTTGGAAGCTCAGACTCCTTCCAACTCATGGTTAGAGTGTACGTTGCAGCTTATTCTGTGGCTGAACCATGGTCCCATGGTATCGACTGCAGCCGCTGAATGGAGAAAGGGACAAAAGTGAGAGGGGATTTAACACCAGCTGTCTTTTCAAGAAGGTACCACAAAGCTACCACACAGCACTTTTGATTTTGTTCCAATGGCCCAAACGTAGAACCACACCTAACTTCAAAGGAGGCTCAGAAATGTAGTCCTCATTCCATGATGCTTAACAAAGAATCAGGGAGACTGATTATTGGCTACGACTAATGTTCTTTGCCACACCTTCCCAGTGTAAATCACTTGAGTTAATTATGTCACCCATCAGGCAATTAAGTTACTAAGTATCTGGGCTTTGTTCACCTCCATTTGTCCTTTTGAAAGCCCTGCCTGGATCCTAGTGCCCACAGAGCCCAGTGTGTGTGGCTGTTCTGCCTGGCACAGTTGTCCCAAGCCTCAGGGGGCTGCTGAGTTCTCAAAATGTAGCTAGTGCACCAGAGGAACAGAATTTTTTAATTTTATTACATCTGAATTAAACTTAATTCACTTACTGGAATTTTTTAGTTATGTCTGGAATAACATGAGAATATGACTACTTTTTCAACTATAAATTTTATGAACTATAAATACAGCTCAATCATTTTTGATGGGAGTTCAACCACTGAGTTGTGTTCTAGCTATAAAAACAAACTGACTTTCAAAAAATTAGTCTGAAAAAAAAGTAGCATATCTCAATTTTTTTAAAATGTGACTGCATATTTGATTATATTTGGGGTATATCAGTTTAATACAAATATTAAGTTAGTTTCACCTGTTTTTTTTTTTTTAATGTGCCTACTGGAAAATTCAAAATTACATGGAGCTCATTGTAGTTCCGTTGGTCATCAGCTCTCAGTAGAGGAGCTCTCGGTGTCTCTTTGTATAGATGAAGAAGTTTCTTCTCATCCCTGATATCAGAGGAAACAGAAATCTGAAAGATGAAGACAACCTGGGCTTTATTTTATTTTACCTTATTTTATTCTATTTTATTTTATTTTTGGTCACATTATCCTTGCTAGGGGCTACTGTGTCTCTATCTGCCTGTCTTCTTCTGCTTCTTTCACATTGTGGGGATCCCCCCTTCTGCTTCCCTTAATCCTGACCCTTTCTCAAATCAGGCTGTGTCTGTCTGATTGCTATGTAACAGACGGTGATCAGACCATGTGGTTTCTGTGCGATGGCCGTCATGGGTTATGGTGTGTCCCTCTGTCATGGAGAACATGAGACTGCACATCTGCCATGGGCTGTTTTGGACTTTGGCTCTTTCTGAGTTGGAGGGGCAGAGAGCAGGCCTTTCCTTTGATGTTGTGTGGTGCGTTCTAGTGTCTATAGCAAACCTTCCATTTGTTGTTTATTTTGGTATTTGTGGTGATACAGGGGAAAATGGCAGTGATTCTTACTCTGCAGAGTCCAAATTCATGTCCAGCTTAGCATCATTCTTCCCCAATAGGACACTACAAGTTAATTATAGAGCAGGTATTAGGAACTAGGTAGATCCCTGGTATCTGAAGTCTTCAAATATTTCTTGCATTATCTAGCTTTTGTTTTATTTGAAACAACTAACCATTTGTAGGGACTTTAGACAAGGTGCTTGGCCCTTCATTGCCCTTGTTCTTCTCATCAGTTGTTTCAACACCACTTGCTTTACCTCGCAGTATTGTGCCACTTAGATGAGAGTATGTGCACAGGTGATTTGGACACTTAATGGTTGGTGTAAGCATTACTATTTCTCTAGACCTGTTTCCTCCCTCTGTGAAGTGAGGGCACCCTCATTTCCCACTGTCCAATCTCCTACATGCAGAGTACCATCTATTATTCGTACTAATTGAGAGAATCAGTGTTGAAAATTTTCCCAAGAGGCAGATCCTCAGGAAGCTATTTAGAAAATATTTCAACACTTTCATATGAATCTCTCTTGTGTTCCCAAAATTCATAATTCACACACACAAAAAATCTGATTCAGAAGGAAATGAGCAGTATTACAACTTTGCCTTTGTTGCCACAGCCTATTGTGGGATAGAAATGTGTGTATGTCTCTAACCAGTGTCAAGTTCTGGCTTCCAGCATTGGTGGCATAATTTTCTTAACATTTCAACCTTTAGTCAAATAGGCACAGATATTTTTTGGGAAAATAAAAAGACCAAAGCAAAATCCTGTCTGCTTGTGCAAGCATCTACTAAGTACAGATTATACCCAGAAAAGTACATAATTAAATATTGTCAGTACAGACTGGAAAGCAGGACTACTTCGAATCATCCAATCTGGGAATAATCCCTAAAGACCTTCCTGGGTAGAGTGTATGGAAATGCAACAGCCTCTCCTTTGTATGCAGCTGTTTTAAAAGTTGAGGAATAGTTTATTTGGCATATTTTGTCGTAGACCTCCTTGTAATGAAGGTGGTTTTTCATGAGCAGAAATTTCAGATTCATTTTCCATTTCATTGAAATGCTGAATTTGGATGTTTACAGGTGCCACTGGCTTGGGATACATACTGATGGTCACCTTATTTCTATTCAGAGGAATTTCTCTCCTTTTATTAGTGGAAAGTTGTGGTGGAAATCTCTAGTGATACAAAATAGCATGTGGAATCATTTGTGGCCTGGAGAAGTACATATCCAGACACATGTATTTTTAAAAAGATTAAGACAACTCATTCCTTTCCATTCGGATGGCTCTAAATCCCCCTGGATTGTTGTGTGTCTGTCCTACCATCATGTGCACATTCCCGGATGCAAATCGTCTTTCAGTGTCACTTCACCTTCTCTGTGTGTCTCCCCCAGTCTCCCCCAGTCCTCTCCTGATTAGGAGAAAAGCCCTGGAAGTGAGATTATAGCCGACAGGACAGGCTAGCAGTTTTCTGCTCTCCTCCTCTCTCTTTTTCCGGGAGGGAGAACAGCTCAACTTGCTCTCTCCATCTTCCGTTCCACGTGTGCCAGCTGCTGTATCTTAAGGCGTGATGATGCCCTTTGCCATTTCACCAGGACATTTCCTAAAAATAGAGCCGGTGGCGGAGTTAAGCTGCAGGGCTTCCTGAACATCTGGGGCTTGTGTGCCTACTGCCAGTAGAAGGTTGGCACCAACACTGCTCTGCCCCAAATTCCTGTTTTGAAGAAAGCCCCCAGACCATCTCTAGGGCACGGGGGCAAATCCAATCCAGATCTTGCATCTGCCTACCCAGCTGGTCACCAATTTTACAGGTTCATGTTTTCCAGTACTTTTGTTGATGATAGAACCTCAATTGTGGGACTACCTGCCTCAGCGGGAATGTGTGTGTGTGTGTGTGTGTGTGTGTGCATGTTTGTGCAAAGACACAGTTCCAAATACAGAGGTGACATATGGTATCATAAACAAATTGGTGTCTATAGAATGTGGGTAGATGTAAAGTTTTTGGATTGTTGTGAAATTGGGTCCAGCATGATGCTGACACACTGACTCTGATGAAATTGGTTTTTATCAAAGTCTGCAGGTTGTTCTTGTACTGGCAATGGCTTTGATTAAGCACTGTATTAGGGTCACATCCTAGAATAACAGCATTTCAAAATCCCTGGCTGTTTTTGAAAGAATTGTGATTAAAGTTCTGGCTGTTTTCCCGTGATTACTAATGTCTGCTGAGGTCTGAGTTTCCCGGGTTGTTGTTGGCGATTGAGTTGCGTGGCAGCCCCATGCGCGTTCTTGCCAATACCAGTGGCATTCTCCAGGGGGGGAGCGATTTTGCATTGAAATGCGAGAACTAAAAGCTGTAACAAAATTAACACGGGGTCTAGGGTTTCTGATGTGACTGCAGAGCCAGAGTGGGAATGTTTCCTCAAGCCTAATTCATATGTGATTGAATTTCAGACTAAACAAAGCTGCCGTGATGAGAAGGGAGAGAAACCCATCCAAAAGAGATTATGGATGAACAGGTTGAGGAATTCGATACGGCAGGGCAAAGTCTAGGGAATCAGACGTTTCGGCTTCAGCTGGGCCTTTCTTCTTGACAGGTGTGTTCTGGGCCTTGGCATGAACAGCTCAGGCAGCCAAACGCTGGGGAAACCTGTGTTGTTAGGAATGAACTCTTTGTCTACAGATGGAAGATGGAAAATGAGCTATTTTCTTATGTGTATATGTGAAAAAAAATACGTGAGTGCTCATTTTCTGTTTCAAAAAGTATTGTGGACTTATGGTTATTTGAAAAATCTAGTTATTGAATACCTCTTATATTCTGGAGTTAATGATACATTGTTTTGCACATTGGAAAAAATGCCAGATTTTAGAAATTTAGAATACTGAATGTGAGATTTTTTTCTTCAGCTACTATGAAGTTTAAATTCTAGGGATAGATGTTTGTCACAGTGGTGAAGATCCCTGCATCCCATGTTTGAGCAGTGATTCCAGTTCTGCCCTCACTTCCAATTCCCGGATCCTGCTCGAGGACATCCTGGGGGCAGCAGGTGATGGCTAAAGTATTTGGGTCCCTGCCACCCATGTGGGAGATGCAGATTGAATTCAGGACTCTGTTCTTCAGTCTGTCCCAACTCTGGCTGTTGCAAGGCATTTTGGGAGTAGAAGTAAACCAGTACATGGGGGATTTCTCTCTGCCTTCTCCATCTCTGTTTCTCTGTCTCTGTCTTTCAAATGGAATGAAATGAATAAATGAAAATTTTAAAAATCATATGTATCTGATTAAAAAAAAGTTCTACATAATTTTTAAATTTTTCCATGCTGGTCTTTTACCTTTTGGGAATTTTAGGACTTAGTATTTTTTCTCTGCCTGTGTAGAATATATAGTCTTGAAAAATAAGGCAATACATCTTGAACACTTGGTTTGCTCTCAGTGGGCCTTCCAGTGTACGATTGCTTTAGAATTTACTCTTTGAGCTCTACAAAAACAAATTTTTGTACTCAATTGTAATTGCTCACACATACCTAAATAAAATTATCTTAAGAGCATTCTGAACTTAAAGAATTGACTCACTAGTTCTCCATGAACTCTGGTTTCATATTTACATTAATTTTTTTTATTTTTTAAAGTTTATTTTTATTTGAAAGCTAGAGTAACAGAGAGAGAGGGAGAGAGAGATCTTCCATCCGCTGTTCTCTCCCCAAAAGCCCACAACAGACAGGCCTGGGCCAGGCTGAAGTCAGGAGACCAGAGCGCAATCTGGGTCTCCCAGGCGGGTGTTAGTGACTCAACTGCCTGAGCCCTTACCTGCTGCCTCCCAGGGTACAGGCTCGTAGGAAGCTGTAGCGGACGCAGAGCAGCTGGGCTTAAGCTAGACACTGTGATCTGAAATGCTGGCTTCCTAAGTGCTGGTTTAAGCCACAATGCCATGAATCCCACCCTTGCAAGAAATTTTCAATTCCCAACTTGACTCTCACTGGGATTAAACATGACAATAGGTCTGATCTGATTTCATCATCATTTTAAAAAAATCATCTATTATTTTTCACTTTATGTTTCTGTGTGGGAGCAAACTGTTGAAATACTTACTTAAGGTATACTAAGCTGATCTTCTGTATATTAAGATAATCGAAAATGAATCTTGATGTGGATGGAAGGGGAGAGGGAGTGGGAAAGGGGAGGGTTGTTGGTGGGAGGGACGGTATGGGGGGGGAAGCCATTGTAACCCATGAGTCGTACTTTGGAAATTTATATTCATTAAATAAAAGATAAAAAAAATAAATAAATAAAAAAAAAAAAAAGTGGGGATAGGAGAGAGAGAGAGGGAAGAAGAGTAGGAATGCAGGCAGGAAGTAGGGTAGGGTGGGAAGAATCACTAAGTTCCTAAACTTGTATATATGGAATACATGACATTTGTATACCTTAAGTAAAATTTTAAAAAATAGAGCTGATTTTAAGATAGAACAGTGGGCTTCAGGTCTTAGGTCTGCTCTCTCTCCCTCATCAGTAGCTATGGATACATGAGGGAGAGAACAGCAGAACACCAGCAGGTACGTGTACATGCATGAATTTTGAGTACCCACTGATGTCATGCTCTGTTTTAGGTCCTTGCCATACAAGAGCAAACAAGTCAAAATTCCTGTAAGATGTTATTCTTTTAGCTTAGTTCGAGTGTTTTTTTTATTGAGGTCGTATTCACAAGCCGTAGTAGTCACCACTTTACAGGGTGGTACAGTCATCACCACTGTCTAATTCTAGAACATTTTTGTCACTCTCAAAAGAAACCCCTGCTAATCGTCATTCTCTAGCCCCCCTTCCCTCCGCTGCTGGCGTCCCATCTACTTCCTGCTGCTGTGGCCTTGCTTATTCTGGACCTGAGGTATAAATACAACCATCAATATGCGACCCTTGTGCCCGGGTTGTGTCACCTAGCATTACGTTTGCAAGGTTCATCCGTGTTGTGGGATGAATGAGTACTTTACTCCTTCTTACAGAAGTGAAGACAACTATTGAAGGAGCAAGTAGGGGCCAGGATGTGTATCAGAGTTTGCTTTTGGACATATCGGATTCAGGCCTATTAAAAGTCCAGTAGAGGTGTTGAACAGGCAGCGGGACATACAGGTCTGGAGTTCAACAGGGAAGCCTGGGCTGGAGATATAAATTGAGGTGTCCTTAGCATATGAGTGATACTTACAAACTGCCAGGTTAAGTGAAATCCCCTACTGAGCATAGAGCAGAGAAAGTATTCAAGGATTGCACCCTGGGACACCTGGATGATAAAAGTTGAAAAAAAATGAGGCAGAGCTAGCAAGAAACCCCAGGTACTGGCTAATATGTTAGAAAGCAAATCAAGAGTATAGAGTCCTAGAAGCTCAAGGAAGAAAGTGTTTCGAGAAGGGAAAGGTTAATTGTGTCATTTGCTGCTGCTGAACCCGGTAAGAAAGTAGAAGACTGAGAACTGTTCATTGACTATGACCATTTTTTAAAATATTTGTGTATGTGTGTGTGTGTGTGTATATATATATATATATATATATATATATATATATTTAAAAGGCAGAGATAGAGTGAGAGACAGAGATCTTCCATCCACTGGCCTTCTCCACAGGTGGCCACAAGGGCTGGTGCTGGGCCAGCCTGCAGCCAGGAGCTTGGTCCAGGTCTCCCACGTGAGTGACAGTCTCAAACACTTGGGCCATCTTCTGCTGCTCTCCCAGACCGTTAGCAGAGAGCTTGGATTGGCTAGGGAGGCAGCCAGGACAGGAACCAGCATCCGTATGAGATGCCAGTGTTGCGGGCCACCGCCTAACCCACTGCACCACCTTGCCAGTCCTGACTAACACAGTTTGAAGAGAGCAGTTTCCACACCACCCTGAGCAGAAGTGAAGGGGAGAGACCCAGAGCTGTGTGCTGTGCGTACCCCTAGTATCTGCTATGCTCCTCAATCCATCACAGTTCTGACAGCCTCACCTCTGGTCCATGCCGTGTCAGCATGCCCACTCTCACTCAGCTCAGTTAGCACGCGGAGCTCCGGGAGCCCCAGCTGTCCCGGGTCCTCAAGCACCACATCCCTACTACTGCTCTGTGCACCTGCGTTTCCCTCCTGTCCAGTGCTTGCCCTTCCCCGTCTCATCGTGGCTAATTCCTTATAGTCTGAACATCTTCACCCATTGGCCTTTGGGCCATCTTCTTAGAGCACTTAGATCTAGAACATATCTCACCCTTGAGAGTCCGCTTCCTTGCTGTTTTATAAAGTATGCAGAAATGTTCCAACCCATATGGAGATGTGAGAGGTGTCTTTTGGTCGTGTGTCTTTCAAGTCATTTTCTTCCTCTCCTCTCCCATCTGTGTCCTCAGATGATCCCAGCTGCTGTTAGTCCTCATTGTACAGACACGAAGATCAGTTCACCTTTTTCTATATAGATCATGGCAATGTTAGATGTGCTAAAAATAATTTGTTGTCCGAGTTTGGGCAAGCGTCATTGCTACAGTCTGGTTTCAGTGTAGTTTGCAACAGCAAGGACAGATTTTTGAGACACTAGTGAATATGGAAGATGACAAATGCATTAATCAAACTCCTGCTGTACAGGCTTGATCTGAAAAAAAAAAAGTATGCATTTTAAGTGGTTTGTATAGTTGAAAGGAGAGCTCAACACACGTGTCTGACAAGCTGATCAGATGATGAAGTGAAGGCAAGTTGGGCCTCAACCTTGTGGGCAGCTGGTGAAAGTAAAGCACATTGCAGTTTTCTGAGGCAGATGGAACGTGAAAAACGAATAAATCAGGTTGCAAAACACTGAAGAACAACTTCTTTCAATGTATGTGGTGCTGGAGCTCAGACAAGATAGTACTGGGAGCAAACCTACATGAGGCAGCGTCAGAAGGACGTTCTGCCCAAGCGTCATCTGCATACCAGTATTTGAACTCATTCCTTCTCATCCAGTTCAGAAGTTTAGTAAATAAATAATTGCAACACACAAAAGAAGATCCTCCAGGATCTCCATGGAGTTGTACATAAAAGAAATCAGAGTGACATCCTAGTAGCGCAAGCATCCTGTGATCTTTGTAATATTTTCTCTGTTGTGCTTCGGGAAGATCAGAAGCCTGCAGTCTTTGGTAGACTTCTCATAAGAAGCATTCTCAGCAGACGTTCAGATGATTCTGCCGGGCAAATCTGCATCAGTGCTTAGTACATACCACCCAGTTTTCCCCTTTGTTCCCACTCATATAAAATGGACCATTGCATGAAGCTCTACACTACTTAGATATAAACATAGATTTATAGAGGCAAATAAGCATGACTTTGAAGTCTGAATTTAATATTTGCCAAGTAAAAATGTAGGGCAAAATAGGAAGCCAAAATTGATATCATTAAGTAATTTTAAGTCATCTTTTATTGGGTTTTTGAAATCGTAAGTAGTTAGGAAAGTTCTTTTGAAAAAAGATTTCATGAAATAAGTCATTAAAAGTTTTCTTAGTAAAGATTGTTAGATGTTAGATGTTTGAAGATGTTCAGATTTCACAGTAGAACTTTTCTTGGAGTTTGTTTTAAGCTAGATTCTGGATTTTTAGTTTTCGATAAAATACTTTCTGAGTTTGGGACTTTTTTTCCTTGGGTACACAGAAAACAGGAATGGAAATGCAAGGATAATTCAAGAGTTTATGGGCAGTGGAATTATAAAATGAGTTTATTTTGCTGTAGAATTTTTTTTCAAGTATGTTTTATTGTATCATATCACTGTACAGAAAATAATGGGGTTGCGTCTAGACAGATTTTCTTAAAAGTGACGAAATTGACATTTGGGCTAGATAATTCTTTGTGGTCCAAGGCCTTCCTGTGCACTGTGATTATTTACAGCATCTCCGGTTTTGCTGTAGAAAATTTTTGAAATGCATGCATACGGCCGGCGCGCCGGCCGCGGCTCACTAGGCTAATCCTCTGCCTTGCAGCGCCAGGACACCGGGTTCTAGTCCCGGTCGGGGCGCCGGATTCTGTCCCAGTTGCCCCTCTTCCAGGCCAGCTCTCTGCTGTGGCCAGGGAGTGCAGTGGAGGATGGCCCAAGTGCTTGGGCCCTGCACCCCATGGGAGACCAGGATAAGTACCTGGCTCCTGCCATTGGATCAGCGAGGTGTGCCGACCGCAGCAGCCACTGGGGGTTGAACCAATGGCAAAGGAAGACCTTTCTCTCTGTCTCTCTCTCTCTCTCTCACTGTCCACTCTGCCTGTCAAAAAAAAAAAAAAAAGAAAAAAAAAGAAAGAAAAAGAAATGTATGCATACTAGGGGGTCTTTAAATCTTGTTTGTTTTCTTTTTTATGTTTTGAGAGGAAAAGGAGAAAGGGAGGGAAGGAAGGGAGAGGGAGTGCTAGCCCCGGCCATCAGCAGGGAGCTGGATGGGAAGTAGAGCAGCTGGGACTCAAACCATCACCCATATATGATGCCAGAGCCACAGGCTGCAGCTTTACCCAGCATGCCACACCAACCCCTTGATTCAGATTTTTAAATGATTTTTTTTTTTTTACTTTATTGAATGTGGTGTATTCCAATTACATGTATTTGTGTGTGCAGTGAGTTGGGAATATTAGTCATGTTCTGCTTTCCCAAGTCTTGACAGCAGTCACCCGGCTCTTCCTCTGTTGGATGACCAGCACAGGGCATCTGTAGAAGTCACCTGAGGAGAAACCTTCCCCATAAATTGCAACTGTCATATTGACACAGAAATGAAAATGTGTAAGTGCAAAGCTTTGGTGTAATCCAAGTGGGAATAATGTGTATTTAAAGAAATGACATCGTTACTCCACATGAGATTTTCCTTTCTTTTGGGAGTGGTGATAAAGTTATATAATCATCATCTGGAGAGTAATTTTGAGCTCATTGCTGTGCCCGAGTTGTCTTGAACTGGCTCCCTGAAGCTGGCGGGCACATCTCTCTCTGGTCTGTGATACCATGTGGGTAGCTTGAAATGAGCCCTGATGGGAAATCAGGAATCAGGAATCAATCGGCAGATGCTACAGGCCAGTGTTGCTGCCTGTGTCAGTGAGCTTGTTGTTGTTATTAAACGTGTACCAACACACAGTGGTTATCGTGCCTGGCACACTTTTTACCCATAAGATGAGAGACTTGGGGCAGGCACTTAGCCCAGGGATCAGGATGCTACATCCCATCTTGAAATGCCTTGGTTCGAATCCCAGCTTCATTCCTGATTCCAGCTTGCTACCAACGCATCCTAGGAGGTGGCAGGTGATGACCCAAGTAGGTAAGCTCCTGTCGCCTGTGTGGGAGACCTCGATGCAGTTCCTAAGTCCCAAATTCACCCTGGCCAAGCCCCATGGTTGTGAGTATTTGGGGGGTGAAGCAGCAGATGGGAACTGTTTTCTGCCATCTGCTTATCTCTCTGCCTCTTAAATAAATAAAATAAATGAAAACTTTTTTTTCATAATAAGAGACTCAAGGCTGCTTTATTGCTTTGTACTGTTAGTCTTTTTTAAACACTCTTCATGTTGTTTTATAATCATCTGCTTTTTAACATGTGCCATATTCCTTTTTGTTCTTGATATAGCTAGTGATAACTAGATATAACCAGACATGTTTAATTCCCATTTTGTGGGCTTCCACGACTGTGACAGAATATAATGGCGAATTCTTTAGAGAAGCTGACGACTGTTGCAAAACCCTTGGTGGAAGTTTCGACTTCATAATATTTATGGGTTTAATCCCAGGATATTTTTATGAAATCTCAGAATCTCATGGCTGGAATTGATTCTTACTTTCCAATCAGTGCTTTAAATCTCCTTTATGATACCATGACAAATGGACATTCAGCTTCTCCTAGGAAAAACAAAATACTTTTGTTCCAAGGGACAATCTGTCCTAAGTGAGTCATTACTTTTTCATGTGCTTCTAATTCTAAGTAGATTGTGTCTTTTATAAAGCTACATCTGGCTTGAACTTTTTGTAATTTTTAATTGACACATAATCCTTGGGCATATTTATGGGACACGGTACAATAATTCAGTGCATGTGTACAATGTGTAGTGACTGAATCACTGTAGTTAGCATTTGTATCTCCTCAAACATTTGTCATTCGTGTGTCTCTCTCAGGAACCTTGTGGACTCTTCCAGTTGTTCTGAAATATGCTGTGAGCTGTTGTCGACAGTAGTTACCTTACTGTGCTGTAGAACCCCAGGGCTCATTACTGCTGTCTACCTACTGGTTCAAACCCGTGTGTCTCAGTATGGTCTTCTAGGACCACAGGAAACAATTTCAACTCCCCTTTCATAAAGCAGCACTTCACATCTGTAAAGGCCTGGTCCACTTCATTCCCACACCTTCATTCCTCTCTCCAAAACATCCCCTATTTCTTCTACCACCTTTTTTTTAACCCTAGAGTAGAACTATAAGAATTAGGTTTGCTTTCCTCTGTGTATTTGACTCTGATAGCTTGTTCAAAGCAGAGATTAGCAAAACACACAATAGTGTTCCTGTGTTATAATGACTGAAATTTATAATTTAAGTTGATTACAGCTATACATTACAAAATTACAACTATAGATTACAAAATTTTATAAAAACTTGACATGCGTATGTTTGTTTTTCAGTAGTACACCTTTGAGGGCAAGGAAGGTAGTATTATGGCTGTTTATAATTAAGTAAATAGAGAAGTTTAAATGCCTTGGCACATGGTGAGGTAGTAGTTGGAAATTGCATTTGTTTCTGATTCTGGAACTCTGCTAATTTTTGTTTTAGATAAGACAAAGTAGAAAAGGGGTGGAGTTTATATTATTAGAACGTAACTGTCTTAAATTGCTAGCAGACTTCAGTGTCTTGAATTGCTTACTAAGTATGAATTTTACAGACTTCACTTATATTAGTGATGATGGTGGAGTAAGTGGGAGTTGTGTCTTCTCCATCCAGCACAGCAACAAAGACCCAACAGCGCAGTGGAACCTGTGGCCTTCTCCAAGGCCTTGGCTCTTGTGGCCTGCTGGTATCAGCCCACAGGTCTCCTCCCTGTGCTCATGGACTAGGTCAGTGATCCCCTGGGTGTCACGATTTCTTCTGATAGTTTTATGCAAAGGTTCAATGAAGATAACCTCCAAGAAGTTAAACTTGGAATCTTCATTGACCCAGTAAGAATTCAGGACTCAGAAGTGCACCAGAGTAGTGTCTGCTCTCACCCTGGCTGTAGACTGGAAGCATCATGCAAATGTTACCTTGTTAACACCATGGTGTTTGCCATAGATTGCACCCTCGAGAGCTGGGTGTTGATGAGCTCCAAGATGAATTCAGAACTGATATAGGATCTAGCCTTGCTTGCTTGTATCCCAGACTGCACACTTGGTCAGGATGGGTGGGACAGGAGCCTGTGAACACAAAGAATGAACTGATGGGATTTATTGATGGACTGAATGAGAGGTTTCAGCAAAGGAGAAGCATGACGACTGTGAGGTCTGACACTAAAGGTCAGTATTGTTCTTACCACCAGCACGTTGGACAGTGCTTGTTCGGGGTTGGGGCAGTCTGCCTCCCTCGTTTTGTTCTGGTTTTTCCTTAGCTCTCCATTGCTGGGTTAATTAAACAAAAAAAAAGGTGGTTAGACTGTGAGGCTGTGTTCTTCAGGCCATTAGTTTGTAGGCTTGCGTTGCTTTGTGTGGTATCTCCAAGCCTTTTTGTTGATAACGTCTACATGTCTCTGCTCCCTCCTGAGCTAAATTGACAAGTAATTCTTTTGTCCTTTTATTTTAATAAAAACCTTATCTGTATTTTAGACTTTTGAAAAACAACATTTAGAAAGCAGAATCACCAATCTTTAAAGAAATACAAAGGAAAAGTACTCCTCCAGGAAGAGGTTATACCAGTGATTTCATAGATTATATTTAAAAAATGTTGACAAGTAGCTCTTTTGTCCCATGATTGAGTCACTATTTTTGATCAGTCAAAGGGAGTGTTTATTGAATACCAATAATAGGACTTCTGTATTATGTGTTGTCTTTGTCTGTTTCTCGTCTTATTAATACCAAGCTCCATAGTAGAGAATCAATGTTGTATTTTCTCTGCCAAACGTCTGTAACTTCATATTTCTCCCCTGGATTTTATTATACTCATATAAGCTGGTTTCCAAGTTCCAGAGCAATAGTTTTATCTAATTGTAGGCTTTTTTATAAAAAAAAGTGGTATATTTCAAGTAGCTTTGTAATTTCTGCTGTGTGTTTTTATACCCTAATCATAGCATAAACTTCTTGAGGCCATTAACTGTGTCTGCTGCTTATGTTTGTTTCACCTTGGGTCCACTCCTAGGCACAAAGCTACAGAACTGCGGATTAGAGATTATTGGATTCAATTAAAAATTGTTTTCTATTAAATATATTTCCAGCAGAATTACTTTTTTGAAAACCATTGATTTTAATGATTTATTTAATATTCAAATGCCTGTTTTGGGATAAATTATTGAGAAACATTTTAAATTAATATTGCACAATCCTGCCATAATTTTTGCCCATTTTATTTTATTTTTTGCATTGGGAATTCTTGTGATAATGATGGGAGGATCCAAGATGCTTCCCATAAAAGAGAGAGCATAAAATAATCATAATTAGATCATGTAAAAATGTCAGCCTAAAGTGATACCAATTATTTTTTCCTGAAGCATAACTAATATCCCAAAGCAAAAGAATACAGTTCATTCTCACTTAAAATCCCCAAAGAATCATTGCATGACATCGCAATGATTCTAATAATTGGAATAAATTTGATACTTGATAACAGTGTTACTCTATTTTGTGCAGTATTAGAAAATTTTAAACAAAACCAGTCGGTAGAATTTATTTTAAAGGCAATTTTATGAGACAGGAAATAAAATTTCATCGATGAGAGGTCTTCCCAAGAACATCCTCCTTGCTTCACTCTTGGCACCTCCACACTCCCCACCCCTTGATTTGTTTATCTTTTTAAGATTCTGGCACTAAAACTTTTTAAGAATGTATTTAAGAGGCAGAGAAGTAAGGGCTCAGGGAGAGACTATCAGTCTTCCAGCCTCTGGTCACATGCCACAACAGCAGCAACTGTGTCAAGCTGAAGGCCAGAGCCAGGAGCTCCGTGCAGGTCCCCCACTTGAGTGCAAGGACCCAGGTTCTTGAGCCATCACTGCCCTCTGCCCAGATCTGCACCTGCAGGAAGCAGGAAGCTGGAATCAGGAGCTGGAGCCGGACATGAGACCCTGGCTCTCCAGTGTGGGACACAGGTGTTTGAACTGGCATCTTAAGTGGTAGGCCAAATGTATGCCCACCCCACCTCCTGTATTTTATTGGTAACAAACAGAACTCTCAGGGAGATTAAACAGCTTACTTAATGCCATTTAATTATTTTATCTCGAAGTTAGAAAGAGAACTTTTCCTCCTAATACCTGATTTTGTAATATATATTAAGTTATGTTTTATTGTGCTCATAAATCATTATTTCACCACCACATTAACTGATAATATTTAAGGCAAGAACTAGAGTCTGTTCCATGAATCTATTATTTTCTTAGATTGTGTATAATGGTTATTTTAGGTTTACTGTGGGAATTGATGAAAAATCAACAAGCAGTAATAAGAATATCTGATAGAGACCAAATACTTGCACTGTAATAATTATTCCAAGGTAAAGTTATTTATAGACTTTCATAAAGAGGAAATTGTGTGGACACTCTCTTTCCAGTTGGATAACTTCTACCTTTGTTGATCCTTCCATGAAAAAAAATGATGGAGAAAACATTTTAAAATATGTTAAATTGCTATCTAGAAATTGAAGATTAGGGCCGCACTGTGGCATAGTAGGCCACGTCTACGCCTGCAGCACTGGCATCCCATATGGGTGCTAGTTTCTGTTCCTGCAGCTCCTCTTCCCATTTGGCTCTCTGCTATGGCCTGGGAAAGCAGTGGAAGATGGCTCAAGTGCTTGGGCCCCTGTACCCATGTGGGAGACCCGGAAGAAGTTCCTGGCTTCAGATTGGCCCAGGTCTGGCCGTTGTGGTCATTTGTGTGGTGAACCAGCAGATGGAGAACCTCTCTCTGTGTCTGTAACTCTACCTCTCAAATAAATAAATAAATCTTAAAAAAATATTGAAGATTACTGGTGACCAAAACAGAACGAAGGAAGAAGTACAGAGAGAATGGAGAGAGGCACTGCCTCTGAGAGTATTGGTCAAACCCAAGTGAACTGGCAGGTCCCAGGAGAACATGCCCACAGCCCACCAGCCATCCAACCCAGCAGTCTAGCAGAAAGTGCCCCCACCCTCACGTCAGATACAGGGTTCATCTAAAAGCATCTCCCCTTCCCCCACAGTCTCCACACCTCCTGGAAGACACTGTAGGAAAACTGATCACACTGGCATGGGCTGAAGGGAGGAAAAATCCCCCACGGATTCAGAACTGGATTTTTTTTTTTTTTTTTTTTTTTTGGATCAAAGTGTATATTGTCTGGGTTGTGTGTGAAAATTTTTTTAAAGCTAATTCACCATCATTGTGGGAGGAGCCTTATTGATTTATTATTTGAGAGGCAGAGTTACATAGAGAGAGGGAAAGACAGGAAGAAGGAGATGGATCCGTCATCTGCTAGTTCAGTCCCCAAATGGCTGCAATGACCAGTGCTGAGCCAGGCTGAAACTAGGAGCCAGGAGCTACGTCCAGGTCTCCCACGTGGGTGCAGGGGCCCAAGCACTTGGACCATCATCCACTGTTTTCCCAGGTGCTTTAGCAGGGAGCTGGATCGAAAGTGGAGCAGCCAGGACTCAAACTGGTATCCATATGGGATGACGGAGTCTTGGGTGGCGTCTTTACCTGCCACAACACAACACCAAGCCCAGAGAAATTTTAAAAGTAAGAATGTAGTTCAAAGTCAGTTCCAGGTTTTGAGTTTGTCTAAAGTGCCCCGGAGAAGCTGTTGCAAATGTTTTCTGATGGAACCTACCTCCAAGAATTGCTGTAGGGGCTGGTGTAGTGGTACAGTGGGTTGACCTGCTGCTTGAGACACTGTCATCCACGTGAGTGCTGGTTCAAGTCGTGGCTCATCCACTTTCAATCCAGCTCCCTGCTAATGTGCCTGGAAAAAGTAGAGGAAGATGGCCGAAGTGCCTGGGGCTGTCACTCATGTGGAAGACCTGCATGGAGTTCCAGGCTCCTGGCTTTGGCCTGGCCCAGCCCTGGCTTTTGTGGCCTTCTGGGGAGTGAATCAGCGGATGGAAAATCTCTCTATCTTTCTCTCCTTTCTCTCTCTCCCTCCCCTCTCCCCTCAAATAAATATCTTTGCAAACAAAGAATTTCTGTGGCATATGAGTTTATAATAGATTGCACACACACACACACACAGGAGACAAGGTGTGCACATGCAGTCACAGAGGACACACAAACAGGAGAAAGGGAGCCAGGATCCAGCAGACAGGAGTCGGCCGACGAGTCAGATTGGGGCCGACGCTGTGGCGCAGTAGGCTGAGCCTCTGCCTGCAGCGCCGGCATCCCACATGGGTGCTGGTTCTAGTCCCGGCTGCTCCACTTCCAGTCCAGCGCTCTGCTGTGGGCTGGGAAAGTAGTAGAAGATGGCCCAGATCCTTGGGCCCATTCACCCGTATGGGAGACCAGGCAGAAGCTCCTGGCTCCTGGCTTCAGCCTGGCCCAGCCCCCACCATTGTTGCATCTGGGGAGTGACCCAGCAGATGGAAGACCTTTCTCTCTCCCTCTCTGTGTCTGTAACTCTCTCTCTCAAATAAATAATAATAATAAATTTTAAAAAAGAAGAACCAGATCATCGAAGATTCTAAAATGGTAAACGTGTGTTTCACACTGTGATTTTCACTTGCCTTTTTGCCCTGTTGCACTGTGTATTTTTAATGGCTACAGATTGTTCCACTTGTTTGTCTATATATTTATATTTATCTCATCAGTTCTGTTACGCATTTTAAGTCTTTTCTTAACCTTAATGTACCATTCCCTGGTGACGTCCCTGTTGTCAAGTCTTAGGTTCCCTTGTGTCTTTTTCTTTCTTTTTAAATTTAGGTTGAGGGTAAATTCCTAAAACTGGAGTTTGGGGGTTAAATGGAAGGTCAAATGTTAGTGCTTTGGAGATGTGCCTTGAAATAGTCATGGCTGATCAGTTGGAAAATAAAAAACTTAAAGAGAAGAATAAGGGTACCAGGCAAATATGGAATAAATAGGATTGGGAAAACTCAAGAATGTTTGCTTTGCTGGGGCTGACATTCAGCTTATTACATTCAATGAAAGACAGAGGCCAAACATAAAAACTTATCTGTTTTCTATAGTCGTCAGTTTTTCACTCATAAGTAAGCAGAGGAGGGTACATTACCTTTCGTGATCAATAGACAACTCAGTTGGTAGTTAAAACAAATAGTTCTGGACACCAGAGAGCTGCAGGTCGGGCATTCCGGAGAGATTATAAAATACAGATTGCTTTGATCAGTTATTTGCTGAGCATGGGGTATATACAATCCTGTTATCCTCTATTTCTATAGAAAGAGGAAAGGTCTTCTACCCTCCATAACTTGGAGCGCTGGTAATAAAATACCATGGTTCATGTTTAATTGTACTGGAAGACTGATTTTAATTCTGTGAGAGCATTGCACGAGTTGCTAGAAAGTTGCTGCTTTTTAAATCTAAATGGTGACTATAGATTTGCTGGTAAAGTTATTTAAAGCCACCTGTGTCTCAGAAATCCAGATGTTTCCAGTGAGCCATGAGATAATGCTGGTTTTGTTTGGGTGGCAGCTCTGGTAATCTTAGTCAGCAAGCTAAATGCCACCGTGTTTTGCAACCAGTATTTTGACTCTAAATTTGTACTTAGGGAACCTGTACCTCTCCTATTTCTCTTTGTCATTTTGGGTTATTATACTCTGTGCCTGTTATGTTGATCCCTGCAAAATAATTCTATTCTAACTTTGGGAGTACTTTCATTTCAGCACATCTGTCTGTGTGAAGACAATGAGGGCATTTAGCAACCCCATTTCTCCTATAGGAAGAGCTCTATTTGTGCCCTACTCATTCCAGCAGCCCGAGCTCCATTGTAGACCATTTCACAGGGAGAATAAGATCGATGGCCTCAATCTGGCCTCAGTTTTGTGCTTCTCCCCATCATGAATCTGCACTCAACAGGCAAGCTGCTATGTGAAGGCCCCAACTGGCCACACACCCATGTCACTTCAGCACTGAGATGGGTCCGTCTTATTGGGCAACTTCACTGCGTTCTGTAGTCCTTCATGTTAACAGGAACTCCTGAGAAAACAGGAAAACCCTCTGGAATCTGAAACTTGAATAAAGAGAGAGAGACCTTGTTGTCTCTTTTAACCATGGATGGTGAGACATCCCAGGTAGAGCAGTTCGTGTCTCGGTTCTGCGGATCCTATGTGCTTTTGGTCAAGCCATTGTCTGTTATATTTGGTGATGACTGCTTAATGATCCCTTAAAACAAGGAGCACCTGCAGGGGACAGACTTGGAGTTGGTGCTGGTGGGAAAGGGGTCTGTTTGCAGAATGAATGTGTGTGCATTCCCTGTCAGCTGCCGGGTGTCCCACCCCATTTCCCACTATCCACAACTTTCTGTTAGACCATGTTTTATTTAAAAACAAAAAACAAACAAGCAAACGAAAAAGAAGTATGGTACAGCCTCTTTGGAAGATAGTCTGGTCAGTTTGTTAAAGGTGTTCAGTACACTGAAGATCATTGAAAGCTTGCTTCCACATGGAAACTTAAATATGGCTGTTCTTAGTATTATTTTAATGGCTGAAAAGTAGGTATCTCCAGTTATTAGCTTCTGAACATTTGGATAAGTTAAATGTGATATATACATGCATTGGAATATTATTCAACCATAAAAAACACATGGTGTGTTAATGATCAATGCTACAACATGGAAAACCTTAAAATTATTATGCTAAGTGAGAGAAACCAAATGCATGATAAAGAATGTAGGGTACCCCTCCTTGTGCACGTGAGAACTCTATACTAAGTAGCCACTAAGATAAATTCAATAGATTGGAGATAATGAAAACTAGAGAGTCAGTTAAAGAGTAGAAGGGGAATGTGGAATCAATGCCCTCTCCACGTGAAGCCCTAAAACAAAGTGAGTTGGGGATTATGTCGCTAGGATAGGAACGCCCCTCAAAGATGCTCAGTGAGCGTTCCCTGGTGCCTTATTGATCCATCATTTAAAAATATGCAAGGGGACTGTGGATCCTTTGGTAATTGGCTTACATCTTCCATTTTCTCTCTCTGTGGAACGTGGCATTTGAGACTCCATTACAGGAGAATCTGGTAGTGCTACTAATGGGTCTTTCTCGTGCTCATTGTATGGATGGCTCAGGATATGCTGTTATTGATCTTGAAACTTTGGGCTTCATTTTGCTTTGTTTTTTTTTTTTTTTTTTTTTTTTTGTCATCCCATTCTTCTGTGCCTCTATTAATTTATTGTTAAGGAGATAGTTAAGGGTCTGTTTTCCTTTTCCTCTTATTTTCCAAACCAACACCCCAAAATCAAACTAGAATATGTTGTTTAGGAGCCATAATGCATCCAGTTCTTGAACTATGAAAAAATGTATAGTTTCCATGCTTTTGTAAGAATGACGTCATGGTCTTCCATCAGAAATCTACAGAGGTGGCCTTGAAGCAAACTCAGTTGAGTGTCGTGCAACAGAACAGTCTGCTCACGGGGCGCTTCCCCGCGGACTGGAGGAGGCAGCCGTGCATCTGCCATGCTGTTCTTTTGCCTTCAAAACATGCAACATATGTGTGTCCTGCTCACAAAACCCCACCATTAGGCAGTGCCTAAATAGATTCTCTTTCTCTACATCATGTCGTTGACCTGTGTGTGACTTCGCAGAGGACCCAAAGGAACTTCTCTTATTCCTCTGGACTGAGATCCTCGGAATGTCCCTTATTTCCCTCATTTCTCTGCCTTATTCTCAGCCCCAAATTTTGCAGCTACACAAGCATGAAACTTGCTTCCCTCCTTGCCCATTTGTGTCTCAGGAAGGGGTTCCTGGGATTGTGAGTACAGGTAGAATCTAAGTATCCTCCCTGTAAACACCAGTCCTTTCAAATCTCTGATTCTGACTCCAATCATAAGCACTCTTTGACCTGAGAGAGATCTCCAAGTAGCAGCTTCCTTCATTTTTGGGGGGGAGGACAGGGGGCAAACCCTTTCTGATGAAGCCCTGCCCCCACTTATGTTTAAGCACTTGAATTTCTGTTTTACTGGAAACTCCATCTGTTTTTCCCCCTTGTTCTTCTCCCATGCCCCTCTAGTGAATCCCTGACTGAGCAGTCAGGACCTCTCCTCTCCACTCCTAGTCCACCTCCAGACTAGTGTGTAATTGTACGGTGCTGCTGGAAATTCCAGATATTTCATGTCAACTGGGCCCTTGGCACTATAAAGGAGGCTATTAGGGAATGTTAAATCAATATTGTTTCCTGCCATTCCTTTCAAAGGTTAATTGAGCTCATCACCTGGAGCCTCCATCCCACTAAGGAAATTAAACATGAACTTGCTCAGTTTTCATGAACTCCTCATCTTTTTGCCCCTTCATAGCACCCCTGAGACCCATTTTGTGTGATGAAACGACTCTTAACAAAATGCCCATGAAAGCTTTTCCGTTGTTGTTTATCCAGTTGTTTTGTTCTGGTTTTGAGTTCTGATAAAGAATATTGTGCAAGAAACAGTTTATGACAAGGATATGAGTTCCCACTGCTAACAACTATTGTGGCTGCATATAGCACAGAAAGGACTCTGATTCAGTTAGCAGTGACTGCCAGCAGTGATGACAAGGAGAATGGCATTTCAAGTGATATTTGTTATAACTTTTGAGCACCAATGGCACCCACGAGTAACACTTGTTTTCATCACAGGGCTTGGACATCCGTCTGAAGCTGGGGTTGGAGGGCATGCTGGTGGGGAAGGGAGAGGCTGTCTTTCAGGAGCGATGGCCCAAGATTCGTCCTGAGCAGAAATCAAGTTTTAAGTAGGGGGAGAAAAAATCCACCTTCTATTTCATGTACATACTAAGGCTACTCATTTTATTATGAGACATTTGAGACTGCTCAAACTTCCTATTTTTCCCTACTGTGCCATTTTCCATTGCTGTTAAAATGAAAACCATGAGATGATCTCTGTGGGACTCCATGCTTTCCCAGGGTTGGCAGGAAGCCCTAAGACCTTGTATGAGTTGTGTGGGCCTCGGGTGATTGGGAATGTGCAAGTGACCTGCGGTAGCAGTGAAAGAGGCAAGGGGGAGCTAGTGAATGTTCTGTTTTGTTGTTGTTTTTATTTTTGTTTTTTTTTTTTTTTTTTCTAAGAAGGAAAACCAAAGAACATGGGTTTCTAAGAGTGTTCCTGGGAGTAAGACAGGAGCACCCTCCCAAGTTCTCCTTGAATGTCCCAACCCCTTCTTGCCTGCCTGCCTTCCTGTTGCTGGGCTTCCATGGAACCTTCCCAGCAGTTACTGGGCTCAGGTGGGGGCCGTCATCCTGCTCACTTCTAGCTGGTCAGCAGGGTTGGGGACAGTCGAGTTCTAGTGCTTGCTACTGAGATTGTTCAGGGCAAATGTTGCTTCTGACCTGATTTGGACCACTAACTACAGTTCCCTCAGAAACATCGCCTACATGTTGGTCATACAGGGCACTCCAAGAAGCTTAGGCAAAATGGAATTCAAGATAAACTGATTTTTGGTGCAAAATTTTTAAAAATATGTATGTATGTGGGATCTTCAAAAAGTTCATGACAAGTTCATGGTTTTCAATTTCTTTCCATCAAAATAGACTTTTCATTTAATTTCATTTTCTGCAAAGTTCCTACATATAGAGAATATTGTTTGTCCTAAACTTTACTTATACTTTTATTTATTTAAAAAAATTTTTTAAAGTATCATATGCAGACTTCCTGAATATATTTAGAAGGATAAAAACTCCTTTCAATGCAGAGGAAAAGAACAGACCCTGCTGGAGCAGAGTTAAAACCAAGGGAATTGGCAGGCACACTTGTGTGTTCACTGAAATATTTTGTTTATTTTTTAAAGATTTATTTATTTGAAAGGCAACATGACAGAGATGGAGAGAAAGAGGAGCAAAGAGATCTTCCATTCACTAGTTCACTCCCTAAATGGCTGCATCAAGGCTGGGTCAGGCTGAACCCAGGAACCAGGAAGTCCATCCATGTCTTCCACATGGGTGACAGGGGCCCAAGTACTTGAGCCATCTTCAGCTGCTTTCCCAGGCACATTATCAGTGAGCTGGGTCAGAAGTAGGGCAGCCAAGACTCAAACCGGGGCTGCTGTCTAGGTCGCCGGCCCCTTTACAAATGTTTTAAATCAAGTGATCTTTTGTCCATTGGTTAGATTAGCCAACTGCTGTATCGGTGTGGGGCCGACGGAACATGCATGTCAAGTGCCAAATGGTGGTGAAGTCAGGGTTTAGTGCTTAACTCCCTATTTTAGAATTTTCCTCTATCATCTTCATTTATGTAATTTATTCAACTTGTGAGTTCCTTAAGAACATAAAAAGGTATTAATTTACATTGGAGGATATGTAATTAAAAAGGATTTTTTTTCTTGGAGGAGACAGACTGAAGTTTAAATACTGAACCCACCATGTGTGTGACCTTGAACAAGGCACCTTTGCCCCTGTTCACCATGCCATGAGCTCCATTTCTTCAACTTTGTTAGATAACGTAACAGGGGTATTACTGAGGTTGAGATATTTTATGTAAAGGGCACAGAATAATTATATCCTAGGTCACAGATGAGTCCAGAAAGTTGATCCTTTCCTGGAAGGGGCTTGTACCCTGGATTTTCTCCCAGGTCCAGCAGCAGTCCTTCCAACTTGTAGTACAAGCAGCCCTGGTTTGACTGACTTTAATGCTAAACTATAGGTAAGGGTAAATTTTTATATTTGCTTTCTTCTTGACCTAGCCCAGATGCCAAGGTTATCTGAAGACGCCTATTGTAAGTGTAGGGGTAGAGCTAGTGGTGATGGCGGCTGCAGCAGGCCACGGTGATAATTTATGCTTTAAGAATAGACGCTCACTAAAGAACTTAATCTAAGAAAACCCTCTGGCAAGGTGACAGCTGTGAACTCAGGGAACTTTAAGACCATTCAGCTGGCTCTTAAAGCCAATTAAAGTTCTTATTTATTGATGCAATCAGAAATTCCATATTTATTAAGCTGTATTTGTTGTCAGGTATTTATGAAGCATGCTATTTGCTTTAAAAGAATTCACCTTCACTGCGGTTCTTTTCTGTGTGGAAAGCCTAATTTTAAATCCAGGGCACACTAAGAATGTTAGTGCCTGCTGCTTTGGCTCAGCCAAGCCAGCATTGAATTCCCTGTTATTTTCATTAAAGTACTCAGAAAAAGGTATGAATAATTTTAGCATCTATATATTTAATATTGATTCTTTTTAATTGAAAAAATTAAGAATGGTGTATTTCATTCTGGCCCAGTGTAAGTGTTCCCAGCCATTTTGTCTGTCTTCTGCTGCGGTTGCATTAACTCCCCCAAATACAGCAGACGTCTTTTATTCCTTTGTTGCGAAGTTGGTCTCTGTAGTGATATTGACTGGTCCTGTGTTGCCCAGTGTAACGGAAAGAGCAAAATCATTTTTTTGAAATCTGGACCTTTTCTTTATTTTCTTGGTTTCTGTCCCTGTGATTAGGTGTGTGTGGACAAGCCAGCGTACGCATGTAAGTGAAGCGAGATTCCTAACTCTTGGCTAATTCAGAAGGAAAATGTAGACTACCACTGCATGGTTGAGGTGGACCATGAGCTTGCGCATTATCTCACTTTAAACAGCTGCGTACAGTTTATAGTTTACTGCAATCCTTACTTTATAAATGGGAAAGCTCAGCCGAATGGAATCTGAATAGTTTTCATCACACTTACGCTAGTAATGCAATTCAGACGAGGGGTCTCGTGCAAGGTCTTGGATTCATCCCCGGGAACCACGGGCATTTTAATGATGCTGTCAACTCACCGCCATCAGGTGGCCTTGCTGCGTGTCGCACCTTTGTCCTCCGTGTTAGACCAGGCAATGCAGTGGGGCCTTCCTTCCCTGCTGTGGTGCTGTGTAGTCGACTTGCAGTGCTGGGGTCGGCTTCCCTTTCGTTTCAAGTATCAGGCATCGTCCAGCATCTGGCCCCTGACAGCAGAGACTGTGCACGTAGCGAATGAAGGAGAGGGACACTCCAGCCCGTGCAGTGCTCTTCCCAGGACTGGACAACGCGCTCCTTATGAATGATTGTGATAGCAGCGCCCAGGTTTCCTGATTGTGGGAAGGCGTGTGAAGTGAGGTGAAGTTTGTCTCTCGCCCAGAATCCTGACCTGCTAGAGTAGGCCTCAAACGCTACGTTCCTTTGCCTATGGCGTCTGCTTTGATTCTGACAGCCTTATTTCTGAGAATAGTTTTCCCTGGGTTGGTGCTGTTTAT
The DNA here is from genome assembly GCF_051225735.1 of Oryctolagus cuniculus. Lineage (NCBI taxonomy): Eukaryota > Metazoa > Chordata > Mammalia > Lagomorpha > Leporidae > Oryctolagus > Oryctolagus cuniculus. The sequence continues at coordinate 169,384,132 of NC_142869.1, forward strand.
TGCTAATTTAGTGTCAGTGTGTTTTGTGCTGCTGTCACGTAAACTCCAAAGACTGGCTGATCATTGAGAAGAGACCTGGGTCCCTTTTCTGGAGGCTGGAAAACCAAACACTGATGGACTGCCATCTGGCTGGGTACTTCTTGCTGCCTCACCCTATGGCAGAAAGGCACAGGGAGAGAGAGGTGAGGGTGGGTGGGAGGACAGTGGGGGAGAGGTGGAGGGAGAGGAGGACCGACTGGGCCTCTCCTAACAAACCCACTTGGGTTCCACAAGGCCAAACTCCTCCATCCCTGAGGGCATGTGGCCTATCACCTCTCTGAGGCCCCATCTCCCAACACTTGTTGCTTTAGAGATTAAGTTTCTGGTACCTGCATTTGAGGAGATACATTCGAACTGTAAGGTTTAGTAAGCTACACTTGAGCTTCTTGACTATCAAGTGCCCTGTGGAAGGCACTTGGTCATGTAACTAGGACAGTAATGTGAGGTTCCTGCAGGTGCAACCTTGGATGGGAGTTGAGATAGGGAAATGACTCTCTATTTGCATATTTCTGTCTTTAATTTTTAGTTAGCTTAATCCCACTCTGAGGCTACTGGGCACATTTCCCACCACCTTTTTGACAACCACCTGGGTGTATGGATTTCAAAATGTTTTCTGCCAAAATATACTTAGCTTTTAATTACTTCTCCATGACCTCTTAGAAACCCCTCATATGTGAATCAGTAATTTTCTTTCTATAGTTGGCATGGGTTTAGGACAAAGGAAACTGTTATTTAGGTTCTAGTCTCATGCATTGTCACCGTGCCTTTATTTTCACTGCCAAATGCTATTTCTCACTGGGTATTTCTACTGACCCCTGTGCTTTATTTTTGATAGGGTATCTTTTATTTCATTATCTTTGATCCTTTTATTACTTTTCACAACCAGTGTTTGATAAGCACACCTGTTTACCACCCATGTGGGAAACCAGAATGGAGTACCAACTCCTACATTTGGTCTGGCCCAGCCCTGGCTATTGTGGGCATTTTGGGGTTGAACCAGAGGATGGAAGGTATCTCTCTGTCTGTCTGTCTGTCTGTCTCTCTCTCTCTCTCTTGCTTTCTCTCTGCCTCTCTGTTGCTTTACTTTTCAAGTAGATGAAAATCAATCAACAAATAAGCAAGCATTTTTTTTTTTTTAAAGAAAGCACATAATAATAAAATAGAAGTGGCTGGGGCCAGTGTTGTGGTGTAGTAGGCTAAGCTTCTACCTGTGGTGTTGGCATCCCATGTGGGCGCTGGTTCATGTCCTGGCTGATCTACTTCTGATTTCTGCTATGGCTTGGGAAAGCAGTAGTAGTTTGGGACCCTGTACCTGTGTGGGAGACCCGGAAGAAGCTCCAGGCTTTGGATCAGCCCAGCTCCAGCCGTTGTGACCATTTGGGGAGTAAACCAGCAAATAGATCTCTCCCTCCCTCCCTCCCTCCCTCCCTCCCCCTCTCCCCTCCTTCCCTCCCTCCCTCCCCCTCCTTCCCTTACTCTCTCCCTCCCTACCTCCCTCCCTCTCTCTCTTTCATCTCTGTAACTCTACCTCTCAAATAAATAAATCTAAAAAAATTTTAAAAATAGAAGTGGCCTGTGTTACAGTTCACATGGGTTATTTTATATAAAATCTGTTAATGGAACTGAGAACTTTGCAAGAACAGCATTTGACATTTTGAGGCTACACATGGCGCCTAAAGGAATGGTAGGGACAAAGCGAGCCCTCCAGATGGGAGCCCACTGTGGCCAAGGAGTGAGTGTGCAAGCATTGCCTCAATGGAGCTGGGTTAATCAGCTCTGAATTGAATTGTTAAGGACCTAAAATCATGATGCGCTAGAATATTTAGAAACTCTTGTAAATCATCTAATTGAACTCATATTTGTTATTAAAATAATCTTATGGAATACATCAATGTATTATTTTTGTATGTAGATGCATCTCATAGGAAGTAATTGATGTTGTTAATTGAACACAGATTATAACCGGGTTGATTCCACACGTGCCCCCTTGGTGATTCAATTCTGATTATACTTTATCTTAGAAGAAGTGTTGGTAAAGATAGATTTATTCTGGCTTTTTGTTTTGTTTGTGTTTATAACCAGATCGTGTGCCCTTTTGAGGAGGATTTTTATTAAATGAATATCTCTCGTGGTAGTCTTGACACTTTTAACTCTGCAAAGCATAACAGGACATTTGTATAGCTGATGTAAATATGCTATTCCAAGATGGATTTTTTTGATGTAAGGAAAAAACAGCTCATGTTTTGAATTAAGTGTTGCAAACACCATTTTACTTTCTGTCCTGCTGAAGAAAGACTGTGCTCTGACAAGCTGGTGGCAACAGCTATCCAGATGACACTTGCCTAGACCCTGATGTTTCAGGGGTCAGGGTCGTCCAGGGTGTGGATCTCTGAAGCTCCATGTGGTTTTATCAGTTGATTTCCAAGATGCCTCAGAGACCATTAGGATGGAAAATAAATCAACTGGGATTTAGTTGTGTTTGGTATCACACAACGATCTATGATCAGAAAAAATTGTTTGAGTCGGAGGAACAATGAAATATTATCAAGTGTGGATTGCTAGGGTTTTAGAAGCCTGCTAAAATGACAGCTGTCTTTCCTGTTGGAGTTCTGGAGCTTTTGAGAAGAACCTCAGCGAGGAGATGGACAGTGAAATACCACTTGCCTACCGATGGAAGCTAGACTGAAGGATCTAACCCAGATTAAGAGTCAAGTGGGCTTGCTAGTTGAACTTCAGGGTTAAATTTCTTCAGGCACATATAGAAGATGATAAAATAATTTGGTTCTTTTCTCATGAGGCATGACCTTCGAAATTAGACTTAGAGAAGACAGTGCCAGCTGCCGGCTTCTAACGTAGAATAAGGGGCTGCTAATCCAGGCGTGCCCACCTTTTTCTTTTTGGTTCCTACCAACCAGAGTTACCTCACTTTCCCAGCAGTGGGGAGGGCAGGGATTACATCTACGGAAGTTGGTTCTTAGGGAAGGAGGAAAGGCGCCACATCCGTAGGTACGCATGCTCTCTGACCCAAGGCTCTGAAATGAGCAAGTATTCTAAACCATGGCGTCACAGTGCCTGTCCGCTAGAAAACAGACAGGACAACTTGTTACTGCTTCAGCCTCTGAGACCTCGGTGCCTACTCTCGCACCTGGACCCTTCAGTGTTGCAGTTAACGAGCTAATGATGGACTGTGTGAGGAAGGAGTGAGTTCTGGTTGGTGTAAGAAAAGTTTCTAGTAGAACCAACAAAGCATTAGCTTTAAATTTTGCAGGATTGGTATCAGCAGCTCAGAATGAAACACTGCACAGAACATTGGACATTCCTTTTTAAGATTTTTTTAAAAGATTTATTTATTTATTTGGAAGGCAGAGTTACAGAGAGGCAGAGAGAGGAATTCCATCCGCTGGTTCACACCCCAAATGGCTGGAATGGCCAGAGCTGTGTTGATCCGAAGCCAAGAGCCCGGAGCTTCTTTCAGGTCTCCCACGTGGGTGCAGGGGCCCAAGGACTTGGGCCATCTTTCACTGCTTTCCCAGGCTTTAGCAGAGAGCTGGATTGGAAGCGTAGGAGCTGAGACTCAAACCAGCGCCCATAATGGATGTCAGCACTGCAGGCGGCAGCTTTACCCACTACACCACAGCGCTGGCCCCATGACAATGTTCAAAAAGCAAGGCTACTAGATCCAGCGCCATGGTGTAGAGGACTAAGCTATTGCCTGCAGCGCTGGCATTTCATGAGAGTGCCAGTTGAGTCCTGACTGCTCTATTTCTGGTCCAGCTCCCTGCTAATGTACCTGACAAAGTACTTGGGCCCTTGCAACCTTGTGAGAGACCTGGATGAAGTTGCTGGCTTCTGGCTTCATCCTGGCCTGGCTTGGCCCAACCTGGGCCTTTGCTTCCATTTGGAGAATGAACCAGTAGATAGAAGACTTTTCTCTGTCTCTCCATCTCTGTCTGTCTCTAATTCTGCCTTTCAAATAAATAAAACTTAAAAAAAAAAAAAAAAAACAAGAATACTGACAACTCCAACTCATTCAGAAGAGTTAGACTTCAAATTTTATATAGTTTTAGGAATACCATAATGAATTTATTTTTCTTATATTTCCTCATTGAATTTGCATGTGAGATTTATGGTAAGTATTTAAAAAGTCAAAAGAACTTTTCAAAGAAGAGAAAACAGAGAAAGGATTGTGTAGTTTTATTAGCAGTATTTTCTGGTCAGTGCCACGGCTCACTAGGCTAATCCTCTACCTGCGGTGCGGGCACACCGGGTTCTAGTCCCGGTCGGGGCGCCGGATTCTGTCCCGGTTACCCCTCTTCCAGGCCAGCTCTCTGCTGTGGCCAGGGAGTGCAGTGGAGGATGGCCCAAGTGCTTGGGCCCTGCACCCGCATGGAAGACCAGGAGGAATCACCTGGCTCCTGGCTTCGGATCAGCGCGGTGCACCAGCCGCAGCGCGCCGGCCGCGGCGGCCATTGGAGGGTGAACCAACGGCAAAGGAAGACCTTTGTCTCTGTCTCTCTCTCTCTCACTGTCCACTCTGCCTGTCAAAAATAAATAAATAAATAAAAAATTAGCAGGATTTTTTTTCTTACTCATGTATAAAATAATAGGATGTCTATCAAGCAGTGGAGTCTTAGATCAGATGAAATATGGTTTGTTAGATTTGTGTGAGTGTCTGCGCCAGCCTTGCAGACCCAAGGCGCCCTTTCTTCCACTGCAGGTTCCATGTGCCTAACTGCAAGATGGACACTGGTGACTGGAAGTGACAGTCTGAACTGGGTTATAACCTTGTGCTGTTTCTTTAACCACGCCATCTATTCTTACTATCCTTCCACGTTTTCCCAAGTGAAAATTCTAAATTCCAATTCATGGTTTGTTCAAGTGAAGAAGACTGGATCAAATCATTCAAAAATAACTCTGTAAATGCCCAGCTTTGCAAAGATGGCCCCACTGGTGACAATATAGCTCTCCTCCAGATAGGCGGGGTCTATTTATTTATAAAAGCTCCAAAGCTCTCTCTTTTTTTGTTCTTCTGAAAGGGGGTCCTGATGACAACCTAATTGAAGGTGGAGGAACAAAATTTGTCTGCAAACCTGGAGCCAGAAACATTACCGTCATATTCCATCCATTACTGAGGTAAGTCAAGTCCGTGATGCACTTACGGAAGGTCAATATTTACATTATTTATGCTGATGTACTGAATGCAATAGTTCAGTCAGCTTTGAAACAAGTCATTTAAAACAAAACAAAACAAAACAAAACCCTCATTCCATTTTCTGGGGCCTCGCTACCAAAGGCGGTCAATGGAACAGACGGTGTCATCCTTTCTAAGTAACTGCCTGTCCTCAAAAGTAACAGTTCCTAAATACTTTTTTTTTTCCTTTCCCACTCTGATCCCTGTCCCTCTCTCCCCTTCTTCTCTCTCTTAATCTTCCCCCAGTTCCATAGTCGGCCAACCATGGTCGTTTGGAGAAATCTACCTTGCTACTTGTTTTCAAAAAACAGTCTTAGGGCACGGTGCTGCTCATCTGTCCACGTGCTGTGTGGAGCTGCTTGGGGGATAGAGCTGCACAGCCTTAGAGTCAACAGCAGGACCCCCAGGGCCCAGAAGCCCACTGATTTCATTCTCTGTCCCTTTACAGGGGAAAGTTCCCGACTCATGATACGTCTCACCCACCCGTTATTCAGATATCATTTGAGAATTGTTGGGCCTTGGCATCCATGTGAAGTTCAAAACACCAAAAGATATTTTACGAACCAATATATGGTTTTATGTCTTGAAGGAAAACTTGGTGGTGATGAGAGTGAAATCTATTAAAATGGTCAGTTCGTTGCAACGCTCTAAGTTTAAACATTCTCAGCCTTAAGTGGCTCTCACAAGGTAGTTTTTGAGAGAGAAAAAGGAGCATTTAGTGTTCAGCGGATGCCAATGCTCAATTTGGTAATAATACTGTACACTTAACAGAAATTAAGATGGCAAGTTTAATCACACATGTTTTTGAAGGATTATGTATTTTTCTGTATTTTCATAAAATGGACCAGAAGCTAAAAGGCAGGTACCTCAGAATATCACATGAAAGTTCTAAGATTAACTCCTAGGCTATGTAAGGCGTTAACAGGTAAACAGTTAACTGGTAAACAGGTTGACAGATAAGCAAATGCTACTGATTTGGCCAGAATTAATACTGTGTATACTTTTCCAAAACATAAGCTGCTTTATTACTGGAATTTTCCTGCCCTCTCATTGACCAAGACTTACTAAACCAGTACCATAAGAAGCAGTTACATTAAAATTTCTTATTTAAGTAACTGCTGTTTTGAATTTTCCCAGTTTACTTTTCCTCAGTTAAATTTTAAAAAATAGAATGTTCATACACTAAAAAATTTTAAAGAAATATTATTAACCTTTATGAAATCTCTGAGCAAATATTTGCAGCAATTAAATTCATTTAAAAATCATGTGCTTAAGAGAATTGAGACGGTTAGGAGATAAGAGAATTGGGACTTTCTCTACAGGTTTAATTGAAATGTACTGTGTATGTCACACACTTAAGAGGTAAACTGTAAAATGGGATTTCTAGATTAAATAATATTGCTCACATATATCAACTGACTTTGGTAATTAGTATTCACTCTTCTCCAATTTGAATGGATTTCTCTGTAACTGTTAGTAATTGTTAGGAGAATGGGGAAATGCCTTAATCATCAGAGGCATCTTATAACCTAAATTTAATGCCATAATCTTACTGCTAAGTTATGCTCTAGCTGGGTCAATAGACTTCTTAGTGAAGTCATGTATATATTGTAACTTAGTACTTACTTCACACTTAAAAAGAGTTGCGTGTGTTGCGGTTCTTGACAGTTTTTAGTGTTGTAGTTATGCTACTTTGCTAAAGAATTGTTTTAAGACATGTTAGCACTCCCACTGGTTCTACTCCTTTGTTTAGTCTCTACTTTCATTTATAATTTCAATTTATTATTGACTAGAACTGGAAAAACTCGTTATATGATATCAATAGTTTATCATTCATTCTTTGTCTTAATGGAAGACAATGTGTATCTCTTAATGGAAGTCCCAGAATATTGTGTGGGCTGCTGGGTAAGACTTCTTCGAAAAGCAAGTGATTATTAAAGCCTTTATATCAGCCTCAGTCTGCAGCCTTACTTCTTTATTCATTTTCGAGTTGTTTTTGAAACATCATAATGGGATTGAAGAGCCTCAAATGGCTGAGGTCTCTTAGTATTTTTCACTCTTCCCTTAGTTTTTACCCTTCAGCACTTGGTGAGTGATTTTTCATTTTTCAGAAATTTAAAAGTTTTATTTGCATAATTAGAAGAATCATTGTGCATTATCCTGGTATATTCCACGATTACTATTAGCATTTAAAAAGTTTCTCCTTTTTCCTTCGGTCATTCATTTATGTATACTCAACAATTGATCAAATACTTGTGATGCGTTTTTTCCAGCTTAGATATGGACTCCTATTTAGAAACATTTCTGATATGTTGTGTGGGATTATTGAAATAAAATTATGTAGATAGCCTTTCCATCCTTTGGAATACCCATTGCTTTTATTCCTTGCTAGCTCAAAGTGAATGCAATTTAGCATTCCATTATGGTGAAGACAGTATAGCATTATTGTACGTGAACAAAAGAAAGAAAACACAGCATACCGGGAGAGGCAGTGTGGAAGAATGCAAGCACAGGAGAAAGTACAGGATTTGAAATTTGAAATGAAAACCACAGCAAGATAGCCTGGTTCAACTCCAGGCTCCGTATCCTAATTTTTTTCACAGATTGCATATCAAACTTTGATTCTATGTCATTTCCTATGGGGGGAAAAGAAACAAGTCCATACCCTGTCTCAACGGCTACAAGCTGCTCTTCCAGCTGGGGCATGGGGGCAAAACGTAAGGCTGAACAAAACATCCCATCCTGCTCTTCTGAGCTCTGTCCGTGATTGCCATCGGCCGGCACTAAGTTCTTCGCAGCCTACAGGGTTTCTCTATCCAGAGTCCTGAACCACCCTGCTGGAGACAGCGGGCGGTGCAGATCGCTGTTCCACTGCCTGTGTGTGTCCCGGCACTGTCTCTGCTGGCCGCACTCAGCAGTTTCCTACGAGGTCCTCGACGCTGGTCATCGTGCCCCTGTATTGAGTGCTGCCCTCCCAGCTCCTGTAGCTCCTCGCTAGGAGTCTACAGGCTGCTCACGCCTCACTCCTGTTGGCCCCTTTACTTGTCTGTTTCCTGCTTTTTCTCAGTGTTTTCCTTCTGGTCCATCTTGTCTTTTAGCAATTTCCGGCAGGACGCCGTGTAGAATTATCTCACATGCTTTCCTCTTAGCCATTGTGTGCGGTTCAACCCCTACTAACTCTCTGGATGATACAAGGTCATTTAATCAATCTTTCTGCCGGTAGGTCTACGTGAACGAAAAGGTTTATTGAAACAAATAGGTTTCTAGCCAGGCCTGCGTAGAGTGTAATGGACCCTAAAAAGGTATAACTAATGTCTTTTTCCCCCCAACGAATGTGCCTGCTATTTTTCAGTCTTCTCCGGAACCCTTCCAGAAAAATGAATGAATTCGCTCTGATAAACGGAATTTATTTTCTAGGCCTTCAGTCTGGGGGACACGAGGAAGATATGTTAATGTTGAAATTAGAGTGGCATATTTCTCTTCTTTTCTGCCGGTCTGACATACAATTAGGTTTCCTCCCAAAAATTAATATTTTTTGAATACTTAGGGTGTTAATTAAGCACAATCAAACATAAACAAACCTTTGGCAACGGAGTATATTTTACTGAGGTGTCAACTATAGTTTAACACAGAGTGGCACTTTTTATTACAATTAGTAAATAATGTAGCCATTTCAAGAAATCTGAAATTCCTCTATGGTTTCAGTTTGTGGAGTTTGTGGGGGAGGAAGTGAGAATTTATTTTTCCATTCGTTTCTCGTTATTCTTTATTTTCTGAAAACCTAAAAAGAAAGAATACATTGTCTTTAGATTTGATAATACTGTTCGTTTGCATAGTAAAGCATGAGTGAGAACAACAGTTATTTCTTTAAAAATCCGAATGCTTATAGCATCTAACTAAAATCTTCAGAAAACGCTTGGATGCTTTTTCCTGCTCTCAGTGGGCCAGTAAGGCACCCTGGTGGGATGCCCTTGCTGTAGCCATACCTCACAATCATCAGAGAACCAAGAGGGACTTAACGCAGCCCTCCACAGCCTTAGAAAGGAAAGCCCAGTCCCGATGCACTAGGGGGCGAGTCAAGGGGCTGAGGACGCCTTCTTGCTGTATTCTCTCAGGGTCTCATCTCTTGGCTCAGGGCCCCTCCCTGAAAATAGGCCTTCCACTTCCCAGTTGGAACACTTGGTCAGTCAATGTCCTAAGCGCACACATTGGATCATGCTGTCAGCACTGCAGCGGGGCTTTGATGGCATCCAAACCCTGTGAGCCTCAAGTTTGTCTTCTGGGTAAAGTCAGGGCGTTGATTGGTCTAATGCTGATGTCTCCCTTTCAGCTTTTGTGACTCTGTGACTGGGAAAGACTTTTTTTTTTTTTTTTTTTACAGGCAGAGTGGACAGTGAGAGAGAGAGAGAGAAAGGTCTTCCTTTGCCGTTGGTTCACCCTCCAATGGCTGCCGTGGCCAGCGTGCTGCGGCCGGCGCACTGCGCTGATCCGAAGGCAGGAGCCAGGTGCTTCTCCTGGTCTCCCATGGGGTGCAGGGCCCAAGCACTTGGGCCATCCTCCACTGCACTCCCGGGTCACAGCAGAGAGCTGGCCTGGAAGAGGGGCAACCGGGACAGAATCCGACGCCCCGACCGGGACTAGAACCCGGTGTGCCAGCGCCGCAAGGCGGAGGATTAGCCTAGTGAGCCGCAGACTTTTATAATAGTTAGGGAGTCCAAAGGCCTGACGTTCGAAAATTTAAAAATGCAAGCATGTTTTACAGTGGCTTACATCTTTTGTGTGTTTTCTTCAGCTGTCTGTTAAAAGGCAGTTGGTTCTTTATTGCAATGAGCACTTTGCATATGTAAAGCATGTTTCTCAGGAGACCATTGAGGAACAGCTGTTTGTTGCCCTGGGGTGACCGGCAGCCCCTGGAAGCGAAGCGGGGCCGTGGTGATGATGAGGGCATTTGCACTGCCGAAACATGACTGATGTTCACACTTCAGAACAGAACTCAAGCATGGACTGTCTGGGCGGTGAACATGTTTCACTATTGTCAGCCATATTTCATTATTTCATTATGATCAGATAGCACTTGAAGTCTTCCCGGGTAGAGCAAAATGAAATATTTATCGGTCAGTTAGGAGTGTGCTGGCATCCACGTTGGTGACGTTGAAACCTTCTTGGCAACCCAAGCTTCTAGAAACTGACACTGTGTCCGTGGTTGGCCAGATATCTTTCCTGAGGACGGGTCGTAGTGATCGTTTCATATATAATACAGAAAAAAGAAGACTTTCTAAAAAGTCTTCTCGTCAGATGTAGAAGTAGCCGTTCAGCAGCCGTACAGGGGACCCTTTCGAAGATACCTGTTGTCTTCTGGAAAGTGGCTTTGAAATGGGTGGGATTAAGAGATGCCTGGATTAGGAGGAGAAGAAGTGGCTGAAACCACTCCGGGAGCAATGAAAGTTTCCAAAAGCGGCTATGCCATTCACATAGCAATTTATGCTTCCAAAAGTGATACTCCAAAGTAAACGACCGAGACTGCTGTTTTTATTTTAGACTCTGTGTTTCATTAATTATAGTGCTAATAACATCACGTGCTGCCAGAAGTGCCAGGCCATGGGCATGTAAAGTCAATGCTGTGATGCGGCAACAGGAAATTCATTCACTCATCCACGTAACAGAATTGCTGGAGCACTGTGTGCCTAGCTTGTGTCTTTCAGCGATGAACAAATCTGTGCCCTTATAGAATTTAGACGGGCGGAAAAGTCACACAATAAACATGGACAGTAATGCATCGTGCAAAACAGTAGCAGGTAGCGATTGATTTAGGAGGGATTAAGTGACAGTGAGAACTGGGGCACTGTTTCAGGTGGCGTGAACTCAGATGGCCTTTCTGAGAACGTGGCCTAGGAATAGCCTTGAAAATGAAGTGAGGCAAACAGAAGCCATGGAATATCTAGGGGACGTGACATCGTAGAGAAAGCGGGAATGAGGAGGAAGAAGAATATGACCAGAGACCAGTAAAAGGACTCTCGTTGGGGGGGGGGGGTGTGCATGCGGGGGTGCACGCTGGAAGGTATGAGTAGGGAACACGTACTCACAATTGGTAGTCAAAAGGAAAATGTATACGCAAAAAGGGGGCGTTGTACTTAGAATTACAAGTAACTTTTGGCGCTAGATGTGAGCTTCCTTCTCAAGGCTTAAAGAGAGCAGACTCTGGCTGTCAGGAGAAAATGTTTCTGAAACTTGATCTTACTGGAGGTACTCGTGTTTTAGTGCTGAAGCCGTTATTCCTACTCTGTTTAGTTTAATGAAAATTCTCCATCCTGTCTGACGATTATAAATCCAGAAATGGAAAATAAATCTTTGACGTAGCCCTCTCTGACAGTATTATCCAATGATATAGGGCAAGTATTATTTATTATGAGATTAGTCTATCAAGATGTTATTAGAGAGTTATCCCGTGTGACATTTCAAATATATGAGGATTTTTAAAGAACACTTGTAGCTGAACTATAGATTACTGTTTTCTCCTAAAGAAATAGTGTGGTCTGGGAGAATACTTTACAGAAGACCTGTTTTTTGTTTCTTTGTTTTTTTGTATTAAGCTTTGCCAACAAATCAGTCAAAGTTTCTTATAGAGAATAATTTGGGGATAAGCAGGTCCCTACTTAGGAATTACACACAGGAGTCTAACCCTGATCCGCACAAGAGGTCTTTTCAGCTCTTCCCGGTGCTGACACTTGCTCGTGAATGAATGAATTTTGTAAGGCATTTTAGGTTTTTGGAATGCAAATCTTTATTCCTGTAGTAGCCTGGACTTCTGCCCTTGGTGATGTTCTTTTCTCAGATCCTTTGCTACTACTGTTTCCACAGTGAAAAAGTAGAATAGTGGCTCCAAAGGTCTGAGATATATGAGTGGGGTAGACAGTACTTATTGCCTTAAAGAATAACTAAGTTATAGGAGTGCTTAGGAAATATTTGTTGAGTGGAAGTGGACTTTTTTCTTTGAATGACAGACACCGATGTACGCGCACAGAGAGATCTTCCATTTACAGGTTCACTCTCCAGATGCCTGTAACAGCCAGGGCTAGCCCAGGTTGAAGGTAGGAGCCCAGGATTCGGCATGAGTCTCCCAGGTAAGTGACAGGGACCCACATACTTAAGCCATCACCTTCTGCATTCCAGAGTGCACACTTTCAGGCAGCTGGAATTGGAAGCAGATGGGGACTTGAGCCCAGGCTCTCAGTTATGGGAGATGAGCTTCCTAAGCAGTGTCTGGCTGTGCCACACTCTCCCCATGAACACTTTTTTATTAGGTACTGAAATAGATCAACATTTAGGCATAAAAACAGATTTATTTTTATACCTAAAAAGGATATATGCTAGTTTTTTTCAAAATATCTTTTTCTTTTGTCGTGTTACCAATATAGGTGCTTGTTTTAGAATAAAACATAGAAATACAAAGATGGTTTTAGAAATTTACTGTTGTTTACAACATGATCCTGAACTAGTTACTCTTCTTTCTAACTCAGACTTATTAGAAACTTAGTAATTTTTTTCTTATTTAGCTGTTTGCTCTGTTCCATTAAGACTTTTTTTCCACTTTTATTTTGGATGTATACAATAGCCCTGGATCCTCCCTTTACATTGGAGATTATCTGTCTGTCTGTCATGTGTGTTGTCTGCTTTGAAAGTGGGATTTCAGTTTGAATATTGAGATTAAGCCTGGATGTAAAAAGTTGGAATGATTCTTCGGTATGCCTTTTCCCAATATTTTTATTTCTAAGAATGCAGAAAAGTGTTCCCACTCGTGTCAGGTTGATGTGTGCATTGATATTTGGAAGAATATTATTCTGAGTGTTCACAGGTATGTGATATTTCTGTACAGATTCATGTTTGTTCTTAATGAGCTAAAGCTTATATAGACATTTTGAAAGATGTTGGTGATTAGACAGTCTAGCAAATAACATTGTGGATCATACATTATTCATGCATGGGAGAAAATGTGGCTACCTTGTTGAATTTTTATGAAACACAACATTTTTTCCCTGTCCTCGGAATTATGATAAATATGGCTACGTTTTCAGACTGTTTGACCTACGAAGCCTGGGAAGCACTGAGCAATGGTATATTTAGATTTCAGGCTCCACATTTGAGTAAATGCTTTTGAGTGTACATTATAAATGTTACATGACTGCAACCATCAAACAAACTAACTTTCAGAGATTAAATATTTCATTATAAGCTTTTTCTTTGGTGCTTTTGTGTTTTCAAAACGCTTTGCGTGATACATGACCAAGCACTGATTGCAACTAACTGGAAATTTTGTATTACTGAGGGGAAATGGAGAACCAATCAAGAGTGCAGCTCACTTGTATATTCACATTGCTACAAGGTCAGAAGAAGAGCAGACATGCCAGTAGAGTTGGCAGCATAGGATGAGCCATTCTGCATGAGAAATGGCAAGGAAATCTCTAAGTGCCAGTGGGAATCAGAAAATGTCACACCTATTTTCAGGTATATTAAGGTCTGTCACTTAATGTTGCTCCCTACGTCTGGACGATAACCAGTTGCATGTTGAAGAGATTTGACCACATTCTTTGCATCTCTTGGGGTCACAGACATAGGAAAGCTTTCTTTGGTGGGCAGTTAGCTTCTCTGGATGTGCTTAACTGCAAGTGAAATTCAAGATGTGGTTAGCTAGAGGCTGAACTGTCAGATCCTCGTTCTTTCAGTGTAGGACTGTACTTCCGGCTAACTTACATTGTGCACCTCCTGAGCACGAGATGCACATCTCTTCTAGTCTTGTTCACCTGGGTTCCTTCTTTATACCTCTTGTTCACATTGGTTATTATCTTTGGCAGGACCAAGGAGTTACAGTTGGTTTTGTATCATTTCAGCGTTGATTCTCTTCCTCCCAACTATAGGGGTCAGGTGGACGTTCATGTCATGAATGTAGCTGGAGCAGTTATTAGGGAAACTCTGCCTCTGTTTTTGTATTTGTTTGTTTGTTTGTTTTTCTCCTGTGCCAGTAACTCATCTAAATGAATATAATTTAACTCTTTCAGTTCCACTTAAAAAAAACCCCTGGATTATTTATGCTATGAAAGCTCAAATGAACATAAAACTATTTCCAAATAAACTTGAAAACATCATGATTTAAATTTAAGAATATATTTTGGATGTAGGGTCTTTTTTTTCTAACCTTATCAATTAAACTATATCATTGCCAGTTAATAATATTGGAAGTTTATATATGAAAGCAGCAAAGATTCTTTTCAGTATAAAATATCTAATAGTTTGCACACTGCTTTTTATATATTCTGAGCATGAATTTGTCTTTTGAACTGCCATAGTCAAAATATGCTTATTCAGCATTTGGTGAAATATGTTTATGTCCAGCCACAGGCCCATTTACATCTGATTCGGAAATCTAAATTGATAATGTAATTTGGTGTCAAAAATAACATAGGAATACCTAGAGGAAAAATACACTCTCTCTCACTTTAAAAGTAACATATTTTTTTGGATATTGGCGGTACATTGCACAATTTGGGAAATTATTTTACCGTTCCTTTGTTCCTTGGAACACACACACACACACACTCTCCAACTCCCACTCCCACCCCCATCCCTATTCATTCTGTTTGTTTGTGTTTTGCATGCTTTATTGTTCAGGCCTCTATATAATAGCAAGGGCTCTTCCTTGGTCATTTTCAACTTTTTTAAAAAATTATTATTATTTGAGAGGTAGAGCTACAGAGAGAGAGAGAGGCAGATAGAAAGGTCTTCCATCTGCTGCTTCACCCTCCAAAATGGTTACAACAGCTGGAACTGGGCCAATCCGAAATCAGGAGCCAGGAGCTTCCTCCAGGTCCCCACATGGGTGCGGGGGCGGGGCGGGGGGGAGGCAAGCACTTGGGCCATCATCTTCTGCTGCTTTCCCAGGCCATAGCAGGGAGCTGGATCAAAAGCAGAGCATCCTGTGTGGGACGCCAGCACTGCATGCGGTGGCTTTACCTGCTCCACCATGGTGCCAGCCCCTCTTCAACCTTTGAAAAACTCCTTCGGTTTCCTCTTGTATAACCCAGGAAACTCTCAGCCTACTAAGAGATCTGGGGCTTGGGAGAACGTCCAGCCTGACTATAGGCTGAGGGATCGCGAAAGTAGGTTCTCTGTAAGATGAACGAAGCCTGTTGGACCACCTTGAGAGTAAAAGCCAGAGAAGCTGAAGTTAATAGACTCTATTTTCTAGACTTTGGGATTCATGAACCACTTACTGAAAAATTAATTGGTAATTAACAGACGTTGCTGATTTTATTTTTTAAAAAGGAATTGTAGTACCAAGAAAAATAAAAATGATATTATCTAAGATTTAAGAATCTTTCCTTGAAAATAAAGACAGTTGGCAACCCGACAGCAGCATTCCTATGCAAATATCAATATAGGCTGGTTTTTGGAAGCAAGATATTCAGTCCAGGAGGGTGGGAGGGATGTGGATATGGGGAGTTAGCCAGGAGCCAGTTGGATAGAGGAGTCCCAGGAAGCAGTGGACAGCGTGGGCCCAACTGACAGGATCTGACATAATTGTAGTGCATAGGAAATTGAATTTTATGGACTCAACTCATGTGGCGCATCCATAATAGGCAATCATTAAAACGGTTTTGATTAAATGAGCAAATATATCATCAGTAAGTAGTAGGGCACTTGTAAAAGTGCACCATAAACTCGGCGGATACTGAAGATTATTTCTGCATGTTGTGGCAATGTTACATTTTAATGCTTGTAGATTAGAGGATATGTTTTTCCCCCCAGTTATTCTGAGCTGATTTGCTCACTGCCTTCCCTTTTGCTGCTTGACTGTTGGAATATACTGTACGTAGCCTGTCACAGCTGTTTGCCTTCTGAGCTGTAGCCTGTCCTGTGGGCCGCAGACTGGCCCCCTGAAGCTCTCTCTCTGCCAGTGTGTTCAGGGTGCTGCCTGCCATCAGTGAGGCCATCGGCGTCTTGTCTGAATACTGTATTTTTACTTTTTGCCTCTGAATGAAACACGGTAGAAAAATGTTAAAATGTGAAAGTAGAAGTAGGAAAAGCAAAGAAGATTGTGTGAAAAGCAGTCACTAAATCCATTCTTTAGCATGAAATTAGAAATGCTTAGCAGGTTTCATAGAGGCGCTTCAATGCTTGGAAATGCACCTAAGTGAATCTACACTTCTTTCTTATTTTGAAGCTTGCTGGAAAATTGAAATGAGGATTTCACTAAAGGATAAAAAGGAGCCAACATTCTCTGAAGATTGGAAGTTCCTCTGTCATCTATGCCTTTTTTTTTTTTTTTTACATGTTTTTGATTGACATGTTGGTTTTCAAGTTGCAGCTCTGACATTCCTTTGGAGTTAACTGGATTTTCTAGGGGTGGAGAGAAAGTTACAGTTGAGGTTATTTCATTTTTCATTCATTTACTTCTTGTGTTGTGCTGTTCTTCTTGCAAATATTCATTGAGAACTTCCCATGGGCCAGAGAGTGACATTGTGTGTGTGCAACTTGTGTTCCTTTTGGGGATATTGAGGTTAATTCAGAATAAAAGGCAATCCAGGACGGAGATGTCCATCATTCCCACAGTGGTGAATTTCCTTCGTTTTCCTTCTTCCCCTTCAGAAAACTGTTCATTGTAAAGGCACATGTCTTTTTGTTTTTCTTTTTCAGAGGGAGTTTGGCCTCTAGTCCTCATCCTACTCACATTTCTTTCTGTCCCATTGGGATTCAGATCAAAAAAGTCTTGCAGTCCAGCTCACAAGCTCTCATCCCTACTTCCAGTGCAGTGTCACTGATGTCTGCCGGTTGTACTTAAATATCTCTCACATCCATGTCCTCCCCTCTGTACATGTCGCCACTCTGGTGGGCGTCTCCACCTTCCTCCTTTGTTTCCATCACACTGTTTGAACTTCCCGAATCCACTGTATGCATTTGCTAGATCTTAAGTACTACTGCGCCCTCTCCTTCTTTGTGATTTTGTGATCTCTGTCCGTGGAGCTGGGATTCCTTTCTGTAGAATAAAAGGTTTAACTCTCTGTCCACCTGCACAGTTCTCTCCTGCTTATCTTGTGTACGCAAATACAAGGAACCTTTCTTTCTCCTAGATACTTCATGGTATTATTCAGATTTCTTTATTTCTATCTACCAAAAATCTACCCTCCAACACCTACCTTATCCCTCCTTCATAATATGACCGACAACTGATACGTCATCTTCTCCAGTGATTTTTCCCCTACATCAACCTATTCTTATAAGACATGAGTTGATCACTGTCTCCTTTTAAAAACTTGTGACACTTCAGGCATACTTTTTATAGCACTTAACACATTGTCCTGAGATGATTCAAGACAGAACACAGTTTTTATTTCCAAAGTAATAATTTCATCACCAGCAAAAATCCTGGAATAGGAGAGTGACATCATGATCAGGAGCAAATGGAAACCCGCACTAGTTTGTGTTTGGGTGGAGGTAGAAGAATAGGGATGAGAAAAGGAACTGGAGTTACTCAGACTCAACGTGTTTGTAGGGAAACTGGGGTGGCGGTGAGGAGGGAGTGGTTGTGAAAGGGATCTGGGTTCCTGGGTAAACAGTGTGAGCCACGTGAGCTAATGATACTCGTAGCCCCAGCGAGACTTTATAGGTGAAGTCATTGCACATTTGCACAGTGAAGTGAAGCTTAGTATACACTGGAGTGGATGATAACATAATGGAGGCCTGCAGAAATCCTCCTCTTGATTAAATACACAGATTTGGCAAAGAAACAATGCAGAAGACTACTACAGTGCATGCATGGGAAGATGGGTAAGCAGATAGATGAAAACACTCTAGTACTCTCAGACCATTCTCAAGATCTGTTTAGCTGGCCTGCACCGCGGCTCACTAGGCTAATCCTCCACCTGCGGCACCGGCACCCCGCGTTCTAGTCCCAGTCAGGGAGCCGGATTCTGTCCCAGTTTCTCCTCTTCCAGTCCAGCTCTCTGCTGTGGCCAGGGAGTGCAGTGGGGGATGGCCCAAGTGCTTGGGTCCTGCACCCCATGGGAGACCAGGAGAAGTACCTGGCTCCTGGCTTCAGATCGGCACAGCACGTGGGCCGTAGTGGCCATTTGGGGGGTGAACCAACGGAAGGAAGACCTTTCTCTTTGTCTCCCTCTCTCACTAACTCTGCCTGTCAAAAAAAAAAAAAAAAAAAAAAAAAAAAAGATCTGTTTAGCTGAAATATATAGGACTACCTATTGAGCCGAGTTTCTTTATGGTATGCATATACAACGTTCTCCAATCATTTACAGTGGTACACTTGATACCTTTTTTTAAAGAAAAGGGATTTATTTTTTATTATTTTTAAAAAAGATTTTATTTATTTATTTGAGAGGTAGAGTCACAGACAGAGAGTGGGAGAGACAAAGAGAAAAGTCTTCCATTCTGTGGTACACTCCCCAATTGACCAAAACAGCCAGAGCTGAGCTGATCTGATCTGAAGCCAGAGCCAGTAGCTTCTTCCTGGTCTCCCACACAGGTGCAAGGGCCCAAGCACTTGGGCCATCTTCCACTGCTTTCCCAGGTCATAGCAGAGAGCTGGATCATAAGAAGAGCAGCTGGGACTAGAACCAGCGCCCCTATGGGATCCTGATGCTGCAGAAGGAGGCTTAGCCCGCTATGCCACAGCATCGGCCCTACTTGATATACTTTTATCAAACTGGAAGAATACATTCAGTATATTAGTGAAAATTAAAAGTAAAAATGAAAGTATATAAAGTAGAAGGTGTAGCTTGGCCAAATTTTGTTGAAAATATATAAAAACATTTAGCACTTCCTGAGTACTTATATACTTAGTAGTAAATATGAGATTATGATATTCTTTTTATTTGTTATGCTTTCTAAATTGCATTACAGGGAGTGTGTGCTTATTTTGTAATAGAAAAGAGTCAAGAGAACAAAGCCAACCCCAATGACTATGATCTACTAGTATACTAAATAATAATAATAGCTGAGTTGCTATGATTATGATATTTACTGGAACACATAAAATGTATAGTAACATGAAATGGCTAACATTTAAAGAGTAGTTTGCAAACTGCTAGCAGGTATGTGATCTAATTGGGCTCTCATAACAGCCCTGAGATGTTGTTTGAATGGGTCATATTATTCTTATTTCAATGGCTGAGGCTTGAGCTTTCAGATCCTTGTTCAAAGTGAGTCTTGGAACCTAAATGTTCCTAAATGCCAGGTTTCGTGCACTGATGAAGAGAGGGCGTCGAGTGTACTTTCTGGAATGTGTCACAGTGGGACTCGGAGGTGCGACCACGTCCACTCTGCGGCCCCTCTCTCCTCTTTGGGCCTGGTGTCTTGCTGTCTGGGAAGTGACTGAGACAGGACTGCGGGAGAACCACCTCCGCAGCTTCCCCTTGGCCATTTGCCCTGGGACTCCTGGAGACCGCCTGAAGCTGTGCAAACCACAGCGCTCTGCCTGGAGGCAGGTGCTCTCTCTCTACTCGCCACCCTTTCTCCCTCCCTCACTGGTGGATTTCTGCACTCCCCTCAGCCACGTGTTTCAGAGGAACCCCGGACACTTCTCTCACTCCTCCTTCCCCAAAAGGTAGATAGATTACTAGTATGCGTTTCCAAATATTTCCTGGGGTGAAGTGCCTTAAAGAGGATGGATTCTGATCTAGGTCACTGGACAGGTGCAGTTGAGCAGAGAAGCCACGACTTTCACTGTCGCTAACGCCTGTGTTCACTGGCAGGCTGCCGGTGCTGGATGTAAAATGCTAGTCTGTGAACTCCTTGAAGTAAAGCGCTAATTTCCCCACAACAGCCCACAAAGCTTCTCCTCTCTTGCCCTCCCCAAAGCCAAGCGCACGTTCCAAGGGGAACGTCCTGGGTGAGAGATTGTTTATCTTTGCCTGTCAGGAAAGGCACTACACCGAATCAGTGAGGTTTTGAGGTTTGGAGTTGGCGAGCATTTATACATCCACCCTACTGAACAGCACGAAGGCTGTCGAAAACGTCCAGTTCCCCACATTCTCTTGTTCTCTGCAGGAGGATAGACCTTTCCTGTGTGGGTGGTACAGGGACATTGTTAATAGGCACTGGAACTTCTGCGGGAAGCGTTAGCTGGAGTTTGGCTTGCAGAGAAGGAGGTCTGCTGCTGATTTTGAAATCTTCCCAGCTCTGCATGTGAACTTTGTAGCTTACTGCACTATTTGGATCTGGATAGTTTTTCTTCTAAATACTAGTTCCAAGTCCTGCTCTTTTCTCCTGCTTTCTCTGAAAAGTGTAAGTTTTTCCAGCTGGCCTTGATACTTCTAAAATTTCTCTTTTTCCTTTTATTTTCTTCTCAGTCTGCAAGACTCTGTTTATCACACTCATTCTTGGGAATTACCCACATGTGCACTTACTTGAGAATTGGATGAAATGTATATTTGTATGCTATGCATATTTCAGTTATCATTTTATTTGGTGCATAATGAACAACTACTAAGAGAGCAACCAGTTGCTCTTCAAAATACCGATGGAGCCCTGAAGAATTTTGCATTTGGTGTGACAAAGCCAGTACCGTGCCCTCTGCAAAGAGGGAAGGGCGGGGGCAGATGAATGCATTTCTAATGCAATCAGGAAACTCCTCTATAATTTAAATATATTAACATATTCTAAGAAACTGGTATTTGAATGTCCTTAAAGATAGCTCGAAGTATCTCCCAAACAAACATGATTGAGTTACTTGGCGGAGTGCATTAAGACAGCAGGCATGGTCCTTAATGGATCAATGCTGTCTATACTCATTATCCCAGCAAACTCCAGGAAAACCACCACTGAAGCCATCAGAGGTCAGATTATTGATGCAGTCCTAGTGATTTTGCTTGCACTGCTCACATCCAATTTGCCACCAAATGTTTGATGCCATGCAAACATTGAGGTTCTTGAACAATAATACTGCTTCTTGGTTGATCCTAGAAGTAGTTACGAGCATACATCTTGAATCCTTGCATTTGGGGTTACATACAAGGAAGTAAATAGTAGTTTGCAAACATTCAGAGCTGTAGGCCTGTTAAGGTAACTTTGCAAGTCTGCTTATGTATCATTAAGGTCTCAATCGGCTCGAATAAAGTAGGTAAAATTATTGAGCCCTAGTGGCATGCCCAGCTGTATTGTATTTTCTATTCATGTGTTATCTAATTTAGTTTTTTCAGTGAGTCTCCATAGTATATATTATTTATATATATATAGTATATATTATATATATATATATATTATGCCCATTTTATTGCTAAGGAACCTTAGGTGTGAAGAGATGAAATAGCTTGATGGAGCTTGCACTCTTGGAAATGGAGGGGCCAGGGGTCATAGCAGGCCATGGAACCTGAAGCCTTGTCCTTGCCTTCTGCTCTGGGTTGCCAGCGTGGGCCCCCATGGGCACCCTCAAAACAGGAGGTCTCTCAGGTTCCAGGACTCGTCCAGGGTGGCTCCTCTGGGGCCCTTTGTCTCACCTCCACAGGACACTCTGGAAATAGTTCATCAACTTCCTTTTGCTCTTAGGTTAGGATGAACGATTCTCTTGCTAAAGAATTAAAAAGGTGTTCCATGATCAGCTTTGTGTCCCACAGCCATCACAAGCCAGCTTGAGCTCGGGTCCTCAGGGCACTTTCTTGGACTGGCCTGATCCAGACACCGCTCCCTTCCCTTAATACTACCTCCAAGAACCTGAAAAGAATCTTAGAAAGGTTGATCCAATTTAGAAGAAAGCATTCTGCATTTATTGGGTTACTGTGAGCATAATTATTTGCATAACTTTAAGGCTTTTATAAGTTTGTGCAAGGTAAATTTTGAAGCTTATTTCAAATACTATTTTGTTTATTTAACAGAGTCATGGGCACAGTTTTGGGGTCTCTTGCAGGAGAGGGGCACTTGAAGATATTTGGGGTGCAGCATTGTGATTGCCCTGTGGGGCTTGTGCAGTGCAGTGAAAACGTGGAAGCATCCCTGTGCTGTCTGTAGGAATGTCTTCTTTAGGAACACTTCCCTCTAGTTTCTTCTCAGTCCTCAAGACTCTCTTTATCACACACACTCTTGGGAATTACCCACATGTGCACGTACTTGGGAACTGGATGAAATATATGTTTGCATGCTAGGCACATTTCAGATAGCATTTATAAACATTCCTTTATAAACATTCTCCATTGGCATTGTCTTCCGGAAAGTTTGCTTGTCCCTGTATGTTGTGCCACACCTATTTCTCAAGTGGTATCTGTGTTGGAGGGCCTTCTTTTTTTCTATGAAATATGACAAGTTCAATATTGTTCTCGAATATTTTAGTCTTCCTGATGCTCTTTCTAATGGACTCTAAACACATCTCCCCATCTGTGACCTGCCCCTTATTTCTTGTTTTAGGGTAGGATGTATCCTGGGAGCTGTACAAGTGGGAGGAGATAGGTTTGACCTACTTGGGCCACTTGTTAGTGCCAACTTGCTAAGCCTTAGTGCAACATGAGGCAGAAATGGACACAGCTCAGGTCTGTATTCGGCAAAGTTTGAGTAAAGGATTAGCATTTTCATTGAGAAACTTCATCAATTTTTAAACCTCATGTACTTGTTCAGGTCGTGGTTAAGCTTTTTTAAAAAGAATCAGGTGATGAAATGCTTTGTTTGTGGAGCAGTTAAAAACTGAAGTTGTGGGGAAATAACATTGGAAACGATTTATTGGATGTATTCAATTTTGTCTTATTCTTCCCTCTTAATGCACCCGTGCTTGCCCGTTAGTTCCTTTTAATACGAGGCAGAGAGAAATGAAAGCAAGGATTTTTCTCCATCTATGGTGGTCTACAGTGAAGTTTGGGTAGCTTTTTGTGGTGTCGTCAGTCTTAGGATACAACTCAAAAAGGAAAAGTTACTGTCAACCCTTAAACCTAAGTGTGCTTTTTCTTGAGCTTATTATTGTATAATAATAGCGCCCTCCCCGCTTTTGAAAGGACTGGTGATGCAGAAGCTTCGTGTGATCCCTTGCTCGTGTTTGCAGAATCCCCCGCTCCCCCAGCCGCCCAGGTTTCTTCTGGGTCTATGAATCTCTGCTCTCTAGATATTGACAAAGTCATTAAACAAGCCCGAAGCTTCGTGATGGCTTTCCCGGCACCACTTGCATTGCCCTTTATCATTACATTTAGTTGTGTTTCGTCTGGCTTTCTGTGTATGTGACAGGGCTCATACCCAGCCGACTGGAATGAATCTGTCCGTTAGGCGGTTGGTGAGCTGGCTCCGTCACACACGCTACCAGACCCTGAGGGTTGTTTGTGTCCTTGACTTCTGCGCTCCTGTGTGTTTCTGAGGACGGGTGCTCAGAGCATTTCTCTTGGAGCGCCCCTTTCAGCCGCCACCCCTGGGTCCTTCCCTCAGAGCTAGAGGAGGAAGCATGAAGCCGGGCAGGCAGTGCCCCGCTCTTCAGCCAGAGGATGCGCTGGAAAGCGCTCTGGGGGTCCATTGTCCTCCCTGGGCTGCCGCCCTCTTGTGCTGAAGAGACGGGGTGTGGGGTACAAGGAGTGCTCCCCAATAAATGACTCAACCTGCAGATGTTCTGATGCTTCGGGGCTGGCTGGGGACATCCCCGAGACTGTGTCACTACCATTGGAAAACAGTGATTTTAGCATTTCAGAAGTACGAGAGTCTATATTCCTCATATTTGGTTATTTTCCAGGTGTCTAACCTTTCATAGGTATTTACAGTGTCCCAGAGTTTACTAATACTCTGAACCCACTCCGAGTGCATTCTTTGATTTGACCAGTTTCCCTGCATTTATCAGTCTGATCATTGTGTGGCCATATATACGTTCCCTAATTTAGAGATTGCCTTCACATAGCCTGATTAGCAATCGTGTGTGAAATGATTATGTGGAAACATTACTAGCAAATTACAGCTTGTCTAAATACTGTATGTTTTCACTCGAGAACATTGGCTCTGGAATGTATTTCTGGCTCAGTGCAGAAAAAAAGCGAAGTCTTGGTGATAAAATGCAGCCAGATTTTAATTTGTGAAATGGAGCTTCTCAACTCAGTTGTTCCTCCCTCTCATAGCAACTTGAAGTGGCTTATTTCCTGTCTAGAATGAAAACTGTGCCCTTTTAAGATCAGTTAGTCTTATTATAAATTTCTAAATTGGCATTTTCTTATTAAAAAAAAAAAGCCAGAAGTTTACATGTAGCTGTTTGTGTCTGTGTCTTACATAGGATCTGAATTGTAAATCCTAATTAGTTCCACTTAAAACTAATGGAGTGGCTATTTCAAGGTCCTTGGCTATGATGGCTACCTCTTGGACTGGGGAAGTGACTCTTTCATTAAGACTTTATGCTAATGATCCTGGCTGACTTCTCCCACAGGGTGATGCCCAAAGTGGGAGGCAAATTCTTATCATAAGATATAACAGTGATCTACCCTGCTGGACAGCCACGATTTGGGGGCTTCACTCAGATTTGTCAAATAACTGCAGTGGGAGAAATTCAAAGAGGAACAGAAGCCTGGAGGCTTACTCTTATTTCTAGGTTATTTTGTCCAACGCCAGAGAGAAGGGATTCATTTATGGTTAAACGTAAAGCTTTCTTAGTGTTGAGATTGGTCAGTTTTATTTCTGGAATGGGCATCTCAAAGAAACAAAGAGGCTATTTCCTTCCCGATTTGACATGCCATTCAGAAATCTTTAAATTCGTCCAAAATGCTCTTCCTGTGGGAAGAAGGAAAAGCCAAAGAAGTCATGATAGCACTCTCCCCGCCCCCATCCCGGTCCTCCCCCCTCCCCCCAAGAGGACCTCAGTGTTCCATAATGAAAAGTCGCTTGCTCCACACTCCTAGCATTTGATGTAGGTGACTGACAGCTTGTGCAGTGACAGCCTCATTAGGGTATAGGCCAAGACAGACACAGCTGAGTAGATCAAAACTCAGAACTGAAGTGGGAACTTTGCATTCAAACTTGAATCCATCTAGAGGGAAAGGATGATGCATCTTCAAAAAGTGAGAATCAAAGCAAAATGAGGGAGGAGAATCAACAGTTCCAGTCTTACAACCGATTCTAGGTTTGTTTTGAACATTTTCCAGAAAAACACCATGATTCATTAGTCTGAAAAATTACTGTATTATAGGAAGAAAAGGATTGTTGGCTCTTATGGAAAAAGGCTTTGGATCACTTCTAGGACGAATTAGCTGCATAGCATTAAACCGTGATTTGAAGATACAGATTCCGGTTCATTGCAAAAGATGACTTTAAAAATTATCCTGAGGACTTGTGTGTGGTACTGGAACCATCCGCAAGGCTCTCACCTTGTAACTTAGAAACTCTTGAAGGCAGAAACCACTGAGTAGATTGATTCTCAGTGTTATCTTAGTGATAAACAGAAAAGCTGGTTGATTTCCTTTTTCAGGTAATTTGGCCACAATGTGATGCTTTATACCGATCATTCTCCCTGTAACATCCACAGTGAATGTTCCTCGTGTGGATGAAATCATAAATACTTGTATTATAAGGAAGTCTTTTTAAAATTTATATGCAAAGATATGAATTGTGTGATTAGTTTCACACACAGCCTAGAAGTACAGCATCTGTTTATGCGGAGAAAGGGGGAGTTTTGTATATTTTTTAATTTGGATTCCCCAAAAATAAATGGGAGGCTAAGAAAAGTGGTAAAATGCAGTTTTAATTTTTTAAAAAGTTATTGTTCTTAGCGAGCCATTAGTTTATCTTTAAAGTAATATAGAAATTTTGGTACTTTATTTACTAAAGGTAATAACTTGAAAAAAAGAGTCAAATCCAGATTCCATGCAAGACAGCCAGCAGAGGGAATGAAGCAGGGGATGGAAATGGAAAGAGAGAGATCAGAGTCCCAGGAAGTGGGAGAGGGAAAGATAGGAGCCATGTGAAGATCCAGCTGGAGGAGGAGACCTTGGCCGGGAGCAGTGGGGCCTGAGAGCGGCCCGGGGTGAGGGGCCTGGGCCCCTGCCTTGCTCTGCTCACCTCAGGCCAATCAGCTGTCTGTGCTGTCTTTCGGACTTGTGACTGTTCGCCCTTCTCCAAACTCTCATCATAGTAATCATTTTTTTTACTTAGAGATGTAAAAATGAAAACAGCTTTAACACTTCTGTGGCAATATCCCAAAAATTCGCAAATTGGGCACTATACTAAAATAGACCCTTTTGAACTTAAATTTTATTGCTGCGTGTTCCTGAGTGAGGAGAGTAAGCATCTCTAGGACACAGAAGCTTTAGGAATTTAAAACTATCAAAGATGTATTTTGGTGATGCTTACTCTCTGTTAAATCAGGGTAAATCTTAGGAAAGGCACAACATCACTAAAAAAGTGAGATAGTGTCTTTACAGGATTTGGAAACCCGAGGTGAAATATTTGGGTTTGCATCTGGAAGGCAGCTGTGGTATGCAGTGTTTGCCTGTGTATTTTCTGGTAGGTCTGGGGACATTTTCTAATGAAACATCAGGAAGGAAGGAGCTGATTATTAACAGTGATGATATATTTATAAGGAGATTTGTGTTTTCTGATTCTCTCTGACTTGGAATGGATTTGGAATCCAAAGTTCTAGCTTGGCTTTCACAGCAGCCTTTTCTCCCTCAAGGCCAATTAGCACAATAAAAGAGTTCTCACAAATTTGTCTCTCACGGTTGAAAATACCCACTGCACCCAGACACCTCTTTGTCTGCAAAATTGTATCTCAAAATTAATTTTGAGCAGGGTGTCCAAGACCTCTTGTACTGATTTTTGCACTTGCACGCACAAGTACATGTATCTTTTAGAACTCCCAAGTTCCCTCTGGCAAGTTACCAGGGTAATGCCTTCTTTAATTTCTCATTCTCTAAATCTTCAGCTCTGTACACAGCTCCTCTTTCCTTGTAAACTCTCCTAGCCCAGAAAAATACCTCTTCCTGTTTAGCTGAGTTTTCCTCCCTGTACAACTCCATTTTCTTCCCTTTTGATGTGTAGGAAAAAGTAAGCCAGATGTTGTGAACTTTGTTTCGGTATCGTCACTTGCCAAACAGCATCCTAGTTTCTGAACTGCGCAGCAAAATCTGAAGGGAACAAAATAGAGATGTTTGAGAAAGGTGTGCTCTCTGTCCCTGGCGATTTGTCTTTATAGTCACGTGGTGTGAGACCAGGAACGTGTTGGAATTCACATTCTGGTAGGCCACGGTGAACGGAGGTGAGAAAGGCCCGTTACAAGGAAGACACCTAGTCAGGGAAGATCAGTGTCCTCCTAGACATCACGTCTTTTAATTCCCCTTTGGAGCTCATCAAATAGGGTTTCTAGGACGTGGAGTTTTTCCTTAAAAAAGAAGTAGACTAGTGCATTGGGTGAGCTCTGTCATCAAACAGTGGCTCTGTGCCTGTGTGAACAGGGCTTTAGAAACCTCAATCCAGCATGGAAGAATGTACCTTGGTAGGAAATTAAAGGCAGGCCATGAATGCATTATGTGCTGGGACCGAAGTCAAGAGTAGTGCTACAGTAGTTCCTACTGGAGAGTCAACCAGTCCAAGTTCCATTCTCGCTTCAGCCACTGAGCTTCAGTAACCCGCGGTTTCTTCATCTGTAAAATGGGACTAATGCCGCTGGCCTCATGGAATTGTTAGAATAGAGCCAGTGTACCCCAGTTAATTAGAACTGTGGTTGAAAGACAATAAGGCCCTGGTAAATGGCACTTGTAGAGGCTGTTAGAGAAAATGTCGCTTTGGGCGATGTCATAGTAACACGTAGAATGTGCTGCTTCCTTTTATGCCCATGGAAAGAAATGGGCCAAATTGCATGTTAGAAGACATACAAAATGAATTTCACCTTGTAAAGTGTCCACAGTGTGTAACTGGGGTGGCGAGATACTAAGCAGGTAATAGTTCACCCCTCAAATACAGAACAAGCCGCAGTGAAATGATGCGTGGCCTCCATTAATTAAAATAGTAATGCAGATGAAATGGGAACCGAATACTGATGCAGTTACCCATTGCGGGCACGTTGATGTTAAACAAATTACTTTTAAGTGAGCACTATAGTGAACCTGTACAAACTAAAAAAAAATATCCACGTGGCTTCCTGCTTTAAAATGTTCCTATCTTAAGCAGAAATGGTTTTGAAAAACTATAGTGTCAAGGTTATTTGAACTAATTGAGTGAGAACTGACTCTCTCTATATGATTTGTATGCGTGAGCTAGCACAAGCTGGAATATTGTGAAATAGTGTACCTTTGTGGGGATCTCTTTACAGCTTCATATAGCGAGCTGAATTTCACATTTGAGGGCCAGGTTTAGGCTTAAGTCATGATCTGGGGACTTGAAATAAGAATTCAGAAGAGCATTTCAAATAACAAAAAGGTCTTTGGCGGGGTGGGGAGAGAGCTCATTCATCTAACTGAACACCAGGATGATTAGCAGATAACCAGAGAGAACATCAAAAATAACAGATCATATCTCTTGCCTTGTTCTTCCTTGCCTAGCAAGGTAAAATGACATTTGTTCTAGGAACTGAGGTGTGATTAAGAAAAAGCAAGCTGTTATAAAGGCATGGGAGTGGTTGCTGCTCCCTTCTGGTTTCTCACGAACTTAATGATAATGAATGAAATCCAGCAAACAAGAGACATGGCCATCCGTTTCCTTCCACTCATAATTAATAGCAAGCCCGTGGAGAAACGCCACTCACAGCTACTAGTAGGACGGCCTTAGAGTTTGGTCACTAAGCATAGAAAAATTAAATGTAGAATATCAAGCTTTTACTCCGGGGAATTGTTTTTAAGCGTAGATATTAAACAGCCCTGGAAGTTCTCTAGTAGTTAATTTATACCAGCTCCCTTGATAGGTGCAGTTGGCTTTCAGGGATGTTGGTGCCATTATTCATTTAGGATAAATTGTAGGTATAGCAAAAACCCACCGCAGTGTCTCAAGGATAGTGTTTTCAGGGTTCTCAGTTTCTTCTCATCTCACTGAAGTTGCACTGACATTCCAGAAATCAGTGTAAAGTCTATTCTGGGCAAGTATGGAATCAGCAATGATGGATACTCAGGTTGGTTACGGAGGCTGCATGGAGAAACCTCAGAACCAAGAGATGTGGCCTGCCTGCCTCCCTCCCTCCCTCCCTCCCTCCCTCCCTCCCTCCCTCCTTCCCTCTCTTTAATGTTTTAGTCATGGTTTTATTTTTTTAACTTTTATTTAATAAATATAAATTTCCAAAGTACAACTTTTGGATTATAGTGGCTTTCCCCCCATACCCTCCTTCCCACCCACAACCATCCCATCCCCCACTCCCTCTCCCATCCAATTCTTCATCAAGATTCGTTTTCAATTATCTTTATATACAGAAGATCAGCTTCTCTTTTGATGGTCTGCATTGGTCTGGGCTTTCAGAAAAAAAATCGTCATGATTTTGGCTTTTAAATGTTTTATACTGCTACCAGGAGATCAACACAGGGACTAAATCTTAAAGAATTGGCTCTGTCCTGACCTCATGTGGAACCTTGTCAGGCCTTTGTTTGCTTGTTTATTTTCTTATTCACTGGTGGTTTTTTTTTTTTTTTTTAATTTATTTATTTGAAAGACCGAGTTACAGGAAAAAGTAGAGACAGAGAGAGAGAGAGAAAGAGGTCTTCCATCCACTGGTTCACTCCCCAAATGGCCACAATGGCCAGAACTGAGCTGATCTGAAGCCAGGGCCAGGTCCTTCTTCTGGGTCTCCCATGTGGGTGCAGGGGCCCAAGGACTTGGGCCATTTTCTGCCTTCCCAGGAGCATTAGCAGAGAGCTGGATTGGAAGTGGAGCAGCCAGGACTCGAACTGGAGCCCATGTGGGATACTGGTGCCGCAGGCTGGGGCTTTGTAACCCTCTGCACCACAGCGCCGGCCAGACTTACTCATTGGTTTATGCGGGGCATCCATCATATACTAGGCCCTACACCAACCAGTAGGAATGAAACAGACTTGAGGAACCCTTCCCACCCTCTTAATGCTCACAGACTAGCTGGGTTGATATGCAGTCACGATGGAAGAGTTAAGTACCACACAGAATGGGAGAATGTAGCATAGTGATGCAACTCAACCTTTGCTGGCCATGGGTGTCCTCTTGAGCTAGGAAGTGTCAAAGCTGACACCTAGAGGCTGGCTAACACGTAGTCAGGGGCAGGAGGAGAACAGGAAGTACACCAGGTACATAGGCAATGAGGAAAGAGAGCCTGAGATAGAGCGGTAGAGCGAGAGGGAGGGAAGAGAGAGCGCGCGCGAGTGGCGATCCCCGTGCATCTGTGCGGACTCTAAGATTCTCTGGGTTGTGCCCGTCTGAACTTGTTTGACCATTAGCCTTCAGTTTCTTCCCTGTATAATGGTAGGCCATGCGATCTTTCTACCAGTGAATTTTAGGGCTTAGGGATTTTCCAAATTCCGGCAGGTGAAATATGACTTAGCTTGGTGCCATGCCACGCAAGGCCCCGCTCCCCTGCCGGTGTGCTGTCCCTGCTGGACCCCTCTGTTCACCCTGCTCGCCTGGCTTCTCTCGCTCAGACTCCAGAAACACATGATTGACCCTAGTCCTGGGGATGCTGTCTGTCCAGATCATGTTGTAACCAACATTTTCACATGGACCATCTCTTTCAGTTAAAAAACAAAAGCAAGCAGAACGGCACCTCCTCAACCTGGCCATCACTGATTTGGTGAGAATTTAGAGATTTTTCATGATTAAGAAGGAGAAAGGGCAGCATAGGACTAGTTTCTCTGAGAGACAGCAGCTACACTGTCCCCTCATCGGAGCAGTACCCTCAAATCAGGAGGCGTTCCCCACCCACCGTGAACAGGGACAGGGCCTGTGATGTGAGGCTGACTCCACTACACGGTGTCCTGGCCGCGTGACACTGACAGCTTATTTCATCCCACGTTCTCCATCTTTCTTTCATAGGGGCGGCAGTGGCACCTGTTTCATAGAGTGGCTTAACCCACGGTAACTATGGTAACGGGTCTCGGCCAGTGTTTGCTAACTCTGAGAACATTCATCCATCTAGTCATTCATTGACTAAGCAGATACACCGGGTTCATGTAAGGTGTATATTACAGAAAAACTACACATGGATTTAAAAATTTAAATGTATCTTGTAATTCCAGCAAACTTTTTGATATAGCTGAGAATACCCTAAAGACCTACCATCTAGCCTCATTCCTGAGGGAAGGTGGCTGGGTTTGTTTGTTTGTGTTATTGTTGTCATTGCTATCTTCTCCCTTTCACATTTTTTCCCAAAGCAAATGATCACATGTTTCGGTTCCTTATTAGACTTGTCAGAGCCACCTGCATCAAAACCAGCATGGCACCCATCACAAGTGCGATTCCGGAGTCGTGTGTTGGCCTCCTGAGTCACCGTGGGCAGAGCACTGGGAAGCGGCACTGTTAGCTGCTCTCCAGGAGATTTCTACACACACTGGAGCTTGCAGCCTGTTGGGATCCCCTTGTCCCACTGGACTCCCATTCAGGGCTACAGTAAGGAAAGGCTAATGGGCACTTTCCTCTTTGTTTCGTTTGTGTTTTCTCCAAGTCTGAATCCTGAAAACGAATGAATGAACAACACAAAAACCTTTTACTTTACTTGTTAAAAAAAAAAAAAGATTATTTATTTGAAAGGCAGAGTTACAGAGAAGCAGAGGCAAAGAGGAGGGGGTGAAGGGAGGGAGGGAGGTCTTCCATCTAATGGTTCACTCCCCAAATGACCACAATGGCCAGAGCTGGGCCAATCCAAAGCCAGGAGCTTCTTCTAGGTCTCCCACATGGGTGCATGGGCCCAAGCACTTGGGCCATCTTCCACTGCTTTCCCAGGCCATAGCAGAGAGCTGGATCAGAAGTGGAGCAGCCAAAACTTGAAGCACTGCCCATATGGGACGCAGACACTGCAGGCTGTGGCTTTACCCACTGTCCCACAGCACTGGCTCCTTGCTTTGCTTTAGATGTGGAAACAGCAGTTGACTTCTTTAGCAGCTTTCATTTCCATTTCCATGGGTGAGATGGAAAGAAGTAAATCTCTTACTATCTCTCTATAATGCAGGAAGCGGCAGCTCACACCTGCCTGCCTCTGCCATTCTGGGTGATGTGGTTCATAATGCACTCTCCCGTTCATCACAGAGTCTGTTACAGCCCATGGGATTCATAGCTTGAATGTTCATAACAGAGAAAGAGGGGAACTGAAACTTCTGTGTGTTCTTGTTGTTGTTGTTATTGTTTTATTGTTATTAGCCACCTTGAATCGATTGCTTCCCTTCCCCCAAATTACAGCTGCTGTGACCCTGAGTTAGTCTGGCTGAATTGAAAGCCAGCAGAATGACAACTTTGTTTCCACTCAGTGCTTTACTGAGAGTGCTGTCCAAGCGAAGGGGACTGGGGAAGGTCCAAGCACCTGTGTGCCAAGGGGAAGGGGACTGTTGAGGTTTTCCTAGACAGCTGTGTGCCTGCTTTTGCCGGAGAAGGGGCAGCAGGCAAGCTGCCTACCCTCCAAGAGATCATTTCTGCCACATGATGGGAAAGACTTGTTGGTAACAGGAGTGGAACTCTTTATCGCCTCTTGTTTTTATTTTGGGGTCCTCTCTGCAAACCCTGGGAAAGAATGTATTACCCACTGCATGGGCCTAGAGGAACTCTTCCAATTTTAAAGGCATCCTCTCAGAAGAATATTAAATGTTTGAGTGCAATTTATGGTTTTCTTTGCCTTTTTATTCTTCCCTGAATTTTTTCCCTCTGGTGCTTCAAGGGGAGACCTGATGGCAGTTTTATTTTATGCGAATACATAATAAATGTGTCATCAAAACTGAGTGCCAAATGTGATGAAGAGGCACGTGCTGCCACCTGCAGAAGTCCACACATGGCCTGGAGGGACACGGTTCCTATTTATTCATTTATGAAGCGCTTGCTGTGTAACAACTACTTTTCGTATCCTCTTTTTAAAGAATTATATTTCAGAGGCAGAGAAGGAGAGAGAGAGAGAGAGACAGAGAGAGAGACAAACAGACAGAGAGCTCCCATTTGCTGGTTCACTCCATAAATTCCTGCAATGGCCAGAGCTGGGCTATCCCAAAGCCAGGGGCTGGAAACCCGTGAAGGAACCCAAGGCCAGCCACTCCCACTGTCTACCCAAGTATCCAGGGGCAGGAATCTGGAATCAGGAGCCAGAGGTGAGATTCAAATTCAGGAACTTAACCAGCGTCCTAGCTGCTGGGCTGAACACCCACTCTGTCACGTCATCTGGACTCTCCTAACAGTCGTTGAGTTACAGAAACGGGTGTTTGAGAAAGGGATGAAGCTTTCCTGGAGGCCGTACGGCCTTAGCTGAGGGATCCGAGATTTGAATTCACATGTGTCTATCTCTAGGTTGCATTTATTTGCCAGCTCGCTGCTTACTGGTGTTTCACTGCCTGGAGCCAAGGGGCCAGAGGAAGTGTGCAGGTTATCCAAGCACCCCGTCGGAAGAATCCTGATTCTCTGTGTGTAGTTTAGGGTTTTCCGTATTCTTCTCTCTCTCTTTTATTTATTTATTTATTCTTTTAGATTTTAGTTATTTGAAAGTCAGTGTTACAGAGAGAGGGAAACACACACCCACACACACACAGATTGATTGATTGAATGATTTCATCTGCAGGTTCACTCCCCTCAAATGCTTGCAACAGCCAGCTCTGGGCCAGTCCAAAGATAAGAACCTGGAACTCCATCCAGGTCTCCCATGTACATGGCAGGGGCCCATGCACTTGGGCCATCTTCTGCTGCTTTCCCAGTCACATTAGCAGGGAGTCAAGTGGAAGCGGAGCAGTTGGAACTCCAACCTGCCACCCACAGGGGACGCTGGTGTTGCAGGCAGCAGCTCAACCTGCTGCAATCTGATGCCCGTCCCAGGGGTTTTCCCTTTTATTACTGTAATTTTCTTAACTTTTCTCCCTCTGAATACTTTATGGGAAAACACTCGTGCAGTTTTATATTGTGAAAGGTATAATAAATGCTTTATTGAAATTGAGTGTAGAATTTGATGTAAAAGGTGCATGTGTGGAAATGAGCTCTATCCATACAAAGAGGCATGGAATTAACCCTATGTCTGTCCAACGTTGCAAAAAAGGAAGCATTTCAGCCTCCAAAACCTGAACTATAGTGATATTATGGCCCCTTCCACTGGGTAAAAGTAAAAATTTTGCGACTATCATGATTATGGAAAACTCAGAGAAATGGGAAAATACTCATTCGGTTTACCCTAGGAGGTGTTTTATCAGCTACCTGTGGTAACAGAGTATATATTTGTGAAATGAAAGACTGTTAAGTGAAAATCTGTATTTCAAAATATAATTATTGGCCAGTTTAGGTTCTGACACCAAATACCAAGTATCCAGTTAAGAGTAAGTGGTGAGGGGTGGTTTACATCAGCCCTTGGAACATCCATGTCCCATTTCAGCGCCAGTTCCAATCCCACTTACTCCACTTCTCATCCAGCTTCTGACTGATGCATTCTGGGAAGGCAGTGGATGATTGGATATCAGCCACGCACATGGGAGACCAGGATAGCGTTCCAGGCTCCTGGGCTTCAGCTCTGCCCAGCCCTGGCCATTGTGGCCATTTGGGTAGTGAATGAGCAGATCGAAGATCTCTTTCTCTCTGTCTCTCTTTCTCTAACTCTGCCCTTCAAATAAATAAATACATCTTTAAAAAAAAGAAAAAGTATTTTCTCTTTAGTGATCATATAGAAATTTGAAAGCTGAAATCCTGCTATGAAGGCAGGCTGGAGCTAGGAACTTATATCCAAGAGTCATAATAACAGCCAACATTTTTTGCACACTTGACATACGCCATTTGCATGTACAAGTCTCTGTATTGAGCATTTTACATGCCTTGGCTCATTTAATGTTCACAAAACCTCCATGGAGGAGCTAGTCCACCTTTTACACGTGAGGACACTGGCACAGAAAAGACTTGTAATTTTCCCTGGGTCATAAAACTAGTAATTCTTAGAGTGAGACTCAAACACAAATCTTTGTGATGTTTAAAGCTAAGCTTTTAATCCCTGTGGTATTCTGCCTAGAGATGATGTCTAAACTTGGAATATATGGAGTTGAAAGCTGGGCTGAACTGAATCTTAGAACATGGCCACGTTAATGGGATGGGAAAAAGTTGAGACAGCCAGTGGCGAGACAGCGGAGGACAACTAAAGGAAGAAAACCATGACTTAGAGTTTCACAAAGAAGAGCGTTAGTAACAACTGCAGAGAAGTTAGAGAGGGAGAAGGGGGAGGGAGAGCGGGAGAGGAGAGGAGAGGAGATGTTGACAGGGACAGCTTTGAGTAGGACATTTGGTCATATTTCAGTGTCATTCATTTTGAAACTGTGGATTAGTTTTCTCAATCAGTGCCCTCCGAGGTCATTTAAAGACTCATTCAAGAGCATTATTTTGTCTAGGATAATACTTTGAAGCATTTTTGTTTTTGGCAAATTAGAACCAGTGTGGCACTCCCTTTGCCTCTTTGTCCCCTCCTTCCTCTGCTCCAAAATAAATGAAGCACAAAGGAAAAGAAGGCGCAACAATGGCTGCCCCGAGCCCAGCAGAATAATCCCAGAGACTTTTCTTCATTTTGCTGGCAAAAGGTGTTGTGAAGCCAAAGTAGATAATAGATGGTAATGGGTGATGGGTACATCTCTTTGTGGGCTCAGTTGAGAGTGGGGCTGCCTATGCTTTGTACTGAAGTACTGGAAAGATCTCCCAGACCTGCTCAGTCTTCATAAATAAAACATGATCTCTACACGGGGTGGGACTGTTAACTTCCTTTCTTTTTTCCCTCTTTGCGAAGGAGAGACTTAAACAGGAAAAGGAGTGGTGTAGCATAAATACACACCCCAGTTTCTCTTTTCTGTGCACTCAACTCTCTCCCAACGAATACTTTTCTTATGGTTGAAACAAAGCGTTACGGCCATTGTGACCCGGCGTGTTTGTAAGTCCATCTCGTTGGTCACCTTTCTCCTTTTCAATCTAACTGTGACGCCCCTGGTGATCCCTTCCAGGAAACCATCTCAAGTTGGTAACTCCCAATTTTCCATCTCTGCTCTGGACCACTGAGCTCCAGCCTACTGGACTTCCTCACCCTTTGTCATATTAGCATCTCAGATGTAAAATGTCCTAAATGGAGACCCGTGCCACCCGTTCCCTGGGCATTCCCCAACTCCCCAAGTGGCAGGGACATTCTTCAAGTTGCTCAGACCCTTCAGCTTGTCCTCTTGGCTTAAAAAAAAACAAAACCTAGACTCACCGCCTTCAGGACTACTGCCCTGGTCCGAGCCAGCGTCATCTTTTGCCTGAATTGGTACTTTTTAATTGAATTAAGTTCCTAACTGGTCTCATGGTTTGTCTCTTGCCTTCCCACCACTTTAACACTGTTGTAAAATATGTCACATCCTATGAACTTGAGATCTCAAAGCTCTTCATAGTAATTTAAATCTCAAAACTCTTCATAATAATTTTTGCAACCCTTCCTATAATTCATGCAGACAACCCAAATTCTTCACAGTGGTCATGGACCCCCCCCGTAGTCTGCCTTCCTGCTTGATCCTGGGTGTGTTTTCTAGAACCTTCTAGATCTGAAATGTTGTCTTTCTTGTGAAGCTTTGCCAGTTACAGCACCACCCTTCTACGTGCCCAGCTGTTGTTGTTGTTTAGTGTTTCCATTTGTCTCCTACCAGTAGAATATCAATCTGATAAGGACAGATTGTCTATTTTGTTAACTGATACTGCCCTACCGCTTAGAGTGATGACTGATGTATAGTAGGCCCTCACGTAATGTTTGTTGAATGAATGAATGAAGTTTTAGATCCTAAAATAGAACTGTTGAGTCAGGGCATGCACATTTTTGTGTGTGTGTGTGTGCATGTGAATACAATTTTTCATTTGATCTCTGAGCTGTGACCCCCACCCCCAAGATAACAGTTTTCCACTTCTGAACAAAGAGGTCTCCGAGTACCCAGATTTTTATCTCCACAAACAAGCATCACCCATTGGAGCTGGACAAGAGCAGCACATATCACCATCTTAAGTTCTTCAAAATGCTTCAAAATATATCCCTTAAAGGGAAACAAATGGAGAGACCTTTGTAGCTTCCCTTTGCCTCCGCTGCATTAGCTGAAGATAAATCCACGCAGGGTCACTGAAGGGAATGGACAACTGCGTTAAGCTGTGTAATGATGAACGCTAATGGCCTGTGACAAAATGGGTCTCTGTAGGCTGAGTTGCCGTGGAAGGTGGGGACTTTTCCCTCTTTTTTGTTAAAACCAAGCCATTTTAAAGGAGAAAAGAAAAAAAAACAAAAAACAAAAAACGCTGCAGGCCAAGTTCAAGGTCATTTCCATAGTATCTCTCTGTTTCTCATTGTTCCATTTTTGAAAGTTCATATGGTTTAGGCCAGAAAGGTACACAGAGTGTTGTGCAGTGGTGGGGGAATCTCTGTTGTAGCAAATAAAAATGCAATGTCCTTTATTCCCAATAGCAGCCTGGTGTAGTTCAGTTGTTTCTTTAACTGTCACATATGCATGATCATGGAAATTGTTGATTTTTTTAGTTTTGACTTTTTTTGGGGGTGGGGGGATAGACACATCGCCATCATAGTGGCTGATAGAGATTTATTTCATTTTCTGTGCATTTCCCTTACTTTTAAGTGAGGAACTTGTTTTCCAATGTATCCTTCTCCTCCTTTGGACTTGCAGGTGGTTGGCTGGGTGGTGTTAGGTTAACCCATTAACTTTTCCTTTCAGACACGATTGTTACAGGGACCAAAGACGTGTGTATAAATGTGCTCCATAAACTGCCATATATATTTAAGATAGCAATATTCATGTGAATGTTAGACCAGGTGGTCCCTAAGAGTTCTTACAATTATAGGACTGAATTTTTTTTAAAGATTTATTGATTTATTTGACAGGCAGAGTTACAGAGAGAGAGGGAGAGAGAGAGGAATCTTCCATCCACTGGTTCATGTCCCAGGTGGCCACAAGGGCTGGGGCTGGGCCAGGCCAAAGCCAGGACCCTGGACCTTCATCTGGGTCTCGCATGTGGGAAGTAGGGACCCAAACACTTGAGCCGTCTTCTGCTGCTCTCTCAGGCGCATTAGCAGTGAGTTGGATGAGAAGTGGAGCAGCTGGGACATGATTCAGTGCTCATATGGGATGCCAGTGTCACATGAAACAGCTTAATGCACTGAGCCACAGTGCTGACCCTGGAACCGAATTACTGTAAGATGATCCAAATTAATCTTTCTAGTAGCTTATATATATATATATAAAACTATGTGTGTGTGTATGTAAACCTGGACTTTGTAAGAGTTGACCATGAACTATTGAATAATCTGAGGAGGTTTGGGATTTTTTCTTTTTGCTCTGTTCAGAATTTCTGTATGACCTACGTGTAATATACTGTCTGCATCTCAGATATTCAGAGCACATTTTGCTCTACAGCAGAATTATTTGTCAACACATTTCTTTCCTGCCATCGGAATATCCCTGGATGAGCTACAGAAATATAGCATATCCATTTGTAACTAAATAAAGCCCTAACATGACTCAAGCCGGATTCTTGAGTTAAAGGGCTAGCTCTAATTCTGGCCTACAAACAAATGGTTACAAGGCCAACTTCAAGGCCCTGATGTTGCTGCCTGGTCTGGAATTTATAAATTCTATCTATCCATTTACTTTTTACAGACATTTTTGTTCTTACTTTCAGTGCCACTGTGTTTCCTCCAGCCTTGCTACATGCATGGTTTTTATTGCATGATATAAAGTGGACTGCTCTGCCATATTGATTTAATGCTATGTTTCAATAAATTTCCCCCGTTACAGTGCTTGCTCCATACCAGGCAGCCAAAGGAGAAACAGACGGATGTGCTGGTTAACTAATTTTAAAAGAGAAAAAATTCCATTTTCTCCATCCTTTAATGTCATAGCTGTCCCGCCAATGACCTGATACTGAGATGTATTAGGTTCCCCTGACATATGTTACAGGAAGTAGTGACCTGACCTTTTAAAATTTTATTAACATTTATAAATTTGTTTTAGTGTATTATGTTGGAAGCAATGATTTTTCCCCAGAATGGATTGGGGTGACTGGCGTGCAGATGGATGGCCATGGCGTGCAGTGGGCTGGTGGACGTTTGGTGGAGAGCACATATGCTTTTTATTTCCTCTCACCTCGCCTCTCCTGCCTTCAGGGCCTATGCTAATGGGGATGGAAAGATTTTAGGTTTACCCAAAAGCATTTTACAGAGGACTGGAACCATTACCGTTAGCTGTTGGTTGGGTTAGGTTTTGATTATGACTTGATAAAACACTGAGACGTAGGTATTCATTCATTCATGCAACTTCTCAGTGCTTAATGTATTCCAGGCCCTGTGCCAGTCACAAGGGATGGAAGACTGATGGCCACATCCCTGCTCTTGAGTAACTTAGAAGCTGATGGATTAGGGACTTGCAGTACACAGTCAGGAGCCTAATAGAAGTTGTTGTTGTTGTTGTTTTTCTTTTCTTCCCCTCACTCTTTTCAAAGCACAAAGTTCTGCCTGCCTGCCTCTCCTTCCCTGTTTCTTTCTCTTTTCTGTAATTTTCTTTGGCTTTCCCCCTCCCTCGCTCCCTCCCTCCGTCTTTCTCACCCTGAATTGGCACTTCTTAAGAAATATTTAGATTTTGTAGGTAAAAATATCTGTCTGAGATGAATACAAGAAGTCTTTGCTACTGTGAATCTTTGGTGCATAGCTTCATCCACTTTGACTGCCTTAGCAATTCTCATATTTCTCTCAATACCCCAAGAAATTGAGAAGTGTGTGGCTTTAGACGTAGCACACCTCTCCAGTGACAGGAACCAGGAGCCAGGAGAGCTAGTGTGCTGCTTGTCTAACCTGCTTCCCCCCAGCAGTCATGGACCACGGGGACGGACACCGCCATCTGTGGTCTGCCTTCCTCCAAATGCTTCTGAAGCTTAAATGGAGCCTCTCGGCCCCTGAGTGTGTCTGGATCGCTGTTTGATTTTCCAGTAAATATTTGTTGATCTTATAGACAGGGAAATGGAGGCACTGAGGACATAAGTGGATAGATAAATAAGTTACGGACACTGCTGGGAAACCTTAGCTGATGTCTGAGCCTCTGTGTAGTAGCACAAGACTTCAACTGGGTGTTGTATTTTGTTCCCAGTTTCTGCCTTTCGCTTGTATGAAAAGCATGACACAATTTTACTGGCTCTGCATTACTTCTTGGTCCTTATCCAGAGTTAGTGTTTTCTGGCACATTCCATGTGTACATTTGTATCTTCTTACACTCTGCTTTTTGACTTTGCTATACTGGTCCCAATAAGGACATTAGCCATTTTTCCAGGTTCCCTCACTTAAAATGTACATTTTCTTGATACATTTGACATTTTACCTTTGCCTAACAAGACCTAGTAATAAAAACATTAGCCATATTTCTAGGTTCTGTCACTCAGTTTTTCAAAAAATAAGAACGCTGCCGTACGTCAAATACCGTGCTTGAGGCAATGGCCAGAAATTTAAATGAAGAAATGGTTCTTGTGGGGCTGGTGCTATGGCATAGAAGGTTAAGCCTCTACCTGCAGATTCGAGTCCCGGCTGCTCCACTTCCAATCCAGCTCCCTGCTAATGCTCCTTGGAAAGCAGTGCAGGAGGTGCCCATGCACCCACAGGGGACACCTGGATGGAGTCCTGGGCTCCTGGCTTCGGCCTGGCTCAGCCCTTGACGTTGACAGCCATTTGGGGAGTGAACCAGCGGATAGAAGATTCTCTCTTTCTCCTTCTCTCTCCTTTTCTCTCTGTGACTCTGCTTTTCAAATAAATAGATCTTTAAAAACAACCAAAAAAGTAAGCAACTTGCTTTATTGCAGAACCTTTCAGAGCCTTGAATATGCACAACGTGCTGTGAATGTCTAAGAAAAAGAATGTATGCCACATTTTCTACTCTTAGGTGAACAATGAATGCATTGTTTGTAAGTAATCTTGGGGTTGGTGTGCTTTAGAACATACTCTAAAGAATTGATGACAAAAACATTAAAAACTTTTTTCCCTCATTTTATGTAAAGGGCAGAGACAGGGACAGGCGGACAGAAATCAATCTCTGAAATGCTGGTTCACTCCCAGAATGCCACAACAGCCAGGGCTAGGCCAGGCCCAAGGCGGGAGCCTGGAACTTAATCCACGTGGGCGTCAGGGACCCAACCACTTGAGCTGTCAGTTGCTTCCACCTTGGGTACACATTAACAGGAAGCTGGAATTGGAGGTAGAACCAGCACTTGAACCCAGGCACTCTGATGAGACGTGTTTTTCCCTCCAAATAGACCGCCTCCCCACTGCTCATGGTGATGGTTAATCTGTGTAAGGCGTTTCTACGTGTGAGACCAACTCTCTGGCAGTCGGAGGTCATCTGGTTTATTCCCTGTGTCCAACTGGAGAGGAAGTAGAGAGAGAGGCGCTGGGGCTTAGCTACAGTTAGAGGATAGGTAGGAGGAGAGAGTCATCTTCTGATCCCTTATTGTATCACGGGATGTCTCAGATGCTGCCCGATCCGAAGTTGTCAACTTCAGACACTTAGATCTCCAACAATGAATACATTTCATACACATACTTCCATAAACAGGTCTCACAATCAAACTGACTGAACGTAGCCTGGACTAGCGGAAGCTTTTTGCTGTTATTCCACAAAAATGTCTAAATAGATCAGTTGCTTTTTTCTTTCTTTGTGGTTTTCTTGTCTGTTCCCTGTCCATTGTGAGTTAGGGAGTTTTGCCTCATTAGCCCTCCTGTGTTTTAGGCAGTGGTAGGCCTACGTGGGAGGTGACTCAGTGGCAAAATTGAAGGCACTGCAGAAGCCCTAGGCAGGTTGC
Source organism: Oryctolagus cuniculus (assembly GCF_051225735.1). Taxonomy (NCBI): domain Eukaryota; kingdom Metazoa; phylum Chordata; class Mammalia; order Lagomorpha; family Leporidae; genus Oryctolagus; species Oryctolagus cuniculus. Next base: position 169,426,256 of record NC_142869.1, read on the forward strand.
ATCGTGATTAGTTTTATGCCAAGGCAAGTACAGTCACACAGGCAAGGGAATAAAAACCATCAGATGATGGAAGGGAAAATGAGCTCTAAGGGAGCTTTGTTTTTCTCGTAAATGTGTTCCGGAAAAGTAAGTTGGATCAAAACGTATCCAATATATTGTAGGTTATTCCTGAGGTCATGTCCATGGTCATCGCCCCAACGGCTTGTTCTCTGCAGTTTGGCTGTAGCAGAGGACCTGGTACTATAATAACGCTATGGATTCAGACCCAAGAGCAGATAATGGCCCATGCATCTGGATCATTTGGAAGTCAGAATGTGTTTTCTCATAGCAGTGTTCTTATAGAACCTTCTTTGGTGGAAACCTCCGCTGAGCAGTTTTACCCATAATATCTCTTGTGTTTCTCACCATAACTTTCTGCAGTTTAGCTGGAATTAAGCATGTGTCCTGGGAGCAATTTTGGAAGTTGAGTAGAGACGTGGTGAGCATGATTCTTTCTGCTGTCATCTGGGAGTAGAATCAGAAGTTCATGCAGGGCCAGGATGTGGTAAAGAGGGGATCTCAATGGTCAGCCAGTTCAGCCTTCCTGCTTCTGAATATAAGGACATCACCCTCAGCAGGCCTCAGTTACGGTACCAGCACCAGGGACAGGGTCAAGTGGTAAGGGCCAGGGTTTCCAACAGTCGCTGGTGAGAGAAGCAGGTGTGGCCTTAGATGGTAATTCTGGGGTGAGGCATGGGAAGGGGAGGTAGTGATGGAAGTCTGGGGAGAGACTGTTTCATGGGACAGGTGTTGCAGTGCAGTAGACTAAGCTGTTGCTTTCTACACCTGCATCGTGTATTAGAATGCCAGTTCAAGTCCTGTCTGCTCTACTTCTAATCCAGCTCCCTGCTAATATACCTGGGAGGCAACAAATGACATCCCAAGTACCTTGCACCCCTGTTACCCATGTGGGGGACCTGGATGGTTATAGTGGCAGTGTGGGAAGTGAACCAGCAATTGGAAGAATGATCTGTCTTTTCCTGTCTCTGTCACTCTGCCTTTGAAATGAATTAAGACATAAGTCTTAACAACAACAACAAAAAGATATGGAGCCAGGACTAAAAGCCAGGCACCTGATGTGGGATATGGGCATCCCAAGCAGGAGTTTCACAGCTGTGCTGAACATCCACCCTTAGGTCAACTTTTTGGCAGTAAAATTCCCTAAAATTGCAAATAAGTGGTGTGTGTGTGTGTGTGTGTGTGTGTGAGAAAAAGAGAGAGAGAGAATTTAAAATGTCTAGTTCTGAGTTTGATGTCTACAATGCTAAGGTGAATATTACTCTTAGTGGCTGGATTGATTTATCCCAGGATACAGTCTGCAGTGTTCTTTTTGTTAAATTCTAGCTTTGGCAGCTTTGTGACACTCAGCAAGTCCTTTAATCATCTGGGGTTTCCCAGGCTGTACAGTGGGACAGATACTACCTGACTGGCAGTGTGGATTCAGGTGTCACATGATTTGCAAATCTGGGCAGTTATTGGCCATCCAGCCAACATTTGGTTTGTTTTCCTTTGCTTTCATCTCGTGACTATATACCCAATTCGGTCTCTTCTTCCTCACTGTGTACCAGCATTCTCCTGAATGTTGGTTTGTACCTATATCTCTACATTGTTGACAACATTTGCCTGATGAAGGTCATCTCCTAATACGTTCTCCTCCCAGGACATTTTCTACAATGACAGATTTTTCTTACATTTAATAAGTATTTAGCTCCTGTTGCCCAGCAATGGAAGAAACAGAACCCCTGCTTTCATGAAGTATCCATTCAGCTCAACTTATATGCCTCCGGTTTGTTAGGACTGCAAGGAAAAATAAAGCAGGGTAAGGAACAGTGTTGGGGGTGGGGCTGGAGGTAGGGCAGGATGCTGTTTTAGGTAGAGTGTTCCAGGAAAGTGTGCAAGCCAAGGTCTGAATGAAATTAGGAAACAAACCATGATATACATGAGAGCGAAGTGACAGAAGAAGGAAATGGCAAGTCCAAGATGCCTAAGACCAGGATGCCTGAAATCTAGCAAGCAAGGAGGCAAGTATGTCAAAGAGGACATCAGAGAGGTGCTAGCGGCAAGATCACTTAAAGGCTTTCACATAGTGGTGAGGACTTTGGATTTTATCCCAAATGAGGCAGAAAGCTACTGAAGAGTTTTGATTAGAGAAATCACAACCAAATTTCACTGTTCAACTGATTGCTTGGGATGCCAAGTGAAGACTATGCTGTCAGAGGGCAGAAGAAGCAGAGTACAAAGTTGTTGGTTAATGGTCAGAGGTGATGACATGAACTAGGTGAGAAGTGGCCGTATTCTGGATACATTGTGAACGTTTGCCAATGATTGGAGGATGAATGTGGGGAAATGATGAGCCAAGTAGACAGCAAAGATTTTTTGCCTAAGCAACAGAAGAACAGAGGTGTAGTTTCAAGAGTTGATGAAGACTACAGGAAATACTACTTGAGTAGTAAGAGTACGAGTTCATTTTGGGGATATCTAAATTTGAGATATATATTAGATAGCTAAGTGTGTGTGTGTGTGTGTGTGTATAAAAATGTGTGTGTGTGTTTGCTGAGTAGTTAGTTGAATACAGGACTATAACTAGCACTGTCCAACAGAACTGTCTGCCATGATTGAAATATTTCTGTCTTCCTTGTCCAAAATGGCAGCCACGCCCACCGTGCAGTGTTATTGAACACTTAGCATGTGGCCATTGAAGCTGAAAAACTATTTTCTTCTTTAATTTTAATGAATTTAAAGAGCCATCTATGGTTAGTGGATTCTGAATTGCTTAGCAGGAAAGATAGTAGAATGAAATTGAAAGTTACCAACAGTCCGGTACTATGGAAGGTCATGAGACCAGATAAATCCGCTTGGGAAGAAACATAGGTGAAGACCTCTGAGAGCTGAGATCTTCGATGGAGCAGTTAGGACGATACAGAGTTACCAGCAAAGAATTTATCAACAAGAGCAGATAGTGAAGAAGGCCGAGGAAACCAAGTGAATAAAGTATCTGTTTTGCCTTGTTTTATTTTTATTATTTATTTAGAAGGCAGAGCAGCAGAGAGGGACAGACAGAGCAAGAGAGATCTTCCCTCTGCTGGTTCACTTCCCAAATGCCCACAACAACAAGGACTGGGCACAGTGAAGCCAGGAGCCAGGAACTCCATAGCATGTGGGTAGCAGGCACCCAAGCTCTTGTGTCATCAGCCACCACCTCCCAGGGATATTAGCGGGAACCTAAATAGGAAGAAGCAGCAGGACTTGATCCAGGAACTCCGGTATATGATGCATGCATCCCAAGTGTTGGCTTTAACTCACTGCCACAACACCCATGGAGAGAGAGTGCTTTATGAAGGATCATCAGCTGTGTAAGTACTTCTGATGTGTTTATAGCCTTCATTTCATTGTGAGTCACTTTAGGATTTATCTCTTTATAACCTGCGCTTATCACAGGTCCTAGCAAATGACTGTTGCGGTATAATAGTTTCCAAAATGAAGAATGTGGAACAAGTGAGTGCCTTACTCAATTAGCCTTTCAAACTGATTTCCAGGAAATACGCTGCCTTACCTCGGGTTGATAGATACTGACATCTTGGAACTGCCACCTGCTGGAAACCGTCATCTCTTTACCTCTTCCCCATCAGTCCTCATCACCTCACCCCCCTCCATCCTGCCTGGGCTGACTTCACAGGATCAGTGTCAGCACCCCTCATCTCAATAGCCAAGGTTAAAAGAAGCAAATTTTGGCCTAGCCCTAGACATCCCTTTCTCTTTGCTTTTCTGGTTTTGATTTTTTTTAAAGGAGTCCTCTTCAAGAGAATGCCTCGATAGGCAAGCTGGAAACCATGTATACACTCAACCTGTGTCAACTTTTATGGTCAAATTAAGTGAACATGTATGGCTGAGAGGTAGCTGCTACCCCAAATTCCTGATACCTAGGTCTAATTTTTCCCTTGTGTTACATTCAGCCTCCCTTTTGATTCTTCTTCGTCATATCAAGTGTTAACAGTCAACTTTGTGTCTGCCACCTTTCTCTTGTGTATGTCCTTTACTTCTTCCTTTTCTCCTTTATTCCTCTTATTTGAATAGATCCAGGCATTGGATCCGTGTACTGGATCTGTGTATGCTGAAACTCAGATTTTTAAATGGTCTGACTACACACATCCTTGCTGTGCCTTGCGATCCTCTAATATGCTTGGAGATATCTGTTAGTGTGTATGTTGTATGCATGTATATGTTATATGTTGTATATGTTATATGTTGTATGCATGTATATGTTGTATATGTTATATGTTGTATATTTATAGTTGTATATGTTAGAAGTGTATATGTTGAGAAGGTAGTTGAACACAGGACTTGTCCAGATCTCTGAGTTCATTGTATGCTCGTGGCTCTGCCTTAACTTCTGTTCTGTAGCTGATAAAGAGTTTCCTGTGATCTTCAAGAGACTTCTCAAAAAACGGAGACAACAGGCATGATTTTTTTCATGGCTCCTTTTTCTAGATTGATTTTTATAGTTTCTATGGTAATTCTCTTAAGAATGATTTGAAATAATATTATGCCACTTTGTTCGTCCTAATTTTCCTGGTTCTCTGTTTCAGTGCTGTACTGTCTCTTGATCCTGAACGAGTGTTTGGGTTGAGAGAGAACATTTATTACTGTTCCCATTGTTAGAAGTACTGAGAGGGGCGGAGGTAGTGTTGGTGCAGCACAGTGTGAAGAGTAGATGGGAGGGTGTTGTGGAGCCTGACCCTTATGACACAGTGACTTTCTGTAGTGAAGTCCAAGGGAAGCAAGAAATTGGTGTCACTTCAAGCTCTCCAGAGTGTAAATCTGCCAAGGAGAAATATGGGGAGCTATAGCTTGCCTTGCATGACGAAAAGTCACATGAAGAGTAAGGGAAGAAAACCCAAAGGACTGATGGCTGTAAAATTATATTACAGCCAAAAGCTGTACCAAAAGCAGTTACTTGAAATCCTAGAAACAAGAGATGGAAATGAGAATGGATTGCATATAATACAACAGGCAAAGGTGCACACATTTCCTGCCCACTGAGCTTGTAATATAAGACAAACCATTTAAGACAGAATGCATAGTCATTAAGGCACATTGCAAGGAAGGGTAAGGGTTGCTGGATTATTCTTGTGTTCCCACACTTTGTTTATTTTAATTTTCCTACCAGGATAATTGTATTATTTTCAAGGTATGATTTTTTGCAGTCCAGGTACATGAAAACAAGTTTTGTGTGTCCAACCTCATGGTTCACTTCTGTGCCACTGATGTGCCTTGCCTGGAATGTTTGCCTTCTCATGTTTCTCTGTGTCACCCCCGCTACCTCCCTTATTGCTGCCCTATTACAATGGATGTTTTGTGCATTTTTATGAAGAGGCTATTAGCAGCCTAGGCTTGATTTAAAGAACTTCTCCAGTTTATGCATACAATTCCTCTCTGTGAATGAATTTAGCATTTTAATGCTATTTATTTACTCCACACCATAAAATGCAGTATAATAAATAGCGGGTCCCTTGGGCTTGTGGTAAAACTTAGTGATCATCCTCTCAGCAGGATGATGAGCACAACTCGAGTGTAGACATAATGATTAAGATTCACCACACTCGCTGGGATGCCATTTGTATACCTGAGTCTAATAGAGGCAGAATTACAGGTGCTCAATGCTGTGCTTAGCACTGGCATCCGAACACGCCGAGACTCGGGGAGACGAAAGACTGGGTCCTAGCAGTGCTCTGAGAAGATTATAACAGCTCAGGGTTGGCAGTTCCTGTAAGACGGGATGGTGTTCTTAGAAGCACGTAACCCTTATTTCATGGGTGGAATACACACCATGGGACGTTGCTTCCAACTCCCTTAATCATCAGTTCCACTTGGCATTTTCAGGATGACGCTGTCAGCTTCCCATAAAGGAAACACCTGCCAACCAGAGCCTCAGACCTTGGTCACCAGGGCCACCCTGGTGGTAGACGTGCAGAGCCAGTTTGTGAGTGTTCAAAATCCTCTGGACATGAATGTATGCCTGATTATATTCTGAGGTTAATCAGGCTGTGTAGGGGCTATTTTTTTTTTCTTGGTAGATGTATCTATTTGAAAGGCAGAGTGATAGAGGGAGAGAGAGAAGGGGCTGGGGGAGAGAGCTCTTCATCTGGTGGTTCACTCCCCAAATGTCTGTAACAGCTGGCTTGAGTCAGGCTAGTACCAGGGCGTGGGAACTCCATGGGTCTCTCATATGAGGGGCAGGAACCCAGGCACTTGGGTCATAGTCTGTGGCTTCTCAGGTGTATTATCAGGAAGCTGGATTGGAATCAGAAGTGGTACTCAATCCCAGGCACTCTAATGTGGGATGCAGGAGTCCGAAGCAGTAACTCAACTCGCTGCTTGCAGCGCCAGCCCCATGTTTGATTTTTCTTTAATCTTTGTTCCTATTTGATAGTGTTTTCTTCATGAGATATTTGGTTCTTGAAATAAATGGTCATACATGCAAATGCCCATTGGAGCCTGACTCATAACCTAAACGAGTGACTTACGGGTGAATGAGGACTTGACAAAATGAACCATGCTCTGTCCACCTCAAGGACCCAGCCCCTGCTCAGGTCCAGCTAATTGTTACCATTCAGAATATACACCCAGTAGTGCCAGATCTAAATTTAAAAACAAGTCATGTATTTTTAATTATCACATGAAAAACATATCCAGTTATCAACTAATTTTTTAAAAATGAATTATATGGTCCCACATCAGATATGTCAGCACTCTTGTAGGTTGCCACTTTGATCATTGTGTTTTAAATTATATATGTTTCAAATCATATTGTATTAAATGCTTTTAAATTATAAATGGCACAAAAATGTTTAGACAATCAAGTTAATGCCATTACTACCAACACAATGATGTTAACATCTTTAAGAGTGCTGAATAAGTTAGGTATTGCAAATAGAGCCATCCATACCACGTGTATACATAAATGTAGATATATGCATGTGTGCACACATACACACATATATACACATGCATTCACATATGTGCAAATGCATATGTATATGTGTGCATATATATACATATTCACAAGATGTTCGGATTTCTTTCATGTAGATTTTTTGAGTCTTTAAAAATCAATATGCCTAAGTTTCATTTTAATGTACACTTACGTGGAAAGCTGTACAAGGTAGAAGACTATCTGGAGTTTTGCCTGTATCATACTATGTGTTGCTACTAGCCAGTGATAAGTAGACACCACCAAACATGCTTATCAAAAGAGTTTCTCTGTTTATTCAAAGACATTTGCTAAAAATGTAATTTTGGTTTTTATCAATTGGCATTCAAGAGAATTCATTTGATCATTCCATATATCTTTTGTTGTAAACGTTTTGTCTTTATAGCTATGTTTAAGGATTTCCTTAGTAAACTCTAGCAATCAGGCAGTGTGGTATGGAAACCATTTTGCCTGTAGTTAGGAGCAATTGACTTTATTCTGGAAAATGTTGAGTTCTGATTTGCTGGCTGTTTACCTCTAGGATGGACCAATCATTGCACTCTGTAGACTATTGGATTTAGAACAGAGCTCCTTCCTGATGGCCTACCAAGGTGGATTAACCCCTGACTGCAACTCCAGATAGCAGGGTAGGAATGGGGGACAGTATCAAGTATCTCTGAAGAGAGGCTTCCAAAAGCCAATTTGTTTTTCTTTTTTTTTTTAGGGATTTATGTATCTATTTTTACAATTTTATTTAAGTTGTACAACTTTCATGTATTTCATATATACAGGTTTAAGAACAGAGTGATACTACCCACCCCTCCTCCCTCCTGCCACCCCTCCAACCCTTCTTACTCTTCAGGGATAGGGATTTCAGTGTGAAAGGTGGAAGCATGTAAGTAGGTGAAGAAAGCATGAGGAAATTCCTCTTTAATCTTAGGGAAAGGATCTTTAATCATGACTTAAGGGGCGGTGCTGTGGCATAGCGGGTTAACACCCTGGCCTGAAGTGCTGGCATCCCATATGGACGCGGGTTCTAGTGTCGGCAGCTCCTCTTCCAGTCCAGCTCTCTGCTGTGGCCCGGGAAGGCAGTGGAGGATGGCCCAATTCCTTGGGCCCTGCACCCGCATGGGAGACCAGGAGGAAGCACCTGGCTCCTGGCTTCGGATCAGCACAGCGCGCCAGCTGTAGCGGCCATTTGGGGGTGAACCAATGGAAGGAAGACCTTTCTCTCTGTCTCGCTAACTCTGCCTGTGGAAAAAAAAAAATCATGACTTAAAATCCAGGTTCAATAAAAGTAAAGATTAAGAAATATGACCATGTAAAAATTAAAAATAAATTTCCATAAGATGGGCATTGTGATGCAATGAAGCTGCCACTTGGGACACCCACATACCATTCTGGAGTCCCGGCTAGTCTGCAAAAGCACAGTTTGAGATGTGTAGCTGGGAATTCAAGACTTGTGTCTTGGCTGCCTAGCTGTACTTATTAGGTTAAGGTGAAATCTACCTCCTTGTATTTTTCCCCCTAATTTATTCAACTTCTAAATTCCCACAGAACGTTTTGTTTTCTTTCTCTGGCAGTCACTGGGTGCTGTATTGTGTATTATTTACACTTGTACCAGGAGTAATGGATGTCTCATCTCTGTTTGGCAAGTCTGCCGACTCCATGAACCTGCAGCTCAGCAGGGAAATGGGCCAGCCAGATCAGCTCGACCAGGCGGGCAGTTGCAGGATTAGTGGGGTGAGCACTGTAGTCACTCGTTCACTCAAACATGTTACTGAGTGCCTGTTCTGTGCCAGGCAATGTTGGTGTCTTAGTTTTCTTTCTATTTATTTTCCTATTTTTCCTAGTCATTTCGCTTAGTAAAACAACTATGACTAAGTCTTCTTATTTGCAATAGAATGTTCTTAACATATATTATAGAAAGCTTTTCAAAAATTCATATCAAGTCACCCTTTGGGGGTTTAAAATTCAGGAAGCTGTGTGTGGCTAGGGCTGTGTATATACACAGCCATGAGTCATGAGAGCAAAACGGTAAATCTCTAAGGCCTCAGGGTTCCTGCCTCCCTTATTATGAGAGTCATTGCTATGTATACTGATAATGATCTCTGTCTATGCTTGCAAGACAGGATTCTGGTTTATTTGAACTCCTGTGCATGAAATAAAGCTGTTTTGATATTAGGATCTCCCTTGTCTTGTCTTCTTAAGTTTTAGAAAAACAAGCATGGGAAGATTCTTGTTAACATCTTTGTGATGGGTAAGATACATTGCATTTTCTAAGAACAGATGATCAATCCATGTCTTTGCCCTGCCACAAACCACCTACCAACCCCCTGGGTCAAAGTGCTGTGTCCAGTTGATTTACTGGGCTCGATATTCCATGATTTCATCCTCAGATGCTTTCATCTCTGTCAAGGCCGAACTGACCTCACTACATGAGACATGTAGTCGGATTTCTCGTCTGTCAAATGTATTGCACGCATTTTTTTTTTTTTTGAAAGACTGTTATCCAAGTTCTCAATCATAGAAACTAAATTCCAAAGCTTTAATTTATTGTGTTTTGAAATTTGCTTTGCTCTGGTATTCCACTTTGGTTTTTGCTTTTTTTATATATTTTAGCTTCCTTCTTTCTATAGTTTGCTTTATAGATGTTTCTTAAACATTTAGTAAGTGCAAAAAAGTGTGGTAAACACCTTGATAGTTACACATGTAAGCAGAAGGTTATTTCTACTCCACTTCAAGGCCACCCAAACTAGCCATCACTCTTAAAAAAACCTACCCTTGTGCTAAAGCACAGCAAAAGAGAATGCTTTGGTTTTTTTCTTGTTTAAACTGAAGAATTTTGCATATTTTAAGATTCTTTCATTGGTAAATACATAAATTTGAGAGAGCTTATATCACTTAGTGAGTTAAGTTGTTTATTAACTGTCCCTTGTGTTGGACCATATAATTGTACTCTTCACCTTTCTTTGAGTAGTTTTAATGTCTCCATTTCCTCCTGTATGTGTTGAAGTTAATAATCGTCTTAAACAGTAAGTGAACTTTATGGTGTATAAATTATATTTCAGTAAATCAGCTATATTTAAAAAAGAATAGCCTAAAAGGATAACTCAATTTCTGTGGGTTGGAAACACAAGCAGTCATCCCAGTCTTCTATGGGTGAAAGAAGAGGGTCGGGGCTGGCCCCATCCCCACCATGCTGGTACCTAGGGAGCCGGTCCCCAGTGTCATGGGGACCAGGCCCTGGGTTCCCTAGGGAGCCGGTCCCCCAGTGTCATGGGGACCAGGCCCTGGGTTCCCACCTAAGCTCGAGCACAGGGGTGAAGCTGGTTGTGTCTTTTTGTCTTTCTCTCTCTCTCTTTTTTTTTTTTTTTTTTTTTGCTTTTCCCACATCGGCGGAGATGGGACTAAAGGGTCCCACTCCTACCCCTGCCCTGTGCAGTGCATTTGTTTTGAGCTCCTTCATTAGCAGCTGAGGCTGGCCAGGCAGGTTTAAATCAAATCTTGCTTTACTTTGTTGTTAATTGAGAAACTGTATTTTTTTCTACAGTTAAAAGAAAAAAAAGCACAAATAGCCATTTTCAGTTAGATTTAATCCCATGTCTAACAAATGTGCCGGACTGTTTTGTACTACTGTTCATTGATTGCTTTATTCGGCATACGAACTCCAGCTCCGTAACATGGGGGAATCTTAGTTAACTAATTGAAACACTCATTTGGATAAGAACTTGAGCAAGGTTCAGTAATTCTCAATTTCCCACTTTGCTTGCAAAACACAATGTACGTTCGGAATTACCCCCTTCACAGCGTATTGCACTGTGTGTTCACTCTCAGGGAAATAATTTAATGCAATTTACTCCCAGCTGTTTCTCTCATGCTGACCCGGTTATTAAAGTGACTAATTTCTCAAGGTTATGTTTATTTTGAAAATACTTGATTTTCTTGGAGGTCATATGCTCAGTTACACACCTGGTCTCATTCTCCCTTTGCATTTTTCCCCTTGAAATTTCCACTTTGTGTTGGCAAAGCAGCTATGGGAAACGCCTACCTCTCTCATCCTGCCTGGTTGACTTCATATTATTTCACCTATGTAATTCACTTTAACATTTTTCTGGTCATTCTTTGTATGTGCTAACCAACATCCAGTCTTCAGTTGTGTTATCAGGACCATGGCCTGATAACAAAGACATCCACCGCGGGTGTTTTCCCTGCGCTTTTGACCTTGGTTTTCCAGGGCATGTTTTGACCCGCTATACCTCTGAGCCTGATGCGTGTCTCCTGTAGGCTGTTCCTTTGCCCAGGAACCCTCATGCTGATAGGGAGGGAGCCGTTTCAAAAAATTCCTGGAAATTGGATTTTCAGAATCGTAACCTTTTTTTGTTTCTTTTGCCACCTTTGCCCCAAATCATGCTTTTGATCCTGCTTTTTCCCACGGTGTTGTTACTGGCCGTGCTGTTTGCAGGTTCTCCCTGTGGGGACAGCCCTGGTCAGCTCCTTCCTCAGTGACACCCTGGGCGCTCGGGAGGCCGCTGCCATCCCTGCTTCCTGTAGATGTCCAGCACAGAGCTCCGAGAGCACACGCCTGGCTCCTGTGCATAGCGTCTGCGGAAGCTGTCCTGGGGGCCTCCGAGCTGACCCTGGGGAGCCAACCTGCTCCTCTTGAGTCCTACTTCCGCCTCATAGAAAGGCCTGCACTTTCTATTAACTCCCAGCATGTCAGGTCAATCGACGTTGTCATTATTTGGAGCAGGGCTTTTTGCTTTACAATTTTGCAATTTTTTCTCATTGCACAACATTCTTTTCGATTTTGAAACTCAAGACTGCTCCAAAAATGGCCGTAGATGATAATACAGGTATATGCAGTATAAAATGTTCTTGCTGATTTGTCTCGAAGTACGAGAGTAAGTGGAAATGAAGTTTGAGAATGATTACCCATCATACTATCTCAATGTTAAATAGTGGGGATTTTTTTTTTTTTTTGGCTTTTAAAATTAGGTGAAAGTTGCTCATGCCTTTTATTGATTTTACTTGATAGATTTGTATATTTTCTCCCTGCAGGGAGTGACCTTTATTCCCCAGCATAATCCCTGTGAATCAGAGGCTGAAAATCTTTGTTTTACATCTGGAGAACAAATGGATGTTCCTGCTTCATTCTCAATAAGCGAGTGATGGATGGCTTTGATATCCGATTCTGAACTGAAATAGATTTGTTCTCAATTTGAGAGAGAATCGTGATAACGCGGGTCCTTCCTGGCAACCAACTGAGGCCTGTGGGCCTTTTATTTATTTTATTTATTTTTGCCTTTCTTCAGCCGCTGGTGTCAGGAGATTGAAAAATCACACATTTTCTCCTACCGTTGATTTAACAATATGGTTAGCATTTAAAAGTATCTAAAATACAGAATGTCACACATCGTGGGAAGAGGAGGCCGGTAGTTTCGACATGCGTGGTCCAATTCACTCCTCACCTTACATAAATGTCCAGAAAAGCTATAGGAAGGAAGCGCATTCCCCTGGCAGGACAGGATGTAAAATGGATGTAAACCAATTATTCTTTGCAGTTTCTGATGCGGTCTCAGGGATACTGACCCTCCTGACTGCATTTTCCAGCAAGAACTCTCCACTCCCCACCTTGCAAGGAAAAATAATTGAGCTGAATGCCTAGGAAGAAGCTAGGCAGGCTTTTCAAAGAATAATTTTGCTAGGACCTATGGAGCAAATCACCTTTCAGTGGTGCCAGAGGTAGTTATTTAAATACATTTAAGCCCCTAATCACAGAGGTCTTTGATGAACTTTTCCCGCTTTAAATACATCAAAGGAAGTGAAGAGAGTCGAGAAAGCCATTAGAAAATCATTATAATAAACATGATCATTGATCTGCTTCTCTCTGTTGGCACCTCCCCGTTCCTTGTTTTAAGCTATTTAGGTGGGCTTTGTCTGGTAAAGTAATCAAACTCTCCCAGGCCATTACAAACAAAATATAATGATTAAAAAAAAAAAAAAAAAAACCACCATTTTCTTTATTTCAGATTTCAAGGAAGCTGGTCAGCGCTGTGCCTGCCCAGCTTTGGCTGGGACTATTTCACGCTAACCTTTCTGATGGTAAACAGCCGCTGCTCTGCCTGTGTGTTTTTGGCTTTAAAAAAAAATCAATCTCTGGGAAAATGGGCTTCTATCTTCCTTTCAGCCGCGTCTCCTTTGATGATTGATGTTAATTCAGTAAGCTGCTGACCCAAGAAAAAAGAATTGTTTGTGCTGTTGTTTTGAATAAATAAACTTAGGAAGAATCAATGGCTGTAGCTTAGAGAAATTAGATGGCGGAGGGCCTGAAGTGTGTGTCTGCCGTGTTTTTCATGTAAATAGAGCAGGTAAAGGGCATTCCAGCAGCGGATAGCTTTTTGAATGATGGAAACTTGCTTCAGGGGGAAAAATTTTTTTTTTAATTTAAAAATAAATGTAGTCTCTGTAGCTGCAGTGAGAAAGGGCTGTGTGTGTGACAAAATGGGTGCTTATTCTCATCATAATTCCAAACTGACGGCAGCAAGGCACATTCCCCCATTCCTCGGGCCTTGGTTCTCACTCCTCATTGTTGGGATGGGGTTGGGTTTAAGTCTTCGCGCGGTGTGGCAAAACCCCTCTCAAAGACGCTAAGATACTTTCCATGGTTGTAAAACTGAGAGGCAGGGTGATACGCAGGCCAGCGCAGTGAATCCGCGGTTCTCCCGAGTTCCACCTGGCTGTCTGCTGACTGAGCCCCCTGAGTGGTCCTGCTCTCCCGGATCACAGCTGCCTGTCCCCTTGTGGTCATGGTGGTGGAGTGACATCACCCAGTGTGACTCTTCTTCAGGCCGAATTGGGCTAAAATGGGTTCCTGACCGTGACCGTGAGACTTAGTGTTACAGGCTGCCAGGATCATTGCACACATAAAGGCAGCCTTGCTTTTCATTACTTTTTATTTTGGTACCACTTGCTCAGCAAAATCTAATTTAGATATCTTTCATTTCCATGTTCACCTAAATGCCATTGTAGCCAGATCAGCAGATGTCTGTTAATGATACCCACAGAGTGAAAATTTACCATCAGTCATGCTCAGTACAGTTTTGTAAACCGCAGGCAAGCTAAATATCAAGAAATAATGGAAAGGCTAGAAATCTAACCTTTTTTCTAGACAGCGTACCCTTATGGAATCATTAGTTCCCTTTTTTGTAGAATGGGAATAATAGCGTCTACCTCCTAGGGGCTGAGGTGGGGGCAAAGGAAGCTCATATCCATGAACACGTATAACAGCGACTCCACGTAAGTATCAGATACCTGTTTGCTCTCATTCTTATCAGTGGTACTTAAAGCTATGCTCACCATGTACCTTTATTAGCAAAGAAGGAAACCTACAGACACAATGTGATTGCAACTACGTTACATTGTACTAGCAAGTAATACTACAAATAACAGCCAAGTGTCTGTCAGTATTATTTTCCCTTTGCTACTTTTCTATATTTTAATGTTTCTGTGCAGTGAGCATGTGTTTTCTGATTGGAAACAATGTGATTGAAGAAGTATGGAAAGTTCCCCTGTAAGTATTTGAAAATGCATGTGTTCTGAAGGCGGTGATGCAATCCATCGGGTCGTGCTCAGGCGGATTCAGATTTAAGTAAAAAGGTGAACCCCCCTCAGCTCAGGCGAATGCAGATTTGTAGTATAACCTAGTTCTGCCTCATTTCAGGTCCTGTGACTGCCAGCTACTAGGTAGTTCTTAGGTGTATGACTTAAACTCCTGACAGCCTCATCTGTAACATGGGGAAAAGGCCACTTGTTCTGTTTATCTCAAAGTGTGGCTGGACAAATTGAATGAGAAAATATTTGTTAAAGTGCTTTATAAATATCTTGTAAAATCTATAAGATGCCCTAGTTTTTTCTGTTAGAATTTAAAATGTTGTGAACTTCGGTGATTTTAATCTAAGTCCATAAATCCTTTATTTTTAATGCAAGCTCACTGCATACTGTTTTGCAACTTGCTTTTTAATAATTATTTATCTTTTAACTTACTTACTTATATACTAATAGCACACCTCAGAGGGACAGAGACAGACAGAGATTGCCTAGCCACTGGTTCACTTCTCAAATGCCCACAACAGCCATGGTTGTACCAGGCCGAAGCCAGGAGTCTGGAACTCAATCCATGTTTCACATGAAGGTTTTGGGGGTCTGGGTACTTGGGTCATCACTTGCCAGCTCTCAGGGGGTGCATTAGGAGGAAGCTGGAATTGGAAGGGGAGATGGACTCAACTGTAGGTGCTCTGATGCGGGCTCTGGGTGTCCCAAGCAGCCTCTTAACCACTGCTCCAAACGCCTGCCCCTTAGAAGTTCCCGGATGTTCTCCCTGCAGATGACGAAAACTGATTCCTCCCCACTGCGGTGTGGGCTGGAGAAGGATGGGCCTGGGGACATACCACCCAAGCCTATGTCACCCTGGCATCTGAGAGAGCCTACGGAACAGCGCCCTGTGGCCTTCTGCATCCCGTCTCCCTGGAAGCAGGCTGTACGAGGAGGGAGCCCTAGGAGCCCCACCTGCCTACCCTGTATGTCCCCGAAAGGAACTTTGAGAACTGAGGACACAGAGCAGAATCTGAGCACATGGCCCTCCTAAGTCCCCCTTGGCTTGTAACCGTCAGATCACACCCCTTTGTCCAATCCTGCTTCTTCACCACCACCCGCTTAATCAGACTTACTATAAAAATACTCAAGTTTCTCTCTTCTCTGTGTGTCTTCATTTCTGACGATCGCTGTCTTATAGACCTCATGTACATTTTTATGTGTTTCTCTAGTTCATCTGTCTCTTATTAAAGGGGTCACAGCAAAGACCTCTTTTCTCCCATAAACCATCTTGACTCACAACCACAGTGTGAAGAGAAGGAAAAAAATCAATACTGCTCAGGAGAAACATGGCCGACGTAAGACGACACACACTGATCCTCAGACCAGGAAACCCTGTAGTGAAGGTGCCGTGCGTGGCATTTCACCTTCTTGGTGTTCTGCCCCAAAATCCGTAACCACAGTCTAATCCCGACAAGACAGAAGAGAAGAGAATTGGCAAGCACACTTCAAAAGTTTTCAAATCAGACAAGGCAAGGGACTGTGGGACTACCCTGGATTGGAAGAAACCAAGGAAACCTGACAACTGGATCCAATGTGGCATCAAGGACTGGCCCCAGGAACAGACAGACATTAGTGGAAACAACTCGGGAAATCAGAATTGTAGTTTATTTAATAATGATGTACTCATTGTTAGTTTTTTTTTATTTTGTTGACAGAGTGGACAGTGAGAGAGAGAGATAGAAAGAAAGGTCTTCCTTTTGCCATTGGTTCACCCTCCAATGGCCGCCGCAGCCGGCACACCGCACTGATCCGATGGCAGGAGCCAGGTGCTTCTCCTGGTCTCCCATGCAGGTGAAGGGCCCAAGCACTTGGGCCATCCTCCACTGCACTCCCTGGCCACAGCAGAGAGCTGGCCTGGAAGAGGGGCAACCGGGACAGAATCCAGCGCCCCAGCCAGGACTAGAACCCGGTGTGCCGGCGCCGCAGGCAGAGGATTAGCCTATTGAGCCACAGCACCGGCCTGTACTCATTATTAAATAATGAGTTAAAGTTAACTTTTTAGTTTTGATAGCTGTTCCACAGTTAAATGCCGGAAAGTAGATAATGGGTATACAGTGTCACTCTGAACATCCCATGCAACTCTTCTGCAAGTGTTGAAAACATGCATGTTAACATACATGGTAAGTATGTAGGCACAGAAAAAAAGATGAGGTGTGCTATTATTCAATAACACAATATATTAAAATGGGATAATAGAGAAAATCTATATAATCTGTATAATCAAAAAACAGGAGCCCAGAGCTTCTTCCAGGTCTCCCACATGGGTACAAGGGCCCAAGCACTTGGGCCATCTTCTCCTGCTTTCCCAGGCACATTAACAGGAAGCTGGATCAGAAGTGGAGCAGCCGGGTCTCGAACCACCACCCATATGGGATGTCAGCTCTGCAGGCAGTGGCTTTACCCACTGCACCACACCACCAGTCTTTGCATTTTTTTTTTTTGATGGTCCTTTTAAATCTCACACATATGACACATTTTTCCATTTACTATGAGTGAAGAATGTTATATCAAAATGGCTGAGATAAAACTTTATGAGAGTTAAAATCTATGAATTTGAATGTGATCATATAGAAGTCAGAAAATAAAAGGATGATGAAGACAGTTACTTAGGCTGGCTTACCATTACAGCTAGCACTGTTTTAAGCATTTCACTAGTATCCATTTATTTAATCCTTAGTTATCTGCAACCTTTGAGGTGGGCATTGTTGCCATCATTGTATAGATGAGGTCATTGAGACGTAGAGTTCAGTGCAAATCTGTACACCTTGCAGGCCAGCCATGTCACCTTGTTCCTAAGAATCCCCATATCGGGTTCAGACCAATAGCATTTGCTCAAGTGACACTCTGATGACTGTGTGTGGTGTTGTAGGAGGAGTATACCCTCAGCAGAGTCATAAGCCCCCTTTCTTATGCACACATTGTAATTCCACTGCCTCCTACTTAGGTGCCAGATATCAGTTAGGGCTTAAGATCAGATCCTTTTACCACCACCTAGGGTTTGAGGCTCTCTGTCACAATGACACACAGTCCGCACCTGCTGGCTCTGAGAACACATTGTTATTATCTCAAAAGGCGGTACATACATGAGTTTGAAGGGAAGGAGTGGGTCCAGACATGACAAAGGGAGGTGTGGATTCGCCTCTCGTGGTGAACACCATGAAATGCTTTTCTTTAAGAAAGCTAATGTTCTGGTCCTGCAGAGACTTGTCAGTCTGTGAAAAGAGGAAAAAGAATGAGGATCTGTTTAAAAGACGACCCTCTCCACCTTGATTTTCCGAGCCCCCTCTGTTGAATGCCATCTCTCCGCTTCTGCTCCTGCCTCTCTGTGTAGGCCTTGGTTTCACCTTCCCTGTGTGTTTCTGTGACACGGCTCATTCCAGCTGACACGTTGGGTTAGTGTTATCAGACAGATTAGAAGGACTACAATCACTGTGCAGTGTTGTTTCTCATTCTTCCAGGTCAACAGGCTTCCTTTCAAAGATAGCTGCGCCTTGATTGCTCTGCTCGGGGCATAATTGATCAGTATCAAGTTTGCAGTTTATCCCACATCTGACTTGTTAATTTAACTCAGTGTGCTAATTTCATATGCAGTGTTAGTTCATATCTTGGGGCTCAGTATCCAGCGTATACATTAAACTGTCAAGAGGCTAGCAGTAGAAGAATGAGTGGTGTACACTTGCTTATCTGAGCTTTTATAGCTGATATCTGTCCCTTTTGAATCATATGAACATATACTGTGATGATATTCTTTCACTGGTAGTTAAGTATTGTTTAAGGTTAGAATTTATGAAAACAGTTTCTGGTAAAACCCTCATTTAAAAGCCTTTCCTGTGAAGGCATTTGACCTGGTGTTTAAGACCCCAGTTCATGTGCCTGGGTCCCACACCTCAGTACCTGATACCCAGCTCCAGCCTCTGACTCCAGCTTCCTGCTAACGCAGACCCTGGGAGGCAGCAGGTGACGGCCCAGGTGATTGGGTTCGTGCCACCCTTGTGAGAGACTTGGTTGGAGTTCCTGGCTCCAAGCTTCAGTTCCATCCCTGCCCAAGTTGTTGCAGACATCTGGGGAGTAAACCGATAGATGGGAGCTCTGTCCCTCTCTGTCTGTCTCTCAAATAAATAAAGGCACATTAATTGAAAAATAAAACCCTGGGGCCAGCATTGTGGTGAGCAGGTAAAAATGCCACCTGGGACACTGGCATCCCACATGAGCACCAGTTCAAGTCCCAGCTGCTCCACTTCCCATTAGCCTCCCTACTAATGACCTGGGAAAAAATAGCAGAAGATGGCCCAGTGCTTGAGCCCCTGCTATCCGTGTGGGAGACCTGGATGGGGTTTGAAACCCGTGGCTTTGGCCTGGCCTAGCCCTGCTGTTGTAGCCATCTGGGGGAATGAATCAGCAGATGGAAAATCTCTCCCTCTCCTCCCCACTTCTCGTCACTCTCCCATTTATTTATTTGAGAGGTAGAGTTACAGACAGAGGGAGAGACAGGGAGAGAGGCGTATACAGTCCTGGTTCTGAGGATCCCTACCTCCATGATTTCTGATTCCAGAGGTCTAAGTGGGGCTGATAATTTGCATTTCTATTTTTTAAAGATTATTTATTTGAGGGGCAGAGTTACAGATAGAGAGAGAGATCTTCTGTCTGCTGGTTCACTCCCCAAATGGCTGCAGTGGCTACAGTTGGGCAGATCTGAAACCAGGAGCTTCTTCCAGGTCTCCCACATGGGTGCAGGAAACCAAGCACTTGGGCCATCTTCCACTGCTTTCCCAGGCCGTAGCAGAGAGCTGGATCAGATGATGAGCAGCTGGGACTCAAGCCAGTGCCCATACGGGATGCCAACACTGCAGGTGGTGGCTTTACCTGCTATGCCCCAGGGCCGGCCTCTAAATCTATTATTTAAAAAATTAAACATAACATATTGTACAAATGACTCATGTGCACCCAGTTTATACATATTTTGCAGTCTGACCTATATAATTTAGAAAACCACACAATCACATTTATTATTTTAAGAACCTATTGTTCTACCAGTGCAATGTGTATTTTTTGTCCAGTTAAATCAGACACCTTTGCTTTAATAAACTTTAATGACCAGGTGCTCCTGAGCACGTGTGTGGGGAGCTTGAATGAGGACTGGTCACACCTCTGAAAGGTTGTGTCGCACCTCTGAATGTCATCCTACCACTGTTCAATAATTGATAGCAAAATAAGGCATCCTTCCATGGCCCAAGGGCTTGGGGCCCTGCACCCATATGGGAGACCAGGAAGAAGCACCTGGCTCCTGGCTTCGGATCGGCATAACTCCTGCCATAGCAGCCATTTGGGGGGTGAACCAACGGAAGGAAGACCTTTCTGTCTCTCTCTCTCTCTCTCACTGTTAACTCTGTCCAATTAAAAAAAAAAAAAAGGCATCCTTCCTTCATGATTCAAAAAAGGCATTTACAATGTCAGAAACCTTTGTTCTTTGAGTTTTAATGTACCCTGATAGCTTGTAGAAGATGTAAAATGATGATTTACCTATATACTGTTTGTAAGCTTAGTATGCTTCTAAAGTCTAAGAGTATTATAGTATAAAATTGCCATATTTTATTTGATTTCCAAATTACCTTGACTTTTTAGTAATTTGATTTGATGAAGTAAAAAGCTTTTCCATGATATGTAACAAATTTGTGAGCTCTAGGTCAAAGGAAATGGGGAAGAAAAAAAAAACATTACGGAGGACCACATAAAAAGGAAATGAAGGGACTTTGATTTCTGGCAAGGTTGAGAGCTAAAAAAGTCTGGAAAATATCCTGGTACAAAGCGTCCCGAAATGCAGGATGAAATGTAATAAACTTCCTTTTAAATGTATTGCTGACCTTGTTAGAGGGTAAGAGGTCTCCTGGGGTGGGAGCGGTGCGGGGGGGGGGGGGGGGGGAGGAGAAAAACCAGAGCAGTAAGTGGACGCTGATGCTGCCGCTGCCTTGGGGACGGTAGTCAGGCTCCGAAACCTGCAGGTCTGAGATTGGACAGCTGCATCACTCAGGGAGCCAGGGCCTGGGCCTGCCCAAGAGGGAATTGAGAAGGAAACTTCCATTCAAAGCGTAGAATTTAGAAGGGAGAGCCCTCCAGCGAAAGGATGGGATAAAACAAACACTCCACTTGCCAGCAACGGGAGATGACAAAGAAATGTATCTTGCCAAATCAAACATTTCTACTCTAGCTTCCCTTTAGGTCACGGTCCTTCCCGTGGATTCAATCTTCTAAAACGTAAGTTCACAACCCTAAATTACAGAAATACACAAGGAACTTGTAGCCATTGCTGCAGTCAGCAGAAACAACAAGAAATTCATTTAATCCCCGCTAGCTTCGGAAATGAAATTGCTGACTGCAGAATGCAAAATGGCAGTGTTTTTAAAGCTTGGAAACATATTTGGATGCAAACATGATAAAAGAATAGATGCAGACTTGAGAAAAGAGGCAAATAGTCCTCTAGGAATTGTAATGTTCACATTTAAAATTTAGTTTATGTGTTAAATAGCAAATTAGACTCACTCAAGTGATAATTAGCAAACTGCTCGATAAATCTGAAGAAAGTACCTTAAATGCACTATATAAGGACACATGATTTGGAAAATAGGAAAGAAAGTGGAAACGCATGGAAGCCTTTGGCACTGCTAGCATCTGGAGACAGAGGCAGGCTTGTGACTGGTAGAACGTGGAACCGAGTATGGCATAAATCGTGTTCTGTGACATCCAAGGCTAGGTTACAAAAGGTTGTGTATTTTGCTTCCATTTTGCTTGCCAGAAGACTGACTCTTGGAGCCCTGACTTGGCTCAGAAGAACTCTTAATACCCCAAGGCCATGTTTTGGGGAGTCCCAGACTCCCTGGAGAATCCAGCCCCAGCTCTTGGGTGTCCGGCTCTCAGCTGTGTGAGTTTTTCCAGCTGAGGTACCAGGCATTCGTGGAGCAGACACCGCCCCTCCCTGCTGTGTCCTGTCGGAATTGCTAACCCACCGAATAGAATAATACTGTTCGAAGTCACTAACTTGGAGGGGGAGCCATGGTGAAGGGGCATCGACAGAACAGCAAGAGGATGAGAAGTTCTAACATTCATCCGAACGAAGTTCCGAAAGAAGACACTAGAAGGAATGAGGAAGATTCTTTATTTAAAGAAATAAAAGTTGAGATATTTCCACAGTTGTTCCATGACATGAATCCCTGGGTCTCAGAAGTGTAATGAATCCCAGGCAGGAAAAATAGAAGAAACGCATATTGTAATGCGTCAAATTAACAGAACACAATTCACTGATAAAACAGACATTAAAAGCAGAGATGAATATTGTTACATCTCTCCTTTGTTCATGGTTTCATTATCTATGGTTAAATGGAAAGTTCCAGATATAAAGAATTCATCGGGGCCAGCATTGTTGGGCCACGGTGGAAGCTGCTGTCTGAAGTGCCAGCATCCCATGTCCTAACACTGATCTGTCCTGGCTGCTCTGCCTTCCACCCAGCTCCCTGCTAATGCACCTGGGAAATCAGCAGAAGATGGCTACGTGCTTGGACCCCTGCCAGCCATATATAGATCCCAACAGAGTTCCTGGCTGCTGACTTCGGCCTGATCAAGCCCTGACCACTGCAGCCATTTGGGGAGTGAATCAGTACATAATACCCTGCCTTCCGTTACTCAGTATCAGCCTTGGTCATCAGAGTTAATGCCACAATATTGCATCATGTGTGTGCAAGTAACCCTTATTTTACTTACTAAAGGCCCCAAGCATAAATTTTATTAGGGTATATTGTCATATGTTGTTATTAATCTTGTACCGTATCCAATCTATAAATTAAACTTTATCATCGGTATGTGTGTATAGGAAAAAAATAGTATTTTTAAGAGTTGGCTCTCCAGGTTCTCAGGCATTTGAAACCAGGTTGTTTTACAACCTATTTCTCATGGAGAAAAAGTGACTGTTGTACTTACCACGTAAGTTAGTTGGTATGATTGAACTGGTTGGTATAGTTAAAAGCTGGAAACATCCTACCTGGTCGTCTACAGAGAGATTTATAAATTCATTACATTAACATTACTTTATTACATTAATGAAAAGCTACCCATACTATTTAGCAGCAAAATTATACAGGAGCTATGTATATTGATGTGAATCAGTCTCTGAAAAAAATGTTTGGCATTTACATAGTGTTTATCTTTTTAGATTTATTTATTTGAAAGAGTTATAGAGAGGTGGGGGGGCGCTCTTCCATTCCAATGGTTCACTCCCCAAATGGCCACAACAGCCAGAGCTGGGCCAATCCAAAGTCAGGAGCCAGGAGCTTCTTCTGGGTCTCCCACATAGGTGCAGGGACCCAAAGACTTGGACCATCCTCCACTGCTTTCTCAGGCCATAGCAGAGAGCCAGACCAGAAATGGAGCAGCCAGGCCTTGAACTGGCACTGCAGGCAGCAGCCTCATCCACTGTGCCTCAGCACTGGCCTCTACATAATATTTAAAAATTTAAGAAACTATACAGGTGTCTCTGTGTATATACTTTAGCAATCCATGTGTGTGTAAAGTGCAAAGGCATTTTTTCATGATAAATGTTAAAATCAATATAATGGGGGAAGAAGCAGGAATAGAATCAGGAAGGAGTGTACTGCTTGGAGGGAATACATACTGAGTCTGAAAGGATGTGGAGGTTAGAGGTGAAGAGTATTCAGTACTGTGGTCCTGAGTCTGAAAGGACTTGGAGGTTAGAGGTGAAGAGTACTGAGTACTGGAGTACTGAGTCTGAAAGGACGTGGAGGTTAGAGGTGAAGAGTACTCAGTACTGGAGTACTGAGTCTGAAAGGACGTGGAGGTTAAAGATTGAGTACTGGGTACAGGAGTACTGAGTCTGAAAGGACGTGGAGGTTAGAGGTGAAGAGTACTCAGTACTGTTGTCCTGAGTCTGAAAGGACGTGAAGGTTAGAGATTGAGTACTGAGTACTGGAATACTGAGTCTGAAAGGACGTGGAGGTGAGAGGTGAAGAGTACTGAGTACTGGAGTACTGAGTCTGAAAGGACTTGGAGGTGAGAGGTGAAGAGTACTCAGTACTATTGTTCTGAGTCTGAAAGGACGTGGAGGTTAGAGGTGAAGAGTACTGAGTACTGGAGTACTGAGTCTGAAAGGACGTGGAGGTTAGAGGTGAAGAGTATTCAGTACTGTTGTCCTGAGTCTGAAAGGATGTGGAGGTTAGAGGTGAAGAGTACTGAGTACAGGAGTACTGAGTCTGAAAGGACGTGGAGGTTAGAGGTGAAGAGTACTCAGTACTGGAGTACTGAATCTGAAAGGACTTGGAGGTTAGAGGTGAAGAGTGCTCAGTACTGGAGTACTGAGTCTGAAAGGACTTGGAGGTTAGAGGTGAAGAGTACTCAGTACTGGGGTGCTGAGTCTGAAATGATGTGGAGGTTAGAGGTGAAGAGTACTGAGTACAGGAGTACTGAGTCTGAAAGGACATGGAGGTTAGAGGTGAAGAGTATTCAGTACTGTTGTCCTGAGTCTGAAAGGACGTGGAGGTTAGAGATTGAGTACTGAGTACAGGAGTACTGAGTCTGAAAGGACGTGGAGGTTAGAGGTGAAGAGTACTCAGTACAGGAGTACTGAGTCTGAAAAGATGTGGAGGTTAGAGATTGAGTACTGGGTACAGGAGTACTGAGTCTGAAAGGACCTGGAGGTTAGAGGTGAAGAGTACTCAGTACTGTTGTTCTGAGTCTGAAAGGACGTGGAGGTTAGCAATGAAGAGTACTGAGTACAGGAGTACTGAGTCTGAAAGGACGTGGAGGTTAGCAATGAAGAGTACTGAGTACAGGAGTACTGAGTCTGAAAGGACGTGGAGGTTAGAGGTGAAGAGTACTCAGTACTGTTGTTCTGAGTCTGAAAGGACGTGGAGGTTAGAGGTGAAGAGTACTCAGTACAGGAGTACTGAGTCTGAAAGGACGTGGAGGTTAGAGATTGAGTACTGGGTACAGGAGTACTGAGTCTGAAAGGACGTGGAGGTTAGAGGTGAAGAGTACTCAGTACAGGAGTACTGAGTCTGAAAGGACATGGAGGTTAGAGATTAAGAGTACTCAGTACAGGAGTACTGAGTCTGAAAGGACGTGGAGGTTAGAGGTGAAGTGAAGTCTCCTTTCCTGTAGGTTTAGGTGAGTGGTTGAATGCACAGGCAGAAGATCAAGCTGCCTGTACAGTCAGTTCTATGTGGGAGATTTGAGCCTTGACAGTAGGGAGGAAGTGGAATCGGGGGAGAGAGGAAGTGACGTAGAAGACGTGGAGCCTCCCAGCTGAAGTCTGGGAACTGTTGTAAATGCAGAGTGCTGTTTGCTAGTAAATGACGGCACCGTGAACTTCTATGTCATCAGCGATACTATTGAAAAATCTTTATATCCTTACAATCTTCTGACCTGAGCACCTACAGTAGCAAGTAGCCAGCTGCATTTTGGTGAGGGTGTTATTTTTCTTTCCTTTTTTTTTTTTTTTTTGTTTAGCATTAACATTTATGTGAAAAATAGGTTGACACAGAAGAGTGACCCCATCTCTGAACTATGTTTAATATTGATGGATCCTTAATGAGATGGGAGGTACATGACAATAAGGGGGAGGAGCACGTGGGTTCTTGGGAAGTAGGCAGACATTCTAGAATCCAGCTTTTCTCTCCTGACGTGGTCAGTGTCTCCTATTATGGCAGTAGTGGGTGTATCATTATTACATCGAGTCTACAGGGAGCTGTAGGTGTGTGTATGTCAGCTGTGGCCTCCTCAAGTGGTCTGAGCCTGGTCCAGGCAGAGCATCTGTTTATCTTCAGAGAAAGGGGAACCAGACCCATGTCCTCCAGGTCTTGAGATGATAGGAACTTATCCAGGTGGCCCAACTGGTCCCTCTGCCTCCATCTCTCCCCAGTACTAGTCTTTCTCCAAACTAGTTAACTTCTTCATTCTGGTCTTAAAAAGAATCCTAACAATTGGTCATCATCTGAGCGTAACTAGCTACTGATCAGTTGCCCTGAAATGTAACAAAAAAAAAAAACCTGGGCTGGCGCTGTGGCGAGGTGGGTGAAGCTAACACCTGCCATGCTGGCATCCCCCATGGTACTACTTGGAGTCCCAGCTGCTCCACTTCCAATCCAGCTCCCTGCTGATGTGCCTGGGAAAGCAGCAGAGGACGTCCAGAAAGCTTGGGCCACTGCTGCTGGCTTGGGCTTCGGCCTGGCCCAGCCCCAGCTCCTGTGGCCAGTCGGGGAGTGAACCAGCAGATGGAAGACCTCTCTCCGTCTCTCCCTCCCTCCCTCCCTGCCTCCCTCCCTCTCTCTCTCTCTCTCTCTCTCTCTGTCTTTCAAATAAATAAATCTTTAAAAAGAAGAAGAAAACCTGACGGTCAAAGGTATTTATTTAACAAAAATATTTACATTGAATCTTAAAATACTAGTGTGTGAATCTAACAAACTGTGTATATGTGGGCATATGTGAAATTTATTTTTAGAAGTAGGCTTATGGGACTTTTATATTTGCCTCAGAGCTCTCAAAATAGTTGATGTAGAGTGGAACTATTTAGTACCACTTTACATGTCATTGAACTTGGAGTGAGAATCGTGATTGAGACACCCTATAATGTAACTAGAAGTGTCCTGAGGTCATTGTGTAATTTTATAGGGAGCTACGCCAAAGCCAGGAAGAAAGCAGTAAGTTTTATAGCACGATTAGCCATGGGACAGCTGGCCTTTGTGTGAAGTGGATTGAAAATGGAACTCTGTGTGTGGTTACACAATGTGTAAAAGAGGCATTTCATTATGTGCATATCTACCTGCATTTTCCCTTTGATCAAAGTGTATGTTTAATTAACTAGAACGAAAATCTTCTACAAAATGGAAATATGCACTGAAAACAGTGGCAGCAGTGAAACAATACCTTGAAGCTTTTTACTTTGTGTCCCAACAGACTAGTGATTTCACTTTACATTGGAAATGACAGTATAGTCATGGTGATTGCTCCTTTGGGACTGATAAGAAGGAAATGGTGCCCAATTATATCAGTCATTAATATTCTCTGTTACCAGTAGTAGGGGGAGCCTTGGAACTAGATGAACATGGCCTGAATATATTTTTAAGCAAGTAAATTATCTTCCAGTATTGGTAAAAATGTAGTCTGTCTGCCTTGGAAAAGTAAAACCATCATATGTAACTTAGCTTCTCTATGATTTTAAACATTCTGGAAGGCACAGCCCCATGGTAGTCCAGTTTGGACAGGAGACGCTTCAGCCCCTGGGAGAAAGGCCTGATGTTTATATTGAGAATCCGAAGAATGTTCGTTCCTTTGGAATTAACCTGTAGCATCTGTGTGCACATTGAAATTGTGCTCATGTCCTCTTTCCTTACATATATTTTGTTGTTACTATTTATCTATATGACTTCTTCTGTATGCGACTTAGCCACTTTCCCTCCCCAAGTTCATTGCCGTAGGCCAATAGTTTGGATAACAAACCAGGTCCTAAAGCTACATTTTGTCCCCAAGTAAGGTAAGCAACACAGCCGACAGTTTCCTGGTCCATGGCTCTCTTCCCAGGGTGATTGTTTCTGACTACACTGAAATTCTCTCCTGCCATTTCAGCTTCTTTTAGTGTCACATGGTTCCTTGTACGTCTCTCTGCTCTTGCACAGAAGACACACAGTGCATGGCCCAACCTAATGCAGCAGCTCAACAATGAGGACTTCGAAGGAATTGAAACCCTGGCTTATCAGCAAGCATCTTATTGCCACCTGACATACAACAGCCCATTGCAGTTCTTTTCCTACCCTGTTGCATAGTCACACGCAATTCCATAATGGTGACTTTTGTGAAAACAGCCGCTGAGCCATCTTTCCAGGAGAAACAACAGAACCGGCTGCAGCCAGCCTTATACCTGGAGCCTGCACAGATCAACTCACACTGACCAGAAAGTAACCTTATGGTTGATGATAATGTTGGATGATGCACCTCCAGTGATGCTTCAGCGTCACTTTGCACGTATTTGGGTGGAAAGACTTAATTTGTCAAGGTGCGCTCATAAAGGACAGTCCTCACCCCTTTCCTCTGCACCTGTGTATCCTGCCATTTTGTTTTGCCCAGTCCTACCCCAATTACCCTAACTCTATAAACTCCCAAAACCTCTGTCTATACAAGGAGATTGATTTGGGCTTCAATATGACCTACCCCTCTCTCTATAGGCCTGTAGTGAGTAATAGACGTTCTCTTCCTTACAAGGTGAATTTGGTGTTCACGTAACAGTAATAACATGCCCTTGAGCTGGGGGACCTATCTAAAAACAGAATTGTAAAGATAAAAAATTATTCATGACACTTGTTAAGGGAGGCTTTATTCAAAGGGGATCCGTCTTGATGGAGTTTTGAGTAGGGGGGGAAAGATCAGGCTCAACTCTGAACACAAGGACAAGAGGAGATTTACAGCTAAAGATCTTGGTAGGAGTCAGTGGGCAGGAAATTACTGAGAGGAAACATCAGGGGTAAGAGGATTCTGGCTAAACCAACTTAGTGGATTATTTTTGAAGGCAGGCAAAGGTGATAAGATATTGAGAGTAGAAGATAAAGATTTTGATCAGATATTAAGGGTAAGGGGTGAGGAATTTAATCAACTGTCAAAGGTGAGACAGTTTTGCTTAACTGATCCACCAGGATTCTTGTTAAAACTGGACTAAAGGGGGCACCAGCATTGTGGTGCAGCAGGTAAAGCTGCTGCCTGCAGTGCCAGCGCCCCGTATGAGCACCAGTTCATGTCCCGAATGCTCCACTTCCGATCCGGCTCCCTGCTGATGACCTGAAAGAGGCAGTGGAAGATGGCCCAAGTGCTTGAGTCCCTGCCATCCATGCATATGACCTGGAAGAAGCTCCTGGCTTCTGGCTTTGTCCTAGTCCAGCCCTGGCCATTGCAGTCATCTGGGAGAGGAACCAGTAGATGGAAGATCTCTCCCATTCTCCCTCTCTCTCTCTTTCTCTCTCTCTATAACTCTGCCTTTAAAATAAATCTGAAGAAAACTCAAAAAAACCTGTTCTAAAGGGGCCAAGAACAGAACCCGTGTTCAGAGGCCTAGACAGGAACACAGTTACTGGAGTCACCACTGCTGGTTCCTGTGGTATACATTAGTAGGAAACTGATATCAGGAGCCTACTCCAATGTGGGATGCCGACATCCTAACCACTACGCTGAATGTACACCCCAGACTTGGAGTCTTTTATACTATCTCAACCAAGGAGATTTGGGCCTCAAATGATGATAAATTGTGAGCAAGACTAAGAATATGAGGAAACCTATTGGAAAATAAGGATTATTGAATCTGGTTTATTTATACAGACTCAGTTCAGTGCCAGCTCTGGATCACTGATGATAAAATCTGTTCTCCTCCTTTATATGGGGAGGGGTAGGGTCACCTCTACAAGAGGAAACTATAAGATAAGGGGAGGACAGAGAGCCCCTCCTACACCTGGTGATTCTCAGTTGTCTTCAGCTCACAATAATCCTTGTGTGGAGGTGGCAAATTCTGGGGCAGCATAGCCTCATCCTCTTCAAATCCAGATGACTTAAAGTAGCTAGTAAAATTTTTCTTTTTACTATTTTCTTTTTCTACTTAATACCATTGGTTGAACTCTTTACTTAACACAGAATTATTCTTTTTTTTTTTTTTTTTTTTTTTTGACAGGCAGAGTGGACAGTGAGAGAGAGAGACAGAGAGAAAGGTCTTCCTTTGCCGCTGGTTCACCCTCCAATGGCCGCCGCTGCAGCCGGCGCACCGCGCTGATCCTGGCAGGAGCCAGGAGCCAGGTGCTTTTCCTGGTCTCCCATGGGGTGCAGGGCCCAAGCACCTGGGCCATCCTCCACTGCACTCCCTGGCCATAGCAGAGAGCTGGCCTGGAAGAGGGGCAACCGGGACAGAATCCGGCGCCCCAACCGGGACTAGAACCCGGTGTGCCGGCGCCGCAAGGTGGAGGATTAGCCTATTGAGCCACGGCGCCGGCTAACACAGAATTATTCTTAGGTGTTTAAATCCAATTGAAAATTGATCCCTGTAAAAAATAAGAGGGAGAATAAGAGAGGGAGGAGATGTACAGTTCAGCACATGTTCCACGAACTTATCCCTAAGGGTAAAGCTAAAAACTTGCCATGGGACTCCAAATTCCATTAAGCTGTGTGGTACTAATGTCATCTTACATGTTAAAGTAATCATTTTAAGTGTGTAACTGATCATACAGATAGGAATAAGTGTCAAAGGGATCACATAAATAAGACCAAGTGTCTGCTAATAACAACAGATCGAATTAAAAGGGGAGAATGAGCCAACATGGGAAGCAGGCCACACAGCAGACTCATAGAATAACAAATGCATGCCCTAAACAGCACTCTGACCTCAGAATCAGCCCTTAAGGCATTCAGATCTGGCTAATGAGGGCATTTCATTGGTATGGAAAGCCAAGACACTGTGACAAAAAATGACCTAAATGAAAGATCTTTGTGAGATCCCAACAGAAAGAGTGGGCCATCAAAGAAGGAGGTACCTTTCTCTGAAAGGAGGAGAGAACTTGGACTTTGCTTATGGCCTTGTCTAAATAAGGTCGGACTTTGTGGACTCCAAAGACTTCCATAGCCTTGGCAGCTCATGACAAGAGCCTCAGGTGATTACTGATGTCATAAATAAGGGTGTCAATCAACAACAGAAGGCACTGGGCGCTTGTTCCCCATGTAGGACCTCTGTCCTTTATGAGTTGTACTATGAGAATTAATGGTAAAAGTTGTCTTCAAACAGTACTTTATACTTTGTGTGTCTGTGTGGGTGCAAACTGTTGAAATCTTTACTTAGTACAGCATTGATCTTCTGTTTATAAATATAATTAAAAATGAATCTTAAGAATGGGATGAGAGAGGGAGTAGGAGGCATGATGGGAAGGGAGTGGGAGGGCGGGTATAGGGGGAAGAACTGCTATAATCCAGAAGTTGTACCTATGAAATTTATATTTATCAAATAAAAGCTCTCTAAAATTTTTTTAACTCAATAGGCTAATCTTGTCAGTATGCAAGAAACATGAAACTAAAGCTAGAACCAGCCATGGTGTTAGTTTGATTGCCAGAAGTGGTCATGGATGTGTCTTTGAGCTTCCTAGCAGGCAGCACAGGGCTACATGTCTTGTGCCCCTCCCACCTGATTCCTGATATCCATAGTATGAAAGAAGACAGTTGTGGAAAGAGTGTTGCAAGCAGGGTAGCTCTCAAGATTCTTATAGGGTTCATACTCTGTAATGTAATGAGTGATGTCTTCAACAGTCAATGCAATGCAATAGAATAAATGGAATGCTGCTAATAAATATTTCTGGAGTATCTTCTGTATGCCAGAGACAGGTTGCCTGGATAGGTAATCAAGAACTAAAAAAAAAAAAAAAAATACATGGACTCTGTCATAGAGAGCCTACAAATATAATACAGTGAGGAGGGACAGAGTAAACATATAAGCAAGCAAAAATATCCTATAATTATTTAAGATGCAGCAAGTGGCATGAATGGAGTTACTACCGAGTGGTGAGAGAAGAAAAATGGGCAGATTGAGACCAGTTCATGGGGCAGCAGCGTGAGCTGCCTTTGCAATGCTCTGGTCCCATATCGGGGCACCAATTAAAGCCCTGGCTGCCCCACTTCCAACCCAGCTCCCTGCTGACGGCCTGAGAGAGCAGTGGAAGATGGCACATGTGCTTGTGCCCATGCACCCATGTGGGAGACCCGAAAGAAGCTCCTGGCTCCTGGCTTTGGATCAGCCCAGCTGTGGCCATATAGGGAGTGAATCAGTGGATGGAAAAGATCTCTCTCTCTGTCTGGAACTCTACCTCTCAAATAAATAAATAGATCTTAAAAAAATGCAAATTCTCCAACCCACATAGATCTTTGGGATCAGAAACCCTGGAGGCGGGGCTCCCCAGAACTGGCATTGTGTAAGCTTTAACAGGGGATCCTTACCTGTGCTTAAATTTGAGAGCCACTGCATTGTTCATGAGATAGATGGTTATGACTTATTTCAAGAGTCAGAACAGGAGGTTGGCATTCGGCCTGGTGGTGAAGACGTCTGGGTCCTACGTGGAAGTGCCTGGATTTGCGTCTCAACTTGAGCTCCCTGCTAGTGCACAGCCTGGGAAGTAGCAGACGGTGACTCAAGAAGTTGTGTCCCTGCCACACAGATGGGTGACCTGACTTACATTCCTAGCTCCTGGCCTCAGCTATGCGCCGGGCATTTGGGGAAATGATTCACATCTGTCTATCTGTCTCTCTCTCCCTGTGTCTGCAATAAATTTTTTAAGAAGAGTATTATTTCCATCTTTCTCCCTTATGACCCAGAAGAAGCAGGGTTGTTTATCACACGTAGATGGTCTACCTCTCATCTAACAGTGTTTGTAAGGAAAAAGCAGTTGAACATACATCTTCTCTTTATTTAGTTTTTGGACAGCAAGATTTACTATCTCCCCATCACT
Source organism: Oryctolagus cuniculus (assembly GCF_051225735.1). Taxonomy (NCBI): domain Eukaryota; kingdom Metazoa; phylum Chordata; class Mammalia; order Lagomorpha; family Leporidae; genus Oryctolagus; species Oryctolagus cuniculus. The sequence goes on from NC_142869.1 coordinate 169,458,437, forward strand.
CTTCAGCTCTTTGCTCAATTCTGAGTCCTAACCAGCGCTCGGTCTTGAGATCTTTAATATTTTTAGCAGTAACTTATCATAATTAAATGTGTTCTTATGATTTAAGAGCTGAGTCAAAACCATGCCATTGTCACTTAAATAAGTCTGTGTTGATAATTGTTACCATGGAGCAACAGCAACTTCTCTGGTCACCATTATCAGTGATGTCCATTAAGTTGTGTTAACATTGCAACAGTCTGAGATAGAATTCTAGAATTATCCTTTTCCTAACAATTATGTCGCGTGAATCAAATCCTATTACAGTAAAAGCCAAGGGACTGTCCAGATTCATTCATTATACTGAAATGTGGTTTTATGAGGGATTGGTTGAATAATAATGCTTTATTATATGAAGATTAATGTATAAATATGGATCCAGTATGCCCTGTATTTCAGAGGTTATTTGTACTGCGTCTCAGCTCATTAAAAAATAAAATATACTACTGATCCAATGGCATTTAAAACATATTAGAAGTGCAAAAATAAAATTGATATTCCTATATACATTTTGATCTGTTTTTCCTATCTAATTTTTTTGTTGCTGACATTGGAATAGCATGATCCATTGATTTCTTATAGGTGCCTTTGCTGCACGCTAATCCCTTTCCTTTCCTCTGTGCCTGTTGCATTTGTCACAATTTTATTTTAATTCCTGTGTTCACACTCCCTTAGTGAACACTGAGGGTGGAAAGCCTGATGCTGGTTACAGATCAGTGTCAGTTTCATTGTTCTTGAACAACCTTACAAATGACTCAGTCCATCAAATGCATTATATTCATCTCATCAGCACTGACGGAGCACCTACTGGGACTTAGGACTGTGGTCCATTTTAGGAGATTTGTTCTTCCCCAGATCTGGAATTGGCCACCTCAGAGCTGCAGAGGGAACTCTGGGACTCCAACACCGTGGGTTAGAGTTGACACCTGGAAAGGCGCTCTTTATATTTGGTGCTAATGCCGATGTTCTCTCACAGTTCAGAGAAAAAGAGATGGTGTTTTCTCTAGTCTGACTGTATGTTCTTACTTAGCTTTTATCAACATCTGTTTCTATTGAGTTTTTTAATTACTTTTTTTCAGTCATAGGAAAAACTCAGAAGGGCAGTATCAAGTTAAGTGGCTTATTTTCAACTTAAGGAAAGGAAAAGAAAGGCAGTGTAACTCTTAGAATAATTCTCTCTTAATAATTATTATTAATAATTCAATAATAGTAATTCAACTCTTAGAATAATTCTGTGAAATGGGGCTGGTGTTGTGGCACAGCGGGTAAAGCCACTACCTGCAGTGTTAACATCCCATATAGGCGCCAGTTCAAGTCCTGGCTGCTCCACTTCTGATCCAGCTCCCTGCTAATGAACCTGGAAAAGCACTGGAGGATGGCCCAATGCTTGGACACCTGCCATCCATGTGGGAGACCTGGAGGAAGCTCGTGGCTCCTGGCTTCAGCCTGGCCCAGTGCTGGCTGTTTGGCCCTTTGGGGAGTGAACCAACAGATAGCAGATACATAGGCTGTCTTGCTCCACCTCTCCCTCTCTGTAACTCTGACTTCAAACAAATAAATAAATCTTTTAAAAATTTTATTTATTTATTTATTTGAAAGAGTTACACAGAAAGAGAAGGAGAGGCAGAGACAGAGAGAGAGAGGTCTTCCATCCACTGGTTCACTCCCCAAATGGCCTCAACGGCTGAAGCTATGCTGATCCGAAGCCAGGAGCCAGGGTACAGGGTCAAGGACTTGGGTCATCTTCTACTGCTTTCCCAGGCCAGAGCAGAGAGCTGGATCAAAAGTGGAGCAGCTGAGACTCGAAGTGGCACCCGTGTGGGATGCTGGCACTGCAGGCAGTGGCTTTACCCACTACACCACAGTGCCGGCCCCAATAAATAAATCTTAAAACAAGTATCCAAGATACCTGTTAAAGATAGGAAGGCAGATTTTATCCAGGGCGACTATTTTCTTGGCTATGGGGAACACAGCAATAGGTCTTGCCGTAGAGCTGAGTGATTAGACTCAGGTCTGGGTACGGGAAGGACAAGAAGAAATGGGGATTTCTAACCAAGGAGCAGGGTAGGGGTCCATGGATGGAAAATTAGAAGAGCAAGCATCAGGGATAAGGGTTGCTGGCTACAGGCACCTGATGGGATTTTTGCTGAAGGCAGGCCACAGTGGTCAGTACCAACAATGCAGGATTTTCACGAAACTGACTTAGGATTCTCGAACCAGCTGGACTCTACAAGGAAAGAAGGCTGTCCAGATTCAGGCGTGGTCAAGCAGAGGACTCAGCATGGCTGGTTAAAGGAGGAAGCCTCTCACCAGCTATTGCTGTAAAACCAAAGTCAGCCCTTGTAAAAATGTGTTGGATCAAATGCATATGTGTTCTGTTAAAAAAAAAAAAAGTTAAATGATTTGATTGGTTTATAAAAACCTTAAGTGCTCTATGAGATAAGATAAAGTAGGTTTTATATTTCTACCTATGAATAAAAGTCTTAGGCTATTGTTTTTAAAAATCATTGCATAGGGGCCAGCGCCGTGGCTCAATAGGCTAATCCTCCGCCTTGCGGTGCCGGTGCACCGGGTTCTAGTCCCGGTCGGGGCGCCGGATTCTGTCCCGGTTGCCCCTCTACCAGGCCAGCTCTCTGCTGTGGCCTGGGAGTGCAGTGGAGGATGGCCCAGGTTCTTGGGCCCTGCACCCCATGGGAGACCAGGAGAAGCACCTGGCTCCTGCCATCAGATCAGGTGCGCAGCAGCCATTGGAGGGTGAACCAATGGCAAAAGGAAGACCTTTCTCTCTCTCTCTCTCTCTCTTTTTTTTTTTTTTTTTTTTTTTTTACAGGCAGAGTGGACAGTGAGAGAGACAGGGCCCAAGCACCTGGGCCATCCTCCACTGCACTCCCGGGCCACAGCAGAGAGCTGGCCTGGAAGAGGGGCAACCGGGACAGAATCCGGCGCCCCGACCGGGACTAGAACCTGGTGTGCCGGTGCCACTAGGCGGAGGATTAGCCTAGTGAGCCGCAGCGCCGGCTTAGGAAGACCTTTCTCTCTGTCTCTCTCTCTCCCTTACAATACCTGGTACAGTGTAAATGAATAGTTGTTATGCTCGACTATTTAAGGTAAAATGATAAAAGTGTATACATGTGAGGTATAATCACATTTTGTGGTAAATAATCTTGATGTGAAGTTGGTTGACTCCAGAGATTTGAAACCCATGAATGCGTAGAATTGTGAGGGATACAAACAAACCCTTCGTAAACTTTAACCTTTTCACTTAAAAGAATCAGATTACAGCTTCTCTTTGTCATATCTGAGCTGTCAGCATAATTGTTCTTGCACATTATGAAGTAAAGTAAGTATTACTTCCATAGAGAGTCTGAAACATTACACATTCATCAAATGTTTAATTTTGACTTAATGGTTTACTTGCCATTGGATTAAAAAATGTACCAGCACAATTAATGTCACATTATGTGGTCAAGAGATACACTGTGACTCTTATTTTTAGGAAAAGTGAGATGGGGTAGCTACATAGCTCGCTAAGGTCATACAGGTTTTTCCTTAGATTTAGTCTGAGGTCATTTGTATTTCAGTCCCGTGTACTTCTCAGTGAACAAGCACTTGTCGAATTATGTAATTGGCCTCATGGCCAGTAAGGGACAAAAGGCAGATTTTGGAAAACTCCTTGGTTAAATAAATATTGTTAATATTTTTTTACTCAAAGGACTTGCATCATATATAATGCATTGAAGTGCATAGTGCTAAAGAGATTGATGCAGCATGCAGAATTTTCCAGAGCTACATATTAACAGAATCCCTCTTTATAATTTCTCTTAGCTTCTCCTGAGCTATTTTTTTTTTAAATACAGTTTGGGGAAGCTACAGTAATCTATTATTTATGAATCTGATTCAAGTTCTTTATATCAAAGTCATCTGCACTTTGCTAACAAAATAAATTGAAAAAGGTATTGGTTGTGGGCTCTTTATCCAGATTTGTCTCCGATTTGTGCTATGAGTTTTGACAAATTACAGAATTGAAGGAAACTGTTTCCATTTATGCATTAGTGATGGGGTATATGGGGAGACACATGGTCAAATATTCAACCTTTGGATTTGCGATTTTGAGCCTGTAGTCTTTTTATTTTCTGCAAATAGTGCATGGTCAAGAAGTATATGTCAGAACATGCTATAACAAATAACAATAGACATCCACAGTATTTATTTTACTACATTCTTGGTTGTTTTTGTTTTTTCGCGTGGTAGTTGTTTTTTCAGGTAGACTGAGGTATCAAATGTAGTTCAAATAAAATGCACAGACTCCTGTCTGTTGCCATTTACTTTTTAGTGAATAAAGAGGAAGAGTCTTTTTCTAACATTAGATATCAATAGTATCTGTTCTAAGAAAATCTAACTTTACAAATCCAATTCTTAGGTTTGCTATGAATTAAAATTTAATCACAAGAGGGCATTTAAAGGTAGTTATATTGTAGCTTGAGATGGAAACTTTGGAAAGCCAAGATTTAGCTTTTTGGATTTGGGGAGAGAAATCAACATCATTAGTAGTAAGAGAACAGGCCCACCAAGGGGTCCATGTGGGAATCACAAATGGTAGAAGGCACACTTGACTTTTTATAGTTTCCCAAGGGAAGAAATGGCTTAATCTGGTTCGATGTCGTCTGGGAAAAACCATCCGTACAGAGCGAATACTGAGAATGTGAAAATGCGCAGCACTGGTCCCATCTGGATTTGGAGGGGTGCTCTGTTACGAGTCAGTGTGCAAGGAGCGCCAGGCAGCAGCACCCAGGGCCACAAGTTATGTGGCCTTGAACAACTCCACTCCTCTGCATTCACTTAGAAAATGGAAGGCGAGACCGAGTGTGTGATTCTCTGATTGTGAGCTAGGACAGAAGAGAAAGTTGACAGTCTTTGGAACTGACTACCGAGTTGCCATGTTAGAAACGTGGTCAGAGATGTACTGAGTTTTTAGTAAACAGATTTCATTGCTAAGTGTTATCCATAAAGATATTCTGATATGCCACTCATGTTCCAAACTTTGAAAAAATTATCCTCTGGCATTTTGTTACAGCAAACTTAAGAACCTACACAAATAAAGTACAGTTTTTTATTGTATATATTAGATATTTATGTGTATTATATATGGAGTACATGTAACATCAAATCATAGCAAATTTGTTCAATTCATCTTACTGAGATTTGGATGATTTGAAATGGTCCAAATATTATTTAGCAGACAGATTCATTGCTGAATTTGTAAGGCAGCTACTAAAGTAGAAATGTTGTATGTATATATAATTTGAGAGACAGAGACACACAGGTTGAGAGAAAGGGCACTTCCCATCAGCTGGTTCATTCCCCACATGCTCACAGCAGCTGGAGCTGGGGCTGGCTGAAGCAGGGAGTAGGGAACTCAATCCAGGTTCCCTACATGAGTGGCAGGAACCCAGTTATTTGGACCATAACCATTGCTTCCTAAGGTCCCTGAAGGCAAGGGGACTGGAGTCAGGAGCCACACCAGGTATCAAACCCAGGTACTCTGATGTGGGAGGCAGACAACTTAATGAATGTCTGAAGTGCCAGGTGAAGGCCTGCCTCAGATTCTAGAATATCTTATAAGTGGCAAGAGCTCTAAAGGTATTTTGGAAAAACGAAGTCCTATTTTGATGATTAAATAATAAATGTTTACTTCTCGTGTGTTTATTAAAAATAGCAATTATCATGTAATATATTCCTACATGGTAAAATATAAAGAAAAAACAGAAAAGCAATAGATTTGAGAATCATAATGCAAAGAGGTACATCAGTGAAAATGAATATTACCTTGAATTTAGAAGTAGCATTCTACAAATTTTCTAAGTCAAGTTTCTCTCTGAGTAATTAAAACTAAACTCTAGTCCTAGGCTTCAAAAATTTTGTTATCCAAATCGCTTTTAAATTCCCCAAAAAGATTTGAGCAGAGTGCAATAGATTTCGTAATTCAGTATCTGTGATATAATAATCTGAATTAGAGCTGAATTGAAGTATATTACCTTAAAGATTTTAATGAAGCTACACATTAACACAATTAGACAAGATCAAAAGGAACATGTCTGCTTGTTTAATCACCCTGTTTCTAGGCATTTCTGAAGAGCTTGCTTTCACTGGGGCTTTGCCTTGGCAATTGTGTGATTTTAATTTGTTTACTAAATTATGGTTGTAATAGAAAGCATTTAGCTAGTAGTTCTACTGCATTTCTAACTTTAGCAATAACTGCATTGGAAAAAAAAAAAAGATGCTTACCTGTCCTGTGCTATTTTACGAATGAACTTTTCTCCCAAAGAGCTTGAGTTAGTGTCATGTTTATGACCACTGTGTGTCTGTATAAGCAGGTCTTTGTGTGTATGACAAGTTATGCATGTGCATATGTCTTTTTAGTTAATTGGTTCCATTAGCTTCAATATAGTTAAATTATAATAATGAACACATTTAGTTAAGCAGTTTCTGGCATACCACCTTCTCTCTAGTTTATAGGATTTACCAACTAGGTTTATCAATCACAAAAGGAGATATACAGAGGAGATATGCACACACAGATTTATATTTGTACATGTGTTTACATTTATGTACACATCAACTCCGAACTCAATATTCAACATGGCCTTTGGTACAGATCAGCACTCTCTGATACAAATATGTGACCCACAAAGGTATATTTATTCCAAGTAGAAATGGAACATGAACCACATTGAAAAAGTACAAAGAAGCAAATGGAATACATGTTCAATTTCACCCAGTAATCTAAAATATTATCAGGACAGTCTGTAACCAATAGGAAAACCAATGCATGATATGAATGAGAAATTCAACAAAGATATCAAAATCATTAAAAAGAACCCATCAGAAGTTAAAAAAAAAAAAAAACAATAACAACAACTGGGAAGAAGACATTTCACGTCCTTTCTTCATGCGAAGTCTCCTGAACCCATTTGTGTTCTGGACTTGGGCCACTCTGGACTCGCCACGCTTGAAGTGCTTACCAGTCACGTGTCGCCCATGGCTACCTTAACTGGATGTCACGAGGTGATGACCGCACATCTGTAGCTGAGGGGTGGGTGGTGCCCGTGAGAACAGTGAAGTCAGAATTAAATGCTACACTGTTGGACACCCTATCCAGTCCTTCCAGTCATCACTGCCCCTTTGCTGTAGAGAGTAACACAGGAAACACAAACTGGAAAAGCAAGACAGCTCTGTAAAGTCTATGTGGACACAAAAAAATACCCGCCAGGGAACGGCTTCAATCATTTTATTCAGTTTGCAAATTCAGAGTAGCAGCAAGAGACCACGGAACTTCTAGTCCTTAGTGGTTCCGCCTCGGCCTGTGCAAAGGGCAAGCTCGGCCATGGACACTCCTGGGGTGGAAGGCAGGAACTGTTACTGGAAGGGAACACTCAGGATTGGCTGAGTAACTGCCCAAATTAAAATGTATGTGAAGACAGAATCAGGGAGGCTCAGGCAACATGCGCTGCCATTGCAAAATACAGTGGACTGGAGGCTTAAACCACAGGTATTTCTTTCTCACAGATCTGTAGGCTGGAAATCTAAGGTCAGGGTACTGGCATGGTCATGGTCGGGTTCCAGTGAGAGTTCACGCTCTGGCTTAGACTCCTGCCTTCTCTCTGTGTGCTGACAGGGCAGGGGAGTGAGAAAAACAGGGAGAGGGAGAAAGGGCCAGGGTAAAAGAGAGAAGCTCACTAGCTACCTCGTCTGCCTTCCCCCTTAGGAAGGCACCCTCAAGACCGCACCTAATTACCTCCCAAAGGTCTCATGGGACCAAACTGGGGATTAGTACTTCAACATTTGTGAATCTGAGGGGAAACGAACATTCAGGTAACAACAGGGAGCCTGCTCTCCTGCCATGAGCTTTCATAGAATTTGATTTCTTAGAATATGTTGTGTATACAGAGTAAGTAGCTTTTTCCTACCTTTATGATCTTTGTAAACATTAATCATTATTTTGATTTGAGAAATAGAGACAGAGAGCTCCTATCTGGAGGTTTAGTTCCAAAATACCTGAGACTGAGCCAGACCAGAGCCCAGAGCCTCCTTGAGTGCCAGGGGCCCAGTTATTTGAGCCAACCCTGCTGCCTCTCAGAGTCTGCGTTATCAGGAAGCTGGAGACAGTAGCTGGAGCCCAGGACCAAACCCAGGCACTCCAATGTGCAATGCATTGTCTTAATCTCTAGCCCAAGTGTCCACCCCACTGTTTTGTTGGAAACCAATGTAAAATTGAATCCAGGGGCTGCATTGTGGCACAGTGGGTTAAGCTGCCACTTGTGACACAGGCATCCCATATTAGAGTGCTTAGGTTCAAGTCCAGCTACTCCACTTCTGGTCCAGCTTCCTGCTAAGACAATGGGAAAGCAGTGGAAGATGGTCTAAGTGCTTGGGTCCCGGCTGCCCATGTGGGAGACCAGGATGGAGTTCCTGGCTCCTAGCATTGACCTGGTCCAGACCTGGCTATCGCAGCCATTTGGGGAGTGAGCCAGCAGGTGGATGATCTCTCCCTGTTTCTTCCTCTCTTTATTTCTCTGCCCTTCAAATAAATAAATAAATCTTAAAAATTGATGCCAAGAAACTCATTAACACATAATTAATTATTATGTGCTTTGAAGAATCTGCATTGAAAATTTACTGATAACAATGTATAATTAGGGGCCAGCATTGTGGCGTAGGGGGTAAAGCTGCTGCCCATATTGCCGGCATCCCTTGAGGGCAGCGGTTCGAGTCCTGGCTGCTCCATTTCTGATCCAGCTCTCTGCTATGGCCTGGGAAAGCAGTAGAACATGGCCTAAGTGCCTGAGCCCCTGAACCCATGTGGGAGATCCGGAAGAAGCTCCTGGCTGCTGGCTTTGGATTGGCGCAGTTCCAGCCATTGCAGCCATCTGGCTAGTGAACCAGCTGATGGAAGACCTCTCTCTCTCTCTTGCTTCTGTCTCTCTGTCTCTGTCTCTCTCTCTCTCTGTCTCTCTCTCTCCCTGCCTCTACATCTCTGTAACTTCCTTTCAAATAAATAAATTTTTAAGAAAGTGCATAATTAGTGCATATGCTCATGATTAATTAAGAAGTTGACAGGAAAACCATTGCTAAATAAAAACAAAGGATAAGCTGACAATGACATACTAGTTAGAGAAACTGTTTCCTAACAGAGTAGGTTTCAGGAGTCTGCCTACTTTTCTACTTTCCTACTTTCCTACTTTTCTCTCACCTCACCTCTCAGACACTTATTTCTGAAAAATATTTGCCATCATTTTTGTTCCTGATGAATTTAAGGCTCTGGAACTTTGGAATTCTTTTTTTTTTTTTCCTTTGACAAAGATGTATTTATTTGCAAAGAGACAGAAGTAGAGATACAGAGACATTCCACCTGTTGGTTCACTCCCCAAATGTCCGCTAGGAGGATCCCGAGCTAGGAGTCAGCAGCTTCTTCTGGATATCTCATGTGGATGCAGGGGCACACGCTCTTGGGTCATCCTCCACGGATTTTCCAGTCCATAGCAGAGACCTGGATCAGAAATGGAGCAGCCGGAACTTGAACCAGTGCCCATATGGGATGGCAGCACTGCAGACAGCAGCTTTACCTCCTATACTACATTGCCAACCCTGGAACTTCGGAAATCTGAATTCTTGGTTATCCTAAGTGACGACGAGCAGTTAGCAGTTAGTTAGAAAAGGGAAAAATAAAAATACCTGATATGTTTATGGTGCTTCATGGTTCAAATTATTTGTAAAGTGATTTTGTGAAATCCAAAACAAAGATTTCAACTCAAAGAAACTTGAGAGAGGGGCCATCTGGCTCTAAGTCAAGACTCAAATCCTACTTCTCACTGGAGGTAGGTTTACCAGCCTCATCGTAAGGTGAAGGAGAAGTGTAAGACTCCACCTTAGAAGGGAAAGACAAAAATAGAAGACTACATGGTGCATAAAGTGGATTTTAAAAAAGGAACTCTTCATTAGTAACTCGATAGACTTTAATAAATGAAAGAATTCAGGCATTTATTATCATAAGCTCTTGTGGAGTTTGCGAAGCTGATTTTAGGGAAGAGGAAACATTTTAGTAAGCCAGATAGGGATCTATGGGTTTGGGAGGATTCTGTAAGTTACCTAGTCCTAATAAAAGAACTTCTTTCCACATCACTGGAAAGGAATTGATATTAACTGACAATTAATGGCTTGGGGAAAAGCAATCAGCATGCTTGTTCATTTACTTATTCAATAAATAGATATCGGGCGTTTGCTATGTGCTGGCAAAGTGATGAGATTCCCTGCCATCTTGGAAGTTAAACGCCAAGGGGGAATTCAAGCACCCGTTCTGGTTGCTTTACATATATATTTTCTCTCATTTCAGTCCCAGCGCACTCAGTGGCATTATCATTACTTTCAATTTAAAAATGAAAACACTGAGCTTCAGTAAGTTGCTCAAGATTACACAGCCATTAATTAGCAGGAAAGGTAATCAGCAGGTTCTTATCTCCAAACTGATCAAGTCACACGCATTAAATATGTCATTAGACCTCGGGAAAGTAGTTTCAAAACAAAATCAAGCAAAATCAACAGAAATCTCAATCGATCTGGCCCAGTGGTCCTGTAGCTTTGCGACTATACTGTCTTCTGTGGGCACACTCTTTATGAGAACACCTTAGCCAGTGTCAGCATTCCATGTTAGAAAAAGTGAATTTGCTCACCATTCAGTGGTTTGGTTTGGTTTATTTTCAGTGCACTCATTGTGTCGTGTTGGGCTTGGTTGTGTCTGCAAAACAGACTGCATTTGACCTGTTTGGTCCGATCCGGTAGCACGGCCAGCTGCTTCCCCTCAGTAGCAGAGGGAAGGTTCTGGGTGGGTGGGGACTGCCTTCAGAAGCAGGGTTCTGATGAACCACTCCTTGTTTAGAAGGGTTACCTGATTAATAGTAAGGGACAGCCGAGGTCGTCTGCCGAGGTTGGCCTTGGCAGTGGTGCCATAGAAGGAACAGACTGTAGAAAATGACATCGAGAAATCCAAGCGGTGCAGCAGAGGCAAGTCTGTTCCATGCACTGCCAACCAGCGATGGTAAAACCGTCTGCAAACGGATTGGCTGCTAACGGATTGGCTGTGGCCCGTCAGCAGGCTGTCCTTGCACAGGTTAGAGTCGCTACCCGCCAAATTGTTTCCGCACCTTGTTTCTTGTCAGATTAAGGTTTTGATTCCATCTGATCCAACAGAAGGGGGTGGAGTCATATTTAATATAGGTCTGGACAAACAGAGCAGGTAGCTGAGGGTTACGTCTGCTCTCGTCCCATAGCAAGCTTAGCCTTGTTTTTTGGATTTCCTCCACTAGACTCATCACACTCTTAATTTTGCTTTCTGCTCGTTTCTGAGAACGGTTTGAGGTTTCAACGCAGTGGTGAAGATCTCGCGGCTGTGTAGGAGGTCGCCTTGGCGCCAGGCTCTACGTCCCTTTGAAACCCTGGGACAATGACTTACTCTGTCGCTGGCTCAGTTTCCTTCCCTGAAAAATGAGGATAGCAACAGAACACACTTGATGGGATTTTTGCGAGTAAAGCACTTGTCGAAGAGTGTGTGATAAATGCTGGATATTATTAGCTGGCTGCTATTATTCTGATTGCTGTTGTCATCGCCATTGTTATTACAGAAGTGTTAGCATGCTGCATTTAAATCGGTTCCCGTCATCCACCTAGCATCGAATAGCAGATCATCAAGAGCAAGTACTTTTAGGTTCTTAGTACTTTGCCCATGAATGCATGTTATCAATTTTTTGTCCTAGAAACACCTTGTGAGTTTACTAAGACGCTGCATGCGGTAATAGCCAGCCGGTTAGAGCAGAAAGCTTGGGGAGAGGAGCTGCAGGCATGGCAGGTAGTGGGTGGGGCTTCCCCTGCAGGGTCGGCGGCTCTCGGGGACCTGCCAGCTCCTCTGCAGCTGGTCTTGCCCGCGCCTTCCCATGCCTTCCTTTTGTGCACAGCCGTGGGTCAGTGCAGTGCCAGTGGCTCGGGCTGAGAGGTTTCATTCACTGCTGAGATTTGAAAATGGAAGCCAGCTGGAATATAAATGGAGAGTTGCAGGCGCAATGGAATGAGACCCATTTGCTAGTCTCAACTATTTTTATTGTGCAAAGAAACAAACGTATTCCAGGACGGATTCTAACAGTTTCTTTCCCTGTTTTTTTTTTTTTTAACATGGTTACCTCTTTTTATTTTCCTTTTTATGGAGAAATCATAGATCAGAAAGCCTTGTCATGTTATCAGGATTTATTTTTTTAAGATTTATTTATTTATTTGAAAGTCAGAATTATACACAGAGAGAAGGAGAAACAGAGAGAGAGAGAGAGGTCTTCCATCTGCTGATGGCCTCAATGGCAGGAGCTGTGCTGATCCACAGCCAGGAGCCAGGAGCCAGGAGCTTCTTCTGGGTCTCCCATGAGGCTGCAGGGGTCCAAGCACTTGGGCCATCTTCTTTTTTTTTTTTTTTTTTTTTTTTTATTTGACAGGTAGAATTATAGACAGTGAGAGAGACGGAGAGAAAGGTCTTCCTTCCGTTGATTCACACCCCCCACCAATGGCCGCTATGGCCAGCACTGCGCCAATCCAGAGCCAGGTGCTTCCTTCTGGTCTCCCATGCAGGTGCAGGGGTTGGGCCATCTTCTATGGCTTTCCCAGGCTATAGCAGAGAGATGGATCGGAAGTGGAGCAGACGGGACTCGAACCAGTGCCCATATAGGATGCCAGCACTACAGGCAGCAGTTTACCCGCTACACCAAAGCGCCGACCCCCAGGCTTAATTTTAACAACAACAAAAAAAAAAGAAGAAGGAAAATTTATACCTAGCACTATATCAACCCCTTTAAAACATGAATGAAGAGAGGAACAAATTAGGCACAGTATTGGTCAGGTGAAGTTCAAGGGGGAAAGGCTACGATAGGCCACACTGTCCCCATGGAACAACAGTGATAAAAAAATGAGCTGTATCATTTTTTTTTCTTTTACTGACTTGTTCTCCCCGTGATTGAGGCATTTCAGCACACAACCAGGAAAATAATAGGTTACTTGCACGATGGTAGAAGTTTAACAAATGCTCAGTCGTTCACCCTGCATCATCGCTGTCATTGGTGAGAGCTTTGCTGTATGATATTGATGCCTGCTCCTCTCTTATTGCCGTATTCTTTTCAGATTCAATCTGTCTGCAATGGGCCACTAAACATTTCAATTTGCTACCTGTAGAGCTGGATTGCAATGTTCAAACTGAAATGAGAGAGAAATGGATTTAGTGAAACTCAAAATAGAGAGTTTCATGGATTTTTGTAGAAGGATGCACAAACTGAAACTCGCTGATAAGATACACACGATGCCTTTTGAGTGTCTCACAAAAGTACATGGTATTAAGCAATTTGTGGATGTTTATAAGGAAAATAGACTCGGCTGGATACTGATAAGACCTCCTGCATTTAGCGAACTCAGACTCTGTCAGCCCGGGGTGCTCCTACCTGTAGTGAGCGCCGTGATAATGGCTCTGGATGGCTGTAAAACTGGGCTTGTTCAGGTGCCCTCCAGAGAGCTGAGCCAGCAACGCACAGGACGAAGTCGGCATGACTTCCTAGCCAGAGCCCAGCGTTTAGGCTTTGCCTAGCAGGAAGCCTGTAGGTTTACTAACAGAAGCAGGGGTTTCTCTCACAGGCTGCTGTGCCCGGTTCTCAGCTGACCTCAGCTCACTCGCTCTCTCTCTCTTACTCAGCCCCCCTATTTTGTTTTGTTTTTTAAATTCGTTTATGCTCCTTTCACGTTCGTCTCTTTCTGTGCTCAGTATCAAGATACTCTTTGTGACTCTCTGCCTAGACTCAGTCTGAGTTTCCTAATCTAGGTGTGACGAACTGCAAGAACATTGGGCAGTACCCAGCAGAGAATGCAGGCAGAACGTTAACAAAGACGGAAGCACCCGCAGCGAAGTGCCTTTTCTCACCCACTTTTTATGCGATTTGAACAAAATGATGGGAAGTAACAGGTGTGGGCAAGAATGCTGAGAAATTGGGACCACCCCACTTTATTGGCAGATGGATTGGTCAGCTTTTTGTAACTTTAAAATACCTGCAAGAATGTTTGGGGGAAGGAAAAGGTTGATTTGTGCTTCCAATTTGGAGGGTCACGGTTCAGAATCGGCGGCCACATCAGTGTGCTTTTAGTGAAGCTTGGTGGTGGTGGAGCCAGTACAGAGGGAGGGTCCCATGTTAGGCGAGGAAGCAGAGAGGGAAGGTGGGCTGAACTGAGCGTAAGTAACCCGCCCTCTTGAGAGATTGCCCTCTGAGGGCAAGCCCCGGTGAACTGAAGACTTCCCACTGGGCCCACAGCCCAGCCACCATCATTAGCTCCAGTCTGCACCCTAATCCGTCATCCATTAGCATTAATCCATTAATTTAACTTAATACTTTGGAGTTTAAACATCTGCATAGTTTGGGCCGCCAACTCCTGTTTAATCCATAATAGCGTGAATGTAAAATTGTTCCGTTATGATGTAATGTTTGGCAGTTCCTCGAAATGTTAAACATACAATTACCATATGACTCCACAATTCCACTCCTTGGTTATATAGACCAAAAATAATTGAAAACAGGGACTTAAACAAGTGCGTGCATGTACATGTTCATAAAAGGACCTTTTGACACTAGCCAGAGGTAGAAACAGCACACATGTCTGTCAACAGATGCATGGGTAAGCAAGTTAATGGTGTCTCCATACAATGGTCTATTTATTCAACCATAAAATGGGTGAGCTACTGATATATGCTACAACATGGAGACGCCTCCGAAACATACTGTACTAAGTGAGAGAAGCCAGACCCTAAAGGCTACATATCCTGTGATTCGATGTAGATCTGATGTTGAGAACAGATGAGACAGATTGCAGTTCGGTGTTGCCAAGGACTGGGGGAAGGGAGATACTGCTTACTGGGTAGGGGCTTTTCCTTGGGAGTGATGGAAGTGTTTTTGGAAGGAAACAGAGGCAGCGGTGGAACAGCACTGTGAATGTCCCAAATGCGGCTGAGTTATTCATTTCAATATGATTACTTTTATGTTATATCAATCTTAACCCAAATGATTCATGGAAAAAATTCAAAAAGTTATTAATTTGAAAATTAATTGAAATTAAATTTAATTAAAGTAGTTGAGGTAATTTTTTCCAGGGGAAGGGAAAGCAAAACAGTGATAAAGACAAGTCCTCATTCAGACGTGGGGTTTTTGAAAACCAGTAACCTAACTGGTTTCTACTTCTACAGAGTTTCCGAATAAGAGAAGTTAATTATATTTGTAGCCCAAAGAATATAGGTTGTGGTCATTCTGCCAGGTGGGCTGTGACCCTCAGAATGGGATTTACTGATTTTGGATAATAGAAATATATAACAGTGATCACTAATTTCATCTCTGAAATGTTTAATAAGAGCTTACTGCATTATTGGCATTGTGTGTGTCTTTGGGGATATCACTATGAGCAAGACAGACAGAATTTGCCTCTCACAGAATTGAAATTTCACTTGCGAAGACCAAAAATTAAGTAAACTCAGTTAGGAATGTAGATATGGGCTTTTTTAAAAAAAGAAAAAAATATTTATTTTATTTATTCGGGAGAGATCTTCCATCTGCTGGTTGACTCCTCAAAAAGCTGCAATGGCCAGGGGTGGGCCAGGCCAAAGCCAGGAGTTTCATTTGGGTCTCCCACATGGGTGCACGGGTCCAAGCACTTGAGTCATCTTCTGCTGTTTTCCCAGGAGCATTAGCAGGGAGCTGGATTGGAAGTCCAGGGCTCGAACTGGAACCCATAAGGGATGCTGGCATTGCAGGCAGTGGCTTAACCCACTGTGCCACAAAACCAGCCTCGATGTGTGCTTTCAGGGAGCCAGTAGGAAGTTGAGATAGACCCATGGGAGGGCACTTGTCTATACCACTTGATAGGATACACAGAGACTCAGGCACAGGGGGCCACCTCTGATCCACCTTCTGATCCACCTTCAGATCTAGGACAGGTGCCAGGTCCTAGGAGCCTTCTAGATGCAGGTCATCTTGGTGGAAGTAATGTTTGAAGTTCCCTTGCCATGAAATCTCTGATGGCCTTCCAGGATTGCATGTTACATATTTCAAGATGGTTCACTACTTGCACTGTCTCTCACCAGACTCCTCTTTCTGATCACTGATGTGAGTGGCTTCACCCTATCCTCGCAGCGCAGTATCTGGACGGTGCCCTGCTGGGTTTGAGCTTTTCCCAGCGTTTGACTTCTGGTTCCCTGCCTTGGATTCTAGTTCTATGCTGTTACCAAGTCCACACAGTCCCCTGGATCTTGTTCACACCTGCACCTGCCTTCCACTTTCTCTCTCCCACCTCAGCCTGGCTTCAGCCCTTGATCCCTGTGTGCTCCCCGAATGCTGTCCTTCCTTTTTAGCCCAGTGGTGGCCATAATTCACTTACAGGGCATGTGATGAATCTTAGCAGTGAACAGTTGCTCCTGACCTTAGTAATAGGCAAATGAACTCTCTTTCTTGAGTAACTGATAATTCACCAGAATGACAGGGTGATGGTTATTTTTGCACAGAACTGGTGGCAACAATTAGTTACCTGACTCTTCTGGCTGAAAATCCCTTGTCCTCCTACCTTCTCATTCTGCTTAAGTCTGGATTTTTAAGATGTTCTCCAGATTCGCCATGTGCTTGGTTGTCTTCTCGGCTCACAAATCTTTCTAATGCATGAAATTCGGGAAAGGTGAGTTTCCCATCGCGAAGAAGTTTGTGGTGCTTGAGCGTGAATCCGAGTTATCAGTGAGAAACAAAACACTAACAGCCATCTACATAGCATTCACTTCTTGGTTTCATCACAATCGTTCATTTGTGTGACCCCTGACTGCTCTCTGCATTTGGGCCTCCAAATGTACTAACACCTCAGTTGATACCAGTTAGTCTAAGATTCATTTGTTCATTTTTTTGGTTCTTTGCAAGTTTCTGCCGGTATAATAATGAAGAGGAAAAAAATGATACAATTAGCATTTTTAAAGATTTAGGCAGATTTATCAATGCAGAGAGAAATCTGTTCATGGTCTCTGGTGATATTAGCCAGTTGGTTCTTTTTTAAATTTCTGGTTATTTGAAAGGAGGAATGGGGAGAGGGAGGTGAGAAACAGAGAAGTATCCCATCCGCTGGTTAATTGTCCAGGTGCCTACATGAGCCAGCTCTGGACCAGGCTGAAGCCAGCTACCAGGAGCTCATTCCTGGTCCCCACATAGGTTGAGCCCTCACCTGCTGCCTCCTGTGGTGTGTATCAGGTGTGGAATCAGAAGCCGAGCCTGGACTGGAACCCAGGCACTCTGCTTCAGAATGCAGTATCTTAGCCTGTCCCTGATGCTGAGCACCTGTAAGGTCGGAATTAGAAACAGTTGCAAAGACAGAAGACAGGCAGCTGTTCGTGTTCCCCAAGAGCTTGGTCAGTGGCAAGGAATAAGTGTATCATCTGTATATGTGTGGCTTTTGTGGCTGGACTGTGGCTGACACAGTAGGTTTGTTTACTCACCACATTGAACCAGGGTGAAAGCAATTAAGCAAGTGTCAGAGATGACCGAATTTCATAAAAACATTCCTTGGGATTCCAGAAAAATGCAGGACTTTTGGAAATAGGGTCTACTTGAGCCTGGAACTTAAGGAAAGGTTTAAATCACAAGTCAGGTCACTGGAAATAAGTATATTTTTATAATTGGTCCAAAATTCGGCCCTTGGCCTTTAAGTTTCTTGCATATTCCACTGAGATGTGACTGTGCGGTCACCATTATTTTCATCACCAGCGCACTGCAACCTGTAACAGACATTGCTCTTGGTCTACCAGGAACTGGTTTCCCTCCTGCTTCCTAATAGCATGCGCCCCTCCCCCAAGCGGCCCAAGTGACGGGGGTGGGGGGGGTGGGGGGTGGCTGGCTTCCCAAGCTCATCAAGGAATAAGAGGCTGGGATCATCCAGTTCAGTCATAGGAGTTTCATTCCCTTTGCAGGAAAAGTGAGTTTCGAAACCCAGGGTTGAACAAGTGAAAGTGACCTTCCCCTGTGGAAGGTTATCCATGCAGTGTGAACTCGAATCTTAACCAGACCAGAAGGGGAGCTTTGTATTCCATCCTTGGTATAGAGAGATTTTCTCTTTTGCATTCTAAAAGGAAGATAGCCTGAGGACCAGCTAAGCCACAGATAATTGAAGGGACAGGCCCTGGTTTTACCATCCTAGAGGCCTTCCCACCTTCCAGCTAACTGGGACAGAAGAAAATAGATGGTGTCACCACCTGGCTCCCTGACTGCTGGTGCTTCCTGATAGGTACACGGCCTTGCATGCTCGTCCCATTGTCTGCCTCGTGCATTCAGACTGAAGGTGTTGTTTTAGGACGCAGTTCTGTTGGGTCAGCAGGTCATCCCAGTTTGACCAGAATGGAAGTGAAGGCTTTTCTGTGGGAGGGACTTGTCTAAGACTCAGCCCGGATGCAAGTCCTGGTCTTTACAGCTCAGCCCTGGCTCTCTTTTCCACTCTTATCATCCACGTCGTAGTGTAGTAAAAAATGATACTGAACCACAACGTAGTACATAAACTCAGACTTCAGCATCTGTTCTATCTCAAGGTCACCATGATCTTGAGAAGTTACAGTTTGGGGTCTCATTTTTCTTTTCGGTGTAATGAAGTCGATTATAGCTGTTGAGCTCCAGCTTTTCCTAGGCTTCTAGAACCTCCTGATTCATTCATTTTTCTTCTCCTTGTTTGTATTTCTTCTTTTTCCTTCCAAGTTAATCCTTAAATTTTAATTTTTAAAAAGTTAAGTAAAAAACTTAACACACATGGAATTGTACATATTTATAAGGTACTATGGGATGTTTTGGTACATGTATACATTATACAGTATTCAGTCTGGGTAAATATATTTATCTCTTTAAATTTTTAACGTTTGCTTATGATGAAAACATCCAGCACCTAGATTCTGGTTTTTTTTTTAATAGAGAAACATGTAGTACATTATCATTATCTATAGTCACCCCACATCTCAGAACTTCTTACTCCTAACTTGCTATAACCTAGTACCTGTCATTCAACCTCTTCCCATCCATCTCTCTTCCCTTCCCTCCACAGATTCTGGTAACCACTGTTAACTTTTTAACTTCTTTGGCATTCATTTTTTTTTTTAGACTTCACATGTGAATGAAAGCGCATGATCACATGTCTTTCTGTGCTTGGCCTCATTCTCTCTCTGTCTCTGTCTCTCTGTCTCTGTCTCTCTCTCTGACTTACTTGTTTTTCTGAAAGGGAGAATTACAGAGAGACAGATCTTCCATCCAATGCCTCACTACTCAAATAGCCACAATGGCAAGGATTGGGCCAGGCTGGAGCCAGGATCCAGGAGCCAAGAGCATCTTTCGGGTCTCCCACGTGAGTGGCGGGGGCCCCACGTACTGGAGCCGTCTTCCGCAGCTTTCCCAGGTGCATTAGCCAGTGCCTGAATCAGAAGTGGTACAGCCAGGCTTCAACCGGCACTCATAGGGGATGCTGGCATTTGTGTGCAGTGGCTTGGCCTGCTGTACCACCCTGCTCACCCTGGCTTAGTTCATTTAACTTGTGGTATCCACTTCCATCCATGTTTTTGCAAACGACAAGATTTCATAATACTTATGGCTGACTCATATTTCATTGTGTTTATGCACCATGTTTTCTTTATCCCTTCGTCAGTGGATGGGCATTTAGGGTGTTCCTGTTTCTTGGCTGTTGTGAATAGTGCTGTGATAAGCATGGGAGTGCAGGTGTCTCTTTGACAAATGGATTTCATCTCCCTTAGATGTATGCCCAAGGGATTGCTGAGCCTTATGGTAATTCTGTTTTCAGTTTTTTAAGGAACATTCTGTACTGTTTTCCACAACAACTATATAAATTTGTTTTCTTCTTTTTCCTTAAAATCATCTGGATTATCCCCAAAGAGCAGCAGTTCCTTCCTGGGCTGTGTAAGTCAAGGAGGCTAGGAAGCCGAGCATGGTAGCGGTGTTACGTGTTCCAGGCTGTAGAAGCCCAAAGCAGGCACATAAAGGACCCGCGGTCTTGTCCCCCATTCCTGACTGCCACCACGGGATTCCCGCAGCTGGAACAAGGTGTTTCTTACCTGAGAGTAGGCTGAGAAGCCGGAATGAGCTCTTGCCTCTTTCCTTGCTGTCTCTGAAGTCGCTATTACAATCTGCTATGTTTTCTGAAGATTCTTATTTTTTGGAAGGGGAAAATTATTTCAGAGATAACAGCCTGGGAAGATCCAAGTCAAATGTTGCGGTGGTTCAGCTATAGAGTATTAAAGTCTTACATTTTGAATGAATACGGGGAAGTTTGTTTTTTACTTAGCTCAGTTCTGATATTCTCGTGTTGAGGCCTAAGGCTCGCTTAGGGACTTCCTGTCTGAATTAACTGGTAAAGTCAAAGCTACCTACCACCTTTTCTGCATTTTGTGTCTGGTTCACCAAACATTGCTTGTTTAATATACTTTCTTTACACTGTTAGAGGAACCTGGAGAGAGAAAGGAGGGGAGAAGAAGGGAGAGTTCTAGGGGGAATGTGCCTTTAATCATGTAATTTTGGGGGAATAGGGTATATGTATTATAGACTTATGAGAAAAACAGGCAGTTTTCTCCTGATGGTAACTCTCATTCTTACTCTAGAAAGCATATTTCTTCATGAGAATCATATTGTTGTAATAGCCATATTATTCTTTTGTAAGTGGTGAAAGCCATTTATATGAAAGGTACCTGGAGTGTGTAGCAGGCACACTGTATCACAATCAATAAATTGTTTTCCTGCCTCTTAAAGGCACTAAAACCTAGAGCCAGCGCTGTGGTGCAGTAGATTAATCTTCCGCCTGCAGCACTGACATCCCATATGGGTGCCAGTTCTAGTCTCTGCTGCTCCTCTTCCAAACCAGCTCTCTGCTGTGGCCTGGAAAGCAGTAGAAAATGGTTCAATTCCTTGGGCCCCTGTACCTGCGTGGGAGACCCGGAAGAAGCTGCTGGCTCCTGGCTTTGGATTGGCTCAGCTCTGACCATTGTGGCCATCTCGGGGGTGAACCAGTGAATAGAAGACCTTTATCTGTGTCTCTTCCTCTCTCTGTATTTATCTCAAATAATAAAATCTTTTTAACAAAAGTACTGAAATCTAATTCTCAAAGGTGTTATGTTACAAGAATGCCTTCAGAGAGGTTTAGTCCAACCTGATACTTGTTGAATATTCTTAAGCTGTAGTCTATCTATTTAGTGGTTCATTCAGCAAATATTTATTGACTGCTACATATAGAGCACGGCAGAGTGTTGGGGACATAACAGTGACAAAATTGCCATGCATAGGTACCTTCAAGGAGCTTTCAATATAAAGGAGAAAAGAAATTGAATGAGTAAATGCAAGGGGTTCTCCTAGAGCTGACATACCTGTCTGTATATGGAAACAGGCTAGGCAAGTACAACCTATGTATGATTTAAAAAAAAAAAAAAAACAAAAAAACAAAAACCAGAGTAAACACTGCTTTAGAAGATTCCATGAGAGAAATTCTGCTTATAGAGAAGTATGTACTTTTTCACTTCTGGTCTCTCCTGTTGGAGTTGAAGACTTAAAATGATTTTTAATATAGTCTGATCTCTTGTCATGAAATAGAGATGAAAATAGTCAAAGAGCTTTCTAGTATTTTTATAATTATTGGATTTGTTTGCATTATTCCAGCTTTAGAAAATGTTCTTTAAAAGCATATTTCTTCCATTAGCCATAATTCACATCAGCTCTATGTTCTTGGACTCAGATTTTTAAAAATAAACCATTTTTCTTCTATTTTAAAATTGTAAAAATATCTTTATTTATTTGAGAGATAAAATTACAGAGAGAAGAATAGAAAGGTCTTCCATTTGCTGGTTCACCACCAAAGTGACCACAACAGCCAGGGCTGGGCCATTCCAAAGCCAGGAGCCAGGAACCAGGAGCTTCTTCCAGGTCTCCCACACAGGTGCAGGGGCCCAAGTGCTTGGGACATCTTCCATTGCTTTTCCAGGCCATAGCAGAGAGCTGGATTGGAAGAGGAGCAGCTAGGACTCGAACCGGTGGCCATATGGATGCAGGTACTGCAGGTGATGGCTTTACCTGCTATGTCACAGCAACAGCCCCTATTGTTAATTTTTTAAAAATGGAATTTCTTGTTTAGAAGTAATTCTCTTTGGCATGTTCTAAAGATTGAAATCTGGGTCTGGAAAAAACAGAATTCCAGAAAAATATGAATTGTTTGGACTTCTGAAAACTTCTGTTTCACTATTATTTCTTATCCTTATGCCAAAGAATGAAATCAGTAACATTGCCCTGTGTGTGCAATTCAAGGTTGACAACCTGTAGAAGAAAATTTGAGCATTATGTAAACCATAGAATTCTACAAACGGTAAGACGCATCTGAGAGTATTCATCAAGTAACAAAGAGTCTTTCTCTTGTTCATTTATAGCAGCTTGCTCTGTTACAGTCTGGTTTAGGAAGGCCTCTTAAAGTAGGACTGACCCTGCACGTGCGAGCCGCCGAGCCCCACCCTGTTTGTGAGGTCTTCCTTTGTGACCCCCCCACCCCAGGACTCATGATTCCGCATCATCTATGAGAATGCATTCCTCATAGGGCCATCTCACTGCCAGGCTGGGAGCTTCTTGAGTTACGTGAACCCAGTGCCAACACAGAGAGTGGTCCATTCTGTGTTCATAGAGGAGTGCATCTAATAGGTAGGCGAAGGGTTCCTTGTGAAAAACAAAGTACACTTACACACACACGCACCAATATACATTAAATTCCGCTTTGCACCTGGTTGCATCTGGGCCTGTCAAAGTTATCCAATATATAGGGCCCTTACTCTACCCTTGGGAAGCAGAAAGATGTTTCAGACAGATGCCTTAACTAAAGCTAATGTGGTTAATATTTCTCCAAGGTTCGCTGTGTCCAGAGGCTGTGTCCAGAGGCCTCTTGTTAAGAACCTTGTTCGCTTTTTCATACATGGAACAGGACTTCAGTTCTACCTTAAAGGACTGGAGAGATCCATGGCCAAGGGCCCTACAGTAGAGGGTGGTGGGTGTTGTGTTCCATAGATGCCCTGTACCCGAGTGCCACACTGATTACACACCCTCACCAGCAGGGTTGAGGAATGGATTGTACCAGTGAAAGCAAGAATTTCCAAGGCCAAGTCAGCAAGAAAGAAGGCAGTGTATTTTGCCCAATTCTCTCACTATCCTGCAGAGAGGTGCTTTGGGTTAGGGCCCTGCTGGACCTGCGCTGCGAGTAGGAGTTCATAGAGCTAGAATAAGGAAACCCCTTCCTTGTCTGGGGCAGAATGCAGAGCCTGCATAGGACTGGACAGTTCAGTGTGGGGATCCCAGCTGCTACAGTTGTCCGAGGGTGTTGGGGGCCCAGCGCTTGGAAGCCAGGTGGGAGGACAATGTTCCCCTGCCCCAGCCTGCTGCTTGTCCAGGCAACGCCGACTGGGCTCTGGAGTCACCAGCTGCTTCTCGCTCTACGGTGCTTAGTGTCTGGACCCCAGAAATAGAGACTTCGGTTCAAGTCCTAGCCTCCCTCAGTCCCTCACTTCTCTAAGCCTCAGTTTCCTGAAAGATGAAACTGGGATACCCATAATCCATTGTTCGTGTGATTGTAGTGAGGGTTAGATTAAAAGAGGCACTTACCACATGGTCAGTGTTCAGTGAACACTAGCTGGAAAGGGAGCACTGAGAATTTATGTGGGCAAGTCATGTTCTGGAGCCACTGGGCAGACCAGGAGTGAGCTCATTCTGGGGTGAATAGGACTGGACTTGTAGACGGCCCACATTGTGAGACTACTGAGTCACTCTCCAGTCCATCCGGGGCTGTTGAAGGTTTTCAGGTCAACTCCACGACAAACAGGAATTTTCAAGAGTGGTAATGTAGGGGTGGGCTTTCCAGGTCGATTGAAGTTAAGAAAACTAAGAGTAGGGTGACCTTTTAGACTAGAATCATTTCTTTTCCAGGAAGTTGTGGGTCTGAGTTGTTTGAACTTTGGCTTCCATTCCGCCAGCCTTCAGCCTTGCTCTCCTTAGTGCAGCCTGAGTTCTGCAGTGTTTCTTCATTGGGGGCTCGATGTGAGACTTAGCATTGTAAAAACAAAGAACCTAAAAGTAATAGAAATTGTTTTCAATAAGGCATAGTGACAGGAACAGACAGCCTTCTCTTAAGTGCATTTTGGGTTTTTTTTGTTTGTTTGTTTGTTTGTTTTGTTTTTTAAATCTGTTTGGCAGAAACTTGGTGATGATGCTTCCTTCCCCTTTTCAAGAAATAATTGTTTTCCATATAGGAAGCCATCATTCTATGAAAATTCTCAGTGTTTTCTCTACTATTCTGTTTTCCAACCCTGCCTAGCATGGTGCTTGCTGGAAATGAATTCCTTCACAAAACATGATGGTGCATGGGTGGGTGGACAGATGGGTGTCTAGGTAGGTGCATGGACAGATGGGTGTCTGGGTAGGTAGATGGACAGATGGTTGTCTAGGTAGGTGCATGGACAGATGGGTGTCTGGGTAGGTAGATGGACAGATGGGTGTCTAGGTAGGTGCATGGACAGATGGGTGTCTGGGTAGGTGGGTGGACAGATGGATGTCTGGGTAGGTGGGTGGACAGATGGGTGCCTGGGTAGGTAGGTGGACAGATGGGTGTCTGGGTAGGTAGGTGGACAGATGGGTGTCTAGGTAGGTGCATGGACAGATGGGTGTCTGGGTAGGTGGATGGACAGATGGATGTCTGGGTAGGTGGGTGGACAGATGGGTGCCTGGGTAGGTAGGTGCATGGACAGATGGGTGTCTGGGTAGGTAGGTGGACAGATGGGTGTCTAGGTAGGTGCATGGACAGATGGGTGTCTAGGTAGGTGCATGGACAGATGGGTGTCTAGGTAGGTGCATGGACAGATGGGTGTCTGGGTAGGTGCATGGACAGATGGGTGTCTGGGTAGGTGGGTGGACAGATGGGTGTCTAGGTAGGTGCGTGGACAGATGGGTGTCTGGGTAGGTGGGTGGACAGATGGGTGTCTAGGTAGGTGCATGGACAGATGGGTGTCTAGGTAGGTGCATGGACAGATGGGTGTCTGGGTAGGTGCATGGACAGATGGGTGTCTGGGTAGGTGGGTGGACAGATGGGTGTCTAGGTAGGTGCATGGACAGATGGGTGTCTGGGTAGGTAGGTGGACAGATGGGTGTCTAGGTAGGTGCATGGACAGATGGGTGTCTGGGGAGGTGGGTGGACAGATGGGTGTCTAGGTAGGTGCATGGACAGATGGGTGTCTGGGTAGGTAGATGGACAGATGGGTGTCTAGGTAGGTGCATGGACAGATGGGTGTCTGGGTAGGTGCATGGACAGATGGGTGTCTGGGTAGGTGGGTAGACAGATGGGTGTCTGGGTAGGTGCATGGACAGATGGGTGTCTGGGTAGGTGCATGGACAGATGGGTGTCTGGGTAGGTAGGTGGACAGATGGGTGTCTGGGTAGGTAGATGGACAGATGGGTGTCTAGGTAGGTGCATGGACAGATGGGTGTCTGGGTAGGTAGGTGGACAGATGGGTGTCTAGGTAGGTGCATGGACAGATGGGTGTCTGGGGAGGTGGGTGGACAGATGGGTGTCTGGGTAGGTGGGTGGATGGCCTGCAGTGGGGCCTTCTCCCACTGCCTTGTGATCAACTGTGTATGGTTGTCTTATCAGCACACCAGACCGTGGGCCTCTGAGGGAAGAACGGTGCCTCTCTTTTTCTCACTGTATCCCATTTCCTGGTTCAGTGCCTGGACTGGTCTTTGATCAAGCAAGTAAGCGAGTCTACTCTTGAGCCAAGGTGAACTGTGGTGTCTGGAGGGAGTACAGCACAGTAAAGCATCACATTCTGGCCTTTGGCTTTGAAACAGTCACTTAACATCTCTAAGCCTTAGTTTCTTCATCTGTAGAAATGTGTATAGCACCTATTTTGCCAATAAATAATGGGTTAAAATACAATACAAAGTCCTTCAGAGTTAAAATCATTAAATCTTCCATATATGCAACCAGTGGGGGTACTTGTTCGTGAGTGTTGCCTGTAAGACATCCCAATCATGAAACCGTAAGGTGCGGCGGCCAGTAAGGAAACCACTACTTTACACAAGGAAACCGTGATGCACATGGCGGGCAGCCTTAGAATCTTATCTCGGAGGCATTTTATTTTTGCATTCATGTTAAAGAAAGTAGTCACTTTAGGGTTATCTCAAGGTATAAAACTGGATATTTCTGACAATGTGGATTCTGCATTCCTGCACCAGTTGTTTTCTGTGAAAACATCAGAGAGAAAAATGATACTTATGGCAGCAGGCTGCTGTTTTTCACCACCAATAATGTTTCCATGTAGATCAAGAGAAGGTAGACCTCCCGGAGCTATAGAACGTGAGCATCTGGCCTGGGCATGGAGAACTTGAGACTGAACTCTTTCTAAGCGTGCTGCCCCAAAACAATGGTATTATCCAGGGCTTAAATTTAATCTGGTAATTTTAAGAAGAAAATCTTTTGGGCTAGGAGAGAACTTCCAGGCATTAAATAGAAACCTCCAGTTTTCTTAAAAAGTGATGGTGTTTGATGTCTTGCTCTTCCTTTTGCTTCTGGTGACTTGTTCTCGCGTTTACTATCTGTATCCAATTAAGAAAAATGGAGAACTTGGAATTCAGGGAATTCGTTCTTCTGTCGCTCAATTAATGAGCTGCTCTTCATTTTGGGTGAAGACAGGAAGGCCTGTAGCTTCGTTTCCGTTTTTCCATTCAGATTAAGAAAAACATCTGTGTTTGGCACATTTATCAGCAATGGCGTCACCTTGCAATCTGCCGTTCTCTGTACTCATAGGAGCTCATTATAAAGAAAAATACCTTGAACGATCATCAGATACACGTTTTTGAGTGTTACTTAATCAGAGTTCTTACAGTAGCCTCAGGGAAAGGGCTAAGAATCAAAACTGATAATCGGAACTATTAATAAAATAGAGAAGCTTTTTAAATATGGAGACAGTGTAGTGTATATGTTTGGAAGTCAAAGGGGTGGCATTCCCATTGATATTGTTACTGTATCAGAGGCCAGGTTTTATCGCAAGGGTGTTAGCCACTGTGACATTGAGGGAGGAAAACTGCAGATAGAATACTTGGTCTAAGATGGAATGCAGTTGTGAACCTTTGTGGTTAACCAAAAGCACCAGGCCTTTTTCATGACCTCCCAGTAAGTCAAGTGTCTCCTTTAGGTAGAACCACTGGGTCGATTTACAGATAAGGAGTGTGTTGGGAGATGGTTCTCCATGGATTCCTTGTGTTCCTTCATGCCTGTGAACAGAGACACGCCTTCTGTTGTGGACATCTCAGAGACGGCTTTACAGTGAACAGCCACGGACGAAAGGCAGTGCCACTTCTTGGAGCGAAAGACAACATTATGTATCATCTGTTATAAAAACAGTGTCTCCCCCTTCAGGGCAAAGGTTGGGCAGTTTGCTGAAAGCTCATTGTAAATAATAGACCCCAGGACTCCATGCACTTGACCCTCATCCCATGGCTGTGTGGGAACTGGGACTTAGCAAACCAGTGCAAGGGGATGATGACACTCTGGCAGCTGCTTTTCCTGAGTCACCAAATGTCTTTTATCCGGGACCCAGGAATGTTTGTTTCTACTTCCAGCAACCATCTAACTGCGGCAGGCTAACTTGATAGCCTACAAGTAGGGTAAAATCTGAGACTCTTCATAGTTCTGCACAGAATGGAGTCTGAATGTACTGATTTGAAAATAAGGGACTTACACGAAGTTCTGGCAGGTTAGAACCAAAGATAGAAAATGTGGCTTCTTGAGCTCTTGTTCGTGGACCCTACCCTTGTCCCTTTTGGAGACTTGGGTGCCTTCAAACCTCTCTTTCACTACAATGAAACGTTGGGAATCTTGATAGAGCACTTTGTCTTTGAGAGTTGAAGAGGTCAAACTTGAGAAAACCAGTTACTCTGGCCATGCGCATTTATCTGCTTTATCTGGATTTACTAAATTCTCATTTTCTTTGCATTTATCTAGAGTTCGGTGGGAGAATGGGAGGCTCTCTAAATGGAGAAAATAGTTGTAGCTCACTTCTTTCTCCTTGAGAAGTCAAGAAGCTGCAGACTGTGGAATGTTAACAGAAGCAGAGAGAAAGGGAAACTGGTTTTTCTTAAACTCTGCTTTGGACAATTACTTGTCTCTCTCAGTAGTCAATTTGGAAACATTATTGAAACCTTAGGTCTTTGGCGTAATACAACTGGTGCAGTAAGCAGAGCTGATAACTGAGGTACTTCAGCTGGGATTCTGGGCTTTTTAAAGGTCATTGGGAGAGAGAAAATAATCCATTAATTTTTACTAGAGTGTTCATTTAAGTGTCTTCTGTGAAAATCAATGTAAAATTTCACTACCATTCAAAATGCAAAGTGGTGTGTAATATCATCACTCCAAACTGCCCAAACTGTTGCATTTTAAAACAAGCCAGCTTAGAGTTATGCCCTTACTGCATAAATTCAGCTTCTCAGATTGGATTATTGCCATATGGATGCATAGCAGGAAAAATAAATTTGTGTCAACCTGAATTCTACTTTTGCATTTATTATTTAAGTTGCTCTTAACCTTTCCCTAGGTCAGTGAGCACCCTGCAGATTTGCTTTTATTCATATGTCACAGAGAATAAAAATTCCTGTCTTTACGAGTATTATTTATGAGTTAAATGTTACTTCTTCATTTACATTAGTAATCTTACATTATTTATCTGCTTAGGAATTCATATGTTCCAAATTTGCCAGATGAAAGCTGTCAGATGACTGAATATTATTTGTGCCACTTGTCTGTTGCTGGTGAAAGTAGCAGGTTTAAAGTTCTTGGCCAAAATGCAGAGTGTTGCATGAGGCGGGAGAGAAGTGGGGAGAGCTCAGCTGGCCCATGTCAAAGGCTCCCACACCACAGCTGGCTCTGTGGCAGGTACAGTAGCCTCCCATGTGTGTCCATCATCCAGTCTCAGCTGGAATTGGTTAGGGTGGAGTAATAGACAAAAAAAAAAAAAAAAAAAAATAGGGTCTCCCTCTCTTAGAGAGCACAAAGGTATGACAGTGCCTCTTGAACTTGAGGTGGGAGTATTACCTTGAGCTTCTGAAGAAGTCTCTTTCCATAGTGATTTAAATGCAAAACCCAAAGTGCTACCCTGTGAATGTAAATGACACAACTCTGTATGTAATTGCTAGTCATGCCAATCTAAATTATGTGAGTCAAAAATTCCATACAATTATTAATCTTTTAATTAATTATTAGGGACGATGAATTATAAATTAATAAATTAAGCCCTAGGTGGCAGCAGATTTAACAAGTAAATTCTGTCCATGGGCTGGGAAGTCTTGGGTGACTCCGCTTTTCGCAGACTTGATTTTTCAGAGGCTTACAGGCTTTCTTGCTGTGTAGCTTGAGGGCAGAGAAGACTGAGCTGGAGCTGTTGAGAAGTCTTCACTTACATCTTCAAGGTGTGCCGGAGTCGCCTGAAGGGGAGACCACAGTCAAACCAACCTTTCGTGCAAGTCAAGGAGAAAATTTTAAACCCGCGTTCAGGTAGCTAGGTCAGCGAATCGCACTCCGAGGCAGCCCGTCCTCAGCCTCAATGTTCCCAAAGCTCTCTTTGCAGGGTATTCCCATTTGTTTGCTCACCTCTCAGTCAACAAATACTGATTGAGTACTCACAATGAATGTGCAGTCCCTCTGGTCTCTGGGGGTGTATCAATGAATAAAGCAGAATTCTGGCTTTTTTTGGAACTTTAGTAGAAAAACACAGTGTTAGCATTATATTGCTTTTATGAATGAATTATAGGCAATAGATCAGCTGGGAACAATGCCATGGAGAAATAGTGCCCTAAAGGGGTAGAAGTCTTTGACAGTGACATTTGAACAGAGGTCAAAGTGTGGGAAGGATCTGGGCAGACATTCAGGGACATCTGATCCTGGAAAGAAGGAGCAGCAAGGCCACAGGGCCTGAATGAAGCTCTTGCCTGGCTTCTTGGGGGGACAGTGAGGGTCTGGCATGACTGGAACACCGTGAATAGAGAGACGTGAAAGAAGCAAGCTCAGAGGGGTGAGGGGACAAGCGTGGAGGGCAACCCTATAACTGCCCTTGGCGAGCCGTACAGATGAAATGGGCATGGTGGGAAGGTTTAGAGAAGTTGCAGGAAATGAACTGAATTCGTTTTTAAAGCAATGCTGAACAACAGAACTTCCTGGGGTGACGCAGCAGCCCTAAAATCTGCAGTGTCCCAAAAGACAGCTGCTAACCACACACGACTGTTCAGCACATGAAACGTGAGTGCACCCAAGGACAGAATTTTTAAAGTTACTGTCATTTTAATCCAAGTAGTAACACAGGGCCGGTGGCCAGCATGTTGGACAGAGCACAGTTTTCCACTTGCAGTGGCTGCTTTGTGGAGAATGATGCAGGGCAGCAGAGAGACTAAAGCAGGGAGAAGACTTAGGAAGCAAGATAAGAACGCAGACCAAGGATTACAAACAGTTTTTAGTAAAGGGTGAGCTACTAAATGTTCTAGGTTTTGCATATCTTGTGGTCTCTGTTACAGCTACTCAAGTGTGCGATTGACATACAAATGAACTAGCACAAGTGTTTTCAATAGAACTTTATTCATGGGTTAGAGGTGGTCCATAGACTGTCGTTTGATGGTCCCCAGTATGGATGAGAGGTGGGGATGACCAGGTTGTACTTCAAAGAGTTGACAGCATGTGTCCATTCGACTGCATGTGTGGTGTTAAAAAGAGGACTTCATAACTTGAGGTGGTGAAATGCAGTTGCCATGTGCTAAGGTGGAAAATATGTAGATAGAAGCAGACATGAGAGGGGACACTGAGTGGAATTTGACCTTTTTACAGTGTTCATTGGAGATCCATGGTGAGTCTGGAATTGAGGACAGAGATCTGACTGCAGGTATATATTTCATAGTTATCAAAGACAGTGTTCTTAGAACCATGAGACTGAGCAAGAGTTCCTAAAGTGAGAGTTTGGCAGAGAAACGACCTGAGGACTAATCCTTGGCGTACTCCTGTATGTAGGCAAACAGGTCAGGAGAACCCAGCGATGGCGACTGAGAATAAAGGAAACCGGAGTGACAGGGACTCGTCAGTATTTATCAAACACTGTCTGGTTTGGAAAAGGCACTGGTATGGTGGACTTAATGATTCTCGGGGCACACACCACTCTCTACTGACTTCTGCCTGACTCGCTACTGAGTCTCTACCGACTTCTGATTGTGATCCACAATCACCCCCTCTACTCCTCTCCTCCCTCGGTAAGAAGCCTGCGATGGCTCCCCATTGCCAACTCTTTGATTTTGATTTTAGATTTCAGTATGGCTGTGAGGTGAACTATGAAGTCCTCCCATTAACATCA